>NC_044030.1:78797249-79444124 GCF_900496995.4 Aquila chrysaetos chrysaetos | reverse complement strand
CCTTAAAATAATATTCCATAAAAGCAGGAGGCTGCAGAGCTCAACATGACCTGTCCATCAAGTGCTGTCTGGTTTCTGCCCCGTAAGAGTTTGCACTGAGCAGGTGAGGTGTTAAGTGAGCTAAGTTGAATCCCGTCCTTAACAACTAGGCTGGTGTTTCATATATCCCAGCATCATCTTTACTTAGGGAGCGAAGGCCTGTTGCCTGCTTGCTGGGCAGAAGTCAGTGAGATTTTTGCCATCACGTCGGTGGATTCACGTTTGGAAATCCTGGCACAGGCTTGCACTTATTCAGTGGTTCACATTCCCTTTCAAATTCTGGATTGTGGATTTACATAGCAAACCACAACACTTGGAGTTAATGCTACCGGCTTCTGCGCTTACTGGCTTGTCCCTTAACTTAGCTTTCCTTCTGTAAGTGAAACTAAAACTAAAACAAAGCTGAGGAACTGACAAAAGCCTGACCTCTGCCACATTTCTCACTCACTTAACTGCTCCACCGATGCCCGTATGACTGTTGCCGGGGTTTGTCATGGCGGACTGACCCTTATGTATTAAAATCTGCAGCGGAAAAAGGGAAAAATAATAACCATGGCGAGTTAAAGTTATGGCTTTTCTTCCACCGTCGCTTCCCTGACTGAGCTGGGGTATATATTATAGGGGCCTCTCTCTCTCTGTAACTCCTCGAGATGCATCGTTGCATTTTGGGGATCGCAGGATCTATTGAATCACTTTGTCTGTGCTGCATCGCTTGGTGTGGGTTGGAGTCAGGATGTCACCACAGATATTGCATTTGTTTGCTTTTGTCACCGTGAGCCACAGCCTGAATGCACACACAGGTGAATGCAGCTTTTAATGTGCATTCATTATATCCAACTGACATCCCCTCGAAGGAAGAGAGGGCTTATTATTGTCGCTCCTTAAAATAAAGATGGATGAGAGCTCTAAACCTCTCAAATAAAGTGCCTGACCATACGTAGTAGCTAAAAATAAATCATATATGGCCATCTATTCCATGTAAATGAATGGCAAGACATATAGATATAGACATTGTGTTAAGTTTGTCAAGCAGAAGCAGCCAAAAATATTGATCAAGGCAAGGGGGGAAAATTGATAATGAACTGGACTCCAAGAAGACTTTAATTGACAGTGACTTCTGTGAACCAGCTTTGGACAGTATATATAAACTGACCACGATGTAACTTTATTGCAATGCACTCTCCTTTAATTAATTGTCACCTTTGTTAAGACTGGCTACAGATCAAAGGTTTAGAGATACTTAACAGGTTCTTAGTAACAAACCCTTCAGATGCATTAGAAATATCCGACAGTTCAGCCAATGAGGCATGCAGATTTCGATCTACCTCACCCTTATCTGTTTATTTCTCCCTCCTTTGTTGAACATGAACAATCATTGTTTAACATTAACTATTTCATAGATGGCTTTGTTGGCAACGTTGATGCCTCCAGGGATATATCGTTGCGGGTGACAGGGACCTTCACTGTTAGGTGTCTCAAAGTATTTTGCTGCCACAAAGTTGCTTATGGTTTGATGGACCAAGATGCAGTGCAGACACAGTTTGTAACGCAGGCTATTCTTTCCCCTTTATATGGCTGAGGTCTGTAATTTCCTTATTTAAATCTGGAAAACATAAAACCACAGAGTTTGCATGAAAGGTGCAGCCGAGAATGAACTTTTCTGTGAGAAGTGCATATGCAGAGAGATAGAAGTGTGCCTGCCATGTTTGTATATCACACACACATGCAACCATTTATTATATGTGCATATTAATGAAAACATGCATTCAGTACAGACAGGCTGATATAGGTTTCCAGATAATTCCTTTCGAAAAGACAGTACAGAGATCATACTCTTGCGTGAAAGTGGCAGGTGACTTAACAGGCTATTCCTGGAATTATATGCAGAGTTTAATAGGATACATAGCTGTTTGTTCATTATACTAATTTAATGATACAGTCACAGTTAATTAATCCATCTCTGGTTTATTTGTACATTGTGTCTGAGTCTCCAAAATATTTTAGAGGCAGCCCGGCTGACTTCCCAGTGCGCTGGGGCAGATAACTCTGGACATGAAGCTTCTTCAAACAGAATAAAAATGGAGCTTTGCAGATAGAGTTGGTCTGATGAGATCTGACTGCATATTTGGCCTGTTTCTAATTCAGATGCCTGTGTATATAATACACAGAGACTGTGTATGCACGCATGTATCGAAAGGGCAGACTTACATTTGCACATAGTTCCTCTCCTTTTCAGTCCCTAAGGATAGATTCGCATCACATAATATGCATCACTCACTGCAAATGTACACAAATATCTTTGTCGGATTCGGTAGCTTCTTGCAGGTAGATGTATAAAGCAGCATCAGCCTAATAATATCCCTATAAAACAGTGCTTCTTTCCTAGGATCCAGAGGGATGAAGGTTGTCAGAAGATCAAAAGATATATCACAGTGTGCTTGTAGAAATCCCCTGATTATGTTTCCTCTCTATAATGCTCTAATTCACTATTTGATCAATTGTAAAAGGGCCAATGCTTTAGGAGGGAAAAAAAAAGTATTCGGTTACTAGATGCTCGAGGGTGAGTGAAAATCACACCTAAAATTATATGTAGCAATACAGTAATGAGCTTATCAATACTTCTTTAAGGAATCTGACAGCCCTATAGGAGAGATTCAGTTCTGTGAGCAAAGGTCACAATATAGATATTGCTTATTAAGACTATCGATAGCCTGGTTGACCAATCTAACCAGAGACTGTATAATGTACCTGTTGTTAACAGGCAGGGAGGAGAACTACGAAGAATTTACAGAATTGCCCACATGTAATATTAATAATATTGATTGATTCTAATAATATAATAAGGTAAAGATGCACTTCTTTGAAATGGTGCATGAGGAGGGGGGGGGCGAGAGGGAGATACCTTTGCTGAGTAGATTGAACTGGCTTGCACCTCTTTGAAAGCTAACCCAGAGAAAACTCAGTTTTCTTGCCTCTTGCAGGCAGGGGTCTGTTTCTGGCCCATTATTTCACCCGACCCAGACAGGAATGGAATACCTCTTTCTCTAGGATCGGGTCTTTGCCTGGCAGCTGTAGAGAAGCCCGGGACCTGAGAAACTCAGAGCAGCCAGGACCATTTTGGTCAACCAGTTCAGCCCCTGTCAGAACAGGCTTAATCCCAGAGAGCTCTTTTTCAACACAGCAGTGCAAGGGAAGTGCTTGATTTATTTTATTTTTTCACACCTTTAGCAGCATTTAAGAAATAGGGGGGAAAAGAGGGTGGAAGTAACGTATATTCTACGATATGCATAATCTATAATTGACAGGAAAGGACTTTGCAGAGCAGCTACAGACCTGCTCCAAAGCCTGCTGAAGTCTTCAGGAAAACTCTACCTTGCCTGCAGCAGTGTTTGGATTGGGCCCTAAGTTACGGGCAGTTCTGCCAGATACCGCTTGTTGAAGCAGGAATGACCGATAATACGCAATGTGACTGCCTTAAGGTTGTTACTCATCTAAATCCAGATACACAGACCTGCTTGCTTCTGAATTTCCTAACTACTCCCTCTTCAGCAATAGGCTGCCTTATCTAGGTATGCTAGTTCACTCCTTCCGCTATACGATTCAGCTTGAAGTGTCTCGTTCCAGTTTCCGTATGGTAGTTTCGAGATGGTTTGCATTTCATTATGCCTTCTCTCAGTTTACAGGGCAAGTGTTTTTCTTTTGTGAGCATTTAATTGCTTTTAAAAGCGATTTATTTGATCGTATTCCATCTTCAATAATACATGGATGAGGATGCAATTTTTCACCCTCTTTTATAAAGATATATTGTTATTCAGTTATGTTATTCTGCGGGTTTTGTTCTGTTTTGTGCATGTGGAGGGAGTCTGGTAATTTTTTTGCTTTGTTTTCCTTCCTCCTATCTTTTTTTTTTTTTTTGGATTATGGATTTTTTTTTTTTTTTTTTTAAGAAAAAGAAATCTCATTCAAGATACTGGCAATAAATGAGAAAAGTAGGAGTGGAAGTGAGGAATGGGCAAGACAACCAACAAAAATCCTTTGGCAAAGTCTTTAAAAGCATACCATTGCTGCATTTTTATTTGCAAGAGTCTGGATCCAGCCAATTTTGATACCAAAGAAAAGAGTATCTTACAAATGATTTAACTCCAAGTTTAGTCATTGACAGAGAAGGGGAAAAAAAAGCAAGCTAACCCATAGAAACACTGGAATGAAATGCACATAAAGATCTTGCAGGAGATAAGGGTGATGATAGAGTGGTGCTAGGTTTTACATTCTACTGTTGGGTTAGTAAAAGTTAACACCAAATTAAACAAACAAATAAATAAAAAGAAAAGCAAGCACTGCCATTCCTTCTGGGTTATTTGCTAGTGGCTAATACACCTCCGAGCTGCCCCTTCTCAATTGCTGCCTGTGCCTGCAGCTTCATTCAGAGGAAGGGCATTATCCGGTGGGTGAGGGCAGGCAGTGAGGACGCCTGGGCTCTAATCACGGCGTGGATAATTACTCACCAACAGTCTCTGATGGAGTCACTTAAGCTCGGTGCCTTCAGGCCTGATCTGAAACCTGTTGAATCAATGGAAAGATTCCCATTGGCTCCAGTGAGCTATTGATCTTTCATTTCCCCATCTTCAATATTAGGCCAGTCGGATCTAATTTTTTTTTTTTTTTTTTTTTTTTTTTTTAGAAGGGAGAAGTTAATGGCATAAATTTGACATTTATTTTTTCTCAGTAAAGGTTTTGGTGCATCTCTGATGACAAATGTGTTACATCAGAGCCCCTTTCAGCACAGATCAGGAAAACATGCTTTCGAAAAACATGTGGCGGGGAGGTGGAAAATTAGCTTTGCTCATTTCACTTGTAAATACATATTTGTTCCTACTTTTCCAAGAAAGGGTCAATGGCAATTTTGCCAGTTTTCTTTGTGTGAGTAGGATTCAGCCTTTGTAATTTCTCTGTCTACAGGAATATCATCATTCACTGATTCAGGATCTCGATTTTTTTTTTTTTCTTCTTTTAGTGAATCACATATATACTCTTCATTGTTATGGCAACTGAGGGAGCTGCAAAGCTCAAGGATTTGACGAAGGGCTGCATCCCACCTTTCTTCTCTAAGGGCCTGATCCAAACCTATTGTTCACAATATGATTTGGATCAAGCCGAAGGTATCTGCCTTCACCTGGTCAGTAAAAAGAGCAAGTTCCCTCTAGACAAGTGTACTCCTGCCCTCAGTATGGGCAGATGGAATTGGCAGTCGTTGTCCATTTGCTGAGGACCGACCCAACACTCTCTGAAGTCAATAGTTAGACTCTGACCCAGACTCACAAACAACAGACAGACACCATGTGAATCCTTAAGCAGCGATGTGAACGTCCCTGACTTTGGCAGAGCAAAGTAGCCCAGAAGGGAGTTTTCACTGCTGCTACCCAAGAAGTAGCTTATTGTGGGAAATAAACAAGATTCCAGTAACCTTAATTTTCCAGCCACGGCAAAATTAATTTAGAAACCCTCTCATTTAAAAGGGGGGTTTCAGGTGATCTCCTGCAGCGAAGATCTGACAAGCAAATGAAGCAAGCTCCCTGTTTTGTTTATTTTATTATTTCAGTTGCAGTTTTAGTTAGTTCATCAATAGCAACGTATGGGGGGGAGGCTGTGTGTTGTGTGTCCATCCCATCTGTGCTTATGTCTTTTATGAAATAAACGGAGGAGCTGGAGTGTGCATGTGTGTACGTGTGTGTGTAGAGTCGATTATCTAACCCCTAGTCTATTTGAAATCATCACAGTGCACTCAAGTCAATGATATTCTGTCAAAGGTGGAGAGGAAGCGTGCGTGCAGTGTGAGTGTGTGAACGTGATGCTGTTTGATTGCCTGAAATCCAACTAAGTCTCAGTTTCAAAGGCCTGGGGGCGGCAGGGAAAGTATTTGTTTGTTTAATTATTTATATATTTACTCAGCTTTACTGACAGTGTTTGCAGATGGGGAAAAAAAAAAAAATGAAGAAGGAATGTTGGGTTCTTGTTTGGAGGGGAACGTGTGTTGTATTAGCCTCAATCTGTTCTCCCATATAACGGCTGCTTTGTGCTGTTAAATGATCATTTGTTACTGACCGGCTCATTGAAAAAGGCCAGAGAGGTGCTGGTAGAATTAGATTTTACGAGTTTATTTATAAAAGGAGTTGCACAATAGGTGTGTCATTCCCCTGTCTTCTCCCCAACGCTGATCCAGGGACAGGACTTCTGGCAGCAGCTTCCTAATCGAAAAAGAAATAGCCGAGCCACCAGCGAGCCCAGTGACTGTGCTCCGTGCTATCCGGCAAAAGACATCGGTCCGACTGCCGGGCGAGCGGCTCGCTCCCCAGGCTCAGTTCTCCAGCTCTGGCCCCTGCGTTTGCTTTCCAAGTGCTGCGCCTGGGCTCTTGCTGGCTGGGTTCACGTCCAAGACCAGCTCCTCATCCTCCCTTCCCGAGCTTCCTTCCCTGGTTGCAGGAGCAAACGTGTGCGTGAGGACCACGAGCTCAGACCTCTCCCAACAGTCAGGTCCCTTCCCCAGGTGCCGCTCCAGGCTCACTGCCCATTTCCCATGATGTCCTTCTCAGCCTACCTGTTCTAATGAGTCGTTTATTTTCCATAGCCAACCTCTGCTGCTACAGACCTATTTCCCCGGCTCTCACCATTGCTGTTCACACTCCTCTTCTCCGGTTCAGCTCTGCACCGCCGTTTTGCCCTCGTGCTGTTGCTGGCTGTCACCCCTGTAGAGAGCACTTCACCGGTTCATATCGCGAGTCACCACTCTGATTCTCTCAGACCACGTTAACTATCTCTCCTCTCCTTTCTCAGCTCTTCCCTGAACAGGGTTTGGGAAAAGGGAGCCATACCGCCCAAGTATTTTCAAAAAGAAAAAAGCCATGGGCGGTAGCAGAAAGACCCACACCCACAAAGTATACACGCACACACAGATACACAAACATATGTCTTTCTGTACGTAAACTACTGAGAAGGTGGCTTTTTTTCTTTTGAGGTTCAAAGCTCGATGTCTTTTTTCAAAGACTAAAAAAATAAAACAGTGCAGTAAGTCTATAATTTCACCAAGGCAATTGCACCTTTTTTTTTTTAACTTTTCTTGTTTCATTAAATCAGCAGCAGATTTCTCACACCTGAACAAAAATCCTGCATACATTTTCCTTTGAATTCTTAAAATCGTGATCTTATTCTTAACTATTCCTGGCAGTGCCTTCTGGGACTACAGTTCAGCTTCTTGCAAAAATATTTTCCCCTGCTGTTTTGAAACATAACTACCCCTCAGCTCCAAGACCCTTCTCTAGCAACCCCAAATTAAAGCAAGAAGGCAAAATAAGCCTTTGATGTAGTGTTGCACCAGAGTCTTCTTCATTCAGAGGCAGGTAGGAAGGGATTAGGAGCCTATTTCTAGCCCAACCCTCTTACTAACCTTTTGTGTCCTGCCAGATCCCGTTCCCGGACCTTGCTCTTCCTCAGTTTGCTATGTGTAAAGAGGAATTTACGATATCCAGCTTTGCAAAGAGCTTTGTGTGTATTTAAGGTAGAAGTCGTGCTGTAGCTTTAGCAGTGATGGTCTAAGGTTATAAATGAGACAACATTTGTAAGGAGAGGTAATATCTTTTATTAGTCCAGCTGATATAGCTGGGAAAAAAACGACAGACTTCCTTGTGTGCCTGAAAGCTTGTCTATTTTTTCCAACTATATCAGTTGGTCTAATAAAAGATATTACCTCTCCCGGCAAGCCTTGTCTCATTTGAGGTGTAAAGCATGTAGGCTGATTATTTAGGCCTGTTTTTTGTCTGTGTTGAGGTATTAGACGTTTCCTCACCTAAGTGGCCAGCAGAAAAGCAGCCCGGGTTGGTGTCCCCTTCTCTCACCTTCTGTCATCAGCAGCAGTGGCCATCTCATAGGCATTAAGAGGCACAGAGAAACTCTGACAGCCCCTATTTTCTGATCCTGGAGATGTCCATCCTTTTTTGCTGTTCTGCTCCCTTACGAAGCACCACATGCCCTCTCCTCACCTCTGTGACTGTGATTTATTTATAAAATTGCTGCGTGTATGTGTGTGTGCGTGTGTGTGTGGGCAACCACACAAACATCCCCAAGCTGCCGAGCAAGCTGATGAGCATTTTCTAATGTATTTAGCAAGTAATAATGCAAACCACAGGCGAAAAGTACAGCGAGAAGAACAGGTAAAATACTTAAGCCAGGGAAGACTTAGGAAGGAAGGGATTTTTCCCTTAGGTACAAATAAATTGCAGCCCCCTCCACGTCTGGGAGAAGCATTTGGGGGTTTTTCATTTGATTTCATAAAGCACAGCTGAAAATACTGAGCAGCTGAAAAGAATCCAGAAGCAGGTAGCAGCTTTTCAGACGCGGCAAAATCCTACTCGTATGCATAAGACAGCAGTAGTCAGAGGACAGCTATTACTTATGCTTGGCTTTACTACCAGGGAAAGCATCGGATCATCTATTCAGATCAGGATAGTCAGCTATGCCAAAGGTTTAATCAAATATTAAACATGGTCAGTAAACTTAAACCAACGTTGGATGTGCAGGAGTTCTGCACCTTTTCAAGCAAGCACTCTTAAGAGGAGAAAGTTTTCTCCCATCTCTCTCCGATTGGGATTTTTCGTGGCTGGAGGGATCCTTTTTTCAGACAGGGACCCACACTGGTGTATGTCTAGGTAAATACATGTGCATGTGGGTGTTTGCACGTGTGTCTCCTACCCTGTCAAGTAGAGACTGAGTTGTTTTCTTCCCGCAAGTTCACATCTTTCTCTCTCAGATCATTTCCCGTACGCTTCTAATCGTTCACCCCATACACTTTTCTGTGTCCATCTGTCACTCTCCAAATACAATGCTTTCTCTCTCTTGCTCCCTCTCATATTGATTCAACAGACCTAGAAAGGTGAGTGCATGTAGATGTGTATGTGTATGTATTTGTAAACCCATGCAGGTAGATGTGCCTATCTGGTTGCTTATTGATAAATAATATACCTACAAAGCCACATCTGTCTCCTTCCTACGTACGTTTGGGCTGTATTTACACCCTCCAGCCCTTATTTTTTCTGACCGGGGGCGCTCAGAGGTAGAACATTTTGCAGGGAATTATGGTTTACGATGTTACCTCTCCCTTCTATTATTCATTCTCTCTGATTTTTATCTAATCTCCCTTTGATTGTCCTGGTGCAGCTTAAGAGACAAAGTGAATTTTTATTACATCATCAATATAATCTCCAGCTAATCAGCATCTGTGTGCATTACCATGCCCCCTTTGGCTTTTCATCTGTGTCCATAAATAATAAGAATAATAATCGGGCCCGGTTTTGTGTGCGTGTGTTTATGTGTGTGTGTGTCGGTATCAGGCGGAGAGTCACAGCTGCACTTTTTCATTTCAGCCAGCTTGTTTTAGCAACATTGGACCCAGCTTTGTGCAGATTGTCTTGACTATTGCCCAGATTAATTTCCTGGTGCCCAACGCTTAAATCATGGAAACAATTAAAGCGGACGAATCCATACACATCTTCTCGCAGCGACTGAACTTTGCTGTTAACTTGTACACACATTTCCATGGCGTTACAGGCAACATGCCCAGTGCCAGAGGAGTGTGGAGCAGTTAACATACCTCCCTATACGGGTGTTTAACCTCTAAATTTTTAGTGCGCACTTGCTACTCTTTCTTGGTTAGGATGATAGTACATCGCATGTCTTTGAATGGGAAGCTCGGAGACCAGATTTTTGGCTTTTGATTGCTCATGTTTTTCCACAGCTTGCTGTGTAGCACTTAGCCTGCCACACAGGTCTGCAAATTTTGCAGAGTTGAGCTCCTATACATTTTTTTCTTCTCCCTTTCTATCTCTGGAAGAACAATGACAATAATACTTCCCCATAAAGTAAGACTTGTGCTGTACTTTGAAATTCTCATCCTCTGTACGGATGTCTTGTGCATTTTAAACAGAATTGCTCTGCTTTTTCTTTAAAATACCCTGATTTGGCAGAGCAAGGCAATGGCAGTGGCTCTCTGTTAAGCAGGCAGACTTCAGGTTGCCTTCCCAGTGGCTCAGGGTGAGACTCGCATCCGATACACAAACTGTAACACTCGGGTCCCGTCCTGCAGTGCCAGGATTAGTCCTTTCCGAGTTGTCCAAGACTGATCACAAACACTGTGCCAGAGTTCAATCAGATACGACAAAGTCTTCAATAAAGAAGTCACATACGCTCATGGACAAATTTTAGACCGATGTACTAAACAGCAGCGAATCCCTTGGGAAAGGGCCTGTATCTCTTCCAGATGAAATGTAGTTATGGTATAGAGCCGTCCATCCAGCAAAGTGTGCACTTAATTCATATCGTGGAAAGCCTCCCAGAACGCAATAGATTCTTAAAGTTGAGCAGGTGCTTAAATGCTTTGCTGGATCCGTGGAAATCTGCAGTTCAGATGAAATAATTAAGCGTAGGGGTGTTACAGAAGCCAAGTGAAAAGCATAATTCTGTGACTCAGAAATAACATTCTATAGCTGTGGCAGAACACTGAAATCATGAAAGAAACACCATGTACCTTGAACACCTTGCAGCGTGGATCGGGCTGAGACCCTTCCTATATTTCGAAATATTTCCTTCCTGATTTTTTTTTATGGACAGATTCTGATTAGATTCGGCCTGGGAATGGGATTCGCTCTAAGCAAAGAGAAACACAGAATATTTTCAGTTCTCATCTTCAGTTTTCTTTTTTTATACCAAACCCTTTACCCTGGCCCCTCCAGCTCCACTCCCTGTTTTGACAAACCAGCTCATTTATCAGATGGGAAAAGAGGAAGGGGTGAACAGGAATATTTTTGGTTGCTTCTGTTTTGCATGATATAATCCCCCTCTCCGCTTAGCACCTCCGTAAATAGGAGCTCCGATCTGAAATTGGTCACAGTTTATCGCACTCAGGACTAGACCAGATTGGGTCCTGAGTCTCTGTCAACCATGTAATAAAGAGACCAGAGTTTTACACTTTAGGCAGATAAAGTTGACACTTTGTAAAACATCTCTTCATCTTCCTGGACCTATTATTGTTTTGCCTTTTAATTTTGGAGGTTTATTTGCATGTGTATTACTAGGCCTCTCTTTATTGTTTCACTATTTATTTACACCCTCTTGCCCCTCCTTACACCCCTTTTTGCCCAGCTTCCCCAAACCCAGCAGCTAAATGCCGTGGGCAGGTATGAAACCAACATCATTCCCGGATAAAAATCTACCTTGAAGGATGAAGAGCATCCCCCGTTTGTAACTGGAAGGCATGAAAAAGAACACATCACTTATCTGAATTTGCTGTTCATCCAAGCACTGTTTATGGAGATTTACAGTACCTTGCCTGTGCAAAGAGCTCTATTGCATGGTGACTGCTGGAGGATTTTAGGTGGCGGTATTAGCTGCGGTATTAAAAATGCATCGGAAGGCACGGGGTGGGAGATTAGTTGGATAGAAAGACCCATGAATGAAGGGTTAATTACATTCAAAGAGGCCATCGTATGGAGCAGAAGAGGCAATAGGTTTCTTTTCTTCAAAATTTACTAAATAGCTGGAAACATGGTTTAATGAATTTTAATGGGATCTTTCTGAATCCTATGCATATTGCATCTGCTGACTGTAGGAAGTCAAAGTATTGTTGAAAGGGAGGGTATTGCCCTACTTTAGGTTTCACAGTTCAGTATTTAAAAAATATTCTGCAACAAGCACTTTATTCAATATATATTTTTCAGCTTATTTAATTCCCCCCCTTGCAAGCGGAAAAGACTTTCAGGATCTGTGAGCCCTCAATACCATAGATTATTCTACTGTTATATAACACGTGCTTTACATTTATTGAGCCATCTTGTGCCGTCAAGATAAAGGAGGCCTTAGTATTTTTCCCTGCTTAGGAGCCATCTATGAAGACGTGGTGATGAATTGTGCTCTCAGTTATACCCATGTAAATCTAGAGGAACTGACTCCTGTGAATTTCTTCCAGGATTACTGTGATATAAATGAGATCAAGGTTTGGCCCAGTCTGGTGGAAGAAAGGAGAGAAAGAGCCATAGTTCGCTTTTTGTCTTTGCGGTGTGCATGGGCTGGGCTGGGATCATGTGGGGGCCAGCAGGGGCAGCAGAAAAGCCAATCTGTTTGACTCCGATGCAACACAAATGAGATATTTGCACTTTAGAGGGAGAGGGTCATTTAGCAGCACGTCAGAAATCTTGACTGCAACATCTTCATCATGTTGATTTGCGGTGAGCCAGCATCATCTTCTGCCTCAAAATCAAAGGGAAACTGAGGCAGGGCATGTAGTGAGCCTGTCTCAGAGCAGCTGTGCCTGGCTCCTGCCCATATTTTTATGTCTACATTCACCATGTTGAGGTTGCCCATTGCCTTGGTAACTTGAATTTTCTCTGTCGCTCTTTCTCAAAATGCCAGGCACCCTCTCAGACAGCTGATAGTATAAGGCTGCCCTACTTTTCATTAACCTGGGGCCCAGTTCTCCTCTGGGGTACAGGCAGAGTTGCTGAGACCCTCTCAAAAGAGGCTTTGAGGTTCCCTTGAAGCCAGCAGGAACTGACAGGGCTTAACAGTTTGCAGGACTGTGTTTAGGTCTGTTGAAGGAGAAAAACTGCACTGTTTTAACTGCAGCTGCATGATCAGGATGGCAAAACGTCTCTATTAGAGGCATTATGATACCTGTGTAGAAATGCTTATACTGACATGTAAATACACACATGCACACACAAATAGCAGAAGGGAAGTAAAAACATGCGGGCATCAGGCATTTTTACACCCGTATGGCTGTGCCCACCCTCCAGGGTCTACTGGGATAATGTTTTCCATGATAACGTAGTGTTACACTGGCTCAGGGCTGCGCACCTGGAGGGTATCCCAGCGCAGGAGTCAGAGCTTCCTAAGAGCAGAGACAACCTCAGATCTGGATTTGGAGTGAGACTTCCCAGACTGAGAACAGCAGGAGGACTTTGCACCCAGACTTTTGTAAAGAAGCCAGACAGGTATTTAAATGCACTTCTGCAGGACTCGAGACTGCACCTTTCCCCGTATGGAGTTGGTGTTGCTTTTCCCCCTTGTCTCCCCGTCCCTCCCTCATGTGTTTCAGATCTTTCTCTCCTTACAAGCAGACAATGTGATGCCTGCTTGAATGGCACAGATAAGTTAGCCATGCAGCTCGGAGCACCAGCCCTAAACCACCTAGCCTCCCTTTGATCTGAAATCAAAACAAAAGACGTCGGCATCAAAACGATCCTTTGCCAGGTAACGGTTACTTTGTACGCGTTGCCTTAATTCAGCTGCAAGGAGCTCTCATCTCTTTGTATCGTGCCCAGATCTGCGCTCGTCTTAATACTTTATCAATGTGCCAGCAGGCTGCTTCTATCGTGGATACAGCTGTGCAGAAGCTGTCAGCATTTTTAAGTAAAGCGTTAAACAATACTTCAGGTGACAGCAAATTGTTATTTCCTTACCCCCCCCTCTAATTCTTCCCTCTTCCCCTCCCTCACCAAGCCCAGATGCTGAAGCCCTTATTTTTATGTCAGCTTCGTGCTCAAATTATACAACCCAAATGCGTTTTCCCTTTTTTTTTTTTTTTTTTCTCCTGATGGGAGCCGTTCTCTCTCTAAGGGGTGGAGAAAGAAAGGCACAGAAATCCTTCCGAGGAGCTGCAGACAAAATGAACCTGACGATCAAGCAGCCTGTCTTGGTGGCTCATTCCCTCTCTGTTTCAGGTGAGCTGCTGGGGTGAGCCCAGAAAAGCCACCCACCTCGCCTGGGTCCTGCCACGAGGACAGGCTTTGATTCGCAGCCCTATCTAGGCTTTTAACGCACCGTTACGGTGTTGTTGAGAGCTGGGAGTTAGGAGAGATGTCTTTTTTTTTCCTAGCTCAGCTGTTGGTTTACTCCGTAGACGCTGAGCAAGTAATTTCTAGAGAAAAATTAAAACTGGCTGTCACTTTTTTTAGTGCCTGCTTGTTTTGTATGCTTGTTGTGTACATGCTTTGGGGAGGGGGGGTCCCTACTGCAATCGGCATTTCAAGCTGGACACTGTAAATTAGAGATTAATTTCAAAAAATCAAGATTTTTAACTTGTCGGCATTGCATTTCTGATTGTAGCTTTACAAAAGCGGATAAATAAAACTTACTCATGAAGAACTTTGAGATCTTTCAGAAAGTTAACAAATTGACATTCACTTGAAGTATCAGGGATCAGACCTTGTTGGACTTGCACATACTGTGTTAACAGATATTTTCTAACAGGCAGAGCTTTGCCAGATCCTTGCTCAAGGGAATCCAGCCTGTTTTGGTGAATAATAATCAAGCCACCCCAATTTTTTGCTTCTTTTTTCTCTTCTCCGGAGAGGGGCAGTTACTGAGGCACCGGTACCTGAGAACAAACTTTACTCCTCCTATGTCTCCTTCAGCGCTGACCCTCTCCTAATAAATCAGCTTGGATTAGATATAGGCAGGACCAAGGTCAGCCTAGCTTGACTCTCGCTGTCTCTTCAACACACCAGATACAATGCTGCCACATTGTGGCTCGTTCCTATCTGTTCTGCCGCACACACTCGCCCGGCGCTCGGATCTTGCCGGAGAGCACCCTGGCTTTCTCTCCAGGGAGGGCTCATGGCACTCCCAACTCACAGGCCGCGCGGTCGGGGATGTCACCCAGCCCCACTTGCCTCCCCAGTAGGCAGAGACCAAAAAAGACCCCCCTGCCAGTGGTCATAAATTACAAGCCCCTTGCGCGCTCCCGTAGGTTGTCTCGCGTGGCTGCTGGGGCTTCGTACGAAGATGCTCCGAGTTGGAAGGGAGGGTGTAGGAATGCCAAACTTCATTCCTCTGATAGACACCACCCGCTTTATGTTTTACCCCCCTCGCCGGATCCTTAGAGAGGTGGCTGATCTTTTTGGTGCAAGGAAAATATACTCATGAAAATGCAGGCAGGATCGGGCCGCTCTTTCCCTAAACATCCCTTCTCTTTATTGGCTGTCAAGTTCTTGATTCTCTTTATTTTTTCTCCTACTGCTTTTTTCTTTATTTCCTTCCTTCCTTTGGGGAAAAGAAAAACACACACACACAAAACCACAGCAGGGCAGGAAATTAAACCTTTCCACAAAGATGCTTTGGTAAGATGCCGGCTTTTCACTCATTTATTTTGCACTGATTATTTTTTATAGGGGAGAAAGGAAGGAGTGAGAGCGAGAGATGTGACAGAGAGGGCAACTGAGTAGAGAAAAGAAAGTCCTTTAATTTATTTGGAGAGCTCTGCCATTGGTTGCTGTTGTTTTTTCCCCACACACATGAGAAAACCAGAAGAGCTTTAAAACCATCAGCAACACTCACATGAATTAAACGCCAGGTGGAACTGCTCCCATTTTCCTGGATACGATAAGGATAATGGCTTCCTCCTGGCGTGATTCTCCCCATTTCCTCCTGGTTATGCAAGTCTTAGGTGTACTGCAACACCACTAGGCGTTCCAAGGCTCCTTTTAATTCAGGAAATCAATTAATTGCTTTATACCGAAAGGTTGTTTCAAAATAAGGCCATAAAATCCCCCTCAAATCCCTCTTGCTCTTTTAGGGTGATATGAACCATTACAGCCAGGAAGCACTGGATGTCTCTGGTTCCCCGTTCATCCTCAGTGCTCCCCAGAATGCATGGTTTGCCTCCGTGCGGTGAATCCTCAGAGAGGAGCTGGCCCTTGGGGCTATTGACATCCAAAGAGCAGAAGGGCAGTGCCACGAGTTTAGGAACTTGCACTTTAAAATAATGCAGGAATATCAAGGCTAGTCGCTATTTCTGGGGAATATATGCCCCAGACAAGAAGAATCCAGTGCTCGTCAATGGAAGTGTCTTACCCTTCCTGGAAACAGGCTTAGATTTTGAGGTTGCCTTTTCATGTTCAAGTGTGGTAACACACAGCTACGCCTGAGTCCCTGCAAACCCCAACCATCGACGGCAGGCAGGGAATTTCCCCACATCTCCTGCACAGCGTGGGGTAGCCCAAGGGAATGAGAATGGAGAAAACTCTCCGTCATTTCTCCATCTCTCCCTGGTGGCTATTAGCAAATGATACAACTGCAGTCCTCGTGCTGTGCAAACACTGCCAGACACCTCATGGTGTATCTGGTACAAGGTTTAAACAGTTTCTTATTCAGAAAGACTCCACAACCCTGAAAACAGTGTGTTGTCTGTGGTGGCTTGGTTTTGTGTTCCTATTGGCATAAGATCACAAGCAGGACTACACGTTGCCTGCTCTTACTGAGGGAGAGGGACAACATTAGAGTGAAGAATGCTGTTATTAGAAGAACAAACCTAGTGAGGAGCAGGAGAAGGTGGCAGAAAAGAGTCGTTTAGTAACTAGAGGAGTGGAACTGGGACTCCCATCCCCAGATACCTGGTTAAAGTCGGGATACTTGCAACTCTGATTGAAACAAGATGACTGTGGGTCTGTTCCAGGGCAGCATTTACTGGGATGTTTTGCTGTTTCAAGACCTAATTGCTTATTTACGTACCTTTCGTTTGGGGCAAAGTTCTGTGACTCAGTTTCCTGAACTGCAAAGTAAGCAAGGTAATAAACCCATGTCTGGAAGGGTAGGAAGCAAAGTGTAATTCACATTTGTAAAATAATTGAGGTGTTTTGAGGAAGGGTCACTAGAAGGGCTGAATAATTTAAAAGGCCATGGGAGATCAATGCACAGCAAAAGACATGGGGTTTGCTAATATTTTTTAAAGCACAAGAGAACATTAAAAAACAGACTGTAATTTTAAGGTCCTTAGATTATTTTCTTGCAGTTTAGCTCTCGATGCCTTTTTTTGGTTTTGGTTTTTTTTTTTTTTTTTTGTAATTGTGATCACATTTGTATTATATTTTTCCAGCAAAACCTGAGATCAGGACCCCACTGTGCTAGATGCTGTACAGGCACATACAGATCTACTATATTCCAAATGGACACAAACAAGCACACATCCAGTAGGAGAAAAGAAGTGCCAGACTCTGATCTAATAGGTTTGGTTCCTAACCCTGAGTTGCACTGAGATTAAGACTCAGATCCTTAAAGGCACTTAGAGCCCAACTCCCATTGAAATCAATGGGTGTTAGATACCTAAATAGCTTTATGGATCTGAGCATAAGTGACATATCCAAGGGCAGAGCAGCAATCTACAGCTGGGTTGGGAATTAAACACAGATTATACAAGTCCCAGTCTGATTTCTTAATCACAAAATCATCTTTCCTCTCCATATTTTGTGCAATAAATCCCTGGCATTCACATCACAACATGGATACCTAATGCCCATCCCATAAAATCACTGGAAACCTGCAGTGACAAAAATGGTTTTCCTCAAACCATGTCCAGCTACAGACACACCAGTACACTTTGTCTGCACTTGGGGTTGGCTTCTGCTCTCCCTTACACCACGGAAACTGCTATGGCCTTCACTGTTCCCTCCCTAGGTTTACACCCAGGTGACAGAGAGCAGAATCCAACCCAGAGCTACAAGTTCAAACATTTTTCACCTGGCTCCAGGGAGGGGATGGATTAGACAAACTGAACTTTCTGAAAAGATCAATATGGAACATCTCTTTCAATTACTCTCCAAGGTACTAAGCCTGTGAAGTCGGTTATGGTGCATTTATAAATCTTTCCAGGAGGGGCTGTCTGACATCCTCCTCTTCCACCTTTACTCCTCTCAAGCAATCCCTTATTGCCTGGGATGGGCTGGCAGGGAAACCTTACTCACAGTGACTGGCAGGGAAGGATCAGGCCCGAGTCTCTCAGAATCAGGACAGATGGGGACCTTTTTGATCTCCCTTCCCCAGACACTAACATTCACGTAATCAGAGACGCAGCTACAGAACAACAGGAGGGGCCAGATCCAAATCTTGAGAAAGCCACTGCAAAGTCACCAGGGCCAGAACACATTTCAGAAGCTGAACATGTGCGTTATACACTCCAAAATGATCACAGCCTGGACGGATTGCTAGTTTAGATGCAGTTATATAGGGGGATGTGGTGGGGGAGCCCTTATGCCGATACAGCTCCTTCAATTCATGGAACAGGTTTAAAGCCTACCCAAAAAATTATGCTGAAGATGTTGATTTAAGTTCAGTCATCTCCTACAAGCCTGCTGGCTCCTCTCTGATACTGCGGGGTTGAAGTGAGAATTTGGAGCACGCAGGGAGAGTTTTCTATAGGACCATGAGTCATTATATCGTAGCTGTGTTTTTCTGTGCATTTACCTGCCAGGACGATAGGAAACCTGCCAGTTAAAAGAGCATCAGGGTCACTTGAGGCGTAATCTGTGCCCCTAACTCTCCCTTTCTGAACGCCCCTGCTTAAGATCAGGCTGTCTAGAGTTTTGTTTTGTTTTCTGTCTTGGTGTGTGGTTAGGACCTTCTCTAGAAGCATTAGCTGTAAGGCAGTAACAGGCTCGGGCAGCAAATGCTGTGAGTGTTTAATACATATAAGCTATTTAGACGTTGCTTCAACAAGGCTGCAGGATTAATGCATGTTAATTCCCATCTTCCAAATCCTACCGCGGATCAAGCTGAAAGACACCACTGCCGGGGGAACCGGCTCCGTTTCTGTGAGGCTGTTTCTTTCCCGTAGGGTGCAGTGAGCCAGCTTTTGGGGTGCACCCCAATGCCCAGGGTGAGCCCACGGCTCCCCTTAGGGTGAAAGAAAATCCATGCAATGGTGTAAAGAGAGCAAACAGAGGCAGGGCAGTTCAGCCTCCTCTCTGCATTAAATGCACCCTCCTGCTTCATGCGGCGTGGTCGCGTCTTGGGACGGCCTTGGCTCTGGGCTAGAGCCGCCCCCCACGTCACCCCCGTTGGGGCCAGGAGCCCCCCCCTGTGCTGGGTGCTGCACAGATGGGGGACAAAAAAGATGCCTCCTGCCTCAAGGCGCTGGGACACTGAGCAGGGGATGAGAGACAGCAGATGGATACCGGCAGACGGGGGAAGTGTGAGGAGACGCTGAGACGTTATTCGGCAACGTGGCTGGCAGCCATCTCAGCGGCCCAACTGCTCCAGGTGCCCGGGCAAGAGCCAGGGGCTCGGAGGGGCTCGGCGGCAGCCGGGGGGGCATGGCTTTCGGTCTTGGCTAATTAACCCGGCAAACGTGACAGCCACCCTGGGATGGCTCCCACCAGGTCCCTTCTTGCCTTTCCAGCTCTTCTTCACGCCAATCTGAGAAAGGGCAGGAGGGAGAGGTGTCCTTGGGTCTTGGCCACTCGGACAGGAGTGTTGGGGAGATACGTGGCCTGGGAGGAGCTGCTTTACCCACCTGTCTTCACACGGTGGACACCTCTGCAGCCCTTCGCCCTTGCTTTTAAGGAATCAAGAGTTACAGATGTACACCAAGAGGACGAGGCAAGGAAGAGGAGGGAGAGGGTAGTCTGTGAGCAAGGCTGCAAATACGGCTGGGGAAAGCGTTTTCCTCCATTTCTTTGCTTCGAGACGACCAAACCCTCAGCAGGTAGAAGGGTGAAGCTCTCGATTCTTCACCCGCTGAGGATTTGGCCCTGTGAGGATAGCCAGAAGGGACATTTAAGCACCGAGGTGTCATCCTTTCCCCACCAAGCCTGGAAGCCGTGGCAGCCCAGAAGACATCCTCTGTGCCTCCAGGTGGAAATAACACTGCGGGGCGGCAGCGGGGAAGGCACTTCAGAAGCAGCTGCTGATTACGGCGAGTAAAACTGTCCATAACCTGATCCTAACTGCAGGATCAGGCTGCAGCGTGGTTGAAAAGGATCTGGCATCCCCGGTGACAGCATTCGGTATAAGTGCCAGCCTTATTTTAACCCAAATGGTGCTGTTAATGAGGGGATGTATAGGCACCGAGGAATATTTGCATGCAGTGACTGTGTAAGGATTGAATCGTTCAGAGTGAAATTCCTAGTGTGAGACAGCTTTGGTATATGTTATGAAGAATTAATATTTATAGACAGTCTTAGCTGGGAATTTCTATACGGAGGTACATTTGCATTTTTGGAAAAAAACTTTTTATGAACTTTTTTTTTTCTTTCTAAGTAGAAATAACTTGTTGATATACAGCGTATCAGACAAAAGCCTGTTACTGTCACATTTACAGATATTTGAGCAAAGGGCATATAAGAGATGTATTTTTACATCATAGTGGTAACATTATCTAGAAAGAACAGAGACATGCACATGACTACATTAAAGATTTAGGGCTCTATCCTGCCCCGTTTAAGTCAATGGAAGTTTGTCACTGATTTTAATGGAAGCTAGATAGGGGCTTATATGCCAATGTAATGCAGCTGCTAAGGAATAAATATCGACACAAATGGGTCAATATATTGGTGTCTTTTAAGTGCTAGAGCTGTACTTTGTGATACCTATTGCAATTTTTTACATGTTCATTGTAACTGCAGTGCAGCCATCCTGCTGCTAAAGAACAGCCGTGGAGGGTACCAGTATTCATTGTGTAGTAGTGACACCTTCAGGTCGCTACCAAAACCAGTCCCCTCTGTGCAAGGTGCTGCACATGCACGTGTGGAGAAAGAGATTTTTTAGTGAGAGATTTGATGACTTGACCAAGGACATAGGGCACGTCAGTGACAGAGGTGGCTGTGAAAGCCAGGGACTGCAGCGCCAGGGAAAAATCAGATCTACAGACCCGCAAACAGTTAATGAAGTCTGGCTTGGGAGGTTTGGCATACTTTTTACCGGTGGGGCAAGAAAAAGAAAAAAGAAAGAAAAACAGAAGTTTAGGTTAAGCTCAAATATTAATTTGTTTTATTTTCTAAGTAAAAAAAATAAAATCTCGAGGTATTTTGCTTTTGGGAACTTTCATGTTGGGGCATCTTCTATACTTTTCTTAAAAAATAATAACAAAACCAAGTCCTGGCTATTTAAGAAAAGAAATTATTCCCACAGATAAACTTTTTTTTTAGATAATCAAAGAAAATGTTTTGACTTTATCCTTTTTATGTCCTGCTTGAAACAACTTGCCAAATTTCCTCCAAATCTGCGAACAGCTTTCCTTCCTGCCAAGCTATTTTTCCTCTACAAATATCAGCTGACAAAAAAATCGTGCAAGTCTAGTCATCAAGCTAACTGTCTGCTCTCAGTCTCTCCAAACTAAGCAAAAAGTAGACAAAATAGAAAAGAAATTAGGAAAGAGCCAAAGAGGCCAGAAGAAAAGCAAAAAGGATTTCGTCTTCTCTTAAAGCGGCAGCCTGGAGTACGGGGATATTACTCCGAGATGCACAAGAACCACTAGAAACAGCCACCTCCATGTGAACAGAGAGAGTGCTGTACTCTGCCTCCATCTAATACAGGAGATTTATAAGTGCTTCAGCTCCCCAGAGGCACTCAGGCATATTGCTATATATAGGACTGTTCCCAGATTACAGAATGCCTTCCCTTGACTGTAGCGTTATCAGACCACAGGGATTTTTTTTCTTCCTTTTTTTTTTTTTTAAAACCAGCTCACTCCAAGCTATTTCCCTTTGTTTGCTCCACCACCAGTGTTAATCATTGCATGGAAATGGGTTCAATGTCCAGTTCAAAAGCAATCCTATGCAAATACAGATAAATAGCTCCTCTTAGGAAGCAACAATATTTGTGGGACACATAACGCGGACAATAGATTTGTTATCTGAATGAGTTATCTGGAAAACCAGTTAGGGCTCTACCTCGCATTGACCTGTGCCTCCAGTGGGGCCAGGGCTGAGCAGCAGCGGGGGCTGCGGATGCCGAGCTCGGAACTGGTGGAGATCCCCGCAGGTGGCCGGCATCACCCATAGCTTGGGGTATGCTGTGTGCGTTGCGTCCACACCAGATCTAGGGAGGATGGGAGTCTGTCACGGCTCCCAGCTCCCACTCAGGCTGTTTAGCTCAGGAATTCGTTGTTTGAATCTGAAGCATTCACAGGGACACAGCAACCGTCATCACCCCTGCAGGAACAGTGAAGAGGGGAGTTGGTTATGGCCTGCTACCACTCCCATCTAGGATGTGGGTTTACACCTTTTGGGGAAAGCACGGACAGATACTGTAAGGGTGCTGAGTCCCCTCTGTGCGGAGCTGGTTTCTCTTTCCCTTTGACCTGTAGGGAAATTAGGGTCTTTGCCCTCCTTTACTCTTAAACCAGTGAGCGATTTCATATGCCTCTGCTTCTACCATCACTTGCCCCTCCTCCAGTTCTTACATTTTTTTTGTGCTTTCCTTCCCTGTCATTATTTTTGTCCAACAGCTATTTGTTCAGTAATCTCCCCCAAGAGATTAGCACACTAATAGGCAGTCAACAAAACAAGAAAGAAAGAAAGACACAGTACTTAAAGGATGAATACTTGGGAGAGAGCATCAGTCTTTTGATGTCCTGATTCCAGTCGGGTTTATTTGCTATATATATGTCTATAATAACTATACATCTTCGTACAGCTGTCCTACTGCTCAAACGGAGATTTCCGACTGCTTTGCAAACCTTATACCTGTCCTTCGCTTGCAGAGAGGAGGAAAGGAGGAATTCCCAGTACCCAAAGGGGTACCCCAGGGCACAGAGCGGCACACGTATTTTGGGCAGTAGGACGGCTTAGCTGCAGAGTCAGTCCACCCATTACACACGTTTTCCTGCCCTCTGCGCCAGCAGCTCCCATCCTGAAAACGTCTCCACACCTTCCACTTTAACCCTACGGTTGTTCCCGTTCGAGGCAACAGGAGTCCGTGTCTCCTGATGGTTGGATAAATAACACGGTGCAGAACTGGGGCCCCGTCTCCAAACATAGATGCTGTATTTCGCTCAGTCATGGCTGGCTAAAAGAATATCATCTGATCTTTAGTGACCCTACTGCGCTGAGTGGATAACAGCCAGGCATTTAATACACACACAGAAAAAGGGAGGGGAATTCAAGGGGGAAAAGATGGCTGTAACTGTGTCGCATTTTGCAGCGTGGTCTGGCAACAGCTGCAAGTACGCTTTTTAAAGAAAGTTTGATTTTGCAGGCATGCTCCTTCTTTGGTGGCTGCTTTTGCTTTCTTTTTCCTCAGACAAATTCTTCTTTTAAACTGGCAGCAAAGACTTACTTAGGACTGCATTAGGGGCTCTTGAAAACACCCTTTTTTTCTTCCCTGGAAATTGATACCACACACTTGGGCGATTTTATTTTTTTTAACAGATTGGTAGGCATTCTTTTCATTTCCCCCTTGTGATTTTGTACAGAACACTTTTTCAGGCAGATCTTTTCACACCCCTCCAAAGTAGTCAATGAAACCATTCGCGTGCATACAATTAAGCACAAAGGGTGGGGGGAAGAAAAAGCTACAACAGCCTAATAATTTCATCTGAAAAATCCTCCAGATAATTGTTAATATTCTGAAGTAACAAATCCTTTTGAACAGAATTTCAGAAAGTCATGCATGCCTCTAACAGTCATTTTAAATACCTACAAATTTGGGAACATATGGAAACTAATAATTTTAAAGTGATAATAACATCATACATTCTTCCCCCAGTTCGGCCCTGATCCTGCAGAGTTGAAGCCAGTAGGAGCTTTATTATTGACTTTGTTGAGCATATGATTAAGTACTTAATGGGGTGCAGCGTCACTCAAGCCAAATGGATTGCATGGGCGCAGCAGAATTTGTCCCCGCATTTCTGATAAAGTGTAACATAAAAAACACCTAGCAGACTACTCCAATATCCAGAATCCATAGAAGGACAATAGGGGGACCTGTACTTGGGGAGTGACAATGCAGGAGGGTGGATTAGCAGGAGTAAACCTCAAATTCTCACGGTAATATAGGTATCTTAGGTATCCAATACCCTAGGATTCCTCCCAAAAGATTGGGGTAGCATAGTTATACCCTGTGATTCCCAGTGTACACAGAAGAGGGAGTTGCTATTAGAGTTTGGAAGGCCATGAAGTCGCTAGTTTTGATTTCAAAGAAAACAATAAATTGGAGTTTAAAGGTTAATAGAGCTTTATTGCCAGCTCTGATGCATTCAGAAAAATGGGAAAGACCCTCCAAAATTATAATATTGGATTAAAAATCTTAAGACAAAAGACATTAAATCATTTTAGCTCAAAACAGTACATTTTGAGATTTCTAATTGTTATTTTGCAATATTTCAATCTTTCAGATTTTCTCAGTTAACACACAGGCTAGAAAATGTACCTAAAAAAAAAAAAGTTGAGATTCTCATATATTCTCACACATTCTGGAGCTGGTTGTGAGGAAGCACAGCAAAGCACACCAGGCTTGTAGAAACTGGAAGAGATAGCAATACCAAAAAAAGAATACCAAATTGGTTCATTGAGTATGCACATGGTGCATTTAGTTATTTTGAGGGTCAGGTCTCAATATTATCCTTTAAATTTTGCTTTGCTTACTATTCATTCCCATTCACCTTCTCCTAGAGCCCAATGAACACAGGTACAAGCAACGTTAAAGATGTAAAGGGAAAAAGAAAGTAAAAGGAAAGAAAGATGTTGATTTCTTCAGAACATAAGTACAACCGTTACTGATTCAGAGGTATCGAGAACACAAAGCCACTCTGCACCCAGCAGTGGCCATAAAGACATGCCGAGAAGAGTAAGAACAGGGCAAGTGTATAAAATACCTCCCTCAAACATTCTCCCAGCGTCTCCCCATTTTCAACCCAAGGGATTTCCAAAGCCCGGTGGTGTTCATTTCTTCATGTCATGACCTATAATGAGCAATTTCATCATTGTGTGGATCTGATCCACAATTCTTGAAAACTTAGTACCGTATGTGTACTACATATTCCACCTAAGTCCATGCATCTGATCAATAGAGAGGAGAAAAGTAATTCAGAGGGCACAATAAATCCTTGAGCAGAGTCTTTTGGAAGCACCCAAGAGGAAATACCAGCCCAGAGACCTAGCTGGAGCATACGACGTTTGAATATGCCTTTTAGGACTGGCCATAAGGATATATACCCCTAGTATAAGAAAAAAACCTACCACATAATTCTTTGGAGAAACGGTACATCTGGAACCGGATCAAATGCCTGCAATAAAAGCTGAATCCATGTAAAATTCACCCCTGTTTAACGTTTCACTCTAAGCTTCAGGCTCAGCTAGATTAGATTTAAAGTCCATCCAACCTTTCAGATGAGTCTAGAGTTTGAGAGAAACAGGGAAGACACTTGCTTTTGCAATATTATCCTGTGGATGAAACACTGGCGAGTCTCTCACTTGGAACCAGCTATCAGTGCTGAAAACAAAACTTGAGCAAGTGTGACTGGAGAGAACAGACAAGGATTTCTTTTCTTCATATTTTTATCATGACTGTACAACATTTCCCAAATGAAAGGTTGGGGTATTAAAAGTAGTGACCATATTTACCAGCACTTTTGTAACAAGATCTTTACACCATTTAATATCTGACAAGGAAAGATTCATTTCTATCATTGCCTTCCACAAACTGCTTGTTTAAAAGTTTAATTCCTACTTTGTGCCTGTGAACGATGCAATAACATCCTCTTGCTATTTGTGTTTTCTGGCCCAGGCCAATATCAAAGGCAGCAGTAGGAAATTAAGGAGTGCTTTGGATTTCTATTCAAACCACTCTGTATTCCAAACCTGAGCCCCTGCCTCCCCTCATCCCAGGTAGACATTTGCATCCTTTAAATGATCTTGTTTATTCTATGTGTCGGAATATAGTTATCTGAATATTAATTATGGTTTTAGTGAAGTTCATCGGTTGAGTACAGGAATTGAGAATTCTTCCTTCAGTCGCAGCCACCTGCTTAGATTTCTGTGTTTATCTGCTTCACTGAGTTTAAATCAGTTTCTGTAAGTGAAAGTCTGTTGCTTTGAGCAGATGTTAATGCTCAGAAATAGTGTACAGTCTGCCATTAGCATATGTAGCATAATGCTAATAAATAGAGGCATGTACCACCCTTGAAGGTGATTCTGATTTCGATGGAAGATCTCCCCCCCATCCTGCTAGCCCCTTTCCTTAGGGAAGCCTCCGGCGTATACAGCTGTTATAAGTGAGGGACCTTCCTCCCACCCCCGGCAAGACCTTAGCAAATGGTCCATTCTGTTTATGCTACATTTGGATGATTAATGATATTGTATATTGTAACTAAATTGTACTGCTATTATCATCAGGTCACTGCTGACAATTAGATATATCATCTCTGGGGTTCATATACAGATAACAATTTTAACTATGTGGATAAGTAAAGGCTTGATGGTGTCCTAATGTTAATGTAAATATTACCGCATATTGGAAGTCGGTAATGCACCATATATGGGGATTGCATTACACAACAGCAGCCATCGGGTAGCTGAAGCTGGGGTGATTGTTGCAACAGTGGTTTTCTACTTTATCCTCCTCGTTAATTTTTTTTTCCTCCCTAAGGATTTGGAATAATCCATCTGTAAAACATGACAACCATTTAGGCTCAAAGGGACCCAGCAGCTTTCAAGCAAAACTGTAATCAAACTGATTTGGGATGTCTAGGGTGTTGGGAGGAGGGAGTTCAGTTGCCTCGGTGCTCTCCTGGCTCCCTGCTCAATGCGGTGCTTTGAGCTCCAGCACTAAAGCAGAGTCACTGGAAGAAAAGTTCTTGTTAGAGCATGGCCAGCTTAGCCACGCTAAGCTGAGAAAACCAGGTCCTGAAAGCATCTTCATGTTTTGTCTCGAGAGCAGATCAACGTTCCTAATCCTGACAGCTACAGGTAACCATCTGAGAGAGAGATCATATTGAGTCAAGATGAAAAATTTGAGAAAGAACTTATTGCAGAAATGCAACATTACTGCTTTTGGCTAAAGTTGAGAGTATGTTGAAAAGGTTTGGAGGAGCAAGAATTTAAATTGAGCGAAGCCTCTGCCCCTTTTACTATTCATCCATCAATAACTGGCACATGTCATGTTAGGGCTCAGACTAGAAATTAATTATGCTCGCTAATATTGAGGAACCTTATTGCACCAACCCTTATCTTCATAAATCCCGATATATAGCGGGAGCAAAGAACACGGAAGTCATTGCAATAATACCAGCAGAAAACTGGAGTGTGATAAGAATCAGCTTTACAGGCCTTGCATTTCCATGAGTCTAATTCCCATTTCATAGGGAGGAAAACATAGCAATCTGCACTCAAAAAAGAGACGAGAATAGCTGGATCAGAGCCCCCAACTGATTTATACTCACAATTTCCTTCTGAGATAGCAGCAGCAGATGTGAAAAGCAAAGTCTACCAATAATCCTGTTCTCCCACCAGCATGAGAAGGGAAAGATTTTCCTAAACCCAAGAAATTACTAGAGTCAGATTTCATTGGACAGTGGTTATTCTTAAGTGGTCTGAGCTCCCCACTTCCATCATTTCAGGTGGGTGATGTTTCCTATTTTCCACAGAGGAATGTGTTAAAAAGGAGAAAGTTTTTGCACAGAAATAAAGGTACAAGCCTGAGTTCCCAGCTCAGTGATTATAGCACACCTTCTCTGCTAATTAAATGATATTTTTGTAAAAAATAAAAACCGAAAACCAAAACCAAAAACCAAAACAAGAAACAATAAAAAATGCAAGGCAATGATAGTTCATCTTCTTAGAGAGCTGAGTTCATGATGCAGGAGCAGGTCTCTTGTTGGAAGATTTTTACAGATACCCGGAACCTGAAAAAAAAACCCCAAAGCAGATCCCAAAGTACCCAGGTCTGTGCTATATGAACAGAGAGGTGGTGGCAAATGGAGCCTTGTGATATTAGCTCAGTACTAATCATTACAGATCAGAACATCATTTCAGTCGACAGCCTGCGCCTTCTGGGCAAGGGATTCATCTTCAAGACAGCATTTGGGTCTCTGAGCTGGAGCACCCAATATCTGCGGGCCTCAGAGCAAAAAAGCAGAATTGCTCCCTCCGCTCCAAGCACACCTCTGCTGTAAAATCAGCCCATTCAACAATTTAAGAGACATAAAATAGGGACTGAGCTGTATCAATTCATTTTTATTCCACTGATGTTCCCTTGCCCACTGTTTGCACTTATTGATCTGCAACTAAGGGAGAAGGCCAGAAACAGGAAAGAATAAAGGTAAGCCCGAAAAGTGCTGCTGTTCTAGAGCAACATAAAACACAACTTGAAGCTGGAGGGCAGAGGAGGGACAAGGAAGCAGAGCAGCAAGAGAAAAGGAGAATAGAGAAAGGAAGAGAGAATTAGAGACAGAGCAAACAAGATTAAGTTTCATCTGACTTATTGGATGTACACTCAGAAAGCAAAAGGCAGGGAGAGGAAGGGCAGAGGGAGAGAACATGAACTGCAGCAAGTTCTGTCCTCAGGCTCCATGCAATGGTTTTGTCAGAGACTCTCTGAGCTGGTGCCACTTCGTATGATGTGTAGCTTTAATGAAAGAAGGAGGGGGGCAGGAGCAAAGGGAAAAAGAAAAAGCGACTGAGACTCTCTGTCTCTTCCTCGGTCTCCGTTTGCAGAGACCTATTGGCCATAACTCTTGCAGGGCAAATAACAAGCGTTCCCCATCCAAATGTAAGCACATTGGCACTTAATCCTATTTTATAAAGGTTATAGTTTTACATAAATCACTCGCTCTAAATGCACTTTAGTCATCCTCCTCGTGTTAAGTTTCCCTTTAAGCCTAACTAGGCAAGGAGGATTTCTCCCACTGGCCCTCTGGACATGACGCCACCAAGATTGAACTATGCTCTCCATCTTTAATATCCCTGGAGGGATTCGTCTATAATGATGTCAGGGGCTAAGCATATTCCCTTGCCAGGGTGGGGGAATTAAATCCGTCCTTCCCCTGTCTCACTCAGGTCCAGCAGAGCTAAAAACAAGTTGTTCGGAGAGCACAGAAAACTGGTGATGCTTCACTTTTGATGTCTCGCTCTCCATGCAGATTCCCTAATGTCTACTAAAGGGTGAGCTTAGTAGCCTTTTCTTCAGTGATTTCACTATCAGTCATCCCTTTAATGAAGTTTATAATAGTCTCCGAGACCTCTCCTCTCTATCATATTGTGCTGAATTTGCCCAGTGAGTTTCAGGGTGACACAGGAAGGACAGACTGACAGACAGAGCCACCCCTAGGTAGGAAGACAGCATGGGTGCTTGAAAAAACACATTTCCTTAAGAAAACAGCTTAAAAGGTACTCACTGGCATAATTGCTGCAAGTCATCTTTTGTGCATTTTCATGCAGATGCATCCCTGACAAGGAAGGCAAATTCCAGCTCCCGTGCAGAGTTCAGTGTTTGCCTCCTAGCAGGGTATGCGAGGCGTTGAACTATCAAGCATCCAAGGAACTACATGAGCTTGGACCAAGTTAGATACAATGATTTTAGGAAACTCAGAGCAGAGATACACTGCTCCGGCTGCTGCCTTTCTTTTTTAGAGAGGCCAGCAGGACGAACTACCCTGCCACCGACACTGGAGCTTCATGTGGTAATTTGGAGTCAGAGGAAGAATTTAAAACAATAGTCATGAGAGAGTGAAGGAAATAAAAGCAGAGCTTGTGCTAGGCAGGGGGTAACAGTGAAACATTCATACGCCCAGCAGGAGAATGTAGGCCATAGGGTGCTTTTTCGTTTCTGTAGATGAAATCCATGCTAGTCTCTCCAAGCTCACACACAACCTCATCTGGCCACCGGCCCAGCCATTCCCAGAAATGTCTAAGTTAAGAGTGAAACCACGACTCTTGCTGCGCTAGGAGGTACTTGAAACAGAATGAGTTGAAGCACTGCAAGACCACATAGCACACCATCACGTAGACAATCCCTACCCGTGCCTGGTCTGACCTGTAAAGGGTATGAAGTTGACCCCTAAGTATGCAGTATGGACAACCAGGGGCCTGGCAGAAAGCAGGGCTGGCTGCACAGATTTGTCACTGGAGTCACCCAAAAGCACCAAACTGGCTCCTTTCTTATTCTTCGGTGCTCTTGGTATGAAACGCCTAAGAGCATTCCTTCAACAGATGCCATCTGAGACAGCTAAATGTGCTGGGAAACACAGAAAACCTGAAAGGTTTTTCCACCAATAGAACTTGAGTTCTTTCAGCTAATATGGTTAATCCATGCCTGTGGTCTCTGTCTAGGGCATCTTTAATTTAAATATCTCTTCTCTACCCAGACACCCATTTTCATAAAATTTCTTCCAGTTTAGTCACTCAGATTTTTCACTTAGTCACGTTATCTGAGGTTGGATAATAGGTTCAGAAATCATTAGAGTGGAGAAGTGGAGAGTCAGAGGCAGTGACACCACCATCACATAGGCCTTGTCTTCTGAAAACTAAGCTAAAAATACACCCTCTTTCCATGGAGAGAAGGTGAGTAACGCCAGCTGGCAGGCAGGTTGCCCCATTCAAGCTGTCTTGATCCCTCTCCACAGAACAGTTTCTGGTAGTCTGCAAGGATACACAGTACCCTGAATTTCCTGTGAGCAATCCAGAAATCTTTTTCAGTTTTGCACTAGCACAGAGTTAATCTAGCCTTTGGGTTTAGGATAGGACTAATGAGGTCTGGGTCTAAATGAGTGCCTCTGTCTGGCGTTAGAAGAGAAGCTGATATGCAAAGAGAAACAGGTCTTTTGGTCTTTCTGGCCCTACAGCAGGCAGGAAACAGTATGTGACTGCCAGTCAACCAATGCAAAACCAAAAGTCATTGAACTAAATTCCCAGTGTCTTATTCAGGACAGTACAGTAAACAGATGATGCTCCACTGAAATCAGTGTTGTTTAACTCTTCACATCAACTCTGATTCTAGCTCCAAACTCCAGATGATTTGAAGAGACTCCAACATCCTCAACACATACCCCATCTTAAAGGAAAGCTAAGAGCAGATAGGAGATGAAAAACTTGAACTCCTCTGTAGAGAGCAATTGCACACCTATGCAATCCATAAGCCCTCTACATCAGCCTCAGCTTAAATAGCTATATAAGCCTAAATAGAGAGGAATGAATTTCACCCACAAACAAGCATGAAGGAAAATTCTACTTGCCAGTCAGTGACGATTCATGCATTAGCAAATTCACGGGAAGTTCAAAGCTCCCTAGTTCTGTCACCAGCTTTGCACAGCTGGGAGAAACTCCATTTCCTTGCAATAGTAATGACATTCTACTACAAGAGTAAGAATAAATTTGTTTTCTATTAGACAACCAATAGAAATAATTCATAAGTTTGCCTTATGCGATATGGTTGTGTTTGGAAAGCTCAGCTGCAATCAGTGCCCCACAGTGCAAGGTGCTGTTCATGCTTTAACAAAAATGCAAGCCAAAAGAAACAGAAGAGAGGAAGTCATGCACTCAAGACCATGCAGCAACTCAGCAGCCAAGGGAAAAAATGAACTTTTTGACCACCAGCCCAGTGTTCCTTATGCTGCACCATGCACCGTGCCATCAGTGAGGTCAGCAAGAGTTTTATATACTTATACACTTTCCAACATCATCATCATGCAAGAGCACTTCACAACCTATATTCTTATCTTGCCCCTAGAAAGTAAAAACTGCTTCTGTTCCCAGTTACGTAAGAGGAATTGAGATATAGGAAAAAGCTGGAGCTACAGCCACAAATAAATAAATAAATAAAAATGTCTAGACCAAAATTTGTGGTGCTTATGTCCCAGCCTCAAATGCCCTGCTCAGTTGCTGCTCAACCCCAAAAGCACCTATTCCATCAGCATAAACACGCCTTCTCTAACAAATCCATATTTTGGAACAGGGCCCAGATCTGAGGTCTCCTCTGAGTCGCATAAATGCCCTTACCAGAGCATCGCTCTCTCAAACTCTCTCTGGTCCAGAATTAAGATACAAGAAACAGCAAAACATCTTTATCCCCTGCTAATGCAGCATCCAAAGCACCATCTTGATTCTTTTTGGTGCACATCGTTTGCTTTGGGAACAGTAGTAGCTGTCACATCAAATCACTGCCATGTACTTGGCGGGGTACTCACTCACCTGTATCGGTCCAGAGAGCCATCTCCAGCACCAGCATCTCCTAGCTATGCTTAGCACTCCCAGGTCAGCTGCCTGCCCTCCTTATGCCTGAGATCCCCAACCAAAACCACTCTCTCTCCACATACATCCATGAGATAAATGTTTACCTGAAACATTTAGGGCATTGGGTTTTTCGAGGATTTTCAGTTAAAATCTCCTTGGCACTAAAAAGCAGGCTAGGTCATGAAAACACAAAGCTTGTAGTTTCTCTAACAGTTGACAGAAAAAACATTGCTTCTTTTCAGAGGAAAACAGGCTGAGGTCAAGGACAGAGAAACAAGGTGCTATTTTCTAAAACATTGATTTGAACCTGCCTTACACTTAAAGCAAAAAAGAAAGACAATAAATCCTATGAAGGAATCAGCAAAAAAACACACCCATCATCTTAAAACTTTTTTTTACAGTAAATCTAAACTGCTCACGTTAAGGTCCTCCTTCTGCTGAACCAGCCTGGGAGGACTTTTCTCCTTGAGGGGATGCCAGAGTCACCAAGCTTAGTTTATCACCCTCCTGCAAACATCTCTGCAAAGCATCACAGCTGGAAGGTTGACTTAGATTTGAGACAGATACACACGCTGGACTGCTCATGCAAGAGACCCCACGCAGTTTTAGTGACATGTCACACCTGCTCCATCTTTGCATGTGCACGTCCCAGACTGCACCTGAGCCACATGGAGCCACTTCCATGTTCTGCTCCCCTGTTTGACTGTACAGCTACAGCTCAGAGCCACAAGGCAGGGCAGAGCAGTACATATGCTGTTTGGAAAACAAAGCAACAAACCCACAATGTCATCAGTGAAAAGCAGAACATTCTTCAACACTACTGAAAGGTGAGTGATAAGGAGTCTTCTTCCCTCACTCTGTGCCAAAACAGCACTGGTGCCCTCCACTGCCACCACAGCAACCCAAGAACAGGGAATATCAGTTTTATGCAGTCACAGAATAAACACCGGGTTTAGAAGACATTGTCCACATGCTGTCAACAGATGCTCCATGTCCATGCTCCTTAACACTAAACACCTGTATAGGCCTCTCCCATCACATATCTCCTCCAAGCCAGGTGTACCCAACATTTAGAGTTAAATAATTTATTTATTTATTTATTTATTTATTTATTTATTAAATCTCCTGGTAACCTCATCTTACTTCTGGGAAGGTATCAAGGTATCAGTCAGGCAATTGCTGTCTTGGCTACCCAAGCACTTTCTACTGTTTCCCCTAAAACCCACCAAGTTATTTCCTGAAAATTGCACTTCTCCCTACCAAGATTACCTAAAGAAGGGTAGCAGTACAGGGGTCAGACAAAAGGGGTTTCTTGCACATAGTTAGGAGAGGGGTTACACTTTTTTGCTCAGAAATGAAAGCGGACCTTGCCAGGCTCCTTTGCAAAGCTCTGCTCCTGTCCCTGACAGGTCTCCAGGCTGAAGTGGGTCCACCTGGGGGCAGGAGCTAAAGATCAGACCTGGCTCCCACTCATTTCATGTGTCATGCAGGTTCCCAGCTGGTGTAAATTAGCATTACTTTACCAAAGTCAATAAAGCTACAGAGCTCTCATACAGCTGATGTGTTGGTTATAAGGCTATTTTCTTTTTCCTCAGCTGTTTCTCTCTAGAGCTGTTCTATGTTAATGGATGCTCTATACAGAACGAGGCTGATGTAGAGTTGCATCTATAAAGTTATTTAGATAGTAGACCCGTTACTAAAATCCCTTTAGAGATATGCACCTGACTCTGGTTTAGATTTAGCTCTTAGTCACTAAGAAGGAAGTACTTTCTGTTTCTTCATTTATAAATGTAAGTTTATATACCAAATATGCTACCTAGAATGTAGTATTCTAACTTTTTTCTTTCAGGAAGAATAGGAGCTTCCCTTGGTAAGTTAGAGCTATCAGGTAGTAATTATTTTAACTGCTATGGATTGCATAAGCTTTGAAATTCACTTTCAACAGGAGCAAGCAAAACATCAGAAAAGTTAGCAAGTGGAAAAAGTATTTGCTATTTTACTGACGGTAGTATTTAAAAAGCCTGGTTCCTAGAGTAGCCTATACCTGCTTACAAGCCTTTAACTCTCTCTGTGTAAGAAGTTAGCAGAAGTTTTAGAAAACTGTACCAAGCAAGCTATTGCAGTAAGCTTTGCTTATAAGCTTAACAGACTTGTTTGTTCTTTGAGTCTTTCTTAGCTTTGTCACTACTGAAGTATCTATTTGTATTTCATTGGAAAAAAAAAAAAAATGTAGCAAGGCCCAATTAGGGAAAAAAAACCCAATCTCAAATCCTCCCCCTTCATTTATTTTATTAGAAATAATAGCAATCATAGAAAATGCATACTGAGAACACTCAAAAATAATCTTTCCAATACATACTAATTGTTTATAGTTAATTTCCCCTAAAGACACCTGGAAAAAGAATTTACTTAAAAAGCAGGAGCACACAAGTTCAGGACAACCCCAGTAGCATCATGTAATAGCATCTAAACAAGCCCCCAGTGTTCTCTTTATTTTTTATCATTTCTTTCCCCCAAGCTGTACGTTGTTAAAGTTGCCCTTCAATGAGAGTACTTTCTAGGCTGCTTTTTGGGGGGATGACCCTTTAAAATAAGGGGTAGAAGTATGGCAAGGGCCCTAAAGGGTCCATTTTGCAGTAGGTAGTAGACTGCTAAATCTCTTTGTTCCAGATGGTGAGTATCCTTAATTCTTGTTTGTGAGCTTTGAGTTGGATTGTGTGTTCTCAAACAAAGCTAGTTATGTCTTTTTTTTCCCCTTCTTTAAAGCTTAGAAGTTCTGTTTTTCTCTCCTAGCTGAATTTTTTTCTCCTGAAAATTGTTCCTACCCACCTCTCTAACAAATCATCTCTGAGCAGACTTCAAACATGGAGGTTTTTTGTTTTCTGAAAGCTATAGATAGACCTGCTCTTGCAGAGTGGCTTGAAAGTAATTCTCATTAATACAATATGTTAAATCCTGATCTTGCGAAGACTTTGATGTGTGGGCTTAGGAGCTCTCCAGGATGGGATCTATCCATTAAGAAGGGCTTGCTTGGGACAATGAGTTTGTGTATTAGGGCCTAGAGCTGTTAGTTTAAACACAAGTAATAAGATGAGGTTATTCCCATATGTAAGTCTATATATAGGACCACATTTTCAGGCTTATGCTTTTACCTATGCAACTGTTTTACTCCTAAATCCCTATGCCCCATTCCTGCACGGTTCTGGGGCGCTGTTTTATCCCTCTAGGATGTTAATAAGCCTCACTGGCAAGGAACAGAGCATTAGTCTTTGATGGGTAGGTAGATTAAATATGCACGCATAATAGTAAATATTTATTTAGGTACCTGAGCTATTCTGATTAATGGCTGCATTTTTCTTTTAAACGATTTGAGTACTTTTTAATGGCAATTAATTAGTATTTATGGCATGATTATATAATTTATTTCACTCTTCTGCTGCTAGTACTGTCAGAGAAGCTGGAAACTCCAGGTTTTTACAGTTTTCTCAGGTTGGTAAATATTAGAGTTTGCTTCTGTCTTCTCTGTGCCTGGGGATGCACAAACCAGCATGTCTCTGCCCTATTTCCTGGCACTTATTTACCAGCAGCAGAACTACCATCCAGGGAAATAGGACTCTGATCCTGCAAGCACTTCATGAAGTTTTTTAACTTTAAGTACACAAATAAACTTGTTGTGGTCAGCAGTGCCATAAGGATTACACGCATAAGTTTCCAGAATTGGGACCTCTAGGTCTCTCTAGTGACCTGCTTAGCTTGCAGTAATAACGGGGCAGCTCTCAATGGACTATGCATACAGATACCTAATGCCATAGTCTGGCTTTGTAGGTCCTATGTAAATAGTGGCAATACGATTTATTTTTGCCCCCGATTGTTGAAGTGCAAGGAAAATAAACAAGGCTTTCATGAAAAAGGAAACAAAAAAAAAGCCCCTCTGTATCAACTGTGGTAGGTATGTCCACTGCAGAAAGTATAAAAGAAGAGGATTTGGCAATATGTACCTCCTTTTGGCCTGAAAGGTCAGCTGTGATGATTGCAGGCATCCATCTCTTGGTCCTGCCACCATTGTGCAGGGACCTTCTCTTGACCGTTGAGCCTGGAAAGAACCTCCAGTGTTGTTATCCTCACAAAAACCTACTGAGTTCAAAAACTATCACCATTTCTACTTTGGGTGAGGATCTGGAAGACAGATGGGATTTGCTGTTGGTCACATAAACAGTTTGAGTTCTCCCTTGGCTTGAGGCATGCTTTGGCAGTTTGACTTTTTTTTACTTTTTTTCTGAGGCATGTGTGTTTGTAAATGAGACCAATACAGTAGGAAGTCAAAAATTTGTAGAGCCAAGTCCTGTTCCAGATTTTGCTGAGGCAACTTCAGAGATGTAGGGCTCCTGAGCTTATCTGGTTACAGAAACTGCTAGCAGCTGTGGGAAAACTTTGTTTCCCTACAAACAGTAAGGAGGAGCTCAGCACCTTGCCTGGATCAGGCAGAGTTGGAGGCTATCAACCGGGAATGAGTTGATGGGAGAGTTCCTAATGAAAGAGTGGGTAAGACAATTAGTGCCAAGGGATAAATCTTACACAGACAGATCTCTTATTCTCTCATTCCCTCCACTCCCCTCCCTCGACAGCCCCGAGTCAAAGCAAAGCAAACAGATGGGGAAAAATACGATTAGTTGCAGAGCCACCAGAAATCCAAACAATATTCCATCACGGGTTCTAGGCCAGCACACTAATTTATCGAGTGCACGGTGCTATTGGAAGTGGCCCGGTGTGCTAACTCGGCAATAGATCATGATAAAAAATGTAAGTGATCCGTTATCGCCAGGTTAATGCGCTTTACTATGCAACTCTGCCAGCTCGACAAAAACATCATTACATAATGATAATGATGCTCTGCAAACAGAAGCCGGAGGAGGGGAGGAGGGAATGAGACCTCAGGCTCTGGGATATTGCAGAAATTCCTGGGCAAAAAGGGCTGGGTTTTCAATTCATTGAAAAATAAAAATAGGAAACTGAAGCGAGTCAAGTCTCGAAAAGCAAAGATGTTAAGGAATCATTAGTTCAAAGTAATGAATGCTTTTTTTTCCAGTTCATCTGCCTGATTAGGAGTGTTGATAACCATGAAATTCACCAGATACTTGCTATTGTTTCATTTCTCAAGAGCTGACAGGGCTGTTCAGATCTGGATGCACTTTGCTGATAATGTGGATGAATCAAAAAACCGTCGTCTTGCCTGGCACATGGGCTCTTGGAAGAGAGACTGATGTTGGCAGGCGGGAGGAAGGGAGAGGAAGCGCGAATCGCGCACAGCGCCTGGGACACGGATGCAGGGAGAACACATCGGCGTGTACGAGTGTGACAGGCAGAGTCAGGAGGGGTGTCGGACACCGAGACGGTGACACAAACGCGGAGAGAGACAAAAATAGGGTATGGGAGCGTGGTACTGATGGAGCGTGTGCGAGCTGAGGGTGAGGGAGTACGCACAGGCGGTGCCCTGGGTGAGATGACACGTCTCTGCACGGAGTCCCTGTGTGTCGGGAGGAATACATGCGTGACGGAAAGCCAGCGCACCACCTGCTCCGAGGGACTATGCGGGTGCGGTGTAGCGAGTGATGTGGGTGATGCTCACGTGCGAGGTGGCACAACCATGGTGCCGGGGGAAGGGAGTGTGAAAAATCAGTGCACGAGCAGAGGCCAAGAAGGAAGTTCTCCTGCCTCTGCCTTCTCCTTCCTTAGGTCCTGGGTGCAGTATAGAGACCCTGGTCTCTCATAAGCTGCGTTGCTTTACCCCCATCTTGCTTTGCATTTTCTGGGTGCGACATGTTTGTCTCTGGTACTGTAGAAAGCTCTTGCAGTTGATATGCTTGCCTGGGTATTTTTAGCAGGTGCTTTGCATTATAAATCCTGCCGGCTTTAACATTGCTGGGTAGACTTGGTATAATTTACCTTTGGTTTAGCAAGAAATAGGAGCTGACTCAGGGATTAAGGCGTGTCAAGTCAACACAAATAAAAAATAAAGCAGGGGAGGATTAGTCAGAGATGAATGCAACACAAGAGCTGAGTGTTAATTGTGAGAATGGTGCAGGGGAAGAAGAAATAAAACCTCCTTTATTTGCCCCCTCCTTCTCTGAAGACACAGCCTGCCTTGGGGTCAGCATTGGCAACGTGTCCTATTGATACGTGTCTCTGTAGTTTGCAGAGATTGCAGCCCTTCCTGCAGAGCTCACTTTCTTCATGCCTCAGGTTTTGGAGTTGTATCTCGTAGCTTAGGAAGTTCCTGCTTTGGTTCCTAGCTGGCAGGCAAGGTGGCAGCCCTCAACCGCATCTCGTGGTTTGCAGCTGCTGCGTGTGGTGTGGCTGTGAGCAGAGGCTGGCTGCTGACAGGATGAATTGGGAGATGCCTTATTTGACACAGATTTCCTTCTCTGGCAGCAGGATTTCCCTTACAGGCTCAAAAAACCTTAGCCATACTAGGAAGTGGAGTTTCTGAAGTACCAAAACTCTCCATGCAAGCCTGTCGTGGGAGGGAGGATGCTGTTAAGTAAATCTAGATGCTTTTTTTAAATATAGGTTCCTGTGACTCTAGTGAAAGGTGAGTAGTGGTGGCTGCAATGCAATAGTGATGTGGCAGCACTGAAAAATCTCTGGAAAAAGGGGCTGGTCTTCCCTGGCCAATCCCTACTCCTTTTTTTGACAATAAAAGACCCTGAAGGTTTCAACACCTGAACAAATTATAAATCTTCTGTCTTCCCTGAGGGTGAAGGGGGTTATTCTGTTCAAACTGCTGGGGTTCATGCTTTTGCTATATAGTAAAGTCTCAGCGTTTAATCCTTCCGTGAGTGTAGGGTAAGCTGCCTTGAATTATTATCTCCTGTTCAGCACAACCGTCCATATACACGTATGGACTCTACGGCAAAGCCCCTATCGCACACTTCAGGCTTTCATGTTGCCCGGTTCATATCCCACATTTCATGGCCAGTGTCAGGCTTTGGCCAGAAGATAACAGAATTAAAGATGGCTCAGTGTTTTTGATCTTTTTTTTCCTCTTCTACCTGTGCCCTGCCCTTGTCAGGAATAAAAGGGTATAACAGACCTTGAAACAATAAATTCCATAGCCTCGGGTTGGTTTCTTATGAATTATTGTCCTCATTGAAAATCTCTTTATATTTCCTTTCAATTCTTTTTCTACTGACAAGAAGATGAGAGAACTAATTTAGAAGGAGATAATGAGAGCAGTTGTATGTGCACATGGACATGTACACATTCTCTCTCAAGGTAGTGTAAAAATTGTGATTAGTTGTTTAGATTAGTCATGCTTCAAATTCCCAATCAAAATTAGATGTTTGTTGTGCTAGTCACAGCAATTTCACGTAACAAAACGCTGTTCCTGCCACTGTTTTCTGGCAGCAGCCTCTGATAAGGAGAGTGGAGGTAGGAAAGGGCTGAGGGCTCCAAAATGTGTTAAAGTCAGTACAGGACAGTTGGTCTGGATCTCTTCACTGTAAGTGTTGTATTGCAGCCCAGGAGTAGCACGGCCTCACGCTGCGTGTGCAGAGTCCTAGCAAGCAACAGGGTGGAAATAAAGAAAGATCTTGGTGCCAGAATACAGAAGCATGAGATGCTGTATACCAGCTTATATGATGGAGTGGGTGTCTGTGGGTTGGGATTGTGTGACTATTAGGCAGGAACAGGCAGGGTACCGCTCCAAAATACTGTTTCTAAATTCTCTGTGCTGTGTATTTGAGTGGGGTAACACTGTACAAGTCTGAGGTGCCCTCACAGAGTTAAGGACAGATGGCATCCTCTCTATTAACTCATTTAATTCCTTTCCTGGGTTAAATCCAACCCTCCTCTGTGGAACCATTTCTTCTAGTAGTATATGTGAGCCTAAGGGAAGGCATTGCTAAGATTCCTTCAGAGAATATGGTTTTTTTTAAAAAAGTCATTTTCTGTAAGAAGAGCAAAGAAAGAGTGGAAACACTTGAATTTTTTTCCCCCACCATGGTGTCATGAAGAGGAGACAGGAGGGAGGCATGATGCTCGTGCCAATGGAATATGAAGCCCCTATCATTGTGCTTGAAGACTAAACCAATGAAAATCTCAGTCATACAAAATGCTTTATATCTGATCTTTCACTGTAAATGTCATATAAAGAAAGGATCTCTCTGATATTTCAAGGAGCAGCAAAGTCTGTGATGACATGCTGGTATCAAGTTTTGCATATTTATTATAGATAAGCTGTCAAAATGTATGTTGTCAATTTCACCTTATACTCAGAATTTAATGATGCACATAAAGGACAGAAAATCTTTAATATTAATATTAATATGATTTTAGATTATAAGACTTCATTGTGGATATCAATCACCTAACCCTTAAGGACATGTCACTCAAGTTGATATAGTTTATAGAAAATTAATGTAATCCATTCTGTATGATCTATTGCAGGATCGGGGGGCTCGGGAGGTGGTACGGGGAATAGGCAGGGGGTTGGCCATTCTGAGGTACGTTAAGTTCTTTGAATAGATTAACTCTCACTGACCTGGGGCTTGTTTGCTGTCTGTCATGGAACTGTTGAGGTGTTGTGCAACCTCTAACCTGAAGGAGAGTTTGCAGCTTGGCTGATGGCCCTGTGTTGTGCCAGTGTTTGCATAAGCAGATTGTATTTCATCAACAAGAGGTGCTCTTGGAGAAATCATTTTACTTCCACTTGCTATTTAATAGCTTTAAAGGGGTTGGGCATTACAGCTTCCAAGTGTCTAAAGGGGAAGAGAATGCAGGAAAGTAGTTGAGAAGTGTAAGTAACTCCTGTGATTGATGTGGCTGGAGGTAGCTGCAGGGATGGGAGCTGTAAATAGAGGGCTGAGTCCATCAAGTTTCTTAAATGTGATTATTGTTATATTATGGAAAAATCACCCTGATAGTTGCAGGAAAGCTTTAAAAAGCAGAAAAAGGCCTTGTCTTTTTTCATATCTTCTTTGTCAAGTTGAAAAAGGCTCATTCATCTAAAGCATTGCCAAATCAACCTTCTTACACTTCCTTTGCAAGGGCAGAAGTTTCCAGATAGTATTCAGAGAGGAAGATCAAGGTTTGGATCTTTTACTAGTATGTGGGGTATTAGTTGCTGCAGTTCATAACCTATGGCAGTTGAAACCAGCAGTTCCAGTAGAGCTGACATGCAGGACCCTTAGGAAAAGACAAAACTTGGACCAGGCTGTAAAAACTAAATCTGTTTTCCTTTGAGCTGGGGGACTGAACAAGACCATTGCCAGCTCTCCCTTGCAACTCTTGTACGACTAGAAGAAATAATTTGTGGGTGAACAGATCTAGGACCAGTTTCAATCTCTGTCACAGATTGGGTAAAAGTTTAATAGCCTAACAATTGTGTTCCTCCTTGTGTGCAGCTCTGCTATCCTGACCTTTATTTACAAGCCTTATGTTCAGACTGTAACTGTGCTGGGACATGGCTATCTTTCATGGCAAGTATTCACAACACCTAAGTGTAGCCACTTGATCTTATTTTAACTTGCTAGTGATTGTGTAGCATGTTTGATCATCTCTCCTGACATTGGTTCACAGGCAGGAGAGGGTTAAACCTGCTGATGAAACCATGTCTTCAGCTTTTTTTACTGTTGCTGGGTTGATTTTTCTATGGGCCAAGAAGAAGCTGTCCAACATCAGATATGATCTTTCATTTGGATCCCTGTTTTGCATTAAGTAACTGATGCTAACTGTGTTTGGGACTTCAGGAAGAAAAACACCCATCACCCACCTTTTGTGTTATGTTGTAAGCTGCAGGTTCTCTAAGGGACACCTAAATTTGTAGAAGGCTCTGACACCATGGTGGGATGGGGGAGAAGGAACTGGAAACCACCACGCTAATATTCCCACCAGTAGAGAATCATAATGTGAAAATTCAAGCATGAAATGAAGACAATGTGAATCTCTTTCCTTTTTCCACTTCATAATACCTGCAGCAAACAGGTAGGGGAGCTCTTATATTTAGCACATGAAAGTGCCAGGAAACCGTGGCAATGGGGACTGGATCGATGTAGCTAGTTACTGCTGGAGTTTATACACATACATACTCCTCTTATCTCTGAAAAAGACAGCATGCACAGGCTCAATAAATAATATAAAAAAAAGGCAGGTGGGAATGAGGAGGGAGGCAAGGATGGTCTGAAAGAAGTGTAGTGGCAGTGCTTTAAAAAAACCCCCTCCCTTTCATCATGGCTTTTAAAGGTGCTGAGTTTCCACAGATCTTGTATTAGCAGCTTGGTTTCTGTCTGATATAGGGGTGGGGATGGAGGGATTGCATTGCATCTTGTTTATATAAATTAGTTAATGGTGAACACCCTGAGCATGCTTCCTTCTTTTAAATAGTACTAAAGCTTCACTAGTACAACCTTCTCTGCACGTTGGCAAAATGCTGAATAGGGAGATCTTTCTCAACATGTTCATGTCGCTAGAGCAACTATGAAAACAATAAATTCCAAATTCTGTCCTATTTTGACTGCTGTTTACCTCCTCTTTTTTCTCCCCTTCCCCCTCCCTACCACTTCTCTCCTGCTTGCATATTTAGGACACTTAGTCATCTGTGTAACTGTTTCATCTATTTCCTGCAGGCCTCTGTCCTGGTTTCGGCTGGGATAGAGTTAATTTTCTTTCTAGTAGCTGATATAGTGTTATGTTTCGGATTTAGTATGAGAATAATATTGATAACACACTGACATTTTCAGTCTTTGCTAAGTAGTGTTTATCCTAAGTCAAGGATTTTTCAGCTTCTCGTGCCCAGCCAGCAAGAAGGCTGGAGGGGCACAACAAGTTGGGAGGGGACACAGCCAGGGCAGCTGACCCAGACTGGCCAAAGGGGTATTCCATACCGTGTGACATCATGCCCAGTATATAAACTGGGGGGAGTTGGCCAGGGGGGGGGCAGATCACTGCTCGGGAACTAACTGGGCATCGGTCGGCGAGTGGTGAGCAATTGCATTGTACGTCACTTGTGTTGTATATTCCAATTCTTTTATTAGTATTATTGTCATTTTATTATTATTATTATCAATATCATTATTATTTTCTTCCTTTCTGTCCTATTAAACTGTTGTTAGCTCAGCCCACGAGTTTTACTTTTTTTCCCCAATTCTCTTCCCCATTACACTGGGTGGGGGGGGAAGTGAGCGAGCGGCTGCGTGATGCTTAGTCGCCGACTGGGGTTAAACCATGACAGCCTCCTGCATAGTAGTATAAGCAATGAAATAACCTAATCAGCCAAACACGTGTGCTCTTTCTTGCCTTGTGCATTTTCTCCTAGTTGTATCTGTTTATCTCCTTGTCTCCAATATCTGCTTTTATCTATTAGTATGTCTTCTTTCCCATGTTTTATCCGTTAATACCTCTTGTTCAGCTGAGGATAAACTCAGTAATAATTGCACTATAAAATGAAGAGTACACTACATGTCTCTTATTGCTCAGGGGTCTGTTAATTGGAATTTATAAAGTTCAATAAACAGTAATCCAATAAGACCTAAACTCTTATTCATTTATCTTAGAGGTAATATCCAGGCTGCCAGCAGCAAGCTGGAAGTGGCTGAGCCACAAGCCTCGGTCGCACATGCAGAATGGATTTGTCTTTTTACCTCTCTGTAGTAGGTATCTGCAACTGCGAGTCTCCCAGCAACCGTGTCACCTTGGTGGAGCCTGGTGGTGGGAGATGTTTTTCTCTCTGTCTGGGAGGCTTTGGAGGAACACGGTAATAAGCAACGAACGCAAAGCAGAAGATGATAATGTTTTCCTTCATGTCTGGGCCTGGCTAGCAGATCCATGCGGAGGTAGTCAGTCCTGTGACTCCAGGCATTTTCCCTTTTTTCAGTTGGACACTGCTAACTTAGGGCTAATTTAAAACACTATTCCCTCCCCCCCACACACACACACCTCCCTGTCCCCCCCAGTTCTGCCTTTTAAACATTAGCCGTCTACTAGTGGTATCTGCTCTCCTCTCACTCTGGTCTAAAGCACTACCTATGACTCACACGAGCCATCGCTCTGATTTTCGACTCGGCCTGCGTTTAGTGGAGGGTGAGGACATGGAGCAGCTCTGTGATATTTTTTCAGTACTGTACTGTGCGCTCTGCGTGTACAAGCGCTAGGTTTTCTGCAGTCCGCTGAAGTTGCAGCCAGTACCGGAGACCAGAAGACACCGATCCTGTACTGGCCCTAGAGCTGCCTGGGAAATGTGTGCAGATGTGGGGGGAGATAGGGTCATGTTTCAAGGCCTCTCGTTGACTAGCTTGGGGCAGATTGAATAGCCCTGCATTTTGGTAGCAAACAATTAAGTGTTCTGTAATATAATCCCTGCGGATGTTGTACCAAATATATCTCGGTGATAATGCAACTTAAATAGGAGTGTATTGACTGGACGGGCTAAACAGATAACACGATACCTGATTATTGGATCAGTGTATCAGTTTGGGAGCAAAAAGCTGTAGGACCTGAAAGTGTTTTACATGGGATGCTGGGAATTGTAGGCAGCACACAGGAGGCGTCTGGCTGACTCGCTACAAGCCTTTTGAAGAGCGGTACGACTCTGTGTTTGCTGCTAGCTGAAAGACAGACTGTGGAGAAATGGTTTGTAAAACAACTCTTTCTGAAAGTATTCTGGGGGGGGGGGGGGTTTAACCTTATAATAACTTCGGGCTTTTAAGCTAAGTTTATAAAGCTAACTATATAGCTTAGAAAATCCCTTTGAAAATAGCATTTCAATATCTCAAAGTGTTTCCCAGGAAGCCCCACAGAAACCTTTCCAGCATGCAGCAGTGTCTTTGCTTCTGATAAATAGTTGCTGTAGGTCTGACAGAAGATGCCTGGACTGGGGATTACAGAGCTGAGCTGAGGGTCAGGAGTCGCATTGTTTCCTAACTGTTCTGCAACTTGAAGCAAGACAGCCTGTCAGTCCCTCACTAGCAAAATGAGACTAATGCTGATGGCTTCTCTTATTAGAAGTGCCTGTAGTGCTTCTGCATTGCTGGGTTACCTGGATGCTCAAAAAGTAGTTTGATCTTGGTTCTGTGGCATTTCTGCCTCTGCTTCCAGAGGCTGGAGTTCCCCTGGATGTTTTTACTGATGCCTACTTGTATCTTGCAATGGGATAAGAGCATCCTCCTAAGATTCTGAAGCAGTGATTTTTACATCATTGCATATGCACTGATGAGCTCTTTGCAGCATGATGGGGTTGGCAGAAGTTCCCCAACTCAAAGTGACTAGGCAAATGTTCAGACAACTCCACTCAAGGGTTTTTTTAGTCTAAGGTTGCTACCTTGGGGTCAGCAAGTCTTTGAGATGCAGATAGCAGAGGTTAAGAGTGTATACTAGGGAGAGAGCACACGTATTTGTCCTGTTCTTGTGCTTTTTCACTTAATAGCCATTACTGATCACTTCCAGAGGTAGGATACTGGGATAAATGGACATTGGGCCTGACCCAGCAGGTTGTGGTTATAAACAGCCCTCCCGAGACCCCTCTCTCTGCATTCACTGGCTGCATAAATAACGTTGGGCCATCACACTCTGTTCTGAGAGCCTCAGCCATGTATCTAAAGTGAGGTGGGAGGAGCCTCTGTCTCCAGGTCTATTCTAGTCCAGTAAAAACTAAAACCATAATGTTGAATGGCAGATGCTCTCCAAAACCCAGAAGTGATGTTGGGCAAGGCAGTATATTTGGTGGTCTTTTTCTTTGGTTTTCCATTACCAAAAGGGAGCATTTACTGAAGAAAATCAGACTTGCATAAACCCTTAGTTCATCAGTGTGGCAACTGCAGCAATATATTCATTACTTTCGTACTTCAGTGTTGTAACAGCTTGATATTAGGTGTTAGAACAACGTATGTCCCTGATTTAGGAGTACTCGCTTTTTTAGGGCTGTGGAAAAAATGCAGGCTCGGTGGTGAGGAGAGAAAAGGGACCTCAATTTTAGCAGCTTTAGTACAGAAATGGACAAAAATCCTCCCCTTGATTCAAAGCTTCAAAGGTGTAAAGTGAAGGCTCGTTATGACCTGTTCTGTCAAATGAAGCACGGTAGTTGTTCAGAGGTAATATCCTCATATATTATCATGCTTAAAAACAGGCAATGTCATAAACTTTTTGAAGCACCTAACATACTACAGAAGCTGTGCAGGCTGGTAAAGTCACTAGTTAACATCTCTAAATCATGTAAAGCTGCCAGTGCTATATCCTTATGTTTTCAAGGTGACCTGCCATTCTCACTATAAACTGAATTTTTTATTTTTTTAGGAAGGGAAATGCATTTACTCTGGGGTGGTGCATAACAGCTTTTTAACCATGTTGGGGCACTGTTCCTTAGCTAGTAGCTGAGGACGTATGGCCTGACCAGAATAAAGGACTGAAGAATTTGTTGTTGACCATCATCTCAATATTGACACTTTTTTCAGTAATAGAGGTGGGGGCCTTTGTTTCCTTGTTCCTTCATAACCATGAAGCATTTGTTCAGCTTAAACACAGGTAGGCCCATGGTATCTTCCCACAGTTTTTACACCACAGCAACAGATTGAATGCTATACTTTTGAGGAGGGTGATAGGATTTGAAATGCCAGGGGCAATGCTGGCCCCCATGGGCTTCACTTCTTTTCTCAAAGATAGTACTTCCAGGAATAAAGGTTGAAATTTCTGTAACTTATTTTTAAATAGGTGCCTAAAGTTAGACTTTTAATGCTATATATAGGCACCAAAGTGTGCAGCCTAGCTTTCAGAGATACCAAATCCACAGCAGATCCCACTGAAATCAATGGGGGCATCTCTGTGCTCAGCAGTTCTGAAAAATCATGCTGCTGTTTTAGTGGGAGCATTGATTTCTAGTTCCCATAATGTGTCATGGTAAGATAGACCTGGGCCAGGGTCGTACAGAGCTCAGTGTTTCAAACACGAGCTTCTCTCCTGCTTGTTTTACACTCGGCATGCTGTGGTTTGCACCAATCCATCCCCCAGACCTCCCTCCCGCTCTGAATCGCAGTACTGCTTCACTGACCATGTCAAAGGTTCACTTTGTTCCTGTAGAAGTCTTTTGCAGCCTGGTTAATGTCACTTAGCGTTTGGCTACAGTGTTTGTTTGGAATCAGATTAATTAGGTTTTCCATGACTGGTGTTTTAAGAGCTTCTTGATACATGTGTTCTGAATATTGTCTCTGGACGTGTTTTGTGGACAGTCTTTAGAAATGTTTGTGCTGTGGTGGTGTTTGTTGCTAATTGCTGTGATTTGTTGAGGCATGGGACAGCTGACTGATTTCACTGGGAGCTAGGGCAGGCAGGAAAATAGTAAATTTTATTCCGAGGGGAAAAAAAAAAGTAGGAAACAAATGCATTGCAAGTTCTAATGAGATTTTCTTTGTTAAATAACAAATAATTATTTTGAAAGGCAACTAAACGAAAGAAACTGTTTGAAAACCAAACAAAAATTGTGTCATATTTTAGAAATAATGAAAGAACTTGCCAAAGAAACATAGTTGCTCCCTGCAGCTATGTTAAGGGTGAAGGGTGCCTTTATAAGGAACTTGGAATGCTTAAACAGGGGTGTCCAATATTTGACAATGTTATTGTCTTCCACACTCCCTAAAAAAAAGTAAAATCTTGTTGACAATTCATTTTTACTAAGCACAATATAATTTCTAAAAACTCTAATGAGTTCAAAAACTGTGTAGCTAAAAACGTAGATCATGGCAGCCCTGTTGCTCTTTGCTAAACTTACATGAATCTGTGAGAAGTCGCCTATTCCCTCTCCTATTGAGAATGCCTTCCCTTAAAGATCCTGCATGTATTTAGTGACGATTTTTCCTTGTACTGATCAGACTGTCAAAACTGTGCCTGAAGCTGAGTTTTACATCCAAAAACGTGTTCTTTTCCATCAGTGAAAGGAATCTGGTTCTCTGACATGATTTCTCTCCATGGATCTCCTTAATACCTGAAAGCTGATGGCTTGTGACTGAAGGTTTGGGATATAATCTGGATTACAGTGCAGAGAAATTGGCGGGAAAAGTGCTATTTATGGAGCACTGGGATAAAGAGTGAGGCTTTCTTCCAAATACTGAGGAAAGCAAACCTTGTATGTTCCAGCTGCTGATAGTCATAGAGATCATGTTCATAATATAATAGATACAGACATGGAGTTGGATATCGGAAGAGTCCAGAATTTCAATTTGGCAGATTGCTCTGTATTAGTAGCTTTTTAATTTTGGTCATATTGTTGTCTGCTTGATGTATGTAAATTTGATAGCGTGCATCTTTCACACTCTCTGCTAGCTCAGGGCTGCTGCCAGTGTGGTCAGGGTGATATAGTGCAACCATGTTCTGGGATAGACACTATTCTGGAGTTGGTGCTTTTTTAGCCTGTCAGCAATTCTTGGGGTTCCTGGTCTTGGCGTCTTGCCTAGGCTACGTCTTTTTGACTGCTGAAATATCAACTTTGTTCAGAGATGTGTTCATATACCAGCCACTGTCTGGAGACTGTTTTGTCTGAATTGCATTGCATGAGCGCTGCTCAATTTTGAGCAAGCTTAAACTGTTTTATGGGTGTCCCTTCTCACAATGTGAAAGAGGCTTTTCTCTTCCCTTTGGTGGCAAGAACAAAAGATGTTTAATGGTTAGGGACTTTCACACCAGCTAATACACATCAAGAGAAGGAATGGAAAGCAGGAATCCTGTCCTTTACGTGAATAAGCTTTTTGCCATATTAGAAAAGGTACGCTAGCTTGCAAATTGACTGCTTTCAGCAAAAATGTAACTGCTCTTCCTCTTCCTCCTCTTCTTCTACACGCTCCCTCTAGTGTTATGAGGTACGTATGGCATATACTCTCCGCTGCTCAGGTAAGGGTTGTTACACTAGAATAAGCGGTAAATGTCACCGGGGCTTTGTGGGGTTTTGTCTCTGGAAGAAATTCCAACGGTAGGATTTGCAAGCGTGCTGGGAATACGGTGCCAGCCATCTTTCCTTTGCCTTTGCTGCACACCTGCATGAAACTCACCCTACCCATACCCAGATAATCTGCAACTCAAATCTCTTTTGTGTATCTGGAACAAATTGTGCTGGCCGTTTGCCATGCAGTGAAATCACACAGTTTTTCATTACACTCTCAGAAGCCTTAATTAGTGAATAAGGCAGCTGTATGCTCTCAAAAATACATCTATCAGTACAAACTGCTGCCTGATGGTCCAAAATAAAACATGCCAAAATTTCTTTCATGCTTTCCGTCCTCTTACAGCTCATGGGCAGGTAATTGGGGGGAGGGGGAGCACCAAGGAGTCTGTTACCTTTGTGATTTATGTTCATTTCCAATAAAGAAGAACAGACAAAATGCATCTTTAAATTGTCTGGTTAGAATGATCTGTCTCTGTATGAAATTACACTCCTTTCTGTCTCCTCTAGTTATTCACCTGGTATCTTGTAACTCCTGGTTTCATGGGCCCTTCCTGTTTAGAGGAAAAGTTTTCTGATCTTCACCCATTAGTTCCATGTTTCTGTTTGTCAGCGGAGTGGAAAAAGAATGCTTGTCTCAAGATATCTCTAAAGAGAGCAAGGTTCTAGGGTGGTCCTTACCTGTCTTAGGGAATTGACCAGAATGTACTGGTTTTCTAAAAAGAGACAAGAATTAAAAAACAAACAAACAAACAAACAAACAAAACCACCACCAACAAAAAAGTGCTAGTATGTGTCTCTTCAAATGTCTCTTGATCTTTTTTTTGTTGAACAAATTGGCCTGGGGACACACACACAGGTGATAATGTTTCTTTGCCTGGAACTTTTGCTGGAATCTTTCTTTCTCTTTTACTGAAACCTTAGAAATGAGCATGTGGAGGTTTTTTACTACTTTGGGGGGCAAAATAACCACCCTGGCCCAGTTCCACAGTATTTCTAATAAAAAATTTCTACTAGCTTTGAATTTGAGCTGCTGAAACATCACTGGGCTTTTATCCTCACAAATTCCATGTGGGGTAATGAAATGCAATGCTTGTTTTACAAAGGAAAATAACACGCGCCTGTTATCTAGGAAGCTTGTGGTGAAGATGGGAATTGAACCCACATCTTCCACATCAGCAGGCAGCATGGTGTTGGTCTTCTCGTGCAGTGTTTGACTGGCACAGCTTCTAGGGGGGAGAGTGTTGGTTTAAGATGGCATCAAGGGGATGCAAATTTACATTTATTCCTCTCATGTCCCTTAGCAAGGAAACTACCTAATGATGTGAACTCACGGAAAGTGACAGAAAGCCCAAGGGAGAGGCCTAGATTCAGTAGAAATATTTCAAATTTTTATATAAAGAACCGGAAGAGTGTGGAGACATCAGTTGTATTGTGAGTATTTTGTCTTGTTTGTAGTGTTTTCTACAGCAGAGGCTGAAATATCCTGCTTGAAACTCAGGGTGAGAAAGTTTCTTCTGGAGATGGGATGATGTGTGGTGGAATGATGGAGTCTCACCTTGCTGCCTGTCTGCATCTAACATGTACTTGTTCACTATCTTATCCCCCTCTGCACCCTCAGAAGATCCATGTACCTCTGCTCCCTTGCTCATCCAGATCACTTCTGATCCATCTTTCAACAAAGTTCTAGTACAAATCTTGGCCTCCTGTGACAGTCTCAATGTGAGATTCAAGGGTGAGGCAGAGATCCATCTGGTCACTGTCTGGATCATCTGGAGAAGACTCAAGGTTCAGCCTATGAGTCTTGCTAGCCTGAGCTGATGGGTATGCCTCTTAGCTAGTCTACACCTCAGATTTCCTGTTCCTCTTGGAGATTTGTAGTTGGAAAAATGTTCACTGAAAGAGTGCTAGTAACAAAAGAAAGTTCAGCCTTTTTTCTTTCTTACCACCTGTAATAAGTGTATATTTCTAGCAACTTCTAACTGAGTTGCAGATCCTGGGAAATCTAGTGTTCTTTTGTAGTACCGTGCAGGTAGAAAGACATCAAGTATCTTCAGGTGAACAAAACATCCCAAAGAAGACTAGACCTTGACTTCCCCCCCGTCCATTTCTCATCTTTCTGCTTTCTTCCCACTTTCTGCCCGGTACTGTGAGATTTTAGCTATGGTTATATGATATGAACATAGAGCTTTGGTAGTCAACAGGGCTGATAGAGGGCACTGATAATTGTAAAGTTCATACCATTGAATTAATAGTAAATTCAGCTCATCTGAACTTCTCAATGTGAAAGAAAAACAGCTGTCTGTTCTGGTTTTCTGTCCCTTGGCAGACTGGTAGCATCTCTCAGGTGTTATGTTCCTGCTCAGAGGTCTTCAGTGATGCTGGGAGGAGATATGCAAGTAGACTTCTCAAACTTTTATTTTGCCTGCAAATTTGATCCTCCTCATGCCTGAAAAAAAGGCAACATATAAAATCAGGGTTATTCATGATGGCAGTAATACTATTAATTGCTGCCTTAATAGCCTACAGGAAATGAGTGGGAGTATGTATCTTACTATTTATGGTGAGCAGAGGGACACCATGAAGAAGCCTTTGACAGCTCCAGTGGTTTCTGTGGTTTGTGTTGTCCATGGTGTTCATCTGACCTCAAAATGCACTTCGGCTGGGGTAAAAGCTGAAGGAAATGTGTTATCTTCTGTGATGGAGGGGATGGGTGGGCGAGTTGGACAGAGGGCTGACCCTGAGGGAGGTAGATTGCATACACAGCTTTGCTATGGGTCTCTTGGTTGACCTTGGCCAAGTCACTTCACATTCCTCCAAGCCTCTGTCTTCTCACTGGCAAGTGGAATAAAGATACCGACCTCCTTAAGTGCTTTGAGATTTACCCATGAAAAATCCTTTCCAAGGGCACAGTAGGATTAACGTGGTAGGTAGCGAGCTATGGCTTCCTGTACCCCTTTTCTGGATAAATAGGATGTCATTCTCTCAGGTTGTCAATCCAGTAGCTGCTGCTTGTCAGAAGCACTAAATTCAGATGCGAAATGTATAATTGTAGAAAAAGTTAAATGTACCAGGGTCAAAAGAAGGGGGTGGTGGGAAAATGAGAGAAGTTGTTTATGTGGAGAAGTGTTTGGTGAACTTCATAGACCGCTTCTTCCCTATTTCTGAGGGATGGAATTGCTTTGCATGAAGATTTCAACTGCTAGCTTCTAGCAAAAAGCATTAGCTGCAAGAGAAGCAAAAACATATATTATGGAGCAGCACTTTCTGTAATTTTTTTTGAGGCACTCATTTGTAAACACATCTAAAATTAGAGTTCAGCATCAGAACAATGAGTACTAGCTCTTCATATTCTCTGCTCTCAGGGATTTTGATGTTTTTTCCCCTCTCTGGATCATAATATAAGTGTGTGTGTGTATGTAATTTATTTATTTTTAAAAGGAACTTTCTATATTTCCATCTGTTCCAATTAAACTGAATGGAACAGCTTTTGTAAGTAAATGGAGGGAGGGGAGGAAGAGAAGGGAGTAAAGAGGAGAAAATGGCTTAAAACACAAACCTTGAATGGAAGAGGAGGAAACATTTGTTGCTTAGCACCAAGATGAAAAATATTATCTTCACTGTACTAAAATCAGGAAGCAAAATTCTTGTTCCACCCCCCTCCGCCTTCCTTTCTCCCTTAAAGCACTTCCAGCCATTAGCAAGGAATTTGGGTTAAGAGACCTGAGTACACAGTGTCACTTAGGACCTGAACATAGCATTGCTTCTGTGGCAGACAGCGTTTTCCTAAATGGAGAATGTCTTTGGAGTTAGAGCAGACCCTACATGACCTCTCCATGTTTTGAGTGAGCTGATGCAGACCGAAGAGAGGGAAAATCTTGTTCATCTTGGACAAGTTGACCTCCAGAGGTCCCTTCCAACCTCAACTATTCTGTGATTCTGTGAAGATGGTCATCAATGTGCGCAATTCTTCAGTTTTGAGGGGATTTAGTTTTCCTTCCTGCCTTGGTGACTTGCTGAATCCCCTCTGCTCTGTGGAAATTCCCGGCCAGAAACTCTAATGGTGAAGCATCTAAAAATCAGTCAGTCCACTTGGCTTGTTAAGTGATGATGAGAGCAGGCCAGCAGTACTCTGAAAGGAAGTCTATTTTTTCTAGCTTTTTCTTCTGTGGATTTTTTTTTTTCCTCTAAATAGAATGCTTTTGAGTAGTTCTGATTAAAAACTTGTACTTGTTTGTCTCCAGGTTTTTTGGCTGCTTTGTAGCTCCACTTGTAGGTGAACTGAGGTTTCTGGTAGCAGCTTCTCTGCATTTGTCCCTTTTTACCCTTTGAGGGCCTCGGCAGAAAGCTGAGCAATAAGCCGGGGTGGAGACTGCTGTCATCCTGGTTCTCTCCTGGGGTCCTGCCTTGCAGTGTGGTACTCTGAATATGCACCCATGCTAGATCCCCCTTTCAGCCAAGGGAGAAGCCTATCTGGGCTGTCCAAGCCCTCCCCTCACTCCAGGAGAGTGATTCAGGCCTCTTTAATGGCTGGAAGTTGTATGTAGGTGGGAACCTGTGTGCTTTTTAGGTCCGTAACCCCCTCCTTCCCCCAACCCCGCTTCCCATGTCAGTGTTTTGTTGCCATGGAGACAGTAATTACTCCAGGAGGTTTCTAGACTGTGCTGAAGCTCCCATCAGTCTCGCCTCCCACCTGGGGAGCTTCTGACATTGAGTTAAAGGTCAAGTCCTCATGTAAATGTTTTCCTTTCTGAAATGAAATATTTTACCTATTTTGGGTGACTGTGGCGGCAGCACAGAAAACAATTTGTCAAATCACTTACAAAGCCAGAGCTGGGACACTTAAATTCTATTCCCTTCAGGTACGTGGGAGTAGGGGTGGAAATGAACAGCCTTGTAAGTCATATTTTAGTCCAAGTTGAACGCTTGCTTTCCCCGCACCGAACATCACGCGTGTGCTTTGTCGTTCTCTTCCACCCCCCTCCCTCCAGCTTTTCAGAGCTTCTTGTTCTCATTAATTTGTTGTTTGCTCTCCTGCCTACACGTAAAAGCTGGGATGAAATCATTTTTATTGACGTTAGTCATAGGCTGACACAGTCCTAGAAAGGAACCCCTGGGTCACTGAGTCTGCCCCCCTGCTATTGCAGGCGACCACCTCATTTAATTCTTTTCATAAACTACCTGTTAAAAGCCAGAACAATCTCTTTTTAAGTGATTGCGAGGAAGGAGGGGGAGGGAAAAAACCCTCAACCCCTGATGTTTCTTACACAGAGTGCAAAGAAATGGAAATGTATTGTTAGAGCACTTAGAATAAGAAGCTGGAAGATATGGCTCTCTTGGTTTCCTTTCCTCAATTAACCCATGCAGTCACCTGCTTGGAGGTATTACCCATGCGTGTCAGACTAGGTAGGATCAAACAAAGGACATCTGGTGCTGAAATACCAGTCCTTTCTCAAGAGAAGGCCAGTGTTATAATCTAAGATGGTGCACTGAGACTCACGTGATCAAGTTCTGCTTCTGGCTTTGTCCTGGACTCTTCCTAAGTAACCCCAGCCAAATCATTTTCTCGTCAAGGTCTACACTGTCAGTCCATCCATGCTGCAGATTACCTGCAGCTTTTCAGGGAGAGCAAGGCAGACGGAAGCGAGTTTGTGATGACTCCTTCAGAAGGAAAAGCTTTGCTGAGCAGTCCTCCATCCAAGCTGCTGCCTGTGCTCTGCGCCGCCGGCACGAGTGACACTGAGGTCGACTGCACTCTCGTCAGAGGCAGACTGGAAAGCAGCAAGTGTAATTTATGAAGGCTTGGCATGCAGTTAAGTGTAAAGTGATGGAAAGTGTGGTGGATCACTGCACTGGTGCACTTGACTTGTGCATCAGGCACATATCTATGCAAGTTCATGTCCAGTTCAAAGCCGGTCCTGAAAGCATAAAAAATGGCAGCACTCCCAGCTACAGCATTGTCAGTGTCAGATGATGCCATGGGGTTCTGCTCTTGATACCTTTCAGAGCTTCTCAGCAAAGCACACAACTGTAATTAGTTGACAAGCTGGCCGTGAGGAAACTCTGGGCTTTTATAATACCCTTGCGTTTCATTTGCACCTTTGATCCTGAAGTGCTTTACAAAACCGTGCGTACGCACAGGGGAAACCTTTAGCCTTGGCACTGACATTCAGCCACTGCTGGGGTGATGTGCAGTAGGTGGGTAAACAAACAGCAGGGCTGCCCAGCAGCTGCGGTGGGTGCTGGAGAAAGCAGCAGCAATGCACTGAAGTGATAGAGGAGTTTTGGGTAGGCAACTCAGGTGAGTTTGAGTAGCATGCCTGAGTGAATGCCTTTCACTCGGAAAAATCTGAAAGGGCTTTCAAAGTATGTTAGTGCGTTGTTTCTTAACCAGTGTGTTGAGCTAGGAAGCTTACGATCAGGAAAGGTAATTCTGGAGGATCAAGTGTACTTTGCTAGTTTCTTTGAGACAGTGACTCAAAGAACAGAAGGCTTTTTTTAACAGCTAAAGCTCAGGATACAGTGTAAGCTCAGGCAGTGAAGTTAAGCTGCTGGAGAAAACAGTCTGCAAGCAGATCTATGCTGGGCTGTATAGACAGTCAGCAACTTGAGCATTGGTTGAGTTTAAAATGTATAGGACCAGACCCCTAAAATGGTAGCTGTTTCATTTTTTTGGTGTCTCTTTTCACATAAGGCCCAAACTGTGTTTCATAGGATTGTGTAGTTGTGTGTTGTGGATTGTTTTATTTTTTTTCTTTTATTTGATTGTAGCTCAGCTCTAAACAGAGCCTCCTCATGGGGGAGTGTTTACCCTGGAACATAGCAGCTTCCAGAACAGTTGTGACCAGTTTAGACACCTGTTCACATCTGCAGATCCACCTCTTGCATCCATTTGTTCTGGGCACAAATAGACATGCTCCAAAGCAATGTTAAAGAGAGTGCAAATGTCCATCTTGAAGTCAAGATGTGGCCTGGCCTAGAGATGACCTGCTGTCAAGAAGAGCTTATGTTGCCAGGGGTCAGGGTTTGCTGGTCCAGTCAAGCAGACTTCGTGCTTAGCAGTCAGGGACAAACTATCTGACCTCAGGCTTCTGACTTTTTCTTCCTGGTTTTTGAAGTTCTTTGAGCTGTCAAGGTAGGACATGAATGCAGTAGCTATGGATTCACCTCCCCACAACCTCAGCCCCTTGTGTGATCTTTGGTGAGCTTTCCAGTTAACACAATACCTTGGTTTCCCCATTTAGCAAGCTAAGATAACCTCTTGTCTTGCCAGCATGCTCTGAGAAAAGAAAAAGGACCTTAGGTATGAACAAATGTTTCCATTGACTTGTATTGCTAATGGAGAGCATCCTTTAGCTCAGTTGAGAAGGCCTGCATTTTGGAGTTTAATCCCTGAAGGCTGAGCCATAGGATTAGTTAAAGGCCTGAGCAGTGCTGCTGCAGAGTAATGCCACTTATTGGTACGTGGCTCTAACGCTTTGGGGAGGTGGGCGCTGAGGTAGATTGCAACTTGCCTGGATTCGGAGGATGTAATCAGCAGCATTGCTGGCTTGGAGATTTTTGGGTTCCCAGAGCTGCACTCTGAAACCTTGGTCTCTCCCTAAACACAGTGTAAAGTCATTGGACTGGACACAATATTAAACTCTCCTGCTTCACAAACCGTGATCTTCTCCGTGGTGTGGAGCCACAGTGCACCACAGCAGCAGGCTGCTGTGTAGTAAATTCATTGTGTATTGTGCAAGGGACCATTAGTTAGCTTATTATTAATACATGTGTGGGCTTTAATATACCGGTACTGTATCTGTCAGCATCTCTACCAGGTTTGCTTTTGTCCTTTGTGTTTTCCCCAAACAAGCTTATACAATTAGTTTCTTCTTGTTTCCTAAATTATTTTTGCTGCTCCTAATTATTTCACACTCCATATAAAAGAATTATTGGGGTGGGTAATGGGAGGCAAGGGATCACCTTGCCATTGCACTGCAGGCAGTGTGACGTTAAGGCAATTTGGATTTGGTTTTGTACTTGTTTATATTTGGTTGGCTGCTTAAGAAATAGGGGATATTTGGGATCTGATTTTGGAGGTCAGGGTGTGGGCTTTTCAGTAGAGAACTAGAGTTCTATCAGGTTCCTATTGGTCTTTATGCCCAAGGAGGACACTTGTTGAAATAGGCTTAGACTAAATCACTGGCAATTCATTCAAAGATTAATGTTCTTGTCTGAGAATGTGGAGTTATTGGATATTTCCCTAATTTCTCTTCCTGTATAGACCATCCTTCTCTCTCCCCATCTATAGATATGTGTAAGTAGCATCTCCAAACATCCATGGCTATTTTCATCATGGACAGAAGAAAAGACAGGCTTCTGTTGAGGACTGTCTTCTCAGCCTCATGTAAATATTTAGTGGAGAAGAAATGTGTGAGGAGGGTGTGGGTAGGATGAAGTTTACAGCTGGGCAGTTAAAACACATCTATATTCCTGGTTGCTGAGAAGACAGTCAGCCCCTCAAGTACTGGTTGGTAGAGCTTGTACGGGCCAAATATTGTTTAGATGCTGATGCACCCATGGTTGGTTAGGATTCGGTGTGCACACCAGCAATGGAGAGTGTCTGGTGAGCTTGTGTACAGGGTGCACCGCTGAATTTGAGACAGTGCCTCTGGCCCATCTAGGGTAGTGATCCCTGCCCCTCACCAAGCATACCTGTGCTTGAAAATTTATACCAGAACTGGAGTAGCAGCTGCACTGTCCAAAGCTCTAGGGTAAACAAGGCCTCTAGTATATTCATTGCCAAGTCATGCTTGGATTGCGGTGGTTAAATGCTCAAACACCATCTGCTTATATACTCTTGCTGCCTTCCACAGAGCAGCACCCTTGCTAACGTTTGCTTTCTGGTAGAGATAAAGCTATGAAGTGCGGCATGTTTGCCTGTTCTTCCCAGGTTGAGCTAGATCAAATACATCCATTTCTTTTCCAACAGCCATTGGTGTCACACAGATCCTTCCTTAAAATTTGAGGGGTTCTTCCCTCAATGGACCCTTCCCTTCCAGTGATCACATCCTGTCTTCCTCCTGCCTAACCTCATGCAAGACGTTTGAAAAAAATCTAGTTACTGGGAGGTAGGTTCTGAATAGGGGTTCGCTGAAGAACTGGGGATGAAACTAAACAGGGGAAAAACTGTGTTGAACATTATAGAGGTCGGGGAGAACATACTAAATAAATCTGATAAATGTATTGCTCTTAGGAAAAAAGCACGGCAAGATTTTTTTGTGGTAGGTAGGGAAGTCTTGAAAAAGGGGGATGTAGTTTACCTGACTATTCATACCACATTTGAGGGCTGTGGGGAACAGTTCCCCACTAGCAGGGGGGTGGTTTGTGCTGGGTGGCAGGGCCCTTCCTCAGCAAATGTCAATAAAACTCTCATGTCCCCAATGTGAATGAGCCCTTGCTGCGGGGGAAGGGAACACCACAGGAAAAACAAGGGCATAAGCAGCCAAAATCTCTCTAAATAGAATATTTGTCAGTTTTCCATGAGGCACTGGTGGGTTTTTAAGCTCTTCCAAGCTTTGAACAAATTAAGACTGAGTGTAAAGTGTAGATATATTTATATTTGTTCCATCTCTTTTGGGTAAGTTGAGGGGCTGGAGGAAGACTCATCAATTCAATACATGTTCCATTAGAAACTTCTTGGTATTAGACCAGGTTAATGAAAGGAATAAATAGGGCTTTGACATGTTGTTTGGTTTTACAGGACTGTATTGTTTTATGATGTTTTATGAGAAGCACTTATACTACTCTTCAGGCGAGAGATTATTGCGCCTTTTATAAAAACTAAAAGAAAACCCACTTCTCTTTCTTTTTCTTTCTGTTGCTAAGTAGATGCTATGTTTGTTTGCAGTCGTCATTTCCCAGTAGAAATGCTATGTTCTGGAGCGCTGCCTAGAAAGAAATGGCTTCAGATAACAGATTACAGAAGCAAAAGTGGTGGTGGGGTGGGAGGTATCCAAATCATGAGCACCCAACAAAATCTTGGAGTCAGTAAGTTGTCTTGGAGTAATGATGAATGACCAGAGTCCCAGAGGAATACACCCCCCCCCCCCCCAAAAGCCCCCTCAGGCCCATTCTGATATATTGCTCTGATAATACTTTCTGCTGCTTTAGAACTCTAGTATCTCAACAAACAATTGAAAACATTATTCTAGCACCAAACCTCTGGCCCTGCAGAGCACATCTGTAGTGATATCAGTGTTCAATTTGAATAGGTTAAGCTTAAGCACTGAAAGGTTAGAATGCCCACTTTCAGAGCTGGTCCTTTAGTCTTTTAGTATCCTGGTTAAAATGGGACAATTGACCTTTTGATTTGTTTTAAGGGTTTGGAGATCATCATCTCGAATCAACAGAGTAGTCGTTAAGCTGTTTTGCCTCTGACATGGTACTGTTCTGTTAGGGTTTTAGTCTTTTCTGTTAGGATTTTAAATGAAAACACAGTGAAAGTGTAAAACTGCATCCTAAGCTCCATCTTCTCTTGCTACTTTACTCTCCAGCTCAGCTGCTACATCCCAGTTTTCATACACAGTGACATCAGTATTTTAGATAGTGTCATTTCCACTTGTAATATCCTCTCCCTTCCCCCATAATGACAATCCCCAAGCATTTGGTTTAACTTGCTAATCCTTCCAGCACTATGGAGATGCACAGGAATTACTACTCCCTTGCAGATGGGAGGCAGAGCTAAAGAAAGCAGCGTGCTCAGTACCACACAGGGTTTGGGACATGCACAGAATTGAACAGGGTCCTCTCATAACTTCAGCTTTATCTGAGGCTCTAGGTTGTACTTGCAGACTGTCACTGGTTTTGTGATATGGACAAATGTCTGTTAGGCCTGTGTGACCCACTTATGCTTGTAACCTAATGAAGCTTTGAGTACAGGCCTTTCCTCAGAGGCAAAAGGCCAATGCACTCGCCCACGGAGTCTCTTCTCACTCTCCCATTCACCTTTAATATTTTGTTGTTAATGGATCATGCTAAAAAGGATTAGCCATTTCAATTTACATTCTGCTGCTTTCTGCATTTAACATTCTCACTGTAAGTGATGAATTATTGACTATTTAAATGTGACTACAAACAGCCTGAAAGAGAAGGTCTGTTTTACCGTTTGCAATGCTGAACTCATGCAGGATAGGTCGAGGTTTTCTTTTCTCTTTTTAGTTACCCATCGGTGGGTTGCCTTCCCAGCTTTCACCTCCTATCCCAGTACCCTGGACTGGTGTACTGTCTGGTGTTTAACAGCCCAAGAAGAGGCCCCAGGGTTAAATATTGTTAAGCATGTGAAATTTAACCTATATTATTGATATTGGGTGCAGACCAAAGTGTCTGCAGAGTGGCTTAAAAGGAAGAGTTCATTATAGAATAAAGCACTTTGGCAGAAGACCAGATCCACATGCCCTTAAAATTCCTCTTGATTCCCCCTTCATATTTAAATGTACATAATTACAGAATTTGCCACTGTTCAGAACCCAAGATCTGTCCTTTGGAAATAAGTCAGAAGAGATCTAGGTGCAAGTCGGGGTACCATTATTTAGGTCTTGACACGCTGTCTCCTGAGCAGCTATAGCAATGCAGTGGACCTCAGAGATAGCTGTTTCTCTGGGGCTGGAGTAGTCTGGTAGTGACGCAGAAGGTACCCATGAAAGCAACGGTGAGCGCACAGGCTTCAGGCAACAGCTTTTATAGACCATTCAAGCCACTTGAAATTAAATTTTTGCCTTCCCCAGATCTGCTCCCATAATTGTCCTCTAGGCTCTGCACCATGGGAGACTGCCCATATCTGGAAAGCAGCCACTGAGAGGAAGCCCCAGCTCAGGTGGGCAAAAACTGAAAACATTTTTACAAAATAAGCTGCAGAAGCCCCAAGGTAACAGTAAGAGACAGGCGTGTGTTGGTGGCGTAGGCAAGCTTTTACCCTCCAGTGTATTCAGCCATTTAAAAATAAAACAACTTTCCCAGAGCAAATCCCCGTGTTGCATTATGGCACTTGTACATCTGCTGCTTTTGGAATATCTGTGTAAGGGGTGCGGGGAGCGTGGAGAGAAGGCACACATCAGTATGTCAAATGAACTTTTTTCACTTCTTCATGGCCTTGGAAAAGGAGCAGTGCATAAATGCATGCTATAGTTTTTAGACTGGTTTTATAAGACCCCTTCTGAGTGAATTGGGCAGGCTGGGGATGTGAGAATAATGGGAGGGAAGGAGGAAAAAGAGCATCGTATTGGTCAGAAGAGCACGAAATGGTTACGTACTTGGTGAACTCTTCAAGCACTCACCCTTGTCTGTTCTCATCCTCACACATGTACTTGAGAAACAAAAACTCCCGGTTAGAGAAGGTGGCTGGTGGACTGGTGTGCACACAAACATACCCATCAGATGGTTGAGTATGACCTAGCAGTTAGCACTGAGCATGGGACTTTCGGCTCCTCTTTCTACCTGTGACATTTATGCTCTGATGCTTTCTTTAGCTTTGGGGAGTTTTTCAAAATTTTTGACTAAAAGGCACTACGTAAGTGCTAAGCATTAGTGGTTTTGTACAATATTGCATATCTGTGTTTCTGCACGCATTCATATGCCTGGAGTGTCATGCATATAAATTCACAGGCATACAACATTACACAGTACTGTTAATAATAATCATGCAGATTCGTGCAGGGTCTTTTGTCTAAGGAAATCAGAACACTTAAAGCTTCTCTCACACACATAGAAACCTGACATAGGAAGTTACAAAAGTGTTGATGGAGTTTGAAATAACTGGATTCTGTCTCTGGCAAAGTTTCTTTTAAATTAAAGAAATAATCTCCCATGAAAGCTAATAATGTTTCTTGAAACCTAATCTAATCAGATGTTCTGAATACAACAAAATATAGGGAAGGATTTGGGAAACTGTGCTTTTGTGTTTGGATTTTCTTAATGTTTTAGCTTACCACTTGATGTAGTAGTGCACAATCTGAAATCAGTGTGTCCATTGTACTAGCTACTAAAAAACCTTAATTTTAAAATAGTTGTGTAAAGGGAAGAGACAAGGAAAGACTGGTCAGAGACATTGCTCAAAATGTAAAGTGATGAGGGAGTGCTTATTGTAATAGGTTAATGGCAGAAACTGCTCTTGTTGCTGCAGGTTTGTTTTTAGTCCCAACTGTAGCAAACAGTAGTTAAAAATGAAGGTGAGAATTATCTACATGGATAGACTTTTTTTCTGGAAGAGGAAGTGGATCTGCTGGAGGAGGGAGATCATTATTTTCAAGAAACATGCTGGCAGAAATGACTCAGTTCTGCAAATTTCCTTTTATTGCTTGCTTTTGAAAAATCTAAGTTCTTTTGGTAACGGGGAACTTATTTTAAGAATTTTTACAGTTGTGAGAAAGGAAAAATGACAGACCTTCAAATCGTTTTGGGCCTTTCAGACTATGAAGCGTGATTTTTTAGCATATGGCTACAGGAAGAGGGTCTGGATGTGCTCTGGAAAATAATTTTCCACAAGCGATTGCCAACTCTGCAGAAGGACTTCCTGAACGGAGACTGAAAAGATGCTTCTGATTCCACTCAGGGTGTTCTCTTTAATGGAAATGTCTAACTTGCTGCAGTAAACCTTGAAGTCCCCATGAAAAATTCATGGAGGAGAGAAAGAAAGCCTAAGAACTTGCGTAGTGCTGCAGGAAGAGACTGGCACTGAGGCTAGGTGACATAAGTCCTGTGGTTCTGCCAGGTGGTGCCCTGGAAATAGCGAGGAGTCCAATTCCCATCATGCTCTTGAGCACTGCTGAGTTGGGAGTGAAGTATTGCAGATGAGCCTAACCAGGCCTTGCAATTTAACTGCCTTCCCTTTCTTTCAGCCTTGCTCTCTGTCTCAAAGTTCAACAACGAGTAGAGCTCTGACAGTTGATGCGAAAAGTTTCTTCTCCTTTTGGAAGATGGACAAAAGTAGTTCCTAGCTTCTAAACACAGACACTCCTTGTGCCTTGGAAAGAAAATTGTCTTCCCTTTCTTCTAGACAAAATCTCAGTTCTGGATGGGCATTCAGTTGAATTTACTCCTGATGGAGGTGAAGCGGAGAGACCTCTTTGTATTGGAGAAAAAGACAGGCAGTAGTTGAGTTTTAGCTGTTCTTTTCCTTATGTAGACTGACTATAGCTTGTTCTTTTTCTTAGAGATGGAGTTGTGAAAGCAAAGTAATGATGCTGCAAGGGCCACTGGGTAATGGTATGCAAACTGCAATAAGGCAATAAAATTGCTGGAGTAGCAATTTGAGCAGTATGACCCTTACGTTAAGGAATTTGCCTTTAAAACTTAACCTAAAGAAAATAAATCTAGTTGTCAGAGGAGTGGAGTGAGATTTGAAAATAAGTTTAAAATAAGTAAAATATTTGCCTTCCATCTTCATTTAAGGGCAGTTGTGGGGGCTGTGTAGGGCTTGCTTAGGAACAACACGGTTGGTATGGACACTGGTATCCAGAAGCAGGAGGAGACAGGTTTTGTTTGTGGTGTTCTGGCACATGAGAAGTTAAGAATATCCCTGAGGTCCAGTGATTGACATCATCAAATGCACTTGCTGTTCCTAAGCTCTTGTCTGTCTCAGGCCTGTTTGACAGCATAGCCAAAGGTCAGAGAGAAATTAATCTGCTGTAAATGAAACTAAATGGATTGCATGGTGCTGTTTATGACAAGAGTAAGTGGTGGAAGACTTCAACATGGAAAGGGCTGCAATTTAGACCTTGCCAGTGGACTGGGTCATTCATCTTTCCCATGTAAAATGAGATGAGCCTAATCCTTCCAACAAAATAAGGATAACAAGCAAGAAGGGTGTTTTTAGCAATTTAACCCTGGGGCAGCTACTGTCTAAATAACTAACTACTAATGTGCCTCTCCTGCCCCCTACCAAAAGGAAGAAGAAGAATAATGCTCATATGAGAAAAAAAAAAAAAAAAAAAAAAATTAATTGTTGTCATTCTAGATATCTCGGTTCTAACTGAACCCCTGGTAATCTGTTCTTTGTTCTCCAAAAAGATTGATGCTTGAGTGACAATAATAGTTGAGGGGTACTGTGGATCAGTGCTGGGTAACAGAAAACCCAGGTGCTGTTTCCCTGATGGGTGACTTTGGGTGAGGCATCCTGTTTCTCTCATTACAGGACCTGGTGCAGGGATTCGTCAAGTTTTTGGCCATGGTCTGAGGTCACACCCTGGATGACTCAAGCCTTCTCGTGTCCTAAGTGCTTCTTATTCAATGTCTCCCTCTTCAGTATTTTATTTAGTCCTCTGAAAAGCAACTGAGACACACATAGATATAGGAACAAGCTTTGTGTTTGACCTATCTGAATGTGGTCCCCCATATGCATATGCCTCTTATCGTGAAGAAAGTACTGATTCTGGTTGGGATTTCTAGGTATTAGAAGGCATAAATAAGCTCTTCTTGCAATGAAGTGAAATAAATGGGTGTACTTGTAGGGGAGCTAGCTTTCTATTGAGAAACGTATAATGATCTCAGCTTCTGTGGCAGCTGAGCCAAAATGTGTGTGTATATAAATGAATGTATATCTCAGTGCTTAGATACTTGTGTGATGGATGCTCCGGGAGAAGGTAAACTGGCCAGAAAGGTATGAATAAATGTCTTGCTGGTGCCTATCAATAGGCAGCGACTGCTGCTGACATGCTGTGTCTCAGTGGGCAAACTGTAAGGGCTTTAAGTAAAAACAATTATTGAATGTATGATGTCTAAGTCTATTAGTTGTATACTATTATTGACTGACGTTAGATTAAAAAGCATGTCCTCATTACTCTCTCCTGTCATTAATTTACCAGAAAAGGTCAGTCAAGAAGTATATTATTACTAAATTGTAGACTCACACATTTGTAGCTGCAGCAGGAATAAAGCCACGGAGGACTAGAGCCAAACTTTGGGCAGGCCCAGAGCCTAGATTTGTTCTCACTCCCTACACTTTGTAACAAGGCCAGCTGCTCCCTATCCAGATCCACTGTCGCTTTGTCTATATTCTGTGCTGGAAGCAAGAAGATTTGTCTTACTGTAGCTTTTCCTCAAATGCCTCAGGGTACCTTTACACTGTGTAAGGAAGCTGGATCTAAGCCCGCACTCGAGTCCCAACCTGCTGGCCATCAATACAAGGCATATGCAAGCCCATGGTGTGCTTGATCTAAGAGACAGAGGGAAAAGAGAGGGAATAAAGGCTTTGTGCTCAAAGTCCACATTTACCTGTGTCATGGAGGGACTGGTCTGCTGTGTCTGGCCTGTCTGTCTCTGTTATTTAATGTTTCCTGCAGCCATGCTGGTTGATCAACACCAAACAGTGGAGAAGATGCTGCCAAATCCTTCCTGAAAGAGCCTGACATCTGCTGTTGCAAAGCAGATAGGATCTGTAAGCAACTTGTCCTAAAGCAAATCTCTGTCAGTGGACATCAGGAGTCAGCCCCAAGCAAGAACATAGAAGGGCAGAGAGTGGGCAGGGAAGGAATTGGCCATCAACCTCTTTGCTGACCCAGACATCATAAAAGCAAAACCATAGTTTCAGTGACAGAAGATCCTTGTAGCTTCACTGATTTCAGTGGGAGTTAGTCTGAAATGCCTAAATTTAAGTGCATGAACTCCTTTCACAGAAACAGTATTGAACTACATAGAATGCCACTGTGCAGTGACTTAAGTATTTTGGAAGTCTTTATTTGATGTTTCGTGTCATCGGCATAAAATTGTAAGATTGGCGATGGGTTGGACTCCACTTATTCCTTTTCAGGGCTTTCTTGTAATGGCCCCTTAGCTGCTCTAAACTTAACACTAAGATTTCAGCACAGATCAAGCTCAGAGGTGAAAATGGGAATTATTCTTTGACCTACCATTGTAGACTTACAGATGCAGCAATAGGTTACTGACACACACAGAAAAACGACGCACACTATAATGAAGCTTTGTTTAGAATTTTCTTGGTCCCTCTGCCTCCTGCCTTGGAAAAAAAGGCTCATCACAGTCTTTTGAATCAGAACAAAGCTCCTTATAAACTTCAAATTTGGGACTTTTCTTTCAGGAATAATGTCATTGTTTTGGCCTTGCACCTTCTTCCACCCTTTTCCCCATTCCCAAATAACCTCTCTGAAATTGTCTAGGTTAGCATATGTTTTTATTCTTTGACCCTTGCATGCCTAAGGGAATTGAGTCACAAATGGCTTATGTTCACAAAATTGGTGGAATAAAGCCCAAGCTTTAAAGATGCAACTTGGCAGCTTTTAAAAGGGCATAAGTAAAGGAATAAAACATTGGGTGAAGTTTCCAGAGTGATTTGAGAAAGTGATTCCTAAGTGAGTTAGGAGAATTTAAAGAAGGTTCTGACATTCATTGTTCGTCTCTTTAAGGTACATAATGATGAGCCATTACACATACATTTAAGCATCTCTGTAAGTGTGCTTCAGAATATATGTTATTCAGTTCCTGCAAGAATGGGGGGTGGGTGGGTGTGATTCCAGAACAGGCTCATCTTCCAAGTAAATCTCAGGAGTATTGTGTAGCAGAAGTAAAAGGGAGCTAGGAAAACACTTTGACGTTGCAGTGGGAGGGAAGGAAGGAGCTGTTTACCTTTCATGAAGGAGTTTAAATGTTCAAGAACCATTTAGGTATTTGGAAGTATCAGCCCTGTTCCACAGGTCAAAATCAGAGAGACTCGGTTGATCTGCTGAATGAGGGCTGGTCATGCATCGTGAACGTGAGCTGGAGGACTGGTTTACAGAGGAACCCAATTCTCTTTCTTAATATGTAAAACTAAAGCAGGGGAGACAAGGTGGGAAGACATTAGCGTCTGCCACTAGATCATTCTGGCTACTTTACATCCTTCCTACTGTCTGTGTTTCTCTCCAACACATCTGTATTTCTTTTGGTCTCAAAACTCCTCTTCCCAACAACGTTGAAAAGTTAAGTTTTTGAAGCTACTCTTAAGGATTTTTTATCTCTTTTAAATATCCTATCTCTAGTCTGCTGTGTTTCAGAAGTGTCGCACCAAATCCTGAAGCAAAGACTGAGAACACCAAGCTCTGCATAATGCAGGTGCCCAGGAGAGCAGTAGGCAGGCTGGTTGCTATAACAGCTTGTAGCTGTAGAACATCTTCCATTCCAGAAAAGATCCCAAATCTCTTTATGGACTAAGTCGAAAGAAGGTAAAATGCACTACGGACAAGTTGGGAAAAGCTGAAAGAGGTAAAATACTGGTTTTAACTTGGTATCTAGGATAAACAGCCCTGACCTACTAAGTATTCTGTATGCATAGATGGGAAAGGTAGTCAGAGTTTTTCTGCTTTTTTTAAACATTCTTTCAACATCTGTGGAATGGGGATAGCAATTTTTACCTTTTCTGTAGCATTGGTTCAGAAGAGGAATCAAAATTGCAAAAGACGCTTGCAACATGGCTAGAAAACCCTATGGTTTGGGAAGTTTAATACAGTACTCATCAGCTATTGTGTTTCTGTATAGAGGACAGTTATGTTAGGTGAAGGCTGAGATGACAACCGACACCCTGGACCGTGACTGTGCAGCCTGGTTTCCTTCTGGTAATGATAGAAACGGGGAGGTCTGTCCCTATGGCTTTAATAGCCACAATTGCAGTGATCTAATTCAGGAAACATTTAAGTGTTGGAGTGGTCAGGCAAAAAAAACCCCTGTGAATTGTTTGGTGAATCTAAGACACTGGTAAGATCTCTCAAGAGTCCAGAGGTACTTGCTTTATATTCTTATCAGAAAATAATTTCCCTTGCAGTGTAAGACTGCTTTGCATATCAAGACTGATCTTTCCTGGGAACCTTATCGGTTATCTTAAGGAAAAATAATGGCTAATATCAAGACTACTGTTGGGGTAATCCCGGGACAGCCTTAACTTTGCAGAAGTACAGCATAAGGTTTTTTATTGAAAAAGGAGGAATGGTTATATTTGAAATCTCCTCCACCTGCCACCTTAATGCTCAATAGGATTCAGACTGAGGCAATGTATATTGCATTATGATTCCAAAATACAGATACTTTTTTTTGAAGGCTTCTAGGAATGGATTGGACAAAAAATGTTAAATGGTTTACATATGCGTTTTGGTAGCTGGTTGGATGAGCCGACCTCCCAAGCTCCATTTCATAGTAATTGGTGTGAATTGACAGTTCTGTGATTCACCTACTACTGCTATGCAGCCAAGAGTGCTGCTCTCAATTTGTAGAGTTGAGCAGAAAATATGGTTTGCATGACTAATATGCTTATCTAGATATGCTCTCTCTTGCTACACAAATTACAAATATATGGACTGATTTTTATTAAATATCAAAATAGTTTTCTGCTTATATGATTATTTCTCAAAATAATGGAGTACTTTGCCTGAGTTTCCAATAGAAATAATCTTTCCCTTCTTCCCCCACCTTAATTTCAATGACAAGTTTCCATGTTTCTCACTTCATACCTTCTATAGAGCTTTCTAGGAGCGTCTGTGTCCTGTCCCACCCCCCCCCTCCCCCCGCCATTTTTCTTGCATTTTCAGCCTAGTAGTAAATGTTCCTTTTCAATGTAAATTGAAACCTATTCTTTTTGGAAAACAGAAGCCCATCCTGGTTTAGAATAGGGTGGTCTCTGAGATGCCTGGTAACTCACTGCACTGCAGCTGAGCATTTAGGTTGACAGGATGCGGCCTGGAACACAGGAGTTGGGGGAAATCCTGGCTCATCAGCATCTGTTCCCTACTATTGCAGGCAACCGCATCGTATAATCCCTTTCATAAGTTTATCGAGCCTCATCTTTAAAGTAATTAGGTCATTTTCTCTCACTATCCTTCTTGGAAAGCTGTTCCAGAGCATCACTCCTCTGATGGTTAGAAAGCTTTTTCTAATTCCCAAATCAAATTTATTCATGGTCAATTTATACTTATTTGTCCTCGTGCAACATTGTCCTTTATTTTAAATGCTGCTTCTTTTCTCCTTGATATTTACTGTGGAGATGTAGCTAGCAATCCTATCTATGCTGAGCTTTTTTCCATTTTGCTAGACAGGCAGAGAAAGCTCTTAGTTCTTGCATAAAACACGAACTTGGTAATACCTTTCTGGCTCCAAGTTTTGTATTCCACCTCTTGGAACACAGGTGCGGGGAATGGTACCCCCTCTTCGTGCTGAGGCCTCACAACACCCTTGCTAATGGCAGTGGTACTCTTTTCCCTGATCTTGAATATTCCTCTTGGCACAAGCTTTGTTTTTAACTGCTAGAGGCAGCATTAGAGCAACGCACTGACATGAAGCCACTGCCTTTTCCTTTTTGCACTTGAAGGAATGAATGTTATGAGATCTTAAATGACCAGTTTGGAATAGTGACACCCCTGGACGTGCATTTCAAAGTGTCATAACATGTCCTGTCACGTATTGCTCACTGGATGACCACTGACTTGCTACCTTTGCAGGCAGTCTCTGACCTTGCAGAGACCTATATGGATCTTGAATGCTGACCAAAACCAGAAGAAAGAGTAGCTGTGAGTTGCTCTGGCTTGCCCTCTCATTCACAAAGTAACACACAGTGCAAAACCATGTGTGAGTGGAAAGACCCATGTCCTGTAGTCCTTCCTGGTGTGGGATATGAGCTGTGAGTAAAGGCTTACAAGTGGAGTTCTTCTGGGGACACAGAGTTTCATGAGTTCTGCAGGAATCATAGCCAAAGGGGCGGTGGTATGGCTGCAGGGCATTCGCTCAGGAACTGTGAAAGTCTTAGACATGGTAATGCAGAGCAGATGAGAGACTTTGTGGATACCTGGCTGTATTCCATGGAGGGCAAAGACAAGAGGTAGAGTAACACGGTCATTATCTATAAAGATCAGCCCCTAGTCCAGTGTGTCAGTGGGTTGTCACTGAAGAATGCTTTTCAGCTGGACAGACCTAAGCATGAATTGTCAAATGTCATGTTATCACACTGCTGTGTTACATCACTATATATGGATATCAAAGCAATATATTGATATTGCATGAGCTATAAATGCTAAATTTTGTCTATTTAGCTGTTAAATTCAGTAAGACGCTTAAAATTGAAGCAAGCATCTACAAAACATGTCCTTGTCATCTTTGGGTATGAAATTCTTACAGGATGCATTCTTGGTAATGCATCTCTGAATTCTCTTTGTAGAGAGAGGAGAGGAAAAAAACAAAGTACTGCATGAGTGGAGTCTGAGTGATGTGAAGAAGTGTTGTATGCATGTCAGGGGTTGGGAGGAAAAGGTGGGCCTTTCAGAGACATCCAGTATTGGGGCTCTTTAATAGTAGCTGGGACAAGAGGTTTCTGCTTTTCACTCTTTTGCCGCTTTCCGAAGGTAAGGAATCCTGCCTTCTTAGCTACAGCGTAACATTCTACGTATCCTGATAAACCTAATCTGTTGCAATTAAATCATGTGGTGATCGTATCACATGTTTCAATTCAGGCGGTGAAATACTTAAGTTATACTGGAGAAAGTGGCTGTATGCATTTATTTTGATGGGGATGCTGATCTGCTAGGATCTGTACAAGCACAGAACAAAGACAGTCCAGTGACAGAAGCTAGAGTACAGACAATGGAAAAATATTGTGTAATCATATAACTGACAACTCTTATAAAGCATATATATATTAAGGTAGTTTTGCTATAGGGACAATTTAAGTTCTAACGTTTCCTGACTTCTGATTTGCATTTAAAGAAAAATAACTCAAAATCTTGTATTTTCACTCTTAAAAATGTAAGGACAATGCAGGGATTTTATAGCATTGGGGGGGGGGGTGGGAGGGTGATGTTATATATAATCTTTTTTCTTTTTTTTTTCTGGGCACTGGGGGAATATTATTTAATATTCCTGTGGGTATTCTATTATTATCATGCAGAAGGTATCATCATGAGAAATCTGGTTTATCAGCAGAGGTAGAACTAAAGAAGAAATCCTGTGATAAATTAGTTCCATATTGAGCAATGTTGATTTACTGGAACCAAAATATTTAACAAAAGCTTCAACTCAAGGCTTCTGCCGGCTGATCTACTCGGGTCTTGAAAGGTTCCCTGGCTGTCTGTAAATGGGTTGGTAAGATGCTGGGAGCCCTGTGGGTCACACTTCTAAAGATGTAACCTCTTGATTTGCCTTTTGGACTGCTCAGTGAGATCAGATTATAGATAGTCCTGGAGACAGGCTCTTGTGGTGCATGTTTTTAAGACTGCAGCTTGCTAGGCAGGAGTCTACTACTTTTCCTGGAAAACTTTTTCACTGTAAATGATAAAAAAACCCACAAAACAAACAAACCAACCCCCTTAAATCTGTTTACAGGCAAAACAACAACTGAAATGTTAAAATGTAATAAATGGCTGTGGAAAATGAGAGATTCAGTTTCATCAAGTGATTACTATATACACAGAGATCGCATTTGGCCCAGAAGTCCCTGAGCCACAAGGCTGGAGACTGAGAATACCCAGAGGAGGTATTATGCACATCCTCTCCTTATACTCTTCTCGAGGCATCTGCTTCTGACCACCATTGGAGACAGGATATTGTATGAAATGGACTTTGTCTGACCTAGTACCATCATCCTTATATAATTTTCTAATCCACTCCTTTCAAAGACAACACTATTTGTTTGGGTTTTTGTAAACTCGTTAAACTCTACTCTCCTACTTTCTGACATCAGCAGGGATTCTCCAGTGAGTTTCAGCCTCCCAGAGATGCTCAGCAGCTGGCTCCCTATTTTTAGGTTTCCTGATGGACAAAATAATAAAGTGAAACAACATCATTAATGTGTGTTTGTTTCCATGCATCGACTAGCCAGTGATTCATAGACTGGTAACAGGAAAAGTTTTGGCAGGCCACTGTATTCAGGAGGTATCCTAGAAAGTTTCTTTCATGCGCCTTTTCATGTCTTGGGCAAAATGGCTTCCACTAGTCCCTTTTGAGGAGACTGCTCTACAGTCTGAATACTTTCCCATTGGGAACTGTTTACTGTTTGCTGGTACTGTGTTGGTACAGACATGCCTTTTTGTTCATTCTTGGTTTAGAGCTTCTCTCATCTATATTAAATCAGTGGAAAGATAAATATCAAGCAAGATGTCATATTAAAACTTAAAAAAACAAACAAACAACTAGTAGAATTATAATTGCTTTTTTATAATTGACTGTCTTCCACCCCCCAAAAAATTGATCTTTATAAAATAAAAAAAATACACCGCTCAGAAAAACTTGGTGGGTGGCTGGCTGCTCAGCTCTGTCCAACCCCTTAATGATTGTAGGCAATTGCCCAGCTGACCATGAATGGATTGCATTTTAATACAACTTTCCATCCCAGTCAGTTTGCGTTCTGATTTGTTTTCACAAAGAACGGTTATTGAAACTGGTTTCTTAAAAGAATGGGCTTTCTTTTGGGTTAGACAATGTGTTAAGCTGTTGCATAGAATCGTAAAAGTTAGAAATAGGGAGAAGGAAGGAAATGGAGGCCCTCTGAATGCATTTGCTCTTGGATCAGTATTAACTTTTGTTTATGGTTTCAAGTGACTTGAGTAATAAAAGTTCCGTGACAGACTGATTTGCTCTAATGGCTGGGACACACAGTTAGTAATGTTTACCTTTACCTTCTGTAGGGTTGTAAACTTCCATCTTATAACTTACAATTGTACTAAATCGCATAAGAATCTGTAGTTGTGATTCTGTTCTAGGGTTGCAAGCATTTCTCTCTCTTTATGCCTCACAGTGGCATAGGGAGACAAAAAGCTTACAGAACTGTCAGATCGAACAGAGACATGAAAGATGTTGGAAAATTGACGAGTTAAAAGTTTGTGCTGAGAGGCACCCCCCATGTTGATTTGACTCTTCTTTCTGCCTTGTCCCTCCCTGTCTTTTCTGCAGCCCTGCCTCCAACACTCACACCTACACACCCCTCAACCATGTTTAAAGGATTATTCCACTATTGTCCCTGAACTTGTAAGATCTGGAAAACCTTGGATTATGTGGTCATTCACTACACCCATGCATGTAAACTTAAATAAAAATGAAATTAAATGACTTGACTAACAGATCAGTTAGATGTAAAAGCCACCTTGGGTGCTGTGCAGGGGGAGCGAACACCAATATTCCCAACAATTAGGAAGCATTCCTGATGCTCAGCCTAAATGTTCTGTTGTTGAATTTTGTGTTGTTACCCCTAGTTATTATTCTCTGGCATCATCCTGCCCAACCTTTCTCCATACTTTGTGTTTACACCTTCAAGGCTTGTAGCTGGTTATCATCTATCCCCCGAGTCATCATTTACCCAAGTTGTACATATTTAGTTCTCTTAATCTTCCCTCATAAGTGAGTCCTCCCAGCTCATTAAGTATTTCTATTACTCATCTCTGCATTCCATTTTTATTTTTTCCTTTTTTTCTTTCCACATGCTGCTGAAAACTTCCAGGTGATCATAGCTGACAGGATCATTTTTAGATGTGGATTTTCTGTTGACACCAAAGGAAGGAGGTGTCTTTGATCTGGAAGTGACATACACACTATTGTATGTGATATTGTCCACTATCATCTGAAAGTGTCTTTGACATTACTTCCTTTCAGCTTCATATGTCCTGTTGAACATTCAGATGTTTGCCTCAGTGGCTATTCTCTATCTGTATTTTAAGAGCTGAATCATGTAAGGTGCTAGGCATGGCTAATCCTCCCCAGCAGGGATTCAGGTGACTGGGCACATTATTAAGGGGCTCAGCACCCTCTAGGATCTATTGCAATTTATTCTCCATTCCTTTTCATGTGTGAAATCTTCATTGCTGCGCTGTTTAAATTTAAGATCAGATCTTCTACTTTGCTAGATAGCTCTTCCATCTTGATGTAACTGACGTTTATCATGCACATTCCGCCTGCCAGTCCTCAGTGCTTTGGGGGCTACACTGTTCATCCAATCTAATATGAATTCAATTTTCAAAGCAAAAATTTCTGCTAGCAGCTGTTTCAAACGTTTAACTGATACAATCTACTATACACTCATTGTTCACTAATTTTTATGTTGATCAACAAAAAAAAGTGATCAAAATATCTCTCTGGTAGTGATTGCTACACACTTTACCTTGTGTTCTGTATTCATCAGGAAATTGTACTTCCTTCACTTCACACTGACAAGAGCCCTTTTAAACCCAGTGCACTGAAGCTTTGTAAATTACACAGATCTTGTTGCAATTAATTTCACTGTTTCTTTTTCACTTCAAAGATTACATCCTTATACCTTTTGTAAAAATTGGAAGTTTTAGACTTAAATTCACACATTGTTTGTTTTTAACCTTCTTACCCAGGAACTCATTCCCACAGTAGTGGATGGAAAAGTGCACCTGGATGCAAGGGACAATAGTGTTTCCAGTTTTCTTTTTTGAGAGAATCTGCTTGGGACATAATGTATTTGAGTCTATGAGGGAATTTGTCCGTGTTTAAGAAAAGTAGACTGATACGTGTTTATAGCTCTGAGTAGAGTCTTGGGAGGTTTAGGTTCAAGGCTGACCTTTACTACAAACTATTTGTGTGGCTTTGGACAGGTGGTTAAATCTTCTTCCAGTCTTTTTGTGCCTTGTCTTGTTCCTAAATAATTTATGCTTGAGCCAGGTTCTTAAGGCAAGCTTGTACAATGTATCGATGTGCCAACTTGGAGCTTTTTGGCAGAGAAGCAGTGGAGGCCCTTGTTCTTGGGACCTACCTCTCTTCCTTTGTGCTATAACAGATGGGATATTTAAGAAGCCTTTACCATCTTTCTCCGGCCATACTCCCAGAGCACCTCATTTCACTTTGCTTTCCCTCTCATGCACACACACACAGAGTATATGTCTTGTGAGTGTCATCCGTAAGTAGATAGTGGTCTGTTGATTAAGAAGATTACTTCATCTCTGGCTGCTTACAGAAGAACTTGATCCTGCTTCATGCTATTCCACTGCCTATAGCTACTGAACAAGTCAAACTGAGAAAGAAGGGTAAGGAGAAAGAAATAGGAGATAAGAGACAATACTTGTTTGCTCCGAACATCACTTAGAGGATAGAAGAAACTATTCAAAGTCAAAACATATGGAAAACAGCATCTGGTTATGGGAGCCTGGATGTTAATTGTTCTGACAGCTGAAATTTGTCTCCAGAAATCTCATGAAGCCAGCTGGTATTGTAGAGTTTTCTCTGGCTCATATTGTGACTCTTACAAGTTTCTGGAGACTTCCAGTCTCAGGATGATCATCTTGCAGGAGCAGCTGCTGCTTAAAGATTTTCATTTCTGTATCAGCTGGAATCAGGAAATACATTCTTTGTGGGTTTGGATTTGATTTGTAATATAAAAGTCCTAAGGTGGTTTCAGATGCACTTACCTGAATTTGAATTTAGCAAAACACTGTAGAACTTAGCAAAGAGATTCTAATGTTGTCCCCTCTACAGTTCTTGTATACGAGGTGAGGAGAAAAACTTGATCATAAGTAACAGAAGGGTATTGAGGTTGATTTTGAGATGTGTCTTAAAGGTTCCACTCTGAATCTGAACTTCTTCAATTGGAAAAACGTGGGCTGGCAAACTTGGTAAGAACAATAACTCTAGAGAGATAATTACAATTGTCTGTTTCTGAATGGGTTAGAAGTTGTCTAATAATAGCTCTTTCCTGCAGTTGTTTTAGAGCCTTTTGCTTTCAACCTTGAGCTGGAAATGTCAGAAGTCTGTATTGACACATGCCCTGTCTCAGACAAGAAAGAATATGAGGCTGCTTGGAGCGCATACAAGTTTGTATTTAGAACAGGCTACTTGCATGTTCCTGAGAAAAAAGCATAAATAACTAATCATTTGACAGTGCTATCAACAAGATGTTCACTGAATGGCCCTGGCATTTTTTTGAGGGTGAAAATATCAACTTCTCTTATGTTTTTAAGTACAAACACATTTCCTGCACCCAGAGTTGATGTTATTTTCCAAGAAATGTCTGTTCCTCATCCTGGTGAAAAATAATGAGCAGTAAAAAAAAAAAAAACAAACCACCCCAAACCAACCCTATGTGGATGCAGAAAGGCAAGGTTTGGAAAAAGTTGTATGTGGCAGAACAGTCTAATTTGTTTAGAGACAATCTTGCTTCAGGTTTATTTTGTTAAAATTCAAGGCATTCAAAGTGAATGATATTTAACAATAGCATAACCTCTGGAGACTAGGTGAGAATTCTTGAAGAAGTCTCCCCAGAAGAAGTTGATCCAAAAATCAAAATAAAATGAAGAAGAGGGGGAAAAGTTTCTGAAACACCAAAATGTTTTAGAAAATCCACTGAGTTATTCATATGCTGCTAACAATAGAAAGAACTTGAAAGGCAGGACCCAGAACAGCAGGTACAGAGTCTAATTAATGCATGTACTCTAAGGAGGTTTAACCCATAACTGTCTAAATGCAAGCAGTAGTGTTTCAACAGCAGGATTGTTTATAGCAATATTCCTGAGTTTCACCAATGAATCACAAGGCAAAAACCCCACCTTCTATATTTCCTTTGTTTATCACCACACTGGAAACAAGAAATCTTAAAGATTTCATGATAATTTTTTTTTTTTATTATTATTATTGTTAATTTTTTTCTGAGGCTGCAATATAAAATGGATAACACAAATATGTTGGATTTTTCTTTGAAGTAATAGGTAAGTTGACATGAGCCAAGCTTAGAGATGATCAGGATTTTGACTTAAACTTGGTGTTTCCTTACTGAGGAGAAGCTGGAGCCTACTTGTTCTCATCCTCACTTGGGTGATCCTTAGAGTTTGGCCATGGCTTTCTCATTAGTGACTGAGTTCTGAAATACTGGGAACACTGCTGCTTTGTCCAGGAAAACACTTGATCATGAGTTTCACTTTCGAGTCAGCCTTTTTATACTTTAAAATCAAAAGCATGCCCTAATTGTTTGATGGATAGGGCCTGAAGGCATGCATCTCTCCTTACAACATGGAGTCCACAGTTATTAGGCAACAAATGAGAAGCTGAAGTGAAGCTGGTCTGTTTAATAATAAGCTTTCTACTGTAATTCAAAGCATCAAATATTTGCAGGTCCTATTAGGCACACAAGCACTCTTTGGTAGACAACTACCTTAACCAGTAATCTATATTTTTATTTCTCTAATGGGGAGGCTGTTCATTGGTGGTTTGCTGTGTGAATGGAAATTAGACACCTGTTCTGGAAAGTAAAATGTTCTAGATGACTAGACTTGCAGAAACTTGAGCAGTGAATCTTGGGTTGACTTGGGCTCAGATGATCAAAAGTATCTCAGAAGTTTCAGGATGAAATTTAAAGCTAAAATGTTGGCAGTTATGTGAAAACAGGACCTGGTATATGCTATGTCAAATCAATGGTTCATTCTGTACTTCATCTTGAGTGTACCAGTCAGCAAAGTATGGTTCAAAGCAACTTCCTTGTGTGGATCGGAGCCAGAAACTGTTCCTTCATCCTGGGGGAAAAAAGTTTGAGACATCAAAATCTTTCCAGTTCTGCAGTGGGATGGAGGCAAGGTAGCTATGGAGTTTCTTAAGAAGAAATAGAGATGGACACTCAGGGGTGTGCCAGTGGCAATGCACTCTGCTCAGGTGTGCAGAAGCCCTGGGCTCGAGACCCTGCTTTCCTGATTCAGATTAGAGTCTGGACTACTGACTGTCCTGGAATAAGTTTCTATTGCTTTAGGCTTTGATCAGAAAATGTATCACAGGACTAAGAAACACTTCCTGTTGAAATATTTCATTGAAACTTCCTATGAGAAATTTTGGCTTTTTAAAACTTGTGTTTTCATTAAAAACCTTCTTGTTATCAAAACCCAAGATGAAACCATTGTTTGTGTTTTGTTGAAATGCTTACATACACTAACAGTTACTCAAGTCTCTCTGCTGTCTGCCTGGACATGGCTAAATGTAATTAAGCACTGCTTAGTCTGAGGAAGGACTCTGATTCGGATTGTGAATATCCATGTCTCATTTTGAAATATCATAAATGCATTTTAAGTGAGCTAATATTCTGTAAATATGGTTAACTTCTGCCTTTCCAGATTTGGACTCTGAATTTTTTTTTTAACGTTGTTCATGGTGGTATATGAGTGTGCCTTATGCATACAGACCCCTATCAAGTTATCTATAGCAGGAAAATGACAGCATCATAATAGTTAATGGAAAAATAACATAAGAGGAAAAAGAAAATTAGCATTCCACACAGCAGGGCATTTCGGATGTTAATCTGCCTTGCAATATAATTGACAGGGAAGCTGATATCTGAGAAGATTTTTATTCCTATCTTTTTCTCTAAACAGTTAGTGTTCAGTAGTTGTGCAGCAGGGGAGATGGAGAAAAAGAAAGTTCTAGCCGAGTGAATGTTCTTTACCAGCAAAAGATGTTAACTTTCGTCAGAAGGTAGTTAATCACTGAGAGAGAAACAGATGAAGAAATTGGATAAAACATTTCCAGTTCCAAAAGTCTTTATTGATTGTGTCCCCCTCAAGAAAATTCAGCTCAATCTCTGAAACCCTCAAGTGATTAAACCTTGGGCAGTCCACTGTAGACAGAGCAAATGAGAATTGTTTCAAAACCAGACATGTAGAGCTAGGATAGTTAAAGGGAAAAAAGATTTCTTTTTCACTTTGAAATCCTAGCTGGGAGACGTAATCTGAGATGTTGATTTTAAGGCAAGAGCTTTCTTAAGTGTTACAATCTTTCTCTGTGTAGCGGATCCCTGAACCTTGAAACAAGGAACTGTTTTATTTTCAGAGGAAGAGCTCTCTTAAACAGAAACCTAGAGCTTGGAAGTTGGGGACAGATCTCTGGTCCATCACAGATAACTTGTACACATTTAGACCAATGTTTTAAAGGCAATTAGGCCACAGAGAGACTGAAGCATCACTAAATGAGATGGTCAGACCTGTGACCAGTTGAGAGTTCCTATTTCCCGGAGATGCAAGTTTTTTTGCTCTCAAAGCAGCTCCTCTACAAGACTGTAGCTATTTTTAAGTGGGAACATGACCACTAGTATGTGGTCTAAGGCATGCAATATTATAATTCTCCTCCATTTTCTGTATACAGCATGAAGGTCTTGAATAGTTGTGCTTGAATTGCAGTTTGCTTTCTTGAACTCCATAGCATACTGCTGGAATAAAGCCCTTGGCTTCTCTGTGTTGGGGTTTTGGGAAGTTAGGTACATTAAAGGTGGTAGGGGAAAAAGTTCTACAGCAGTAGATGCTATGAATTGATTTCTTTCTTCTTTCTTGCATAACCGTTAACAGAACAGTATCTTGTACACCAGTTCATGCACTGTACAGGAGTCTAACATAAAATAACATAGGAGGGCCAATTTAGGAAACCTCACTGTTAAAGTCAATGAACATTGTAACTAAAAGCATGAAGCTAATTGACTTGAAGAAAAAACAACAAAAAACTGACAGCCTTGTGATAGTTTTATCTCTTCTTGGGCAAAGATCCTGATTTTGGTTACACGTACAGGTATCAGACGGGCTGTAGTTTCAGAAGTTATTGCCTGTCAGCTGAGCTGTAACAACTGGTTGAGTGCATACTCTACAATCACAAATATTTGTGAAAAAAACCTGGCTTAGACCACTTGAGCTAGCCTTCTCAAAACCTAGGGTTATCCTAACTGTTCTAGATTATCACCAATTTAGCTGAGGTCAGTGACTGAACCAAGGATTCTTCCAAGAGAGACCATAGATGATAGGTCAAATCCTGAACCTAATTTATGTTGGTGTAATTGCATAGTTCTGCTGAGTTGCATGCAAGTTCTCCCCTTGACTGGATGTACACCCCTGAGCTCACAGAATCTGCCTTAGCTCTTGGCTTTCATCTAAGAGTCTTAAAACACCTAACAAAATTCATAATTTTCCCTCATAAGGCCAAAGAGTAAACAGGCCCAGAAAGATTAAGGATCCCATTTTGGGTTTGTGTGGTGGGGTTTTGGTAGCGGGGGAGGGGCCGCAGGGCCGGCTCCTGTGGGAGGGTGCCAGAAGCTTCCCCGGCTCCAAGTTGGACCTGCCGCTGGCCCAGGCCGAGCCCGTCAGTGACGGTGGTCATGCCTCTGGGAGAACAGATTTAAGAAGGGGAACCTGCGGTGAGTAGGGGATTGGGATGTGAGAGGAACCCCTGTGCAGACCCCGAGGTCAGTGAGGAAGGAGGGGAGGAGGAGCGGGGAGGAGGGGATGCCCCCGCAGCCCGTGGTGAGACCAGACAGCAGGCTGTCCCCCCCCAGCCCACGGAGGGGAGCGGGGGAGCAGATGCCCACCTGCAGCCCGGGGAGAGAGGAGCCCACGCTGGAGCAGGGGGATGGACGCCCCCCAAGATGGCCGCCGCTCCCTGGGAGAGCCCGCGCCGGAGCGGGCCGTGACTGGAGGACCGCGGCCCGCGGGAAGGCCCCATGTTGGAAATGTTGGTGGAGGACTGTCTGCCGTGGGAGGGACTCCACAGTGGAGCAGGGCCGAGTGAGGAGTCCTCCCCCTGAGGAGGAAGGAGCGACAGAGACAAGGTGTGAGGAACCGACCCCAACCCCCATTGCCCGTCCCCCTGCGCCGCCGGGGGGAGGAGGGAGAGAGAACCGGGAGTGGGGCTGAGGCGGGGAGGAGCGAGGGCTGGGGGAAGATGATCTAAGATTTAGTTTTACTTCCCGTTATCCTTGTTTTGATTTGATTGGTAGTAAATTAAATTGATTTTGTTTTCTTCCCCAAGTTGAGCCTGTCTTTTAAGTGGTGAGTGATCCCTCCCTGTCCTTGTCTCGAATCACAAGCTTTTCTTTATATTTTCTCTTCATCCCACTGGGGCCAGGGTGGGGAGGACTGAGCCAGTGGCTTCATGGTGCTTTGTTACCGACTGGGCTTAAACCTCAACAGGCCCCTTCCCCAAATCCTGTTGAAGAGTGTAAGTATCTTTTCATTAGATTTTGACAGGACCTTTAGTGTCTTGTTCAGACAGACAGCAAATACCTGGAAGATATCATGGTTATAGTCTAGCTTTTAGACAATGCCTCTGGATCTAGGTATATGGAAAAGCTAAAGGCATGTTTTGTGTGAGGTTATGTAGTTCTAATAAAATCATAAGATGTCACCAAAACACATGATGCAAAGAAAGGGTCATAAGTCACTAAGCGCTTGTTCTTTGATTTAAACAATGGGCAAAGAGGAGAAACTATGCCAGGATACCTGTGGCTGCCTGCCAGAATAAAACAAGAAAGGGGGAAAAAGCCCTTAATTACAGTTATTAATAGATCTCCAGTATGCATCACCTTCATCTCCCACCTTATATAACAAGGATTAATTAAGGTACAGATAGTGCATATACTTGAGGTAACTGGGAGGTTAGAGGTGGCAGGTGGAATCTGATGCTGTGAACATGCAACCTTGAAGGTAAAAGCCTGCACCTGAGATAGCTGTGCATGGCTTTTATACCTCATGTAGAGGATAGGCCTCTCCAGAGGTTTACTCTTCTCCTGTATGCTAGGTCAAATTAATGTCTTGTCATTGATGGTAGACCCTAAGATAACTAATTTTAAATAGCTAAATTTGAGTCAGGTGACCAGTGCTTTTCAGCTGGTCAGAAGTACTTATCTGGTTTAAAGTGGCTGAGAGTCACCTGATTCACTGAAGTGATAAGCACTGAGATATCAAGTGAGAAGACTCTGTTTTTATTTGTCCCAGGATGAACTGGTGGGGTAAAATAGTTCTTTATTTCCAGAATTATTCTGTTCAGCTCAGAATGTGTTTCTGGACTGTTTTGCCTCTCAGGCTTGTGCAAAATCTTCAGGAGGCTTACTGTGGGGTTGAAGTTGCTGTAAGTGTGATCATTATCCATCTGTATTCCATGCAATTATTATTTATGTTATTGAATTCCCTGGAGGTAAAATTAAAATAGAGCTTTTTTTTTTTTTTTTTTTTTTTTAATCTCAAGCTCTTGTTTTTGTTTCCCCCTTCTCTTTAACAACCTTGTTTCCCAGGAGACCACTTGATATGTCCTCATGTTTCCAAGAGACTGCAGTTCAATAGGTTGAGAGTTAATTGCCAGCTGGGAGTTTCCAGATGTTTATGCGGTAGCCCAAAGAGCTGTCCACTGGTAGTAAATGAACAGCTGGAAAGACACAATCCAAACAAAGCATCTTTTAGCTGATTGACATATGTCTGGAAAACTTGGCATGTTTGAGACAAATGGAATTGAAATTAGGAACAGCTAGGAGCAAGTCCTTCATTATCAATAATTAGTCAATTAGATTTTTTTTGTTCAAATTCAGATATAATTCTCAAGCATTGTACTCACTCAGTCATTATCACCCATGCAAGTAAACGACAGAAATAATGCATAGCCTTCACTCTATCTTTCCTTGAGATGTGTTCAGAAATGTTCATTATACTGTTGAACATAGGCCGTTCCAGGGGGCTGGATGGTGCAAATGGTTTGTAATGGAATATGAAGCCTTTCACCCAGAAATCAGATTCACATCCAGTCCAAACAGCTGCTGGCAAGTGAACTGTTAAGTTTAGCTACTTAAGAGTTTACTATCAAAATGCTGGGGGTTTTGGGGGGTGTTTTTTTTGTTTGTTTGTTTGTTTGTTTTCTAGTGAAATAAGTGGTTCTGTACACAATCAAAATTTTCAGTGGGGAAAATTTATTGTTCTGAAATTGTTTTCCATCTGGGAAATCAAAGTGGAAAAAATAACTTTTTTCACCAGCTTGACTTCTCTGTAAAGCCCATAATAGCTGCTTCATATGACATTATTTCAAGACTCAGTTGTTTAGGGTGTTGTATCCTGTAGTGTTAACCTGAGTGTTCAGTGTTCTGTTCTTTAAGCAACGTTCTCCAGGAAGGAAGAATCCTTTGGAGGGGTCATATGGATGCATGTTGGAAGATGTAGCCTAAGAAAAGTAACACCTGAAAGAGGTGATACAGTTGTAATTCCTTTAAGCATCACAAAACAAAGAACAGATCAAGTATTTTGATGTTCCTAAGGAAGGGGGCAGGAGGGGCAAGAAATCTTACTGCCTTTTGTCCTAATGCACAAGGAGCTGAAATGGGGAAATTTTTTCAGGGTGGAATAATAGATATGTATTGTTTTATCACAAGCCACATGTTCATGCTTTTGAAAAATAATACTCTAGCTGATGCTGGCTTTGTGCCTTTTAGAGTGGTCTTGTAATAAGTAAAGGCAAGACAAAGAAACCCATGAACTAGCCTTTTGAAGTTCAAGTTTAAGGCCTATTATGAACATTAAGCTCTACTTTATTCCAGCTGGCCATTGCAGGGGTGGAACTTCTTACCAGGATTTACTTAAAATAAATGAGGTATTGTTTTTCCTAAATAAATTACTTTTTGCCCCACAATAGTGGAATAGAGTGTATTCATGTGCATGACATTTTTAAGGAGCAAGAGAAAAAGAATTACCTCCACAAAACATTTTTTTGTCCCTGAAAAACACGATTTTTCTTTGCCTGGCCATATGAGAGACTAGATTTCTTCTTTTCTGTTCAAAGTCTTTCTGTCTTTAACACCTTGTTTGGGAAATCAGTGATGTTTGGATGCATTCTACTAAGTAGTGTTTCTGGGAATTTGGTACTTCTACCACTTCCACAAACATGTCTGGAGAGGACTTAACAGAGGTTTCTCCCTGATGAGGACCTGTCCCCCCCAACACTTTATGTGGATCTTGGAAGGAAAATTTGCTCCTTCAGAGAGGAGTAGTCTTCTGTCTACTCAGTCTGAATTACAGTCATATGGTAGGAGTTGCAGGACATTGTTACCCTGAACTGTCATCATGGCCATCACAAGGAGGAGAAAAATATAGCTATCATTATGGGAGCTTTACACTGCATAGTTTATCTCTATAACAGTGCACTATGATGTGCCTAATTAGACTGTATCAGCTGCTCCACGTCTGCTACTGAAGGAAGACTTTCTTATTGTGTCTAGTCAACAGAGAGCTCTCAGCCTGTGATTTAGCACTCAAATTAAATTTAAGCATAGTTTCCCATTTGATTATCAAGCTATGGGTGACTTTTAAGGATCCTTTTCAATCCATTACTTCTTGTAGCTGTAAACTCTCTGCCACAGTTTTTTCCTCCTCTCTGGTAGATGCAGACTGACTGAAAACTCATCCATTTAAAGTTAGAGGGGAACGAATCCAAATAATTCCAATTAGAGTATGCAAACTTTTGCTGTTGTTCAGTCTCCTTCCTTGCTTGTCAACTTCTGCTTCTGAGTCTCAATTATTGAGACATAATAAATGTAATCGGCTTGAATAAACTGAAAGGAACAAGACCTTCAGAAAGCAATATAGGGTAAGAAATAGGGCAAAAAATAGGTTTTCTTTCCATGCCAAATTGGAACATTCATCCAGCTTGTGGCTTCATTGTGAGAGGAGTAGGGTAACTTCAACAAGACAGTCTTTAAGAAAATACATATATATATATATATATATATGTGTTTATAGAAAAAAAATCTCCCTACTCTCTTGTGCGTACTAATCTGTTAAAAACTTTGTAAAGAACTAAAGAACAAGTGTATATTTCTTCTGTAATATTGTCTAAGGAACCAAATTGGATAAAACAGTGAACCCTGTATGGACAAAAAGACCGCAGTGGTGATCAAAGCTGAAAAAAATTTCATAGTCTACTGTTTACTCACCTGTTGCACACTTTTTTTATATACGTGGGGTGAAGGTGGGTTGGTCAAGATGAGGTTATGGGACATGTTTGTTTCTTCAGCAGTCTCTCTGTACTTGTGCTGCTCTTGGAAGATGCCTACAGTTTGATGGACATGCTGCCTGAACCTTGAGAGATATGATACCTCCATTTCAAGGAGCTGGCAAGGTTGCAGACATTCTGTAGTAACTTCAGAGAAAATGTCCTCTGCATAACAAGCACTTCTTTTGCTGCAGGAACTGGCAGGTTTTCAGTATACTGCAGTAAGAAGGAATAATCTGATCATATCAGACACACACACAACTGGTGTAAGATGTTGCAACATTGACCAGTTTTACCAGAAGGTGAGCATGGAGGTAGGGAGAGAAGGCAGAGCAGGGTTTTTGCTCTGCCTTACCATGACAGGGCTTTAGTCTTTGTAGTTAAGACAACTTTTTGGAAGAATCAAAGACATGATCCATTGGAGCATCGCTGGAGTTCTAATGATCTGTAAAGCAACATGGATGTTTTGGATTGATTGTTTGGGCTTTGCTGTGATTGTCTTTGTATGCATGGCGGGAAGCCAATGACCCCTTGCAGCAGCAAGTGCAGGGTGGTGGCTTTCTGGTGTGATGCAAACAGGGAGACTACTTGTGGATGCAAGTCAGGCTAAACAATAGGCGTAGTCCTCTGCAGTAGGAAGTCCCAAGTCCTTGTATGCCCTTTACTTGAAGTACTTGGTACAAAAGAAGGGCATGAGACCTTCAGCGTGATATGGCAGTAAGGGGCTTGTTCCCAGTGCTGCTGCTGGAGCAGGATTTGGAGCTCATGCCCCACCTTGCCACTATGTGGGTTCATTGAGGTCACTAATCCTGTACAGCCCTCTGTATCTGACACTTAAGCATGTATTCAAACAAAAATAAACACTCATAGCCACACTGTTGCTCACTCTTCACCAGGGCTCAGAGGAAGTGATGATAGCTTAATTTCTTGACTCTTTACTACTGACCTACTAAGGAGAGATTTTTATGATTGTTTTACAGGGAATGGGGTGATGATGGGAAAGTGGTTTGCTCTATGTCTCAATTTTAAACAGATCCCCTCTGAAGCGCTGCTCTTACTGAGGTTTTGCCTTTTGTTTACAGGCTGTGCCTTCCTAACATACTGCGAAAGGGAGTCTGCTCTAAAGGCCCAGAGTGCACTGCATGAACAGAAGACACTGCCAGGGGTGAGTCCAGATTGCTAACTTTTTTTTTTTTTTTTTTAAATCTAAAATGGGTTACATATGGAGTTCTCATCTTGGGTTTGGAGCATAATGTCTCTGGTTGCTTGGATGATTCACTATTTGCATTGTGCTAATAAAATGAAGACACCACCAACCCACCCAAACAGTTTCCAGGCGCAAAATGAAAAGCTTTTTGCTCTTATCAGGAGTCAGGAAAACAGTAATTAACTGGTTATGGGCTGGATTCTACCAGCCTCACTCAGCTGAGGAAAGGTTTTAGGATTCTGACTATTACAATGAAATATTTGAAGTGCTTACCAGGTGCTACCTCTTACTATTTTTCTTCTCTGAAGCAAGGTGTGGCAGCAAGAAATCAAGGAACAGATCACATTATTGAGTTATCACAGAATGAAAACATATTCCTGATGACAAAGTGGTTTGACTCAGTTACTTTAGTATTCAAGCAGCTGTAGCAGATTGGAAAGGCGGTGAGACAAGGAGAAAAGAGAGAGAGGAGAGACGAACACAAGATAATGAGGAAAATTATTCACATGAGCAAGATCTAAGGTTCAGACAACACAAGCAGAACTAAAAATAGAATCAGCATTATGTGGGGAAGACCTGCCCTGCTGGGATGGGTTTCCAGTTTAGCAGTAACCGGGAGGAGGGAGAGAGAGACACTATTTAGATTCAGCCAGGGTACGTGGATTGGAAACAGCCGAGTGCAGTACTCCTGTGGCTAGAATAGGGCTAGTTTCACAATGACACGAAAGTCAGTGATCAAGTAATTACGAGTGGGATCCTGAGGGTTCCAGGCTGCATCTAAACTGAGAGGAAATTGATCCAAAAGTCTACCTTTATTAGTTGTTGTTGACTGACTGAGTCCTGTGTACCCATAACCTACCTTTCCACAAAACCTAAGACACGTCAGTTGCTCTATGTTGCTGAAGAAAGTGTTCATTCTGCTCTGCTTGTTTCCATCATCCTGGGTCTATTTACCTATCTTTATGCCACCTTGCCAGTATGGAGATGCCCACGCAGTTGCTCATCTACATCTATCTTTGCTTTAAAGGCCATACCTTATGTAAATATATACATACTTCATTCCCTAAAAATACATTTCTGTCAGCTGACAACTCCCTCTGAATTATTTTTTTTTTCCTAGAAAATCGTTAGCCACAGATTGAGAGTAACTTGAGTCTTGTTGGGGTTTAGGTTTTTTTTTTTTTTTTTTTTTTTTTTTCCCCCCCCCCCCCCCAACAGGTGTTGTTTTCTTTTTACTTCTCTCTCCTTGGAACAATAGAACTGGATGTACAATAAATGAAAATATTTCAAATAAGGATGTTTTGGGTAACATTTTACCTGAAATTTTCTGAAATATGCTTGAAATCAAACATGTATTTATCAAAACTAGAGATATACTTGTGATGAATAGGGTGTTTGTGTATTTAAAAGATACTAACTGGAATTCCAGTTTTTTTCACTGAGACTGTTTGCTCTCTTCGTTAGGAACCAGACCACTTACTTGCATATGGAACTCATATCTACTCTATGGGGTTAAAATCTCATCCTGAAGTTGTATAATGGGAATATCTTCAAGAAGACAGTGGGTCAGTGAGACCGAGGGCTCAGAGCTGGGGAGGGAGGGCAAGTGACAATTTAGGATTTCTTTTTTTTCTTTTTTTTTTTTTTTTAAAATTACTCCTTTATATGTCTACAATTCTGAATCTCAGTCTGCTTTTTAGAGATTTTAAATCACAAAACTCTTGAAGTCAAAACTGTTGTCTTGGACAGTGACAAAATTCAACCGGCTTTTGCATTAAGATCAAGACTTCCTTCAGAGGTTATACTGACTGATTCTAGACTACAGGCAAAACATTCCTTCCTTGGTTTACACCATTTCTATCACATATAGCCCATACTGACCACGCTGACTTCAGAAGGCTTTTTTGTTTTGTTTTACACTTTGAGGTGACACATCAGGATCTGATTGAATTGGGAACAGTGAATCCTCTGTCTAAAATAGCAATGAGGTTTTTGAGAGTTCTGAGCACTGATTTCTCCCGTCCCTTTCATTTCCAGTTCTGTTTGTCTCAGGATAAAGGTTTACTTTCCACCAGCAAACCCTCTGCATACAGCTTTCTGCCAAGTTTCTGAACTCATCTTCTGAATGATGTCACTGTAGTTTATTTAAGGAAACCAGCCTTGCCTCTTGATAAACTATTATGCCTGGATACTGTTTTATGGTTCCTATGTGAGTAGCAGAGAATTATTTATGACTTACCTGACTGTTCTTGATAACATGCACCAACAATACCAAGCATAGTTCATCACCATAAAATAAAAAGCACTCATAAGGTCAGGGGTCTAAGTCCTCATCCACTTGAGTTCACAAATGACACATATATAACACCTTCTCTTGACCCTCTACTGTCTGTGACACAAACAGTGCTACTGAGAAGGTATCAAAAATAATTAACAATGCTGGTATAGAAAAAAAGAAAATAGTACTACGGTGAGCCGTTGAATCTAGACAATCCTTTCCCATCCCCCAGTAAACTGTGTATTTGCCTGCTCTTGCAATATTGCTGTTTGTGTTCTTTGTATTATAAAACACAGAATTGAGTCATTTTTAATAATATGCACATGAATGCTAATGTATTGAAATAGTGAGGCATGAGGAGTTTGTGTCCAGATTCAGACGCCTTGCCTCTTAGCTATGTATCACTTTGGTTTTAGTAGAGTGGCTACATGCACATATTTTACAGTAATTACTTTCTGGATGTGCTTTGTAAGATGACAGAAATATGTTTCACATATTTCTATGTTATATGTGGGACATAAAGTCATCTTGTGGAATAATCAAAAGACTTCCAAGCAAGTATGTGTTGATTAATAAAGTCTTTACAGCACTTTGTTTTGGGGCGGGAAGGAATCATGATAGATATTTTGAAGCAACTAGAATGGAATGTAAAACATAAAATTATTAGTTGGATCCTCTTCATCTAAATGAATTAGGCTGTTTTGGACAGTTTGAAATTGTCTTGCCTAAAACAGAAGGTTAACGTAGCAGGGTGTGTATGTATGTGTAAAAAGCACTTTGCGAGTGTCGGACAATTCAAATTCTAGCATTTACTTGTGATTGTTTATTTTACATATAATAGAGTAGCTGGATGATGAAGTATATTAGTTCTTTAATAATTTATAGAAATGCTTTGATGTTGCAGTAATTACATTAAAGGTCACATATCAAAGGTAATTTGGTTGAGCAGCTGTGATGGTTTCTCAGAAGCAATCAATATTGCTGTCCGTGGTGCTGATTTCACCAAGGGGACTGCCAGATTAAAGGAGGCTTATTACCAGCCAGCCAGACACGGGGGAAATCAAGAACAGATTGGAGAGATGCACTATTCTCTTTCCCTACCTATAATTAACACTGTTCACCATAATCTGCGCTAATCCTTCATAGTGGGAAACCAATTTTTTTTTTTTTTTTTTTTTTTTTCCTCCAACATTATAAAAAGCAAATTAGGCAAGGAAGAGTAATTTGGGGGAGCAGGAGAAAGAAAGTAGAGAAAGTAAAAGTTGATTCACCCTTGGGATTTCTGATGCCAATATATCTCTTGATGATAATGTAATATCAAAAACACAGCCCATGGTCTTGGGGAAAACATGGGGAGGGGGGAAAAGTGTTCTAGACAATGACAGCGCAGGGGATGTGAGAATTATCTGCCTGCAGATTTGGTATAATATTATCTATTTGCCCCACAAAGCTCCACAGGAAATGAAATCAGAGAAATAAAATTATGTTTTAAGCGTAGTCATTTTGATTACAAATTATAGTGAACGCAACTTTTTCTCCCCTTTCTTTTTTCTTTCTGAAGCAAATGGCAGAGGATAATGCTGAGAAATGTAATTACACTATCAAGATCTACTTTTATTTATAGCACAAATAAACTGAGCTCATGTATGATAAGCACAGAGGCATTTTTTTCCTCTAGTTCTTTGTGGCTTTCTCAGGCAATGGGAATGAATAGTCCATGTATACTTGGTTGGAGGCGCTGCCTCTTTGCATAATGTTAAAACCTCCCTGTAAGACTTGCAAAGAATAACTATGAAATTAAGTAGCCAAGAAACTGTTAACCTCAGCAATCTGCAGGGCTTATTCAGGCTGGGAAATAGACTGGGTTTTCTTACTGTATGTGTTCCTCTTGAAAGGGAGAGTGGTACTACTGGTATGCTAAATTTCTCAGTCCATAACATAATTAGTTTTCTTCCTAACTGTTCTGATATCCTTTGTCTCTTCTGCCATCTAGAAAAAATGCATTCCGTTTTATTCATCGTATGCAAAAATATGCATCTGTAACATTAGAAGACAGGTGAGCTCATAAAACTTATATTAAACCCAGTTTTAAACAAACAAAAAAACCCTTCTCTAATGCAACTAAAGTTATGCTTAGTTAAAAAAAAAAATTAAAGAAGTTTTTCAATGTTATTGGTCTTATCTGGCTCAAATTCATATGTATATGTGAGGAAAGACACCTGAGCATGCCGGGGAGGGGAGAAGGGTGTCTTGCAAAATCTAGACCATCTTGAATCCTTGTAATAAGTCTTAAATGAGACATAAGTGTCATGTGGACTCCAGAAGTTCTGCACATATAGCATAGATTTCACTATTCAAGCAGACCTTGCTGTAATTTTACAGTCTTATTGTCTTTTTTTTTTACTGTTTCAAAGCTTTTTCCAAAAGCTTGTTAGAAAACCATTAAACCACGTATCAGCCTGCACACTGTTATGCCAAAAATGGTATTATATTCCCACACCTTCCCATTTCAAAAGTTTTCTCTGCCAATGTAAATTGCAATTTGGTCAGCAGTGGCAGGCTGGATGGGTTCCATTGATTAAAGTAGCCTGCTTGAACACACAGCCTGCTCACCATGCCCTTTAGATTTTGAAAGAAAACACATTTAATTGTTCCCTTGGGAGAAACATGTCTGTTTTCTGAAGTTAAAAATGAAGATGAAAAGGAATAAAAACAGATTTGAGGTAAGAGACTTGCAAAAACCAGTCCTGTAGAAATTCTTCAGTGCTTTAAAATCTTTGGGTGTCAATGTCATGGTTAAAAAGATTTATTATGTTTTTTAAAACCCCTTGTTTCCTCCTTCTGACTGACCAGCCAGTAAAAGGACTTTTGGATCTTGCTTTAGGGAAAGGAGGGGACAAGAGAGGGAGGGAAACTATATGTGCTTTCCATTTGCTAAAAACCCCTGTAGTTTGACAGTGCTGTTCTGTTCACCAGATGAGATGAAACACCTGGGTCCTATCTGCTTGGTAAACATTAAAGTTCCATTTCACTAGTTAAAGATTGGCTTCTGTATCCCTATACAGCAGCCTCTAGAATACAAAGTAAACTCTCTCTGTGCCACCCAGTCCAAAGAGCTTTGGAGGAAAAGGATACAGTGCAAGCATTCTGATAGAACCAGTGTGTTGGATGCATGCTGTTATCTCAGCTGAGACTGGTGTATTCATCACATTTGTGGTGGCTAACCAAGCTTGGCTTGATATGCAAAATGGGAACAAGGCTTCTCAGTTGTGTTTGAGACTTGGTGGCAATTAAAAAATGGTGTGCAAAAAAAAAAAATTGTTAAGGTAGCATTGTCTTGTCTTTCTAATTTGACACCTTTTGGCTCTCAAAGGACGATTTCCAAGTTATTCAACAAAAGCTTTTGCTGGACCTTCATTTGCTTTATGTGTTATTCAATGACAACTTTTCTCTCTGACGTGTCTGCCATAGGAGGATCAATCTAATTTTATGTACAACTGTAAAGATGAATGATAAGTAGAAAGGATTCAGGCAAGTACAAGCTGAATAAATTATAAAGGGCAAATGATGACAGGACTGGGGGTCCCAAGAGACAGTGATATGATAACAGAAACTAAAGACGAATTTATGATGGATGTAGTTAGCATGTACTGAGGCTGTTAATTCTTCAGGGTAGTTTTACAACTTCTTGTGATTGGAGCAATCAAAGTATTTCATTTTAAAGAGATGCTGTATATTTTCACTTGTCTGTTCTGCATATTTGTATGTATGGCCTCATTTATATGCATAGCAGTAAACTCCCATAGGCTAGTCAAGCTTACCTCCCATCAAAGGGCCCCTATTCTCCAAACCATAATGCCACTGTTTATGCATAAATAAATAGATAATGTGTAACGATTTGAGGGCAAACCTGGATCTCGGAGAAAAAAAAGTTTCCATTTTCACAGAACACAGCAATCAAACCTTTTCAGATCCTGCAAGTAGCTGAGCACCTTCAGCTATCTTCAAAGCCAAGCCTAGGGATTGAGTTAGCTCACAGATCCCTGATGAAAAATTATATATAACAAGTTTCAGGTAGGTCAAATTTTGGGCTTAAGCTACTTTAAGAGCAGCTGATGCAGCATCATAAAGTTAGAAGCAAATCTGATCTCGGAGCAGTTCTTGATTGCATTTCATTCATACTCTTATTTCTATCTCTTGTTCCTTATTATTAAGGATATTTGCATGAAAATGATCTTTTTTTCCTTCCTCTGAAGGGTTGTCTCTTGTCTGTGAGTAATGCTTACTCTGGCCTACATTTGTGAATGCCATGGGTTTGATTCTGACTTCATTTACACAAGTGTAAATCAGCAGTGATCTGATTGAGGTCAAGGGATTTATATGGCATAGGAAAGAGCAGACTCAGCTATATTTGTCACTGCTGAAATGATGTCATCGTGAACAGTACCATAGCTCTAAATGAGGAAACATATTTCTACCAAGAATCTTTGCATCCAAATATCTGATCTCACGAAACGCTGAGCATCCCTGACACCTGCTGGGCCATTCAGTAGCTCCCACGGGCTTTTTACTAGAGAGAGGTCCCAGCTCCAAACTGCAGGAATGAAAGATGGTTGGTGTCTTGGTGTTTCAACAGTGTTAGCCATTAGATACTAACGAACCCTAAACACTGGGGTTTCTAGATGCATCACCCTACTGATTCAAGTGGTGATGGGATATGCCCAGGAATAATTTGCAAGCAGTAAACCTCCATTTCTCATCCCATGTCCTCAGTCACAGAACAGAGGAAGAGAAGAACAGGTACCCTTTAACAGTCAATTTACTTGTCATCTGTCCAGTCATATGGATGATACCGTGTGACATTACCTAGTTCAGGGGTCATTGTTCATAGACTAACCTTTCCATAAACACCCACTTCCCGTATTTGCACTATATAGTAATGGAGAAGCATGTGCTGATTGTGATTTGTAATGCAAGGATAATGTAAGCTTTCAATAAAGCACTTAGATGAAAATGCTGTATAATTATATGATTTGGACTTCCACCTTTGGCAATGTGCCCACCTATACTACAGGTTTACCATTGGCAGCTGGACTACTCATAGCTTACATTGGGGTAAGCTGTCTGCCCTGTGTTTCTTTGTGCAGTGTGTACGTGTCTTTAAATCCTTCAGATACTCAGTTAGACAAAAGTAGTTTGGGTGGTTTTTTTTAAAGTACAAAGGTTGAAGACCATACACAAGACTGATGGATCAGGTATGTATGTCTGCCACCAAAATTATTATCATTGAAGCCCATAGAGGTGTGTCTTGGTCTAGTTTAATTTAAATAACATGTATAATAGAAACAAAAACACGAAACCACAGACTTGAATGCTGTGCAGCAACTGTATTCCATGACTGTAATTCCTTGGGGGGTGATTATACAATAAGGACTTGAATCTTGCCTGAAACATTATTTCTGTTAGTGCTACTTACGCTATGTAGGTTAGGAACATCTATGCATGTTGAAAACAGACTTTCAGTTGGAGTGTAGACAAGACTGCAAGCCTTACCATGTGAAATCTAGCCACTGGCTGCAGATCTTTTAAAAAAGCTGTGTATCCTGTATTAAATAGTCTAAGAGCATGACTCGTGCATTAAGCTTAATTATGTGCTTAAAGTTAAGAACACCTTTTAAAGAACTAGCAGAGCTGGAATGCTTTTGGGAGTGGCAGAAGATATCCCACCTCTCCACTTACAGATAACTTTTGATAGGACTTGACGTGATGTAACCCATTTAGCTTCTGTGCTTCACTTCTGCTGTGCTCTTACTTTGGCAGGCAGAAAGTAGTGGGGAATGACTGACCATGAGATTGCACTATCAGTTCATGCAAGTAGGTATCTGAAGTGACTTTGCTCTGTTGAGTAGCTGCAGTGAGAGACTTACAGTGGCACTGCATGTACGAGTTGCTGCACTTGGCAGGTTCCCAGCAATGTCAAATCTCTCTGATTAGTTTCTGTAAGTACAAGGACAAAATTAAGCCTAACCTATTTTTCAAAGAAGAAATGTGCATTTCCCATTTTTCTCTTTAATGGGAACTTCTTATATCTTGTTTCCCATACTTTTTCTCCCCTCCCCTTCCCACCATGTCACCCTTTAAAAAAAAAAAAATCATCTTTTTAAAATACAATTCCTTTTAAAAACCTGTGCCTTCAAAATCCTTTGAGTTCTGTACCATATTTTGACCTTGATATGCATGCATTTTCAGCACCAAATTAATCCTATGGTGCTAGAATGAAGTTGTTCCTTTCCTTTCCCCTTAGGTATGGTAAATTACAATCCTCAATGCCTCTGCTACTTTCTAGTGCATGTTTTCTTTGGCATGTTGCAAAAAATTACTGTTTTGATCACTGGCTTTGTAGGCAGGTTTTGGCAGAGCAAGTCTTGTCCAGCTATAACTAATCCATTCCAAGCTCAGGTTGCTCCTTCAAACAGATGGAGTGAATTTATTTTTCTCTTGTTCTGTGAATGGCTCAGTCATTTCTATGCTACTATAGTGACTTTGCATGGTAAATAAGTAACTTATAAGACATGCTGGCATGAGTTTCTGATTTCATTTATAGCTTTGGTCAATGGAATAGCATTCTGGGTCTTTTTATTTATGGCTGACTTACTGTCAAGTTTTCCTTGGTAAACATCTGAGAAATTGCTTCTGTCTTTTGCACTACTTTGTGGTGTCCTTTCTCAATAAAGTCACACTAGTCCCTCATTTCTGGCCAAACAGCATTTTCCTCTTTTCTCCTCCATCCCATCTCACTCTGTACATCTGTCCTTGCCATCTCTTATCTCCTTTGTAGATTTGCTGGAAACATTACCCTGTGTTCATGTAATGCCTGCCTGGTGAAATGAGTTGAGATTACAGCTGCTGAGGAGGAACACTGTGCTTCCCAACTACTTCTGCCTGGGAGATCACGTATTTTTTCCAGACAAAGGGAGAGACTTGGGTTACTGTTCCTTTTCATGTTTTGTGACACTACACGTACATAGATAGCATAGTTGGCTTGTTGTAAATCTGATGTTTCTTGAAATTAGGAGGCTTAGTGTATGTGAGTTTTTCAGTGTATGTTCATGTTGCCCAAGAGAAACAAAGCAGCCAGGAGAGGGTTGTTCATGCAGTGTTCTCTTGCCAGTTCTTCCTTAGAGCAACTGGGGAGTGACTAGGGGTTGAATTCTGTGCCCATGCTTATCCTGCACAGGGGAAGGGAGGTGGGGGCTCTGTGTGGGAGGGTGAGCCTTGCAGACTACCTATTTTGGTGGTAGCAGCCTGCTGCTCCCAGCTTGTTATTTTTTCTGCCACTGCACCTTCACATTGCTTGATATTACACATATTTTCACCTGGGAGGGCAGAGGCTAAGACACTCCTGGGGAAGCTGGGCACAACATGTCACTGGCATCCAACAAGCAGATTGCTGCTGAGGGGATCCTGAGAAAATGCGTATGTTTGGGGGGCTTTGTACGGTTTTTGGAAACTGTAGTACAGGCTCTACAAATGTGGATACACTACAAAGAGTAAAATACAGATGTGGCACCCTTCAAAGACAGCACCTCATGTCCCAGTGGAGGTCCCAAATTTATCTATATTGCTATGTGTTTCTCTTTTATTTTATTCTATTGAGCCTTAAACCTTTTCCATCAGCACTCTGAACCCAAGCTGCCTTAGCACAGTGGTAATGCCTCTAAAGTGAGCCTGTCCAAACTAATTTCATTGTCCTTGTTGAGTGAAGTGCAACAATTAAGCAGACAGCACAAATGGGTCCAGATAAATCGGGTATTTACAATTATTTCAGTTTGGATAATCTAATGTGATGTTCATTGTGCAGCTAAGAAATATGCTTCCAAGTGAGGGGGAGCTCTCATTCTGTACTCTTGTCTGTTGGGTGTAAATTCAGAGTAACTCTGTGGACTCTTGCAGAGTTTAAGCTTCTTTACATCAATGCGGCGCAAATGAGAATCTTAGCCTCTTTCTTTAGATGCCCTGTAAAGCTGCCTCCCTTCAGCTGTGCTTGCACTTTAGAGATACAGCCAGGGGAGCTGGAAGGTCATTTCTTTTTTTTTTTTTTTTTTTTTTTTGTCTGGGCCAGGGTTGTGTTGTTGAACTCGTTCACTTTGGGGAATCCAGCTTTCTTTGAGTGCCTCTTTGCTCTCCAGCACTGAAACTCTGACTGACAACTCAAGTTACTCTCCAGATCTGGCAATGCTGCTGACTTTCTGGATAGCATTGCAATCAGATCCCCTCATTACCAATGCCTCTCTTTTTTGGTATTAGTACCTTGAGGCTGTATTCTGGCTTTCCACAAATTCCAGCCAAAAACTCATAGCAATACCGGTTGAAAGGCACAGGATTTATGGCAGCAGATCAACACTAAAAGGCAGATCTCTGCCACTTTCTCCTTCATTTCTTTGCAGGATACATTGCTTTTCTTTCCCTCCTCCTGGTCCCCCCCTCCAAGCTCAAGCAACACACTGTGTTGCTGGGCAGTCTTCACCAACTTAATCACATTTGGGCCCAGTGTTTTTCCTGCAGACCCTGGAGTGTGCAGTGCTTAGGCCTTGGTTATTAGTTTACACAATAAATGAAGCCCATTAGAAGAGGATAATCAGGGCTCGGAGAAGGCCACCTCACTCGTTATCTGAGGAGGTTATGTTAAGCCTCTGTAGTTATTAATCATACTTTCCCATGCAGATAGCTGAAGATTAAGAGTCACATTTATCCTCTTTGCTCCTCATTCTTTCGCACTGATGTGCAAACACTCTTTATAATCGTTGTTATTATGGTTATTCATAGCCCATCCAGTCAGCCAGGACTGCTTCTGAGATGTTGCTTGAAGTCTTGCACCTATCCGTGGTGGCTTGATGATACAGATCAGAGCCACTGGAGGTCTCTCCGTTTATGTCTCGGAAAACATCCTTGAGAGTCCTAGAAAGTCTCTGCTAGCTGTTATTGAATTGCAGTATCTTGTCCAGAGGCCAAGAGAGTTCTGAACAGAAGCCGACACTATTATAAGAGCCAACTTTAACAGCAACCCTCTTGATTTCACTTGCTTTGCCTTTTAATACCAGCTCTAACCTTGAACTTAGACTAAGATGATATGCTACCCTGTGGCTTTTTGAAATCTAGCCTAATGCCCTTTTAATCGAAGTGAATGACCCTTTTTTCCTTACTTCATTTTTTAAGCACTTAAATCAACCGGGATAAAATCAGATCTGTACCAGGTGGACTCAACAGCGTTTAAAAAAATAGTTTAAAAATGGAAGCATTTATTCCATCAGAGAAAATTATCTTTTTAAATTTTTTTACCTCGAAATATTTCTGTTTTCTATCATCCTCTAGAAAGTAGCCTGTGCATGCACGCGCACACACACACATAAACAAAACAACTCCCCAGAAAAATTTCATCAAAACCCAGGTACTTGGGGAAGACAGCTGGAGTTTTTTCTCCCCAGAAAAACTTTAGTCATGGAGTATTTGCTTCAATAAAATTACGATTAAAGCAACAGTTAGCAACTAACTTCCTTTAGCGTATAGTGACTGTGCAGCCATCCATTTGCAGATCACATCAATGTACAACTACTTTAATCTGCTTGCACACCCATTCCTTTTCTTTCTGTCCACTATCAGATTTATAGAAGCTGTGTTCCAATTTTCTTCTTGTTCCACTTAAAGAAAACTGCTTTTCTGTAAGTGGGTTTAGCTTCTGAAGCAGGGGCCAGGTCAGTGATATACAGCAATGCTAAACCAGTAAGTCCATAGTATCTATCATGCAAACTTAAAATCACTAGTTCATCCAGTTGCAAAAACCTGGATTCACTTTTGAACTTGGAGTGTGAGTTACCACGTATATCAGTTTGTCCATCCTAAAATTACTTTTCAACCTGTAAGGAAAGGCACATTTTCCAAATGAACAGTTCATACCATTTCTCTTTTGACTGAAGCAAATAAAACTCCTAACCCTGATTTTGCCTTAAGAAGTCTTAAGTGCGCTTGGGTCAGTTTCCCTCACACTTGCAATGATAACAGTAATATGCAATGCTTGTGCTTCCCAAATGCTGTGCTTATATACAGATTCTGCATATCTAGAGGAAAACAGCATTGCTGTCTTGGCTCGGAGGTCTACTAGCCTCCATCATCTCATGATCTGGCTCCTCCTTTTCTTTTTCTCTCTCTTTTTCTTTTCTTTTTGTCCTAGCCTAGACAGTGTGCTTGATAATGCATAAGAGTCTTTCTAGGGCCTTATGTTTGATTTTTTTCTTTTTAATGAAAGTATTTTCTCTAGAAAATGTCAATTCAAGACCTTTCCATTTGAGGGATCATGGTGGTTTTGGTCATGCATTTATTTGAGACTGAGTTTTTGGATCTGTTAGAAAATTCTTGTTCAAATGAAAGGGCCAGTAAAGCAGAAATCAACCCAAACAGGCAGGCATGACATTTGCTTGACCTATGGAGCTTCCCTGATACAAATTCCCTGCCTTACCTAATTCAAACCAAGAAGAGAACAGATACTGGCTTTCCTCTGCCCACCCCAATTAAGTTTCCTACTCACCTGATTCTTGGCTATTTGAAGACAACGTTTGCACATGTGCTTCCTTTATTTTCTCCTCTCCTCTATTTTTACAGATATTACTAGGTAATTTACCTGAAATACTAAGGAATTTTTTTGAAGTGGGTGAAGATTTTTGTATGGATCCTTGAGGCAAAATACCAGACTTGGTTGATTTTAAGAAGAATATATAGGGTCTTGACATGCTGTAACAAGAGGGGACTAGGCATACAGACGGGGAGTTTACTGTAGCTGACCTCAGATTTCATTAAGAAGTTGGCAGCTCCTCAGTTATCTATCTCAAAACTGGCCTCCTTTGTCTTCCTTTAGATGGGAAAGTGAGGCTGTGAGAAAGTGTAGAGAGAAAATACCTATGATAAAATGCGGTTTTGAGGGCCAAATCAGAACCAGGATTTAAGAAATCTAGATTCAGTACTTGCCTATGTGACAGAAGTCAATGTAAACCCACCTTTGCCTTAATATCCTACCTACAAAATGGAGCTAATTAACCTCCCCCCGCTGTTATCTCTTTGATTAGTAGACATTTAGAGTTCTCCAGAGTAGGATTTTTCCTTTCATATGCATCTGTGTTTGTGTACAGTGCTTAGCAGTGACAGCTCCTGCTTTTGACTACAGTGTCCTAGACGTTCCTGTGATGCTGACAAAGGATGATAACTGTTGGGAGGGAAAATCTTTCTTCCAATATAAGGTGATGGCTCAGGATGATTCTTGCCTTTCAGAAAGGGGCTGTCTCTTTTCTCTTTCTCATGATTGACCTGAAAATAAATAAGGGAAGAGTGACATTCTTACTATTGCTTTCTTTTTTAAAAAAAAAAAAAAAGAAAGGAGAATTTCTCTTAGACTCATGCTGTACTTGTCTATACTGTATTTGACATCTGTAATAAAATTTGGGTCAGATATACTTTTCAATAAAAAGAGGCATCCTACAAACAGCCCCATGCTTCTATTAGGGTCATGTCAAGAATAATAGAGACTATTGTCACTGCACTGAACCTCTGCATTGTATTAAGTATTCCTCACTTCTCTCTTCTCTGCTTCTCTCCAAGACATAATACAAGATGCCTATCATGTTCCACCACATGTCACCAAAGGGCACAGAAAGGGAAGCTGGTTAGCAGGGAGCAAGGCTCCTCAAAGTTACTCTAGCATCAATGAGCACAGGGAAAAGGTGAAGCATTCACATTGTCTTGCTTGATCATATGTGTCGTCTTCCCTATCTGGGTGAGAAGGGAAGGAGGGTTTTTGTCAAGGAGAATTTTAGTTTTTTTCTTTCTATTACTTCATTGGGAGGTTGCATGTTGTTTTTTTTGTGAAGGAACAGTGTCCTGGGGAGAGATGAGGGAATGACACGTTTGCATATGAAAGAGGTGGTTCTAGGTAACTTCCTTTCAGTGCTGTCTGCTCAAGGCCTCCCATGCTGCTCACAGGTGCACAGATTTTAGGCACCTGCTTGTATGCAGAATAGGTCCTATCTGCATTGTCTTAGCACTGACATTCCCTGCCACATCTGTACTCTGTCCACCCACACCAGAAAAGTTCATGTGCTGTCACAGACCTGCACCCACCCCTGACCTGTTCACACCTAGGGATGGCTCTTGGCCTTGACTGCCTCGTGCATCCTGCCCTACCAGTTCTGGATCAGTGCCCACAGCAGTGTGGTGGCCCAGGAGTCCTGATGTGCCTACCTTTTTGTAGATCAGCATCTGTTTCTAGCCCTCAAGTATAGTTTCAGCACTAAGCCTCAGTCAAGCCTCAGTCGCTTCTGGTGAGACAACTGGAAACAAGGAGGAGACACCCCAATTTCATTTCACTTATGCCTCACAAAAGCTTTGAAGTCAGCTCGTGTAGGTAAAGGAATTATTTGCTTCAAATTCCATGCCCAGAGCTGCTCTGAGATGCTTTCACTGAATCTTTTCTGTTCTGAATGGTGTTTTCTGGGGTAGATGGTGAAATCTACTTCTCTCCAGAAGCGTGACAGCTGCTCTCCTCTGTCCGAAGCCCAGCTTCACTTGACCAATGCATCAAGAATTCAGTGTCATCTGCTTGATGCTGCATATGTGCAATTTCCTTCCCTTTCCTTCTCTCCTCTCCCTTCTTTTTCCAAAGCCTAGTGACATCCTTTGCTATATTTGAGGTGCTAGCGTAGATCAAAGTCCTCCCAGGATCAAACAACGTGCTGCATGCAATCCTTACGGTTACAAACAAGGTCTTTCACTGACAGAAACACGTTTCTGTGCTGCATTTTCAGCAACCTATCAGACTTGATTCAAGGGTAGCTTTTGATTTCACAAGGAAACTCTCTTCTGCCCTTCCCCCAATTCTTCACAAGGAGGGGGAGGGGAAAAAAAGGCTCAGTTTCACTGAAAGAAAAGGAAGAACAGCTTTCTTGAAACTTTGGAGAAAGATTTAATATACCCATGCTGTATGTTTTGTTTGTTGTATCAAGTAGAAGATAGAGAACTTCAATGGTGGATAAATGTATCCAATGTAAAAAGGAAGAAAGAGAGGACTGAGAAACTTGCCTGAGTGTGTGTTACATCATTCTGATGGTATTTTACAATATCTTGTCGCCCTCACTCCCCTATGAGATTCTTGCTGCTCAAATAGCCCTTCAATATAACCTTTGTTGTTTGAAGCAATAGGTGGGTCCAGAATATGTTTTGGAAGTTGGATAAATGGTTTTCAATACAGGACACTGATTACTATGGGCAACTATTTCCTATGAGTCTTTTGTTCGTTCAGCTTCAAGCAAACCTTCAAAGGAGATGCATTGAAAATATAAGTATTAATGTACAGTTTTCTGACTAGCTTGGATCTTTTGTATTCTATCTCTTGGGGCTTCTGAAAAGCTTTCTGAAAATTTAAGTGACGTAGACACTGAAAATTGAATGCAAGTAATAATTTTGCAAATCCCTTTAGTAGAGGTTTACATTGGTTTCCAGTAGTCTGAAAACACTATTTGCTGCGCAACTTGGGGTTTTGTTGTGTTTTATTTTTCAGAACATTTGATAAAAATCCTTTTTCAATTATCTTCAAAAGACAATTCTGCTTGGACCTTGGAAAAAGAACCCAACATTTTTTCTTTGCTACTTCTTATATAGTCAGGAAAATGCAAAAGTAGAGTGTAAATAACAAGTAATACCCCTCTCCACATTAATGCAAGGGAAAAAAATCTATATTTTTGCTAGGGAAAATAATTGCTGATTAATATTTCTGAACAAATAACCCTCATACCCCGTAATTCACATTCTATTGTTAAAAATCAGTCAATAAAAAGCTCTTTTTAATAATTAAGATCAGGGATGTTGCTATTTACTCATAGCGTTACTGGATTTGGTACTGTTCTGGTTCATCCTGATACACAGAGATGGAAAGAAGCACTTACTTATAAGTGGCATACAGATGAAACATATTGCTTTCAAGAAGAAAATTAGAAATCCTCCCTTGATGCCCACTTCATCAGGGTCTGTTTATTTGCCAGAAGAGTCTTAGTTTCATTCCTAGCTGGTATTTCTTCTCTAATTTTGAGCATCCACTCTTCTTAGGGTACAAGTAGTTGGCACACAGGTCCTCAGAATTTAAGAAAAAATGCAGATGATACACTCTGAAAAACTGTTTGTCAGGAAGTAAAAGACACAAACCCATTTCAGTCTGTGATTACTCGTTATGGGATCACACACTTGCTGGCTTGCCTCAATGGCCTCTCTTCTAGAGTGTGTGCAGGGTAAATAACTGTTAATTTCCCTGCTGCATAAAGTGTATTTTCTATCTTGTCTGAAGTGAGGAGGTGCTAGTCCTCCTCTGAAGAGTTGTTTTGTTTATTGGTTTGGATGAGACATTCAGGAGACAAAGTTCTGTAATCAGCACATACTGGAAGTGAGAGAGCAGCATGCCTTTCCCTCCCACAGTTAATTCCTTCAAATTCTTTCCTCATGTGTCTTGCAAAGTAAACTACACTAGGGTCTAAGTTTCTTTCACAAGAAAAATCCCCACTGGTCATTACAGATAGCAAATGTGGTAACTCGGATGTGCAGCAGCACAGGATAAAAATTGTTAAAATAATTATGAATTCACATTCTTGACTGAAAGCCCAAACTTTCACAAGGCATGAAATGGTTGCACAAAACAAATAGGACTGTGGACATATGCACTTTAATATGAGCAAATGTGTGTAATACTCGGGAGGCATAGAGGGATTTGATGTGAACTCAAATAAGTCTAGCTAAATTTTAACAAATTTTCAAATCTATTCTATAGATGACTATCCACCTCTGGATCACAATCTCACCTCCTTGCCTACCCTCAAAGAAATACATTCAACAGGAAATATGAAAGCTGGTTATGGTTAAATGGAGTTAAAATTTGTCTTTTTTGAAAGGAAGGCATTCATGGTTTTTCAGATTCTCTGTGAAAATGAGCATTATAGAAACCTCCTTCAAAAGTACACTGAAGCAATTTCATGTAATGAAAACAGCTTAATTTAAATGAAAATACTGCTTGTAATTATGATTAAGATTTAAATTTACAAAAAATAAGTAAAAGAATGATTTAAAAGTGATTTAAAAGAAAAGGAGGGCCCTTGCTAAACTGGAATACATCAGGAAGTGCTGAAACATCTTTCAGTGGGGAAGGGGAAGACTCTAACAGGAAGAGATTGGTAAAATCCTGTTATATTAAGCTCTCTAGATTATGACCCGGACTGTGTGGATGAGTTCAGCATAGTCCTCAAAGGGCTGGCACAGTAAGCACTGACTACTTTCCACCACACACTTATTCATCACCACAGGCAAATCTTTCCACTGGTCAGACCTAAAACTGCTCTGCACAACTGAGGTTGCTGAGGCATCTTTCTCACTAGCTGCCAATTTCCTTGCTGAAGCTCAGGATGCTGGGCTGGGTGAATGGTTTCATAACGCTTGGCACTGGTCCCTCGGCATTCAGCGCAGGTTTCAGGTGATTCAGGACTGAGATCACTCTGCTTGGTCTGGTAGTGAAACCAGCCTTGGGTATGGCTGTAATGATGTGAGGGACCACTTCTCTCTGGGGTGGGTGGGGAGCTCCGTGAACATGTCGGAGCCTGCGAGATCTACTAGAGAAAGATGATACATCCAGCAGCATATGGCCTGTGTGTACACATAGTATATCTGCTCACTGCTGACTCACTGATGCCTCCGCAACCAACGCTCACGTGTCTAGGAGAGGTCGCCTCTCCACGTGGTGAATACCCGCTGGTGTCTGTTTGATGTCATCTTGGGAGTCCACAGGATTAAGCAGTTGTGTAGAAAAACTAGAGGCTTTCTGAAGTTGGAATTAAAGCACAATTTTACTTTTCCACAGAGAAGACAATGAGGAGGCTCTTCAGGCTTTGTCTGTTGCTGGTTTTGATATCTCTCTGTGGATTAGTCAATTACAAATGACTCACTTCTGTGCAGAGAACCCAACTTAGTACTGGGGGGAGGGATGAAGTGGATTGGATTTTCTGGCAATAGGTGGGTAGGTTTTTCTTAAATATATGTTCAGTATCTGTTTTGTTCTGCTCCCATTGCAACCAGTGAAAAAACTTCATCTGAATTCCCTGGCAGTAAATCTAAGTCAATGGCATGATAAACCCCTCTTTCTATGTGAGCTATCCCTAGTGTCCATTCTCAGTTCACGTGGGAGGAAGTGGAACAGGGTTTAGTGAGCTTTCTCCAAGTCTCACTAATGATAGTGCTCTTTTATTTCCAAGGAAGCTGTTTTTCTTATACTGGGAAGCTGGTGGGAGTTGTGCAGTGAGTAGGTGAATACAATTCTCAGAAGCTGGCTTGGTGGTGGCAGACATGCAAGTTAAACTGGAAAATGCAGTCATGTGATTTAACTTTTAGATTAAGCCAAAGCGGGTGTGATATTCTGGCATTGCAGTGTTTTTGTGTGAGCTCACTGATCTCAGCCTTTTTATCCAGCTATTACCCTTCCCTCTCTCAAAACCTCTCTCCCTGGGATTTAGTACTTTAACTCTAGAATAGCTGGTTTGGCTGTCAAAGGCCAGAGAGAGTGCAAAGTAAATTATAGACATCCAAGGCCATCCTACAGTTTCCTGGGTGTATTCAGCGTTGGCTTTTTCCCATGGTTCATTGACTCTTTTATAATGTAGAGAGCCCTGACGTGTGATCCTACAGGTTATGGCCAGTTGTCCTCTGTTGGACTTGAGTGGAAAGGGTGAATGAGATTATTGCCCATTGGTTTTGCAGTCTCACCTGAATGTTCCCAAACTTGCTTTGTGCACCATCATCTGGGTGGTTGAAGCTATTTGAATTGCTGATTAGTACAAACCTGATTAATCTGAGCCTGAAAGCAAGAATACTGCCTCACTGTGCTGTAGAGAGATGCACAGGTGACTCTGGCATTGGTCCTGTAAGCTGGGTAGGGCTTTGTAGTTTAGATGCTCACCTGTAGCTAGGCTGGCTAGATGTGGCTCACCTCAGGTACCGCAGACATCTGGGTAGGCTTTTACTATTCTCTACATCTACAGAGCAGGTATTAACACTTTGAACTCCTGTTCTCACACCTAATAATCCACCTTGACATATGACAGTTTTTCTTTTGTCAACGTTCATCTGTATTTCCCAGGTGGCCTTCTGCAGGGACGGGAAAGCAGGGAGCAACGTGGACGTAGTATCCATTTGAAGCACCTATACACAGGCTGCTGTGTGCTATCTGGAAAAGGAAGATTTGAGCCAGACTTTCAGACAAACACTACATGGGAGATGGAAATAAAGCACTGGGACTTCAGCATTTCCCCTTGTGCTTAGCAACTTAAACCTCTGACTATTCCTGTTTTGCAGTAAATAGAAGCAGTAAACCCATCCGCTAATTTGGTTCCCAGTGATCCTGGGAGGAAATACAGCCCCATCCTGGAACTTGAGGTTTCAAGTTTGTTCCTAGGTTAACCATTAGAAATATGAATGATACTGGGCAAATCACTTTGCCTCTCTGAGGCTTGGGCTTCCACCTATAAAAGGAAGACAAAGCTCTTGAACACTTTTGTAAAGTGGCATAGAAAGATCAAGTATTTATTACCAGGTCCACTGCCCCTCCTGCACAGGAGAAATCATGGGTTTTTGCTTAACCATTTCGCTATTGTCAGATACTGGCAAGAACTGCTAAAACACCAACTGTTTTCCCACCTCTTGGCTTTTAAAAACTGTAAGCCCTTAAAATAAATTTGAAAAACACCAACCAAGCAAAAACCTGAATTTATCATCACCTGGTAGGTCTGGATAGGGCTATTCATGAAAACAATCCAAAGGCCTTCACCTTGACTTCCCAACAGAGTTTGATGTGATTTTAATCTGATTATTAGACTCTCGGTACATCTTGCAAGCTTGTAAAAGATACATTGCTGGCAGAAACATTTTCGTTACTGGGGAAACTTTTTGTTGCTGTTGATGTATGTGTTGCCTGCCATAAATACTCATCTGAGAGGCAAAGGTCATTTGGTAGCTGCTTAGCAGCTTTACTTTCTGAAATGAAACTCGTGTGTTGGATCTGCAGCAGAAAGCAGGGGGTGTAAAATAGATGAGGGAAGATCTGTTCCTTAGCATTGCAGCAGCCAGATTATTTTCTGGCTTTTTTTTTATCTTGGTGTGGTGTTTCGTTGTTTTTCACTTTGTTTTGTTTTTTTTGCTCTTAATGTTCAAGATCCAGTAAGAGGTGCAGAAGGTATAGCCTTGGTAACTAAGCCCGCTGTGTTTATTTACAGGGCTGCATAGTACAGCCTGTGGCATTAAGGGATGCGCTCCCAATGCCATGACCTTCTCCTGTGCCAGCCCAGGGGATTTATCTGCAGAGCAGCAGATGCAAATTTGGGCTTGTTTGCTAGGCTAACCAGAACAATTTGGTAACCAAGGGCAGTGGGTAATCAGGCCTTGACTTAGGAATTTCATTATGTGTACGGAAACGAGCCTGAAGATCAGCCTGAGATTCTGGCATATGCTTGGTGTGCAACCTCAATGCACCCTGAACAAAAAAATCAGTTCAGCCCCCGTGATCCCTTCAGTTTTCACTCTACTTCTGTGAAGTCTGCTTGCATAGGTACCGATTTCTGCTAGGGCTTGTAATATCTTTACAAACCTCAGTGGCCTATGTGACACAGTAAAACAGATTAGGTGATTTGGCAGCAAGTGCTCGCTCTAAACTTCTTTATATATTTTATTTGGGGCACCAGCTTATTTCTCTGTAGATCTCCTAACTAGCCTCACTATAGGATCATCTTGTTTCCAAATCTTCTACAAACTTGTTTTGGGCTCAATATTGGGGCAAAAAAATTGCCATTGCTGTAGCCAACAGACCTGTTTTGTCCTTGGTGCTTGAATGGCATTCCCTTCAACTGTATAGGGATTCATTCGTATATATACACACTCCCAAACAAACAACAAGAACAACAACAACAAAACAGAAGAGCCTTAAGTCTGCCATTTAGAGCAGTTTTTCACAAAACATTTTTGAGAAGTTAGCAGTTTTGGTCACGAAAACAAGTGCCATCAGCAGCAGTGACAGAACTGCCAGAGTAATAAGAGCACCTGGCTACAGGACCAACCATCTACCGCCTTCCAGCAGGAAGCAGCAAGTGGCCTCTGACATGTGATTGCAGGAGCTACCTGTGTGCAGCATCTGTAGTGAAGTCCAGTTCAGTGCTAAAATTGTGACTATTTCCTTTCCTGTTTAAAACATAGGTTGCTGCCAAATCTTACAAGCAGAGATGACGGAAAAATAAGCAAACAAAACTTTTTCTTCTCCTGGAAAGCACTGAAATGTTTTCTGAAACAATATTGCTTTCAGCATATTTCTTATTGTGATGGTGTCTCAGATCCAGGACAGTATTTTGACCAAGATGTTCTGTTTATCCTGTTTTGATGACATCTGGGATTAAAAACCAATAAGTAAACCTGCTTTGAAACTGGTAGAAAACTCTCCTTTAAAATCACATCTAATCACTGGATAATATGCAGTGATATTTCTTCTCTTAAAATGTCAGTCTCTTCACAGGAGAGAAATACACCTCAAAGCCTTGAAATGTTTGTTAAATGGAGTGGTGTTTTTCTGGCCAGCCCTGGTCATGAGTGGTCACACAGATGATCTGTAGCAGACTGACACTGGTAGGCAATTGTTAGTGCAGCTCATGTGCTGCACACCTAAGCTGCTGACCACAAGGAAAACTTCTCTGCGTGTAGGTGACCTACCATGACCCAAGCTGGCATTCTGATGCCAATGGACAATTGGTGTCACCCAGCTGCTAGAGCAACTCTCCATCTGGACTTTTTTCTCTGTGGCACAACTAATGAGCTGTGCCTAGCTTTCTGGTTGTGTAAGGAAGTTTACCCCAACTACAATTATTACTTTACAAAAGGAAGTGGATGCCTGAGTCATAAAGTGGCATTTTGTGACTGTGGGTATGATTCATCTGCCCTGACTTCAGCCTAATGAAGGTTAAATGTCTGGCTTTCTTCTACAGCCATTGAAGAGCAGTCGTTGAATGTGGCCAGTCATCCCACCTGTTCTTTTCCATTGAATAGAGAGTGACCCAAGACCAATGGCTTAGGCTGCCTGAGTGATGTTAGGTGAAACTGCTCTGACAACGTGGCTTGTGAATTAAATCTGATCCCCTGGTCTCATGCAAACCAGTAGCCAGTTCTCCAAAATGAAGCTAGTCAGAAAGTGGGTTTTCATCCTATTAACCCACATGCTTAGAAGATTTAGCATTATGCTGCATGTATAAGCTCTTCACTGTCTTTATTAAACTATTTATCTGAGGCAACTTCATATTTTCTTTTAGGATAAACTGGAGATAATGCAATGTGCTTGTTTTAATCTGCAAGGTTAACTGATCTAATTATCTGTGTGTGTTTATTTAAATCCTTTCGAGCACTAGGCCCTTGCAGGTGGCTGCTTTGTTTTCCACCAACAGGAAATCTCTTAAAATGAGATGATATAGCTCAGTGGGTCTTCTTGTATAAAGGATTTTCTAATAAAGTATGAATTTATTAAAGACAAAGATAAATAGAGGGTTTATTTACATTAAACAAATTCACAAGGAACTATTTTTTCCTTAAACTGAGAAGGCCAAATGACATCTACTTTTACTATGTTAAAGGATTATCCATATTCTACAAAGACGTTACACGCCAGCATGGTGGGCCAGAGGTTTTGACAGACATTTCCATTCTTGTGTCAGGCAAGTTTTTTAGTGTTTACGAGTTAATATTTATGCAAAGTCTCTGAGATATGAAAACTTGGAGACTTCAATGGTGCAAGAAGCAGCATCATAGTACTAAACTTCTGCTTCTGGTTGAATGGGTGCAACCTTTGTGCTGTTCTGTTGCTATATGCCTAGTAATTTGAAGAAAAGAAACATGTGCTCCTACAGCTGTCTAGATAACATTTAAGCAAAATTGAAAGAAGGGGGGTATTTTTTCTTCTCCATTCCTTACTCAGGTGGTGGTGACAATATCCTCTTCTAGCTTTTACGTAGTTTAATGAAACCACAAGCCTAGTGGCTAAGTTCTCGCCTTGTTTTCTTGCCTTTCACAGACCCGAGTTCTTCAATGCTGAAGAGACTCCTACAATAGTTAACCTAGGCATTCTACTTACAAAAGCTGTTTTACTCTCTGGTATTTACACCAGGTGGTTGCAAAATAGAATATGATGCAGCGATCCAGCTGACAGAGTTAAACTGCATGGAGTGCTATCTGGGGAGAAGGGGGCTTATTAGCTCAGGTGCTGCATAAACATGGCCAGACTGCCTCCAGATCAGAGCAGGCTTACATCCATGCCTCTTGCCCTGGGATCCCTTGATCTTTCAGCTCTAGGATTAGCTTGAACAGAGCTAGCTTGTGCCTGTCTGCTCCTGACATTGTAGCATCACCCAGGTCCCCAGATTTTGCAGGGCCAGTAAATTTCTTTTGTTTGTGCTGCAGAAGGCTTTCTCCTAGTAACTGTACACCGACTCGTAATACTCACCATATTAACGAATTACCACGTTCCTCCTATCAATTCACAAAGCCACCTTTGCTAAACAGATGGAGACTCATTTGCTCTGTTTCCTGAGCGAGCGTTAGCTCAGTGGCCCAGCACATCCATCTTATCTTTTGGAAGCTTTGTTCACTTTAGCAGAGCTGATATCTTGCTTCACTTAAGCACCTGCCAGTGATAAACAGAAGAGAGACAGGTGCTAATCTCCTTGGGTCTGCCACTCCCCAGGGAAAGAGCCCATTTGACCACAGATATGAATTGCTGATGGATCACTCTATTGGTGCCACATCTCACCGTAAAGGGAATTGGCAGAAGCCCTTTCCCAATTTGGGATGTTTTAAAGCTTGGCTGGTTGGGGCACTGCAGACCATGCTGCAGCGAGCAGTCATGTTTTGGCTAGCGTGTAAAACAGCACTGGTTTCAGACAGAGTTGTGAGTGTGGAAGGGCTTACTTTTGCTGATCCTGCTTGTGCTCCAGCCAGTCTTCTACAGGCTGTCAAAACACAGAGCCAAACTCTGAAGTCTTTCCTTGGATTATATGTGGTCTTTACTTGAGCAGAGCCTGCACTAAGTGTGCAAAATCTAAATAAGGCTGTCAAGGCTTTGACCTAGAGTATTTACTCACACGAGTCCCGGTGAGAATTGCAGACTTAATACTATGTTGCAAATGTAAGCGTTTCAGCGCATTCTCCTGTGCTCTGACAAAGTTAATTGTCTAATCTTGACACCAAGTGCCCTGTACTTTTTTAAGAGGTTTATGCATGAGACTAATTATGTGCTGTTAATTTGGCTGCTAGCAGCTTTCTGCTTTTAACATCCATTGGATTCGGGAACCGTACAGTGTGGCATTTTCATGTAACTAGTACAAGGGCTGTGAACTGGATGCTAAAAGACAAAGGCAGCAAATACCAGTGGAATACTCTGAAAAGGAAGGAAAGCATTGATTCCCTCAACCTTTGTCCTGGTGACCAGAAATACCAGGAGGCATGATCCACAAGTGTGCTGCATAGAGAAATTTTGCCAGTATGTGGTTGCTCTCTTCATGTAGATAGAGTGTAAAAGTGAAGATTACCATTTCTGGTAACAACGTGCAAGTGCAAGAAGAGAGTACCTGGGTATGAGGGAGGGGCAGGGAGGCGTAAGATGGGACAGGCTAGTCCCATTAGCATACTTGAAATTTCAGTTGTCTCTAATGCATTGGAGGCATCTTTAAAATTAGTGATATCTTGACATTTAAGCTTTGAAATGAGGCAGACTTGTAAGTTATCTAAATTCTTGAGGCCATACTAGTCTGTCATAGCCAAGGTGCCTCAAAATCTGAGCAAAGCCCTTGCACAGCTTCTGGAGATGCTCAGCCGTATTCTTCACCTTCCCAGTTTTCATCAGACCTTTCAGTGTCTGCAACTGGCAGTGAGAAAAGGGGCTTTGCACAGAATGTGCTTTTGTTGCCTCTTTCTAAAGTGCTGTGGAAAGCTAATCAACTTTCTACCAGAGGACCTTTATTGTACTGTTTCCCCAAAGTAGCAATTTCTCAACAGTATAATGAAGAATGACTGGGCACTTACCTGAATTTCCTAAATTAAAAAAAAAGGGGGGGGAGGGGGGAGGAAACTGTTGCGGGAATCAGATTAATATGTTTATCATGTCATTCCTATCTTGCGTGAAAGGGGTGTCAAAGATTTGAAGACGACATTGAACTAATACAATGCTTTGTGAGTAGAGGAAGGTGGCTGTCCAGATGCTTTTAGTTCAAAAGTGTATAAGTAGATCAGAGCATCTGTAATTGTTTTCAATTAGTAGCTACAAAAATATACATTAGGGTTTTTCCAGGACAATCTCTGATTTGTAGTTTGGGAACTGGCAGACCATGGGTTGTCCCATCACATAACATTGATGGGACGTTTAATTCTGGGTTTGGGAATGACAAACCCTGGTCTTGGGTTTTCAGCTGAAGTTCCCTGGGACTCAAAATTCAGCTTCGAAACCAGCGTTGATCTCAGCATGATGTAGCTCTGAGGCAGCTGGTCTTTGTTATCAACCTCAGACCTTCACACAGCAGGCCAAGACCTTTCTGAAATCCAAAGCAACCCAAAGAAAGCAGACTCCTCTGCAAAGAAAAGTGTAAAAAATTTCTTAGGAGCTCCTCTGACACTGTAGGCCTGATTGTTAAGAGGATCTGTGACTGTGGAGTCTCTGAAATGACTGCTTTTTATATGGCAATTTCCCAGCTGGCATAGAAATCAGGCTGTCAACAGACCTGTTTTGATTAGAATGAAAAAAAAAAAAAAAAAGAAATCCAGGTGCCATTAGTAAGGTATTAGAATCTCAGATTTTTATTAAAATCTAGGGGCTGAAAGGTGAAGAATATTTTTCTCCCTCTGAGACACTGTACCGTCTTAAGTCTGACGAGTTATCACCAGGCACCTGTGAGCTCTTTAGAGGCTGTAGGTGCAGCTTTACCTGAGCAGGGAGGTAAAATAAATGCATATGTTGATGGATGCATAACCAGTGAGTTTCTTTAAAGGAGCAGGTGCTGCATGAAGTTAGAAAGCAACAACTGAGGAGGCTTGGTTTCTGAAGATGGCTCTGCTGGGCGGGCGAGAAGCGTGAGCACAGGGGTGGCTGGTACCCCGTGCTGAGAGGAAGAACAGAGAGGAGCCTCCGATGAGGACAGGGGAGTAAGTGAGCCTGCTCGAGCTGAGCGGGAGACAGCAGGAGGAGGAAAGTTCACTGCCTGCTTAATTGCAGGGGGTGCCACAGTCCCACTGTGTACACAAAACCCTGTCAATAGCACTGAGGCGCCAGCGTGTTAATTAATGATTTACTTACACTGACCCTTGACCCTGAGGCAAATAAGGGGGATTTGTTTTGCTTCTATTAACTCCTCAGCTTGCTGAGCAGAGGCCCTGTAGTCCCCAGCATCACGTGGCCACACAAGAGCTACGTGTGTCCTTTATTGTGCGAGGGTCCAGCTTGTGACGGAGGGGAATTGAATCCCCGCACTCGCTTCTGCTCCATCTCCTCATCCCTTTTCCCGTGGAGCAGCAGCTCCACCTGTTTGGCAGGAGTTGCTCTGGGTTACACCACAAGAAGGGAATCGGGCTTGTTCTTAAGTTACAATTGCAGGGCGAATGGTTCCGTTGCTCCACCTATCTCCTTGCACAATTACATATCCCTATGGGCTTCCATCCGTCTGTGTGTCTCCCTGCCTGTTTGCACTGTGAGAAATCAAAATCTGGCTCTTTCTTTCCATGCACCCCATGTCATTTCCTGAACCACCTCTTCTTATTGAAACCAAACCGCCCAGGACTATCCAGAAAGGCAAGCTTGAATCCATATGTGTGCCCGTTGTCCCGGTCCTTGCTTTGAAATGGGCCCAGTGAGCATAAAGGAAGGGCTGCAGAGAGTGTGAGGAGGATGGGGAATGGGAGGGGGTCACCACGGTTCCTCCCCAGGCACCCTTTGGCGACAGAGACTCCTAGGTCTAAGCCTAAACACTGGAAGAGGCAGAGAATGACAGGGCAAGGGACTTCTCACAGGGTTCAGCATGAGAACAGGGGGCTCTGGGCCTCCTTTTCCCCATGTTTAGCCTCAAAGTGCTTGCCGATGTGGCAGTGAGGGTGGTGGAAGAGAAATGTGTACAACAGCATCTGCGGAGAGCTGGAGGTCATTTCCTAGCAGTAGAAATGGAGATAGAAGTCCCGATACACCCTCAGGGACACCTGCTGTAATTATCACACTCGGTTTGACCAAATGGCTTCCAGCCGAGCCTGGAGTCTGACCTGTGACTGGTGTCAAAGCCAGCTTTCAGCCACAGCAATGTCTTCCCACATGACCATGACCAAGCCTCTTAGCCTCAAGCCCACACTGAGATTCAGGTCTCCAACTCCCATGCAATAGGAAATTAAGATCTAAGTAAGCGTTGGGAAAGCAAGAGGAGCAGCACTGACCTCTCCTTCCCCTGGGTAGTAGGAGGATAAATACATTACAGAATGTAAAGAGCTTGATACTATGGAAATAGGAACTCTGTAAGTTACTTAGTTCACACACATGCAACTCCCAGAGGGCGTGACTAGGGTTGTTCTGGTTTTTTAGTATTATTGCTTCAGGCATTACACCTGAAAATGCCAGATGTACTTAAATCAAGTGTGATGGTGTCACTGCATAGTAATAGTGTTTTATCAGGGGGATGGACTGGTCTGCTTTCTCTCTCAAGAGCGTTTGGAAGAGTATGATGCAGAGTGGATTGGAAGGCAGATGGGTTCCTCTCTACTGGAGGATTACATTTTTATTAAAGTAGCTGGTTGTTGCTTCAGTGGAAGGCCGGTGGCGGCTGCTGTGATCAATAGAACCGTGCTTTTTATGTAAGATTTACTCTTGCTCATCCCAGTTTTGCCGAGAATGTTCAGCTTGCAATCGATAACGAGCCATGATGACAAAGTAGCTCATTTCAATTGAATTTGATATCATTAAAAATGTTAAAAAACCCATTGTCTTTTCTACCTTTTTATAGAGAAAAGCTTTTTGATGAGAAAATTTGGTGCTGCCCTAGCAACCCAGCAGGGTGAGAACGACTGCCTGTCTCAATCCTGCCAGTGCTGGTCTAGGGTTAGCATGGCTGAATTCAGCATCTTGTAGCACTGTAATTAGGCTGGCCACCAGGCTGGGTTGTGGGTGTAATTTCCCAGGGCCTGGTACATCCCAAGAACTGACCTGTGCGGCAACCTCTCTGTATTGCTCAAATTTCCTTTGCAGAAGAAAAAGGCATTCTATTTTCAAATGAAAAATATTTCTAGAGGGGAGGGGAAAAAAAAAAAACCCAACAAAATCTCTCCTTGGTTCCAGATGTTCTTCCTCTGTCCACACAGAATTTGTAATTGAAAATTATTTCCTACAAGTTTCAAAACGTGAAAAAATACTTTATACTTTGAAAAAGGAGCCTGATGGTGAGGGGAAAGGATTCCTGATGGTGGGCTGGGATGTGATACCAGGCAGCTCCCAAGGTAAGCTTACCTGATATACACTGCTCTTACCTCTAGGATCTAGCTCCTTTTGGCCCTTGCTCTTAAGAGTCTGATTTGTAATTAGAAGAATGGCATTATGATAACTTTAAGCTCTGGAAGGTAACTGCTGCCATATATCTCGTAATTTTCCATTTTCAAAGTCAGAACACACTAAGTAAATATCCCTCTGGTGCCTGAAATGGGCGATTATCTTCCATTCTGATTTGAAGCAACCCTGATGCGGGGACTAACTTGCTTCAACTTTTGGAGACCAGCCAGCCCTTCTGATGCTGACTGGAGCACAATTGTGTTTACTGGGCTTGTCTTGTACATTTCAGCTTGTTTAATTTCCTAATAAGTTCCTTTCTTGGGCAAGGGGGTGAAATGACTTCTTGCTCTTCCAGGAAGCAGTATCATCCCTGGCCCATTGTGGTTCAGGTCAGAGTGACACAGCGTGGCGGGATCCCAGCAGTAACTTTCAGCATCAAAATAAATGGCTGCAGAATTTAATTTAACTGGGAAGTGTTCCGAGTTGTAGATTTGCGTTTTCCTCTCCAATCTGCAGAATTGTTTCTGCATTTACAGCACCTGATATGTACCGGGGAGAGCAGTCCTTAGAAATTAGCTTCCAACTGTGTTTTTCTGTTTGCTTTGTCCCACATCCTGCTTTGAAAACATCCTTGCACCCAGAATGTGTTTCCACCAGCAGAAACGGACATTTTAACATCACAGCCAGGCAGAAAGAGATGTGTGTGCTTGCAGAAGTGCCCGGTGCTGCCTCCTAGGTGAATCCATTGGGTTAAGTATCTTCTCAAAGCAGGTGGTCCCTCCTCCGAGGGCTTCCCAATGAGGGGCTGCAAAAGCAGAATAAGGTGAAGGGGGACGGGATGAACTACCCAAAGCTGCAAACCATCACGCTACCTGCAGTCGGTACGGGAGCAGCGCGTTCTTCGGATGGGCTTAGAGGTGGATGGAGCTGAAGTCTGACAAACGAGCTCAGAGACCCCGCACCGCGCGTGGAGAAGAGGGGAAGGCGGGATGAGGCGACTGTAGGCCAAGCTGACAGACGGACTTTGCACCGGTTGCTAGGCAAAGGCAACTCGCGCCTGAGCCAGCAATCCCCAGCCTCTCCCGAGGAGCACGAGGGCTGGAGATGAAGGTTGCTGCTATTCCAGTGTCAAGGAGCGACGCTTGCTTTTGTTAAGAGCGTGGTCCCGTTTTATTTGTTTCCCCTGCAGCTGCTGGGCATCGGTGGCAAGGTTAACTCCGCCATGCGTGTAGAGAATTCTTCGCCACGCCCTGCTTCACATCTTTTGTTTTCTTCTGTTATAATTTCATAACCTCAGCAACAAACTTCTCCCCCTCCTCCCTCCTTATTCCCCCTCTCTCCTCCTCCCCTTACTCTGGTGGTTTATGAGTTTTGTGCTCTGTGGCCTATTAAGGTTCAGTTCCCAGCCAGTAAAAATGAGGAATTGGTTCCTGCCATTCCACGCAAGGAGTTTTAATGCACTCGGTCGCCTGGAAGCCTAAATGCAATAGTTTTGTATCGGTGATAGTTGTGTAACATAAAGCCTTAATAAAGGTTTATAAGGGAAGGGATATGAAATGGAGCATACGGAGTTCAGCTCCATGTGCAGCTCTGTCGGGGAGTTAAACAAGGGAGAATGTTTTTGCAAAGGAGCTGGGGAGCTGCACTGTGCAGGAACACCCACTGCTGTGACCCCCCCATCCCAGCTGTATGGCTCCTGCCTGTGAGAAAAAACTCCCTGTCCTCTGGACCCTGCACAAGGGAACTGCAAAACACTGGCCCGAAGAGCAACAGTTGTGTTAGTCGGGTGGGTTTCCAGGGAGGATGCCTGTGTGTCTCATCCTGAAGCTGAGAACAGTCTTTTGCTGTTCATGTCTCCAGAGTACCCAGGGTGGCGCTTCCCTCTGCAGGTTCTCCCCAAACCTGTGTGTGCAGGGAAGGTGCCCATGTGTAGAGTTAGCAGCTAGAAAGGCACCATCTCTCGCTCTACCTTACTCAAGGGCTCCCTTGGACTGAGAAGTTGGATTTTGCTTCCACTTCATCTTTTGCTTGACCTTTTGTGTGTGATCCTTGAAAGGCCGCTTGCTGTCCCGTCCTTTTGCTGTCTTACCTCTTTGGGTTGTGAGCATTTAAAGATGCTGTCTGCCTCTGTGCAGCACCTAGCACAATCTTTTTTCAGTGGTTAGTGAGGCATTTAACACATGTATTTAATAGTCTTGTGGGACTCAGATGGGAAATACAGAGCCAGCCTCATACCTATTCCTAATCCTTTCTCCTGTTTTGGGGATGGTGGCACATGCAGTTATAACTGGCCTGTCTTTCTCAACTGATACCGTACAAACTTTTTATGAGTTTTTCCATCAAAAGTCTTGAAAATAGGTGCATGGGAATGCATATAATAGGGTTTGGGGAGTGCCGTTTAGCTTCCTTATGGTATGTATACCTGAAGGTATTTTTTGTGGTTTTGTTCTTCAGCAAAGTATCAAATCTTTTCCTCTTGGTTTTACTGAAATGCCTCATAAACATGAGCTTTTAAAGGGGTAGAGATGATAGGTTTTAGACACATGGGGGTTTGGGTTTTTCCCCCCAGTTCTTTAAACAAATAGAAAAAAAAACCATAAGAATGTATTTACTTCTCAGTCAGACTTCTGTTCTTAGTATTTTAAAGCTTAGCTTTCCAGAAGACTTGGGGGGGGGGGGGGGGGGGGGGCAGGACGGGGGGCAGGAAAGGCACAGAAATTTATTTTGCTGTTTCTGTTGTTTTCTATCTTCTGACTTCTAGACCCAGTCCCTGTCCCAGTCATTCCCAAATTCAAATCTTAGTATGGCTTCAGTTTTTCTGAAGAGGAGGAGACACAGGTATCTTACCTGAAAGACAGGAAGAAAAGTTTTGATGATTTTGGAGAAAGTTTATTGTCTGTTCCTAGGGTTGGTTTCTTTTTTCCGCAATAATGTTTTCACAAACATTTCACAACTTCAGAAATTTAAATTTAGATCTAATTAGAACTGCTTTTATTGTCAATCTTTAATATACACATTTTCAGGCTTAGATTGCAAAACCAATAAGGTTTAAATATATGTATGGTGATTTTATTTATTTTTTTTTTAACAGGGTGGGCGAAGTAAATATCTGCAAACTGTTCATAAGGATTCTCCACTATCTCCAGTCTAGTTCTTAATATTGCAAGAAAAATGCAGGAAGAGTTTAACCGAGAAAGACAGTGAACTGTCCTAAGTGATTAGAAATGGTGCTTCTGCAAGGCGTGAATTCCCCATAAATGTATTAAAGGATATTAACCATAAAGCCTAAAAATGATGGATGAATATTGCAATGAACTTTTTCATTGCTGATCAGGTTAATAGATGGGGTGAAGAGGAAGGCTAGTATGAGGCCTTCTAAAGGTCCTCAGGAGTTATTGCAGAGGACAAAAAGTAGAGAGATGAAATACAGAAAATAGATATGGATAATAACTGTGCTTCTGAACAGGTGCAGTTTTCTCCTGTGCTACAGAGGTGACAGAGTAATAGCAAGTGATAACTAAATTGGTGTTTCAGTAATTGCAAAGTCTTGGTCCATGCCTTAGCATCCCGCTGCTGTCCTTGGGTTACTCTGATGAGAGGACGAAGTAGTCTTAAATGAATATACTTGTCTAATGATCAAACGCATGAAAGGAACCTGGGGTTTTGTGAATGTTGATAGGCTGCCTCGTGCTGCAACCGGCACAGGACAGTTTTAGCTCATCTAGTTTCATCTCCGGAGCTGTCTTAAATTATGCCACTTGTCTTACTGTGCTTCTCAGTATTGAGGTTGATGTCCAAAAAAGTTTCAACTGTTCATTGACCAGTTTTCTCTGTTGGACATGTTTCTTTGGCTTGCCATAAACAGGGACACCGTACCATAGATTGGGTTGCATTTTGGTAGAAAGGATGGTGACCTTAAATACCATGCCCAAGTTCACTTCCACTCCTCCAGCAAACTTCCTGTTCGACCTTGAGTAAATCACTTAAGGTTACATTCAGGAGAGTATTTTAGATGCGTAGCTCATATTGAAATCAATATGGATCAATTGTAGATATGAGCTCTAGTTCCCTCTTTGCTTCATTTCCGTGTATATAAAATGGTGAGAATAGCAACCTCTACATCACAGAGCAGGACAAAATACATTAAATACTGAAAGGAGCTCAAATGCCATGGTGATGGGGAGGCACATAAGTACCAAGGTGCGAATGGTTCAGACTCAAATGCCAGCAGGAAGAACAACTTCAGCACTGGAAGTAAGTCATCAGGGTATCTGCAAAGGGAAAAAAAAAAAAGTGCTTGAAAGAATCCCCTGAACAAATTAAATCTTGAAGCCTAAAGACAAAGGGAGAGAGAATTAATTTTTCTACAGATATGAAATGTTCTGAATCAGATAAGTCTTGTCATTAGAAAAGGCACTAAGCAGCAAACGTCTGGATAATACCGCCAGCTCCAAGCTTCTCTTGGAACCTCTAAATACATTAAATCCATAAAACTAAATGAAAGCAGCTGCAGTTTTATAGAAATAAAAGGCTCTCATATTAAAAAGCTGAGAGCTTATGAAATGAAAGAAAAAAATAATAATAAAATTAAAGGAGGGGGGGAGGAGGGGAGAGAGGAGTGGAAATTAGAAACATAGGTTCCTAGGAAAGGATGATGCAAAAAGCTCTAAGTTAATATGTGAGAAGCCTTCTGAGACAAAATAACACATTCAGTGCTCAGTAAAAAAGAATAATAATTTTTTTCTGAAAATAATTTTTGGTTTTAAAGAGTGGTTTTAATGCAAAAAATGTCATCTTGCAATAAAACCTTTTAGAGAGCGTTGTGTCCTCTGAAATTTTGGGGGAGGCCCAGAGGGTTTATCTCTTTTCTCATTTCTGCTTCAGTTCTCTTCACTATGAGAGTGGTGAGGCACTGAAACAGGTTGCCCAGAAGTTGTGGATGCCCCATCCCTGGAAGTGTTCAAGGCCAGGTTGGATGGGGCTTTGAGCAACCTGGTCTAGTGGAAGGTGTCCCTGCCCATGACAGGGGAGTTGGAACGAGACGATCTTTAAGGCTCCTTCCAACCCAAACCATTCTATGATTCTATGAAATGAAGCATTTTGACTTTCCACTTTGAAACACTATTCTTTCTCCTTTTTAAGTTATAAAAAAAAAGAGAGGTCTTTTTGTCCCCCTTACTTAAACACATCTATGCATAGAAATAGCCAAGTATGTTTTGTGAGAAATTCTGCTTTTTTTTTTTCCCTCTCTGTGGGAAATGGAAACAAGGTTTCTGTCCAGCAGTAATTCCTCGTGTCTTATGCATCCTTGAGGTTCTGAGAAGAGAATGAAACTGGAGGTGGGGGAATAGTGCATACAAAAATAACTTTCATTTGTATGCAAATTTGCTTTCATTAGGATTTTCAGTTCTTCTTTCTTAGATGTATTACAGTAGTGTTTGGAGGCCTGTTGTACAAACACATGAATTCTGTATTGCTAACATCCTTTTGTGCAAGAGCGAAGTTAGGCTGTTGAGCCACATCTGTGTGATTTAAACAGAGCTGCCACTGACACGCTTAATTCTATGTTGGCTTTCGTAGACCTGTTGGAGGAGATTCATCTTGCTCAATCTCCAACATCTGAAAGTCCATGCCTGAGTGGGCTGTTCTGGGCCTATTTTCATAGCCAGGAAAAGGACAGGCACCTTCAGAGACACATTGCCCTGTGCCTGTTTGTCTGCATTACCTATAGGAGAAGTCTAGGTTGACTAACTCAAACCTGAAGTCACCTTACCTTCAGAAGTCAAAGTTCAGATCATTGACTCCCACTCTGTGCTTCCTGAACACGTTGACACCACTCTCACCAGCTGGATGCTTACCGCTGAAGTAGCGCACCATGGTGCTGCTTTTTTGCCAGCTACTGGAAAATGAATGTGCATGTGAGCGAGATGAATTAAAGATGTCTTGATGTGTGGTGCTTTAGATATATATTTACTCCCCCCCCATTTTTAAGACATGGGAAGGAAGGAGGAGGGGAAGCTTGTTGAGCATCCTATTCATAGGAATTTTTACTTTGCAATTCATTTGAAGGGAAAACAAAGAATTATTTGATTCTGAGAGAGGGAAAGGCAAGAGTTTTGCTTTGCCATTTGCTTTCCAGGTCTCTGCTCCAAAAGGTTTTGTCCTTACTATTTAGTATTTCCTCAGCAAACTACTACTAAAATAAACAGTCCAAGCGAATTCTTGTTTTTTCCCCAATCAGATCCATTACTGTTGGGTTATTTTTTTTTTCCTAGCTTTGAATGTTTTCTAATGCTATTCCGCTGAAAAGCAGAATTTATTCAGAAATGCTGTGAGACATCAATGAATGCATATTAAACCAGCTGCCCTTAAGTAGAGAGTATGGACTTGTCGTTAGAACAGACTTAAGTTCCCTTCTTGGCTGTGTCACTGGTTTGATACAAGATGATGGGTGAAATGGGTGACATCCTTCTCCCATCAGTCTTCTTCCTTGAATAACAGCAATAAAAGCTCAGGTGTTACCACTGTTGTACCAGACTTATTGACATTAATGATGTCTTATATGTGTTAAAAAATAATGATGATAATGCTTTGAGATCTTAGGCTGGATGTTAGCTCTCAGCAAAACAAAGTATTTTAAGTGCCAACATTCTTTAAATTCCTGTACCGTTTTACTCTTGCCTTGTTCTGATGTGTCTGGCCTGTGGAGCAATACTATTTCCCAGCCCTTTTGCCTTGGCAGGAGGACACAAAGGCCAGGGAAAGTTGTGTGATTTATTCTAATTTTCCTTAGAACCTCTCTCTTGGTACGCTGAAACTCCAAGAGGCCAAACGTTCCCATCCAGGAAGGCAAAGCTTGTCAGATGTTACCATGACAACCTGAGTGTAATTAAGGCCCGCTTCAGCTGCTAACAGCTGTGTGCATTTTATCTGTCTTGAAGATTTTATATATACATACATAGATAAATATATATCTATATGCAAGTGTACTGTGAGGATATCTGCATGTATCTAGCTGTACATAAACCCACACTTAAATTGCTGCCCCTCTGTACGTCCATATTAATTGAGTTGGATACGGCGATTTCCAAAGCCCTTGCTGTACTGAAGGATGCTGAAGTACCGGAGCTTCTCTATTGCCTTTCCTTTCACAACCACACATTTTAATGACGTATGGAAAAAACCATCCAAAACCAGAAAAGGAACCCCTGCTCCAGGGTTAGAGTTTCCAGCATCTTTTCAGGTTACTGATACAGACTGTAATTTTCCTTCCTATTAAGGAGGAAATAGGAGCTGTTTCCTAGCGTTAAATGTCTCTTGCGAATGCATCAAGTTCTGAAATAAGTCACTTAACCTTTAGGTAACTCTTCCTGTCTTCCTGCAGGCAGCCGTCCTCACACACACCTTGCTTCTGGACTCAAAATAGTAAGTGTGTACTGTGGTGGGTCTTGACACAGCACTCCTTGGAGCGTCATGTCTTCAGGCTGGATGTGGACCTTTTGCATTTCAGAGCAAAGTGAGTGCTGCTCTGCCTGGTAAAGAACCAGGGTCCTCAGTGCAGTGGGCAGGAGTGCTCATAAATAGCTGCAGATAGTTAGTTCACTGGAGAGGGAATGGGAGCTGGGTGAATGGATACTCAGACCGCTCAAATATAGGTGCTAGTCTGTGGTTGATGTCTCTTAGTAATCAACAGGGACAAGACCCTTTCAAGAGCTATTCAGAGCAGGTATGTTCACTCTCAGCTTTGAAATCACTCGTTTGAGCTAACTAGTTTTCTCTGCCAATGCAAGAAGTTGCATTGGGTCTAGTTGGATGGTGTGAAGACCTTTCACTGTGTCCATGTGGGTTACGGAATTATCACCTAATAAACGCTGCTTTGGTTCAGTTGGTTGTGCTGAAAGTAAACATGTTTGCTGCAAGTTTGACTCTTAAAGAATGTGGGGTTTTTTGAGATACCACACATAACTTGTCTGAGGCTGTGAATATACTAGACTCCCACACAAGTTTAGCTACACATCATTTCTAGCCAAGGAGATTAACTCTTCATGGAGCCTGTAGTAAAAGAAGTCTAATTAATATCATTCTTATCAGATACCCGTATAAAGTCCCACAGATGACACTAGTTTTGGTGGGAACCAACGCTAAGGGGCTTAAGCCTCCCATTTGTGGAAGAAGAAGAAATATGAGGAGGTAAAAATGAAGAACTGCTCTTCGGAAAGATGATTCACAAAGTAAATGCAGTATAATGAAGGCAATGATGTTATTCAAAAGACACTAAACTGTGGACATATCTTCTAAAAGCTAGACTTCTTTTTTTTTAATGGCCTCCAGGTTTGCATCTGCCATAAACCATACAAATGTGGATGTCCAGAGAGTGTTTGGCTGGCCTTTGTTTTTTTTATTTGAAATTATAATAATCTGTGCTGGTGAATACAGCTGTGTTCTCCTGCTCTTTCCCTTTGTGTGTGTAAAATTATAGGTGCCAAGGGACCCTGTGAACTTTCTGGTTTGGGAAGGAATTTCATTGTGATCTGCATTTTTGGGAATGCAAAATTTCCCCTGAGTAAGTGAATGGGGTTACGTCTCTGAACGCTTTTTGCCTGGGGGAGAGGGTAGATGGAGGCTGCAGGCAGAGAAACCAGCAGTATGTGATTATGTCCATAAGGTCTCGTGTCTAAGGCATGGTTCTCAGAGGTCAGATAACTCTCTGCAGCTCTGTTTCTGAGCGCCTGACTGCTGAAAGGCAAGTCACCTGGCATTGCTTTGCCTGAAATTCTTTATTTCAATCCTGCACTCTCTACTGGTCTCCTTGGTCATAGTGTTCCTGTTTCCACTGTAAGGGATCGTGTCAGGCAACCCCATTCTTTCTATAGGAAGTTATTTTGAGGTGATCATAAGATGGCATAGAATAAGATAGGGACTTTGATTAAAAGATGTTTAATAATCCACTGAGAATGTGTTGCATATGTGTGTATACATGGGCATACACCCACAGGCATATGTAACTTGATGATACTTGTTCAGGCTTCTATACCATAGTGCCTGCATCCTGGGTGTAGGTATCCTACACTGAGCACTGATAGGAGTCTGGCTAAAGCTATGAGGTAAATTTGGGAATGGTGTGCCATGAGTTAGCCTGAATCCAGAGAAACTAAAACCACCTGAATGCCATGCTGTACCTTTAGCAATGGTCTAAAGGATTCCTCAGAGAAAAATATGTTCAGCACTTTGTGGTATTTATGTGAGGGAAGTACTGTTCAGGGAGAGGGGTGAGATGAAGGTTTTGAAAAAAATAAATGGAATTTCCTAGAGTCATTTAATGTAAAAATAAATGGAGTTTCCTGGAGTCATTTAAGAAGGTGGGAAGATTGGGGTGACAGGGAGTAGGAAATCTTTGTGGAGGGTGGAGCTTGCTGTTAGAGGGATTTATATTGTTTGTGTTTTAAGGAGCTCTGTGAATGATCAAAACACACTCCTGCCACCCTTCCCCCCACCCTGCCCAAAAAACCCCAACAAAAAAAGCCAAACAAACAAACAAAAACTGATTATGAAAACTGTGTTCATTTTTGTTGAAATAATTCCAAACTCAAGATATCAAAGAATAATTTTTGGATCCAAATCTTACATGTGAATAGCCCCAATTCCTAATTTCCAGTTGGCATATGCTTTATCAGACTGGAAAATCCATCTCTGAATGGAAGCAGAAAAAATAATAAACTGGTAATTAGGATGATATGATAGCAAGATTAGCTTCCTACATAGCTGCAATGCCTCAAGTCGTTTACTTGGGACTGTGATATACCCAGCTATATCCAAGTTTATTTTGTCTTGAGATATATATATTATGCGTTTAAAACCTTCACTGATGTTTTTTATAGCTGAGTAGCCATTTTGTGAACTAAAGCAAGTACCCTCAGAGGAAAACATCAGCACCGCTACTTTTTGTGTACAATTTTTGGTTTTGTGCTGCCCTTCTCCTACCCCGCAAGAGATGACGCCATCAGGAAAGTGTTTTGCTGGCATTTTGTGTGGGGAGATGGAGGAAGGTGAGGATGGGATGTGCAAGGGATAGAGAGGTCAAATATTTACAGAACTGGGTCACATTTTCCAAGCTCAACTTCTGGATAGCAATCACAAAGAAAAAACTCATTCCTTCAGAAACCAGGATGTGCCTTGAATAAGGAGGAGTTGGTAAGAAAATGAAAAACATGCTCATCACACAGTCAAAGGATCTACTTGGAACTGGGAGATTCAGCAGTTTAAATGTGCCTTTGGACTGTAAATAGACCCAAAACCCTATCTACCAGTCAAACAGACTCCAGTCCTTTTTAACATAAGATTTGCTTTAATTACGAAAGCATATTATCATTTATCATCGCACTTTAATCCCTAACCATACACCTCCTTAGCCTCTCTTATCCGGTAACTTTACTTAGCCTATCTTAACTGATATAAATCTACATCTACATATCAAACATATTCATGAACCTCTGACAAAAAAAAAAAAAAAAAAAAAGCAAACACCCCCGCCCCCCTCGAGCGCAGGCTTAAGCTAGTAGCCCTGTGTCTGTGCTTTTAATGCTCAGCCTTACTTTGCTGCTGCTGCAGCTGTAGCTCACCAAAGGTGCCTCCGTCCCACAATAAGGGACAGTCTCCCTGCCAGTCTTGCATGCTAGCCCATAAATCTTTTTTTTCAGTGTGTAGGTGTTTGGTGTCACGGTGCTTTACGCATCTCCTCAGTCGCTGCTGAAGCTGCCTGAGGTCTGCCGCGATGGATCAGGGTTTTGATGTTGGTTTGCCTGTCTGTACACTTCGCTAATTAGAATAACAAAACTGGTAGCAAATCTTCAGGCATCAGCCATGCATGCATCAATTAAAAACATCAAAACCAAAGTCTCTCCTGGTTCCTCTCCTTTCCACTTGATCTCTTACTCCATGGGATGGTGTAACTGTTTCCCTAAGTCCTTCTCCTAATTACTGTGTTCCTTCATTTCTCCGTGAGCTTCCTTGCAGCCCCAATTCTCTCCTGACATTTTATTTGCTTGCCCTTTCTTTCACTGCTAGGGGACACTGCTACTGTAATAGGGGAAAACAAGCATTTGCTGAGCTTATGTACTCTGACAGAAATGTAAGCGTATGATTTTTAACTAAATTTGTCTTCTTGTTTAATTTGATGCTGACTTTTTATTTTCTTTAAAGTACCAATTTTTGCAGCATTTCTTCCAAAGGATAGATAAGTATTGTTATCTTAGTTGCATGTGGGGTAATTGAGACATATGAGTTTGAGTTAGATGAGCTCATATGTTCTATTGGATAAACCCTAAAACACTGAGCAAGTAGGCTTACATCTTAGGTCATTGACAAAACATGATTGTATGGAATTTGGATAAAAACCCCTGACTATGAATTTTGACAGAGCTTGGATTCAGTTTTGAACTGTGCGCATCTAAACTCACTTCTCTTGTTTAACTGATGCAGAGATATAAAATACGTGGAGGAATACAGAGACACTGCCCTAAATTTCTTCTTAGGCAGTTTAGTATGTGCAAAACAGAAAGCAGAGGGAGATGTCTCACTCTAAAGATAATTCTGTGTGCAGAGTCTGAAAAATGAGATCATGATATAAAGAGGCTACTTCCGTACTGATGTAATTTCCTTATGCCCTTCTAATATAATTGTTTATTTTGCTTAGATTAATGTAAAAATAGAAAGAGTGTACTGAATATTTCAGATGATCCATAATACACACTGTGGCTATTTTGGTCTTGTCACCTCATTTTGTCCAGCTTGAATTATATTGTGACATGCAGTGGAAAAAAAAACTCAGTGGGATTCAACACCCAGTGTGCAGGCATGAATATAATCCCCCACACATCCTGATATGTGATGACCCAAAACTCAGACTGTTAATATTTTGTCTTTTTTTCCCTCCTTATTTAATCCCTCTTTTATTTTTATTTTGTGTATGAGTTTATGCTCTTGCGAATGCAAACTGGAATGGAAAATCTCATGATGGAGGCCACTGCCTCCCTGCTGTCATCTCCCTTTTGCTGATTCAGGCAGTTCAGAGAAGCATCTCAAACACCGGGATGTTTCTGAACCTGAACTCTCAGCCTTTTGTGCCTCACTTTTCAGTCTCCTTGCTCTGCTTTCACAATGTTTGTTTGCTTGGCACCATCTTAAAACCCACCTTCAGTGGGATTTCTTCTTAAATTTCCCCGTCCAATGATACTGATGCACCTACTTCCCTTTCCTCCTTCCTTTCCCTGTCTTTATTTGTGAATACTTGGAGCTGCTGTTGGGGGAGTGACTTGTACCAGGGCAAACTGCATTTAATTCAAGTCATTCCTTACACCTACAGAGCTGCCTTCCTGCTGTTCAGCATATGTTATGCGTCCCCTCTCCGTGCCTGGTCCGTCCGCCTTGGCAATTTAATTCAAGTTGCGCAGCGTCATGCTTAGAGTCTCCAGTTTAGTCTCAAGTGTCAGCCAAGATGGCTGCTGTCATATTCACTTAAACATCCCATGTAGATGAGCCCTTCGTACGACAGGAGAAGAGATTTGGTGGGTCAAAACCAGCACAGACCAGGAGATGCAGCATTTCCTATTTCTAACTGAGTTATCCTGACATTTCTGACCGGGCTTCACATGCCACAAAGGATTGACTGCAACATGCACCTTCATGATGAGTGTCTCTCTTTTTAATCAATTATTTCTCTTCAAAGAAGTTGTGGGGTTTTGGTATATTGACACATGGTACTTGCAGTCGGCCCAAAGTAGTGCTCTGTCCTGAAAAATCTGTGAATGTGTTATTCAAAATAGCTGGAAGCAAAGGAAAAGCCCCAAAAGGTTGCAGGCCCTATAAACAAAGCACTAGAAACCAGAAAAGGCAAAATGTGAGCAGTGTTAATTCATCTGACAATATGTGGCGGGATGCCTGTTCTTCCACTCCTTTGGTTAAATCAACCCAAACTTACTGTCTAGAAGAAAAAGAAAAGAAAGGGGGGGGGGGGGGGGGGGGGTAGGGGGGAGGGGAGAGATAGAGGATGAAGGCGGATGGGGAACAGGGGGAAAGAAAGAAAAAGAAAAATCAATCGAAGCTGAGTGAGATTTTGTTTGCCAAGTTTCCAGCTGCTGCTCAGAGTGAATTTTTATGGCCAAGTTATAAACCTTTGAAAATAGGAGTTTCTAATGGAAATGCTGACAGACCCTTTATATGGTGACATTAACACTGGCCGCTCTGCAATTGTCCTTGCCTGCTTTTATTTATTTATTTTCCTCTCTTTGTCCTTAAGGTCCTATCACAGTTACTGTGATCCTGGTGAGGAAGCAAAGGGAGTGAGGTCAAAATCCCTTAGAAACAGGAACTCTTTCTAAGCTGATGAAGCAGGTTGGGAAGGGTGGTTTGACTGTGGGGGGACAGAAATGCTGAAAGTTAATGTACCCTCCCACCCCCAAGCCTGTTGTGATGCAAAGTGGTGTTCAAGCTCTCAATAAATATTGCTTTATCTTTCTTTTTTTTTTTTTTCTTACCCCCAGTAGCTAAATGTCTTGTGAATGGTGTTCCTCCTTGCAGCCAATTAATGAGGTAATTTTTTAAGCTAATAACAAAAGTTAGCTTGAGAGGAGGAAAAAAAAGTGCGAATTGTACGTTGAGTTTTCCTTTAGGTATTTTGTGTGTGTTTCAAATATTCAGGTCTCTTTTTCAGCTGAAATGAAAGTGGTCTTTTAGGGGAAAAACAGTCTTTCCTACCTGTTTATTAAGAGACTTGAATATATTCCTATAGGCTTTGGATTTACTTGGGAATTTTAAATTTCCTCATGTCTGAATGGCCTTAAAATGAATCTCAAGCTGTATTACTAAAGGAGGCAGTCACCTCTGGGTTGCTGAGATTGGAGTGGTCAGGAAGATGACCTTGTCCATATTTGCTGCCACAAGCTCTTCCTTTGCGTGTGCAGGCTGGGACGTGGAGAATCCAGTGACCTGCAGGAAACACAATGAGCTCTGTGTGGAGCCAGCAAAGGGGTTAACAGCACTGGGGGCACTTGGGGACTCTGCAAAAGATGTGAAACTCCCCCGCAGGAAAGGGAGGAGGGGATGTGCAAGGAGGGAAATGAGAGAGTCAGTCTTGGCCCTCTCGTTGCCTCTTTCTGCCCCTTTGACTTGTCGGACAAAAAAGAAGTTTCTACATCACCTCAGATTTAGCCTGGCCTTATCATTCTTAGAGAAGTTAAGCACAAAAAAGATCTTTAATTAGAGAGGATAAAAAGCATCTCTATTCTTGCCTTTTAAATCCTGATACTTTTTCTGGGCCTTGCTGATTGCACTTCTCCATCAGCAAGCTGTCGTATACGCCAGTGCATTACAGGCTATGAGGAATTGGGATGTCACATTTGTGAAGAGAGCTTTCTTACAAACTTTGGGTCTTATGTGACTTCCTTGCCTGCAAAGGCACTTCCCTGCTGTGGTGGATGGGACCTAGGCTAGTCTCAGAGCGAGAGAGACAAAGGTGTCCGGTCGAAGGATGAGCACATGTAGCATCTCTAAGCATCCTCACCGAGAAAGGTTATGACACCTTCTCCCAAGAGATGATGGATACTTCTCTCCAGAGGAAAAGGAGGCAGAGTGTTTGCCTGGTGGGACGACCCTTCAAAGTCTGTGTGTCTGAACTTCAGGGTTTGTGCCCTGACTGGAGCTGTATGCACCTGCGGAGCATTCGGCCATCACTGGATTTAACAGATCTCAGTCATGCCTCCCTGCACTCCCCAGAAGGTGGAAGTCAAATACATGCCGCATGCTTCAGTGCTTCTCAAACACATGTTTAGCATCTTAACTTTATTTCTTGGTTTCCATTTTGATGGTACACAAAGGGTTTGATGTTTTCATTGTTATACACAGTAGCTTAATTTTTTCCTTGTAGCCTCTGGGCTGTTGCACCACTGTTATGAGATCCCTCCTAGGAACAGCAGGCCAGGAATGTTTTTTATTATGTGCTTGAATTTACCTCCCCCCCCCACCTCCACTCCCCCCACAGTTTCTTTTGCCTCTCTGGTTTTAATTAGCCTTGCTTTTCCAATTAACATCCTGGTCTGCTGCAGTGAGGCCAAAGGAGGGAACCAGAAAAGCATGGCAAGAACCCTCTTTTCTGAGAAAGACTCGTGGCTGAGGCTTGGAGACTGATTTTTCCCAAGGTGCATCTGCATTGACTGATTCTTAATAAAAGGAGAATTTGGGGCCCAGCGGCACTGTGGGTTTGTAACGGGCATTGTTCCTTGAAAATATTAAGCTTGGTAGGAAGTATGTTCCCCCTTGGCCTCTCCTAGTCTCAGGTAGTGATATGGAAACTATCATCACATTTGGACCCCTTGCAACCTGTCCCTAGGTGGTAATGCTTTATGAATAGCGCTGAGCAAGCAAAAAGAAGAAAGGGGGAAAAAAAAAAAAAAAAAAAAGAAAAGATTAAAAGCAAAACCTTTTGGCTTGTCCGCCAGCACAATCATCTCGGCATTTTCAATAAACTGAAAAAAAAAAAAAAATCTTTAATTATTCCTTAGTATTCCTTAATAACTCCTAAAAAATAAAAATTCCTTAACTGGGACTTAAAGATTTTTTCAGATATTTGCTAAAAGTGTCAGACTGTTGTTTAGTGCATCATCTAATATGATACCTTCATCTTCTCTAGCCTGGCACTGGCTTTTTATGAAGGAAGTCTGGATTCACCTCCCTGGTGGCCCCTCTCTTGCACATGTCCGGGAAATGGTGGGGCACAGGCATTGTTGCAGGGTGGTCCCCTTACCCAGCAGGCTTCCCAACAAACTGGTTCTACTGGCCCCAGACCTTCCACGATGGGCCACAGCAGGTCACAGTCAGGGAAAAAGAGGCCTGGATCAGGCTTGTTCCCTGGAGTGAAGAGTAGAGAAAGACAGTAATGATGACTTCCAGCAGGTGATCCTCTGTCCAGCTTTCCTTCTCTATCCAGCCTACAATCCCAGCTTTTTCAGGAAGGAGAACTGGGGACAGATCTGCAGTCACCAAGTCTTTGATCCTAGTGCAACTTAGCAGGAATCAAGGCTACTGGTGGTTGCTTTTCGAAAAGAATTGTGGCCAGAAATTATATACGTGAGTGTTTGTATTCAGACTGTGTGTATTTGTGTGCATGTGACACTTCTAGATAAATACCATAATGAAAGAGTATCCCTTTCTAGAGAATATTTTTGGTCTGATACATTGGCACAACCAACATGGTGAAAAATAGCTTTGATCAGGATAGAGAATCTACCTAAATCAGGACAAATTAACATTGCAGAGAACATTTTTCCACTGGTGTTCCTGGGCAGTCTAAACTATCAGAGCTTTAATTTTTTCTCCCTGTCCCTTTTCCTGTCTCTGCTCATTTTGCTAGCTGTGATCATGCATCCTTAATTCCATTCAGATTTCTTTCCTCTGAGAAGATGAGATATTAAATAGCTTTGCTGGAAATAGAAAAAAAAAAGTAGCCAATAGGTAAAGCACCTGAAGATTTAACACTTTACTGAAGAAATTAATAATTACAACAATATGAATCTTATTGCTTTGCCCAGCCCTCCAAAAAATTAACAAGTCTTTCCCCCTCTAGAGGTAAAAATCTTATTTTGATCTGTCAGGAATATACTTCTGTTGCTCTTGCAATATCATTGTCAATGCGGAGAGGGGAAGGGGGAAGACCCTACTTAATGTAATAGATTTTGAATCTAAATCTTTGATCACATCATTCTCCGCTGGGATTTTTTTTTTTCTTTATGTTACTTCTAACAGTTTATTTTTCCCTCTTCCCACTAGGATGGTGTAGCTTTAGTCACACTTCCAGAACAGCTCTGCGTTAGACCATGGATTCAGCCCTAGAAGTGTTATTATTAATAGTGCTGTTTCTCAGTAAACTTGCCTCCCAAGGTTGCTCTAGCCAAGATTGTTTAGGAAACTCCACTGGGATACTTGTAAGGGACACCTTGGGTCTAATGTACTAGCGTTTAATGGACAAATCTATTTAGGTCCCTGTGTTAATATAAAACTGTTTTGTTAGTTGTGAAGTAGGCACAAAGCACTACTAATAACAGCTGTGAAACAGAGCTAATTTGGGCATCAGTGGCCACCTGAATACTGGAAATTCAGGGCACTCTTAAAGCCTCTCTGTTCTTGATGAGTAAAATTGGATTGATGTACATTTCATTATTAAAACAGAAATGTTGTCTTCCCATGAAATTTCTTTTTCACTTCTTTGAAAGCAAAAATTACATTTTGCTTGAGAGAAGAGCACAATTTGACAGCTAGGGAGAAGTATATTCCCTGCTTTTTCATGACTTGTTTGAGAAAGCTGATCCCAGGCTGGTCTTGTAATTCAAAAGGATTTGGAGCCTGTGCTAATGTGATAATAACAATATTGGTGCTATTAATTTTGTGTTTCACTCTGCCTTGTCCTGCCATGTCCTGGTTGTACAGACTTGGCTGCTGCTCTGTGGGGAGAAGGAGAAGTCACTGAAATGATGTCCCCATCTCATGGTGGTACTCATTTTCCCTACCAAAGTGCTGCAATGGCGATACCTGAAACAGAAGTGGGGAGTTAATGGAGATTTCTGAGTAGAGAGAGGTATTTTGTACCCTCAGTGCTGCAGCTCCCAATGTGGGATGAAATCGTCACGGAGTGCAGCCAGGTCCCCAGCTTGCCTTGGTGTGACAGAGAGAAAGAAGGTTGCTGAGAGCAGGGAGGAAGAGAAAAGAGAGACCCCAACCCATGAACCAGCCAATTCCTTCCCATCACCCATCTCCTGACTTTGTTTCCACCTATCCTACTCCTTTTAAAATCACCTTTCCCACAACAGGTCACAAAGGTGGTCTTTGTGTCTATCTTTTTCTTCCCACGTTGCACAGTGTAGCAGTTCCAGATTACCTACTTGCAAGACTAAAACCTCAAATGCTGTAGTTGGTTCTGGTTCAGGATCTGGCCCAAGAGTTGGTTTGTGTTCACTATGGGAGGGGAAGTCATGACCGTATTTGGAGAGAAAGTGGGGGGAAAAAAATAGAGGGCCTTTTTCTGAAATATTTCTAAAAGAAACCTTGTAGAAGGGTAGCAAATTTTAGGAGGCTTAGTATTTTTCTCTGCGACAACTGGGTGGAGGAATGTTTTTGGATAACAGGGAACTAGAGACTATTAGGATGTTGATGGTATATAGGTGTTGGACAGCAATACAGCAAGAAACAACAAAAGGAGCAAAAGGTCAGTTGACCAGTGCATCTCCTGTTTCTGCACTGCTGTGTTTTTAAATGATGCATTGCTTTGGTTTTTCTTTCTGGGGTCTGTGGTGGATAGTACCTATTGGTTGCGTGCTGCCCTGGTAACCTGTGTGCATCAGCGTAGCTCGCTCTCGCCATGACCCTGTGAATATCACTTTCAGTGGCACAGATCCATCCTGTTGCTTTTGCCTCTGCAGTGCCACGTAGGCTCTCCTGTAACTGACAGGTGCATTTCTCCCGGGACCTATTTGTCAACCTGGAATTCCCCTTCCTCTGCTTTAGCAAAATCTGTCGACGCGATTAGCATGGGGACTGCTGATTCACCAAGTGGGAAACAAGAGGAGATTGTCTATTTGCTAATGTCAGACATCAGTTCAAGGTAATTGCTGACCCTTGGTCAGGTCTCAGGAAATGAAGCTAAGTGATACCTCGGCCAGTTTACTTTGACAGAAGAAGCAAAAAATGATTATAAACTATATAGAGGTTTAAAAAAAAAAGAATATGGAAAATCCACCCACCTAGGGACAACTGTTAGCAAGGAATCTCAAGTGTATTATCTCTTTGAAAGTCTCTTCATCCATCTTTGTGACTTTTCACTTAAAACACTAACCTAATCCTAACCTAATCCCTTTCAATTTTCAAGGAGAATTGGAAGAGGAGATAAAAAACCCCACCACCAAAACAACAGAAAGCCTTAATGCTAACAGATGGGTAAAAAGTATGTATAAATTACACTGCCAAAAGACCCTACTGATGGCAAGTTGGTATTTCCCTGACAAAATAATATGAAAGGTGTTTCATTTGTGGGAGAAATTAATTGTTGGCAGCATGAAAAATCCATACTGTATACAGTATCCACCAAACCTTTCCTCTGTTGGATTTGATGTCACATATTGATAATGAACAAAAGTGTTGTGGGCTTTTAACAGTGGCTAATACTAAGCTTTTACTGAGCTGATTACATTTTTCATGCTGTCTGCTCTTTACATAAACTGGATGAGACTGGATATATTCTAAAGTCTAAGCCAGAAGATGACTGAAGTATCTCCTTAAAACCCTCTGACTTTTGTGGATACATTAAATTGTTTCCTAACATAGGGTCCTGATAAATCTTTGGTGCAAATGCCTAGTGAGCAGATGCCTGCCTTATCCAAACCTCACTGATGTTAGCAGGAATCCTTCTATTACCTTCAGTGGGTTTGGATCCAGACCCCACTTTTGTTCCTCCCCAAGATGTTTTTTGGAAGATCTGAACAGCTCCTTTCATGGTTTGGTGACAGTCTCCCAGGGAAAAATCTGTTTGGCCCTAATAGATTTTCTTCTTAAAGTTTTTGAAATGTTGTTGGTCTCGTGAGTTGTATTTTGCCTTCTGCTTCCACTCTTATCTCCCTGGACACCTGGCACCTACAAACAGTTACAGCAGAGGCTCCAAACAACTGTGAATGGCCTATGAAAGCAAGTAGCCTGGGATTTTCCTTCCCAGCCTGAAACCCACACTAAGGGGCTAGTGAAAAATATCTGAGTGAGTTTCCAACTGAAGACAGTGTTCCTCTCTTAGAGAGGGTTACTCCCACCTCATTTTTCGTGTCTCTGGTCATCCGTGTATACTCCTGACTTATTGCCTTCCTATGCTACCCATGAATGTGCAGACCCTAATGGGACCTCTCAGTCATGGTACTCTCAGAGCAGAATCTCTCACTGTAGCAGGTAGGAATAGAAAAGGTCTTGGGCAGAAATACAGTGGCAGAATTTGAGATAAATGAATCCTTGTCCACTACAGTTCCCTCCTAAATTTCCTTACTAAGCATCCTGGTGAGATGAGTCTCCACTTCTGGTCTGATGATAGAAACAGATGATCTTTTAATAGTTCCAGTGGTGGGAATGCTGTTCCCTTGCCTTCCGATGAGGAGTTTAGAAACCGACAGGTAATTAGCAGGAGCAGCTGTTCATATGAATAGGCCTATGTCCAGGTTTCCCCTCTTCAACTGTTATGCTCTGTGAAAACAGGGGGAAAAAGGATAGATTGGTGCAAGAGCAACTTCATTTCGTGTTCTTTTTTCCCTCCCCCGTCACTTACAGCAGTCCCAGTTCCGGCAATACTGCTGTGGTGGCCCTGCCGTTTAAAGCTGAAACCTGCAAAAGAATAAGACCTTTGACATTTGTGTCAATGTACACAGAAGTTGCCCTTTTGTTGTACTATAAGGCATCTAAATGCTTTTTGATCTATTACTTGAAATCTAGAATTATGACATTTTAGTCTGCAATGACGTTTTAGTCCAGAAAGTGCAACTAAACAGGTTAAAACAATCTGTTGCATAGACAGCTCCAAGAGGAAGATGAAAGCAACTCTTTAAGAGTTTTTTGGGGGGGATTTTCTGCTTTGCTGTCTTCTATGTCAACGTTTTATGAGGCGGGTGGGAAAGGAAAGAAATACACTAGAGGATTCAGTGTAAATTAAGACGTGCTTTCCAAATCATTAAGGGGAACTGTTAATATTCACAGACACTTCCAGGGGTCAATTCAGCCTACCTACGATCTGAATTGCCATCTGGCTATGCCAATCTCTGTTCATTCAATATATAGTGAACTTAGGGACTAGGCTCCTAGCACTAAGATGCTGTTTCCAATTCTACATTAATATTCTACTCAGATGTAGAAGATTGTACTTCCATTAGAATCATCTAATTCGGAGGGTGTTTTTTTTAATGTGTACTGTTGCCTTGTCAAAGAGGTTCTGCTGGTGATATAGTAATACAGATTGTAAAGTTATGCGTCAATAATTGCTGCAGGCCCTGGTGAAAGTCAGGACCCTGCAGGGTTTAGTGTCTCACAAATGTGCAGAGATGTCCCTTGCCTTTGGGAGCTTTCCAGTCTAGGGAAGGAGCAGAGAGGGATGGCAGAGAAGTGGAGTAAAGGAAGGCTTGTTCACAAGTAGCCAGCAGCACAGCTGTGAAGAGAACTGGCGATTCAGTCTCGTGTCTTTGACTGCTGGTCTCCGATTCACTTCAGCTGAGGTGTCAAGTTAAGAGCTAATCTCCTTCAGTTCACTCTGCAGTCAATGAAATCTCTTGAAGCATTTCTGAAGGACAGGTTACTTAAGAACCTGAAGTTAATGAGATAAATTGAACAGTTGGTGCCCCTTTAAGTTGCTGTCAGTTTTGTCCATTGAAATCTCCAACATGTATTTGATGTGCCCACATGACAAATCCTAAACAACAGTGATGATAACTTTAGTCTCGCCAATACCAGTTAGCCACTATAATATAAATGTGTTAGTAGTATGGGTTGTATTTTGGGTTAGATATGCTATTTCTCTAGCTGGGTGAAGTGCTCCATGCAGAGCTCCATCAATAGCTCTGGAAACCCTACTCAATGTTGCTAATTGGATCCTCTGCATTTTCTAAATTGAGGGAGAAATGCTGGAGCTGAGGAAAAGGCTGGTGCACCTCTTTTCCCTGTTCACCCTGTAGCACTTCTGCAGCTGCACACCGTTGTTTTTACAAGTAATTTCCAGGAACCCAGACAAATGAGATTATGTGAGCACTACAGTGGCCTCTCTGAAGAGACAGCGTGATTAAATGTGTTGATTAGAAATTTGCTGCTCACCTCTGATAGCAGTTGCGGGGACCAAAAAAAGAAAGGCATAGGTGAAAAAAGCCACCTTTTAAGAAGAGCTGTAAGTACATTTCTGTCAATTGCTTACAAGAATATAGAATAACTAACAAGTAAAGCAATGAGTTAATAAGTTGTCTAGAGAAGTTATTTAACATATAGTATTAATTTACATGTTCCATGTCTATCCTGTGCCTGGACATTGTGGTAGCCACTGCCTACTGTGCTGCTGGCTACAGATGCTTAGGTACATCAGCCGTCCTAGCCCTGAGCAAATTTTTGACCTTCATCTGTTCTGCCCCACCTAGCAATATGGTCATTCTGGCAAAGTGTGAAGTAGCTTAGTTTTCCCTTAAAGAGGAATGTCTTTTTTACACTAAAGTGCATATTTAGGTTTTTATACTGTCTAGTGCAGCAACATGGCTTAGGTGTGACAGAGAACTGAGATGAAGAACTAAAGCTCCCTGTAGCAGCTGCAGAACGCAAGAATTAGATGCCCAACACAGAAGGGCTACTCTCTTTGCATCATATAAGGGATGGTGGAGTAAGAGGACTGGCTGCTGTGTTCAAAGCTTGTACCTTTGCTCTTACGACACACAGTACTTGGTGTGTTTTCCAGAATTTGCAAAATCTAGAAACAGATACATGTTTTCAAACGCCTCATTGGCAAGAGTTGAAACTATTTGTATTGCTTAGGTGTTGTGATCTGTTGTGCTTGTGGCTCTGTAAGCGTTCGGTAAGAGATAATGTCTGCTCTGAAGCCTTTTCTTTTTTTTTTTTTATATATATGACACTTACAGCAGCATGGGAAGGGAAATGTTTTATACATAATGTGCTCTTCTGGCATTGTTTCATGGTTTTTCCTTACTGTTTATCTTCTCCTGGTTTTGTATCTTGGACTCAATTTGTAAACCGTTCAGGGATTGCAAGTGTGTTTGCATAGTGGAGTTCCAGAATGAGCCAGAGGGCTGGACAAGCTAACATATGATGAACAATAAATTACCTCACATTATTTACAGAAAACTTATGATGAAGCCAAGATTTTGAGCCTTATTTTCCCATGTCCCAGTGATTTAAGGGCAGAGTTGGACATTTTTGTTAAACCTTTAGCTCAACAACAAGTGTGTTCGGGCTTAACTAATTTGGGTCAAATTTGGTGGCTACTTCAGATAATAACACGATGTGAAATGTGATAAAAGGCTGCACTTTGAAGGTGACAAAATTATTGCTTTCTCCCTTTTTAAAAGTTAAGTTTATAATTTTCTTTCCAAAAGTTTCTTTTTCATTTTTAAAAAACAGTTACAATTACAAGATAACTTGAAAATAAGTCAATACTTTAGATTTCTGGCTGAATCAAAATGAGTAATTTTGCTTCAACAGAAGGGTCTAAAATCATCTTTTTACTTTTTCTTTTTTTTATTGTCAGCTGCTCTTCTTTCCACACTGCCTAGGAGACTCAGCCTGGTACTAGGGTGTCCATCTTGCAGAATATCATAATTTTTTGGCACTAGGTGGCCTCTGTCTCAACAGAAACTTTGCTGTTCAACTACCTGTGAATAAAAGAGTCTTCTCGAGATCAGCAGCTCAGACCATGAGCTTTTGAACAAGACCAGACTAAGCTCAGTCCCTTGGGCCACTGAATAATTGAGCAGACAGGAGATGTCACAAAAAGTGACAAAACACAACTTTTGAGACAGCTGTCATTTTTGTTACACTGCACAGGAAAACAATGTTTTTCTTAAAGAGTTTTACTGAGAGAAGACAGGTACAGATAATTTTTACTTCTTCACCTGCTGCATTAGAAACAGCGTTTTTTGCTTCCAGTTTGGTGTGAAACACCTATAGGCTCAATCCTTCCCTAATGTGTCCCCACCGAAACTGGGAATTAAGCTATCTTCCACAAGTTAAACCCCGTTTGGCATGGCAGGTCTATACATAGCACTTTGAACTCACCGTGTATGGCCAGAGGCTCTTCTGTCTTGAAAGGAGCTGGATTTCCATCTTAGGTATACAGGGCCTTTTTCATCCTTGGCAGGACTCAGACCTCCTTGCTTTAGGGATGTCTTGACTTTTCCTGTTGCTCTGTGTTTGCACTCCTGATGCTGTTTTCTTGTGTTTCACAATCAAGGGCAGGAATAGCCATGGTTACCTATAATACCGCAGTGGTTGCAACCAAGGCTCGAGAGCTTCAAAGGTGTTTCGAAAATATGCCAGACCTGGAAGATCGGTGTGTACCATAACGAAAGAGGTGGACAAATACATAAGAGAGGGTATAGGAGAACGAAGACTTCAGTGTCAGGATTCAGGAGCTGGCAATGCATGCAGTTTAACCAGCCAACCAGTGTAACCAGATTTATTGTTTGAACTTGTCATCCATTTTTCTTGCCCATGGTTTTAATCTATTTGCTTTCCCTATTGTTTATTTTTTTAATCAAAAATGAGAGCCAACATTATTAGCAGTAAGTAGGTGAAGAAGCTGCATCTTTGAAATCACCAGAATACTTTTTGATTCTTTCCTAAGCCTGCATTTCTGAGAACACAAGTTTTAAACTTTTGTATTGTAGCTTTATTTTCCATTCTTGCCTTTTTTTTAAACTTTTGAACTGAGTGGCCAAGTTGCATGTGTGCTTGCTCTCTCTCTCTTTTTTTTTTTTTTTTTCTTTTTTTTTGGTGTGTGTGGAATAAGCCCTCTCAAAGGTATTCAGTTCCTACAAATTTAATGAAAATAGGACTGTGGATAGAGGAGGGAAAGCCTAATTCCCACTGAGTGAAAAGCCTCAGCTGAGATTAAGCATATTATTTTGACACCAGAGAATCCAAACAGGGAGGAAGACCGGGAAAATTAATGTTCATTAGTTCCACCATTTGTGCACTTACCTGCAGAATTCTTAGCAATCTGCTCCTTCAGAGAGGTAATATAATTTAAATAAATAATAAATAAATTTTAAAAAATGCCAAGGAGAGAGATGAGTAAAAACTGTATACTGATTATAGACAGAATCTCACATTTTTCACCTGGATGTCCAGTTTGGCCTTGCAAACACAATCACAAAGCGGTTTTAAACCAGGACTTTATGCAAGCATTTCTATGAGGGCAGGTCACTGCACCTTTCCGCAAAAGTCTCTGGGGCTCCACAAGATGGAGAGCAGGGACAAGCAATTTACCAGTACAGAAAAACACTACTATGAAATGCGTTCCTCCTTAAAAAAAAAAAAAAAATGGGGCTTTGTCGCTGACTTGAGTGGTTGCAAGAGTGTTTCCCACAGGAGCTGACTCTGCAGTGGAGTGTGTCAGCTGTGAGACTAGCACCCAGTAATCTGCACAGAGGTGTAGGACAGAGACCCAGGAGCCCACCCAAAGCTGTGGGTAAGGGAACTTGTGGAGACGAGATGTACCTACCCATAAAGGGGACAAACCTGGATATATAACATGAAGACAGTTCACTGAGGTCCCATGCACTCAATGCGCCCTTCTCAAGCAATACCCATCCAAACAAAAAATTAGCTTTTCTGCAGGAGTTGCTTGGCCCTCTTGCATCCCAAACCTTCACAGAGAGCAGATCTGCTGATCCGATCTGAGTACAAAGATACCCTTCGCTGCTGCTGCAGCAGGGCTGCCAGGATATAGCTGCCTTCAACAGAGCCATCTATCCAATCCTTACTGGTAAATTGGAGCGCGGATCACAAGTTTTTTGAGGCTAATGATGATATAAGGGAGTACGATCCATGGGTTGCCACTGCAGCAGCTCCAGGCAAACACAGCCTCTGCTATTCAAACAAGAGGGAGGAGGGAAATTTCTAAAGCTCACCTAGTCTTTGCCCATCACAAGTGATCTGTCTCCTCCAGTGGCTTCATATGTAATATGAGAGCCAGGTACTGCTGCCACCGAGACTTGGTAAAGCTGGTGTAGCACAGCTCAGCTTTCGTTTAGTATCTTGGGACCCTCACCGGTATAGCAAAAGGTGGGAAACTGTCCCACATTAGTCTGGATGTCTCTTTGTCCCTCAGCTCTCTGTCCAAGCAATGTAGCATCAGCCCGGCCGGGCAGGGAAAGGACAGTGCAGGATTTTGTGACTGGTTGAGACTTACATTGTGAATTTGAGTCCCTCTTGTGCTCCTGTTGAAGCTAATGGGAGTTTTGCCTTTAATTTCGTGGAAAGCACAGTTGGGGTCCTGGCTGATAGAAAATCAACCTTTTAAACAAAAAGGAGTAAAAAGTGAAGAGGGATTTCTTTTCAACAGTGTTCTTGCAACTTAGAGGAAAAGTATTCATCTGAATTATGGAACTGAAAGTCATCTTTTCAAGGAGTTCTCTAAATAGATTTGTGTTTTCCTTTCAAAAGATCATTGCTGAAAGTTAAGAATTCCCCATAAACATTAAAATTCATTTACTAAGTTATAAGTGTTAATGTGAAACATAAAATGAATATTTAATATACGAGAGCCCTTACTTAATATGTGCAATTGATTCTTTTTTATTATTCTTGTCATACTGATCATTGCTTATTTCACATTGAAATGTGTTTCTGATGATTAGTTCTAAACAGACACTTTTTCTGCGATTAGCATCATTGGACATCTCATTACAGGCAATCAAAGATTTTGATCTTAAATACTTTTTGATAATTAATTTGATGTTTTATTGAGAGTTATTGGCAACGTGATAGATGCAGGAGACAAATTCTGCATTGTACGACACCAGGGAAAACTTGGACTAAATGACTTAGTACAAAGAATATTTACCATTCGGAAAAAAACAGCTATCTTTAGAGGAAAAGTCTCTCTAACTAAAGGTTTTTCTGTAATGTGCAATTTAGGATTGACATGCCATCTAATCTATAACAGTGGATTACACCACCTTCCTTACTGCTGCATTCAAATATTGAACCTAGTTTGAAGTATTGATTCAGCTGCCTTCAGTCACTAGAAATATGACAGTTTATACCAGCTATCTGGTTAGTAATATCTCCATAAAGTGATACATTTAAAAAAATACACACTTAAAAATAGTACTTTAATTTTTGCTTGCTGCTTAAAAAGACCATCATAGTTGTCATTAAATGAAAATAAAGTGCTCCAGTTCTGAAGGACAATGTTTATAATTTTTTCCACTGCAGTCGATCGGGTCAGATGTACAGTCCTTGTGCAGCTGATACTCTTGTAACAACAAGCATTGTGGACATCTTCATTTTATTTTGATTTTTAAACAATTTTGCTCAAGGAAGCTTTGCATAATTGGACCTATATCCCATCACTGTGCTAGTTCAGATCTGGGCTCTCACATCCGAGGGGCTGATCTGTTTAAAAGCTCCTGTGTGTCAAAGCAGAGGAGAGAAATAGAACCGTTAGGAATTATTCATACAGTGACAATGAGATTTCAAGGCGAAAAAAAATCCTATCTTAATTTTTGCACTGCGAGGTGGAGGCCAAGCTGACCTTCCCACCAACAGACATGCTGCCTGCTCATATCTTGTTTCTGCTGTAGTTCTTCTGGCATCATGTCTTGCTTCAAGCTTCGCTCTGTCCCACCCCACAGAAGATAACCCAGAGGATATTCCATCGCTGAAGGGAAAATCTCCTGGGGGTGACACTATGCTAATACCAAATAAATAACAAAATCAAACCCAAACTTGTTAGTGGGTAGGTCACCCAGCCAACCCTTTTAAGATGACTTCTTGATGCTAGGGGGAAAAGAATATGAATCAACAGGCAGGACAGAGACCTTGCTGCTGCTGAATGACTCATCCTGGGAGTGAATTGTCTTCATTAGCATAGTGTCACCCATTTATTTTCCTCTGTGGAGGGAAAGGGCTCCAGTTTCCTCTCTTTTTCACATGACCTTCTTCAAAGTTATTGTAGGAAACCTTTTGGAGATCCAGCACCAGCTCTGTTGCTTGGCTGCTTTTTTCTTTTTTTTTTCCTTCTTTTTTTTTTTTTAGGGTGACAATAAATGTTATTTCAAAGCAAAAGCTTTGTAGGCTGCTTACTCTATTCTATTTAGCTTCCTGTATCAGGGCTACATTATGACATTCTAATCAGGTTCCCACGTCACACCCATCGCTGCTGAATCCAAGTGATTTTTATTTACTGTTTTTTCCCTTCTGTCTTGTGCCCTCCTTCATAAGAAGGACATAGGGGCTCTCTGGGAAATGAAATGACTCACTCGGCGAGAAATCCATTTGTATTGTACAGGAGGGGCAAAACAGATTTGCTCACAGAACGTGAGGGCAAACCTTGGTGGCTTTCCACTGTCTTCTCTTGTGTTTCTAGCCTGGGAAACAAATAATCTCAGAAATTGCCTTTTCTAACTTGGTTTGGGTGTTTTCTCTCACATCCGTTTCTAGGAGGTTACTTCCTAGAGAGGGAGCAGAGTGAGAGGGACGTAGCCAAGGGGGAGATGATAGAAGAGTACGATATAGCCTTGGACAGAACCTGATGAGGTTATCCAGTCCATTTTTCTTATGCCAAAGAGGGATCAACTGTTCATTTCTGACCAAAGAATTTGAACGGGAGGTTTTGTTGAATTCTGTGGAGCTGAATTCCTGGTCTGTTTATTATCTAATCCCGACACATGAAATTAAAATTGATAGTCTAAAGCTGAGAAATACATATGTGAGGAATGAAGCTTTTAGCTGTATTGATCAAACTACCAGTTTTATATGAGAATTAGTTGGTATTTAATCTATCTAACAGCATATATCAAAATTACAACGTAAGGTTTGTAATACTTACAAAAAATTGGGAGGGGAGGCTTGGGGAGAAACAAATCAATGGGATAAACTGTAATTAGCTTTTTTTCTGATAGATTACAGTTCCTTTCCCAAATGAGAACTTAGTACAGTCACTATATATATTTAAATTGCATTAACTATCCTAAGAGCTGTAAAATACCTGGAGCATGGGAGATGTCTAATATAATAAAGTAAATAGTAAGTAACAATATATAAGTAGAAGCCAGTGTTGAATTTTTACGGGTCGTGTTGTTTATAGGTTTATAATAGTGGCACTTGGTTGGAGCACACACTAAGGGATACCTAACTAACAATCAAGGAAAGTACTCTTACAGAATATTTGCATGAGTCTATTTCTTTTATAAACTCTATGTATTAAGCATGTACCAATGGTAGCCTGCTCATGGAATTTCAGGTCAAAAAAAAAGTGTCAAAATATAAATATATTTTATTTGCATTTGGTTTAATAGCTTTCATTACCAAGTTATACAAAGATTTGAGAGAATTGATTAAATAAAAAAAAAATCCAGAAACTTTGAATTTTAATTTTTCATGAATATTCTGCAGAACATGCAAGTTCTCACAGCTGAATTTTGTTGTAAGAGAACCTGCATTTTACTGGCAACAGAAGTTGTGGCCAAAGAGAACACAAACACGACTGGAGAATCAGGTTTTGAAGAAACTTTTTGGCATCAATCAAGCTGACATCTTTAGGATTTTCTTTCATACATTTTCTCCATCACTAACATTCTCAAGGCTGTGCTGGAGATAGTTCAGGCTAGTTCAGTAAAACTAGTCGATAGCAATCACTTATGGCATACACTGCACCATGCTCAGTAGTTTTATAACTGGTGGTTGACTTACCGGGTTGTCCCTCCTCTTCATTGTCAAGTTTATTTGGCTTTGGATCCTGAAAACCTTCTTCCCTAGTTCAAAGTGACTGTGTCAGAGTACTTATATGTGACTTGGTCTCACACCTGGACCTATTTGAGGTGCATTTAGTAACACCTCTTTAAATCCTGGTACAGTCATAAAACCTTCCAAGAAGATTGCTGTTAGCTCATCACCTTCTAATGGATGTCTTATCCTGTCCCTGAAGCAAAGAAAGCACACATACTGTTCTGAAATACACCTTGGCTTTGCTGTGCTTCTAGTCATCAAACATTAACACCAAATGTTTGCAATTAGACCGCCTATTGTAGAAACTCAGGAGTTCTTTGAATATAGAGCAGCAAATTGCTCTGAGATGATGGTAGGTATTATCCCCCATAGGAGAGATCCTATTTTCAATGACATGCTAACTTAATTCTGCTTTACAGCTGCTATGCAAAAGAATATGATGCCGGGTTTCAGTGGAACTCTGGCCATTTGGCTTTTGGTCTGAACCATGGTAGTTTTCTTTCCCCCCATTGCTGCCTTCTCTTCTTGTAACGATGCATCTAACAGGATTCTTTAGCTAATTTAGGGATCTGCCTGCTTACATGTTTGTTATGAGTCTCAATCAAGCCATCAAGTTTGCTTCGAATGTAGAGAAAGCCTGGAAGCACTTGGGATGTAATGAAAATAAGCAGCTTTGTGACCAAAAAGGAGGAGGGAAAGGGTGGATGGCAGACGAGAATAGGCAGAGGGAAGTTTATATCTTTGTACTTTCTTTGCAGTCCAATGGACAGAACTTTAATTCCACAAAGACTTGTGTCAACTCTGTTGAATTCCCTGGTGACAGTAGACATCCTACATGACTTTAGAAGTTACTTAGCTTCTCTATGCCTCAGTTCCCCTTCCTTCTTACTTGCTTTTAGGCAGCACATTGCTGATAGTAAGATACTTATCATTAGTGTCAAGGTGATGGTAATAAATAGGAGTTGAACAGAGGATCTGAGAGTGGTGACTTACCCCAGGGCCATATGCCAAGCCCTGGCTAGTGCAGGAATGGAATCCAAGTCCTGTGAAGGTTGGTGGCTTCCTAGTAAGCCCTTCTGCTTTCCGATTGGCAGGAGAAAGGGGCCGTATTGGTTTATGTGCTTCTGAAACTTGCTTCAGGATTGACTAGTTTATGTACATATACTCACCCCCACAAATTAATTTAAAACATATCTTGTTATTTTCATCATGTGGGTCTTGACGCAGCAGTGGGTGAAGGCATTGATTAAAAACATTGGATGAAGCATGCTGAACCAGAATTTCTGATCTGAAAACTGACCTTGGTCTTGGAGGCTAATCCTGTTTGGTGTTCAGTGTGTTCATCTCCCCACCAACTTCACCAGAATATGAGCAAGCTGTGTACCTCGAAGGATCAGTCTCCTTTAGTTTGTATTTTAGCCTTTGGTAATGCATTAATTAAATGAGGATAATGCTTACTTTCCCCTTGAGGATATTGTGATACTTGGTGTAGAGAGATATTTTGAGCCCCTCTCATGAAAGACACTGCACAGAGTAAATGCCAAGCATTATACACCTCTTGAGAATCAAAAGGTCACCCACTGAAGACCAGGCTAAATTCCCATTGATTTTGATGAGAAGACAGGGAGGAGCCCAGAAAAACAATCCCAAAGGCATGGACTGATCCTTCTGGCCTAGTCAATGCTGGGCTCATGTAAGCTTTGATACTTTCTGGAATTAAATAATTCACTTCTTCCTTAGTTTCATCGTCATTAATTTAGCCTATCTTGAAGAGAAGCGATAGGTCAGTTGGATGGGGGGTGAGGAAGCCACATGGAACAGGCAAGGAGGAATTAATTAGGTATGCTGCTGGCAATGCACTGCTACCCTCTGCGGAAACCACAATGCTTAGAGCTATGGAACTATCAGGCAATGAAAAATAAAATAAAATAAAAGGCTTTAGATTTACGATTCCCGCTCTTATGTGTTCTTGCCGTCGTTCATATGGATTAGGACTTAAGTTCAAACATTCCCTGTGGAAACTAGGGCTTGCTGACTTAGAACAAACAGCATTAGAAATACAGGTTAGGCAAACCCAGAAATATTCAGGTTCAGCTTAAGTTTCAGCTGGAGTTGGGCAGAAATGCTATGTTTAATTTTTGACTCTGGTGCAGCAATATTTCTGGATAAACAGAAACTGCGGTATCTATATCAGCCCGTGTTTTTCAATGCTGTAATGGGAGAACTATTTAAACTAATCATAAGACTCTGAATATTTTTATAATCCCTCTTCCTTGTCTGTTTTTGTTTCTAGCTTCTTCCAAGGACCTTTTTCTACTGTCTCCTTTTGGTGTTGATCTCCACGTTATTTCATGATCACCCACTGGCCAGTGTTAATGTTGAGGAGTCCAGGTGTACCAGAGTGACCAACTCCTTCTTGAACGTCCATCTGACTTAGATGATAAAACCAATACGTTGGTATCCAGCACTGAGGCAGTGCACAGAGGTCAAGAATCATGGCATCCCCATGAAAATCAGATGTTATATAAACACAGAAAGTGACAGTAGAAATCGTACAAGTTAGTCAGATGAGGGAAAACAGAATCATTAAATATAAGGGTAGGGTTAAGGACTAAAAAAAAAAAAAAATGTCGGAGAAACAGACTGGTGGCCTCTATAGTATAGAAGTCAGGCAGATGTGCTTCTATGGAATTGGTTAACTTCTGTGTTTGGACACTTTACAGCTACCACTGTGAACAGTAAGTTTCAAAATATAGAAATATATATTCAATATATAGAAAAAGAGCTGCAGAAAGCTATCATGATGTGGAACTGGCCAGCAAAGATGTTAAGCATGAGGGTGTTGTTTAGGGTTGTTGTGTTGTCTCGGTCCATAGAGGTTGTGAAGATGATATTAGACAATCATCCATGAACAGTTGGATGTTAAATCTTTCCTTTTGGATCAGCTGATCTTTTGGGATTCCTCACAGCTCTGTTTACTAGCTTTAGAAAGAGCAACACTGATTTGAGACCTGAACTTTGAAGAAAAGGAGAAGGAAATCTTCTGTACCTAGTAACATCATTATGATTTTTGATCTGGGCTGGAACCAAAGTCCAGACTTAAAATCCTGTAACAACTCAAAACTTGACTCTTAGCCTAGGTGCAGAGTTCAAATTTCCTTCTTGTCTGAGGCTGAGACCATCCCCAGGGCTGTTTGATTTTTGTTCTGCTTGATCCTGAGCATCTCTTCCACATTCTTCATAAATCCAGAAGGCAGAAGAACAGATTATAATGAAAGTGAGTCCCATGTTCCAGAAAGCTAAAGGGCTAGAAGGAATCATAAACTGTAAAACTCTCCAGTTGCCCCACTACTTAGGTGGCTCCTCCTTTCCCCTTCTCGCTCTGCCTTGCACCCATTCTGACCATGAGTTCTGGACCAGTCCCAGCCTGTGTTGTTACCAAGTCAGCAGGAGCCAGTTTCTTTGTCTCCACATCAGGCAAAACATTCACTGGTGTCATTAAACAGGGAGCCTCTTTCTCCAGCTTAGCTCCTCTGGAAAGAGCCTTCTGATTTCTGCTTTGGGGAATGCATTAATGATGCCGATAGGGAACTCACTTGCAGGTTGTTTCTTGCAGCGTATCAGGATTTTGCTCTATCAAAGAGTTTCTGACTGTCTCTTAGGGCCCAGGCAGCATTGCTGCTCTAATTCCCGGGCCTGGTTTTCATCTAGTTTTGTACTACTTCTACCCTGGTGTGACTCCACTGACCTGCAGAGCCTTTTTCTCTGATTCATACTAGTGTAGCAGATTGTAGTTAAGTCAGAGATCCAGAATTCACTCTTTCCCATCCTTCCTCTCTGTTTCAGTCATAATGGCCAGATCCTGATCTTAGTTTCATCAACACCAGCCTGAAATAACTCTTAATGTACACCTGTTGAACATATTTGGGGAGAGGCCACCTTGGACCCTGTCTGTGTGAAGGGGCTCAAATGTCACCATCAAGCAGGTCTGGTTGGGCAGGCTTCTGCATAAATTTTCAGTTGTGTTCTGTTTTCAATTTCATCACCTCAGTTGCAAAACCTTTCCTCCAGGGTCCTGGTTTAAAAGTTTCTACTACAAAAGAAAGGCAAAATGATGATTTGTGCATATGTGTAAACCACGAGATTTTGGCTGAGAATCTTGATAACAGGGACATCACCTTAAATCAATTCCTCTTTTGTACAAGACTCCTAATCCCTCTTTTACCTGACACAACACAACCAAAATTTTTTTCTAGCACGTGCTATTTGATGTGAGGAACTCCATCCCAAGCACTTATTTGCTCAGATGCTGATTTAGAAGTTGTGAGACCTGGCACCTAATCCCACCTCCAAAGTGCTGTTACATGGATCAGGTTATTGGAACTCTGTGCCTCAGTTTCCCCGGTTATAAATGGGAATAGTTGCCATTTTCCTATGCAAAATACATTGAGGATTAAGCAAATTACATAAAACAAAAGACCTGAAACCCAAATGCTGTTAATAAGAGATTATTCTGTGTATTGCTTCAAACTCTCAGAAGCTAATACAAAGTAGTAGGTGTATTTGTATGTGTGTGTGTGTTAAGAAGGGAAGTAGTAAGAGCATTTATGAAAAAGATGAGCAGGCTTAAGGTGACTTTACCTGAAAAGCTGTCATAAGCATAAGGGGTGGCTTGAATTGAATGACAGAACTGTGAGTATGTTTATTTGTAGAAGTAAATGTAAAACATCTGTTGGACCCGTGTATTTAATCCTCCTGGGAGCAGCTTTGAAGCTATATCCCTCTGTGTCTACATATTTCCTTTTTCCAGGTTGGTGACTAAAGATGAAAAGAAATCAAAATATGCCTAAAACAATCTCACATGCTGATCAGACTGTGGTGTTTCAGGCTTGTACAGATTGTAAGACTTATTTATGGTTTATGTTGTCACCAGTGATCTCCAATAAAAACCCTGGCCTTTTATCGTACATTTGGTTCTTGTTATATACTAGGTAATTAGACAGCAGATCCAGGTATTGAACACACATTCCTTCACTAGCTATCTAAAATTAAAGGTAATCATAAAGACATTACAGAACACATCGAGATTTCCTTTATTACGACATTAATGTGACATTATGCATTGCACCCCATTTGATTAGCATATGGTGCCTCAGAGCAAATCAGTTAACACTGATGCATCTATTAAAGTGTCCAAGCAATATTCTGCATCTCCTAAGTGATGCACGATAAATATTCTGCTGTGCGACTGCCCTCGCCCAGCCTCCTTTAGTCTGACACAGCTGTAAATCTCTTGTGATGAGCTGGGTGTGTTGCTGATGCAACACTGGGATGCCATCACAGGGGTTGGAGGTCCCCTGCCAGAAAGAGGGGACAGAAACTTAAGGGCAGATTTAAAGCCTGTGTTACCTAGCTAAGCTCTACCGGTTTTCAGAGCAAGGTTCTTTTAAACTGTGTTATGGAGTGATGAAGGCTTTAGCCCCCCAAGACACTGCTGTTAAATTACCTGATTCTGCTGCATCCCAGTAACCATGTAAGTATAGTTCTCTCATGAAATTAGCTATGTAGCTCGGTGCCTTCCTCTGCTACTGTACAAGTGAACCAGTTCCTAACCACTCCTCATACCTTTTTTAAGGGAAAGATGGCACACTTAGTAGCGCACATTTTGTCCTGACCCTTGTTGCAGGCTATAAAGGCTGGAATAAATATATTCATTTTATGGTTTGATAAAATTGAGTTTTGCTTTGTGGCTCAGTGGTCAGGTTTCCATCTGAGATTTGGACTCACTTCTCCTGCTCTTGGAGTAGAATTCTTATTGCCTAATTCTGTCCTTTTACATTTTTAATTATGCCTTTATTTAGAATTTATTTCTCTGTTTTGCAATTCAGAACTTCTATTATTAATTCTGTGCAATATTGGAGACATATGCGGGAGTACTATATAAAATTCAATTTTCCTTTAAAAATATACATTATTGTGGTGATAAAAGAAACAAGAATGTTAGTCCTTGTTTGTAGAGTTCAATGCATTTAAAGATATTCAAGTATCAGAATAAAGGCTGGGGTGTTTTTCAGAAATTCAACCACAATTCTCAGCAAATTCTAGTGGATTGTATCCACATAAATTTACTGTGAGACTCAACCAAAACTAAATGCATTAGCCCTGTTTCCAGGATGGGAAAACTGCATCACAGGATAAGTTATATGACATAACAGAATAACAGTAATAGCCTGGATATTAAATACATAGTCTTGTTTGCCCTAGATAAGGTCCCTGTACATCTCCTTTTAAAGATTGTCTCTTACTGAGCAACTCCTATTGTTCACATGGATATTCTGCCTGCAAGACTTCAACATCTTGTCACTTACTCTAGATAGTAAAGTAGGAGCTAAACACTTAAAACATTTGCTCTTTTACCTGTATTGGTAGGGCACTTCAGGAACCTAAGGGACCATTTATAAGCATGGCACATCCTATTTCTTTAAAAGAACAAATCAAAACCTCTCCTGCTTTTGAACTTTTCCAAATTTCACACTGCACTTTCTTTACTTGATGATTCTTAAGCTGTGACAAGTTGGGGGAAGGTTGCCTGAGGTCATCTGAATCAGACAGGAGTAAGCAAAACTATTCATTGCCTAGTCTAGAGAGAGAGATCACCCAGACAAGAGAATGTGTTAGTCATGTGTGACCACTGGGCTATTCTGTTCTGAGTTGACAACTGCCTGTCTTCCTCAAAATCAGCTTCTGTAGATTTTTTTTTTTTTTTTTTTTTTTAAAGCAATAATGACCCTTCCTGCAGTGCTAACATGAATAATTTTTTTTTTTTTTAATGAAATCCCTATTGGCAAGCAAGAAGGATTATCTGGGAAAAGTTCAGTAAACTGTGAACGCTGCAAATACTAGAGATACCTATGAGTGTGGAGGCCACAGCCAAATGGGGAAGAAAGAGGAGGGTGAGAGTGGAGAACAGAGGAAGAAAAAGTAGGCACTTCAGTTTGATGAGAAAGATTTGAACTTCTCTTGATGTCCCTGCAGTTCTGCCTTCCACTGGTGTCTTTCATCTATGAAGCTCCTTGAACTACGAGCATGTACCTAAGTGTTTAGGGCAGGGACAGTCTCGGTGTGTGGCACACACTGTACATGCGTTTTTCTTAAATCCAGTCTAAAAATGCACATATTCAGACACACATACAGGCAGCCCATTCTTCAGCTTATCAAACTCCTTGTTCTTTTACAGCTTAAAGCTTGTGTGTAGCTTGAAGAAAGATGGAGAAAAGAAAATACCTTTTTTTATAGAAAGCCGTAAACTGCAAAGTATTTATTCAAGAGACAAGAGCTGTTCCCAAGAGCTATTCCAGTTGCTTTTAGAGCACTCTCTATCTTTTTATTTGTGTGGAAACATTTTAATATTTGTCCCCTTCTTTTTACTTTTAAATATAATCTAAGTGGATCTGTAGACAGTTTGAACTCTCTACTTACATTTTCCCTGACTGAAAGGGTTGCAGGAAGATAGGATAAAATTTAGAGGCATGGGTCACGGCTTTGATAAACATGCTTCAAGAATTGCTGCTACAAGAATGCTATCTGTTACAGCTGAGATTCTCACAGCTAGTAAAATTTAATCTCAAATGTTTTTGCTTGCTCTGTCCAATATGAAATTCATCAAAACGGGGTGAGATCTTAATTTAAAAACAAGGAAAAAAAGATGGTTGTCAGAAGTGGGTACAAGATGGGATGAGTTGATGGGGCAATCCCAAGCACAAATACAGGCTGGGCAATGAGTGAATTGAGAGCAGCCCTGTGGAGAAGGGCTTGGGGGTGATGGTTGACAAGAAGCTCAACATGACCCAACAATGTGTGCTTGCAGCCCAGAAAGGCAACCATATCCTGGGCTGCATCAAGAGGAGTGTGACCAGCAGCTCGAGGGAGGTGATTCTCCCCCTCTACTCTGCTCTCGTAAGACCCCACCTGGAGTACTGTGTTCAGCTCTGGGGCCCCCAACATAAGAAGGACATGGACCTGTTGGATGAAGCCCAGAGGAGGGCCACAAAGCTGATCAGGGGGCCGGAACACCTCTCCTATGAAGACAGGCTGAGAGAGTTGGGGTTGTTCAGCCTGGAGAAGAGAAGGTTCCAGGGAGACCTTACAGCAGCCTTCCAGTACCTAAAGGGGGCCTACAGGAAAGCTGGAGAGGGACTTTTTACAAGGGCATGTAGTGATAGGAGAAGGGATAATGGCTTCAAACAGAAAGAGGGGAGATTGGGTAGATTTAGATAGATATAAGGAAGAAGTTCTTTACTGTGAGGGTGGTGAGCCACTAGAACAGGTTGCCTGTAGAAGTTGTGGATGCCCCATCCCTGGCAGTGTTCAAGGCCAGGTTGGATGGGGCTCTGAGCAACCTGGTCTAGTGGAAGGTGTCCCTGCCCATGGCAGGGGCATTGGAACTAGATGATCTTTATGGTTCCTTCTAACCTAAACCATTCTATGATTCTATGAGTTAGTTATTTCCTCACCCCACAGACTCTCCTGTAACATCTTTAATATGAGACCAAGTGGGGCATCCTAGTTACCCACTCCTCTTCCCTCCTAGTTCTGCTACCACATCACAGCCCTTGGTAAAGCTGTGTATTAATTAACTCATATTCTTCAAGAATTTTACTCCTCTGTGAGTCACAAACCTTCAGGTTTAAAAATGTTTGCAACCCATTTACACCTATTAGTGTTTTTCTGATGGATGGTATTATGCATGACCAGCCCCGTGAACAGCAGCACCCACCTGCTTTACTGTGTCTGTTTAAACAGCCAGGGTCTCTTCTGATGAGGCTATTTATGTTTGTGTGTAACTACTCCAGCTATAGAGGTTTCACTGCCATCAAGGTTGCAAAATGCACACTAATGGTGGGGAATAATGCTCTAATGGTAGGGAATAGTAGCCAAGACTTTAGCTGCAGGGTGGTTTATTATACAGGATGCGAGCTTGGACCTCTGATTCTTTGCTCTGGCACTGATTTCTCTGAAACTATGAGCAATTTGTTTTACCTCTGAATCCTCCTTCCTCTGAATCACAGTGCTTACCTGCTTTGAGGTTTAATCAAGGAAGCTGTGCAAGTGCCAGATACTGTATAAAAGCAAGAGGCAATTATTAAAAGTGGGCTTTGACTTTTTAAAGGTAGGATAACAGATGCTGGGTAATAAATCTCATTAACGTTGATAGGAAAATTATCTTATTTTTGAACTCTGATGGTATTTTTTTCCTAACTTTTGTTACTGTTTAATAGTTATTCTGGTTTCACTGTTTGTTTTCCAAAAGTGCTGGAAACAATTAGATGACACAAAGAGCTATTTTTTTCTCTAGGGTGTCCCACTACTTTCATATCTCTGTTTATGTTTACAAATTAGTGAAGCATATTGTTTTGATATGGCTTAAGCAAAATGCTTGACTTTCAGATTTTAAACAACGTTGAAATTTGAAATCTGTTAAGTGAACAAAGTTGAAGGTTTTTTTTACACAATTTTACATTTTGAAATTTATACGAGAGAGTTCACCAGCCTAATGTATTTACCATTATGTGTGTGCGTCTACCGACATACAAATTATTGACTTAATAGGTTCTGATTTCTCTCTCTCGATTTGGGATGGGGAAAAAATGTCTCCTGTTTGCTCATGATGGGAAATCTGCTTCCTGTCCACTTATATCAACAGCTCTGAACATGGAGCTGCAAATCCAGTCTGAACTTGATTGCTGTCAGAAGTGTTTTTGCAGCTAAGAAGCTGCAGTGTAGCACTCTGTTCCACATGAGGAGAATCAGATGTGCTTTAGGATTTACTTTGCTCTGCTGTTGAATGTGCCTCAATTCTGCTAGTTCAAAATAGCGATACATTTAAAGTTGCATTTTACTCACCTGCTGTTCTTCTTGGATGAAATCTGTCTAGCAACAAGCAAAGGTACAGAAAATAAAGATCTAAGTTTGGGACATTATTTGTCTTCGGATGATGGGTAAAACGTTCACACTGAGGTTTTCAGAAAAGCAGAGCACAAAACTATTGCTTGAGTAGGAGGACCCAAAAGTCTCAGTGATAAATTAAGCCGCTACCTCAGTTTCCCTTTCCTACAGAGTTATGAATTTCATAGAAATGCCTTCATGACACGCTTGAAAGAAAGAAGACAGCTTTATACAGAAGGGAAATACCCTTACTAAGGGTCATGAGAAATACTAAAAGTCCAGTGAAACAGAGGTTTGGGAGCATCTTTTTTTTTTTTTTTTTTTTTTTTGCAAAACAGATGTTGCCATTTCCTGCAGAGGGAAAACTGTGATAAATATAGGTGCAGATTGTGTACTCGTGTAGTCTTCGGCTTGTTGGAGATCCTGACCCACCCAGACGTGGGCACATCTATCTGTCAGGCAGCTCCTCTCTGAGAAGTGTCCTGTGCTGATTCCCTGACTCATATTGTAAAGAGAGAGACCGACCAGCCTCGTGCTTAGGATTTTATGATGGAGCGTAAATCAGGTCTGCCTGTACTTGACCAAGGTTGAAACCCACAGTGCTGCATGGTAATTAGATTTTTAAAAGATTTTTTTTTTCCTCTGGTTTATTTATATAGCAGTAATTACCTCCAGCACACAGTCGCAGTGACTGCTTGTCTTTCATGACCATACTTTTACCCTTTCATTTGACTGTCCTGTGCTTCTGTGGCTAATATAGAGCTTCATTCATTATCCCTGAGCCCCTTCCCCTGCCAGCCCTTGCGCAGTGGCACAGCGGGGAGCACAAGGTTATTCTGTGGCAGCTTAAGTGGGAGTGGACGTGAAATGCAGAGCAGGAGACATGTCCCTTAGCACTGAGCCGGCAAGATTGCTCCCACACCTTCCTCAGAGTCATGGCATACATGGGGGGAACAGGGCTTACCTGGGGGCTTTGAGACCGTATTTCTTCTTCTTACTGATGTTTCCATCTTCCGGTGATTCTTCCAGCCCTGGCACTTTCTGGGGTAACTTAGCAGTTGTGCAGAAATGCTCCTTAATAAACATCTCATTTTCCAGCACTCCTTATCTCTCTCTTTGCCTCTCCCCTCTTTCCATCTCTTCTCACCTCCCCTTCCCATGCAATAGCATTTGAACTTGTTGCTGGGTTTGAAATGAATTTGACAGCACTTGCTTTATTGGTTTAAAAGATGTTTAGTTCCTACACATTTCATCTTGGTATGAGAAAGGGACCATCAGTTAGTTTTCTGCAGAAAAACCGAGCCCCAGCTTGACCTCATTGTTTCAGTCATGTAGGAAAGCAACTTTTTACATTGTCGAACTCCCGGAGCTTTGGTTGCTGCTGCTGTTATCTTTGGTAGACATCAAGAAATCCAATGATTAAATACATGGGTACCAGAAATCAGGATTTGTTAGTTCAAACCTTATGGAGATATTTGTTTGTACCTTGAGGCCATCATGCAGAGACCAACTCTTCTGGCCTTGCATTTGGGCCATGGAGAGTCCAAGATGTGCTGCATGGTCAGAACCATGCAAAATGCACTGGTCAGAGAGTGGTTAGTGGCCCAATGGAAATGAGGCCAGGTTTTGGGCCTAGAAGTCTGAGTGTGGATAGTCAGTGACCCTTGTTCAGATGAAGTTATGACAGCAATGAAGACAAGCCCAAGATATTTGCCCCGTTGTCCTTCAGCTTCATGTAGACATTGAGGAGTTGGAAGAAAGAACAGGGTGTCGTGCCCAGTGGCTCTGTAGTAAGTCATCCTTCACATTACTCCTATTTGTCCACAGGCAGCTTTACAAGGTGTTTGGGGGTGTTTTCATCATATTCTTTCCTTTAGCTCTAGCAGTAATTTCTTGTGCCTGCCATAGACACCTAGCCACCTTTATTTCCTAAACTCTAAGGATCCCAGTTTCAGGGCTATATTTTCACTACGTTAACTGAACTGAAGCAAGTGTGTGGGGATAAGAGCTCTCTGAGTGGGGAAGTGAGCCACAGAGACTCGGGGTGCAGGATTCACCTCCTTGAGCTCTAACCCCCTAAAAGCTGGGATATTATCTAGTCTAAGTTAGTCATCTAGACTGCTCTGTTGTCTATGGGGAGAAACACATGGAGTGCAGTCCATTCTATCCAGAAGTGGGGCAAAACATCTCTTGAGGTGGCTGTCTGTCTGTATTAACTTCTGAAAACAGTTAGATGACTGCCTTAGAGCAGAGCCTAACTTCTAGCTGCCTGCAGTTAGGGAAGGTGATTCCCATGTGAGTCAGTTTGCCTGAGGTCATACAAGGATCTTAAACCCAGAGTCACTCTGCTAGACCAGTGTTTGAGGTAGGAAGAGCTTAAGTGGATGCCTGCTGCAGCTCTCCGTGGCCGTGCTCAGCAGGACAGGCTGCAGAGGGACACTCTACTCTCCAGAGGCTCCCAAGAGCTCTGGGTGTTCCCAATTACTATTGCTCAATGTACAACAGCCTGCTCCAGGGCCAGCAGAAGCATGGGGTTTCCAGGAGATGACTTTATAGGGGATGTCAGAAGGCTTCAAGTAAAACAGCTGTGCAAGGGAGCGTTTTCAGTACCCAGACAAGGGAGAAGGAGCATGCGTAGCCACATGAGCAGTGATGCTGGCTACATCAGACCAGTGCAGCCAGCCAAACAAATGCAACTCCCTTTACAGTGTGAAGAAAAATAGGTTTTAAAAGCATCACCAGCCTCCCCAAAAGCAAACAATGTTGGTGAGTCAATAAATGATGGAGTTCATAAAGCGCCATTTACTTCCCCCTCTGTCTGCAGCTGTAAATTCAGATCAGACTCTCAGTAGCTGTTTGGGCTCACAAGGGTCTTGATTTCTTTTTGAAAACCATGGATTACAGTCACTTCTCTTCCCCAAGTTGTCAAGAAAGAGTTGATATGACTGTCAGAGGCACAGTGCACCTGACGTAAGCAGCGGTTCTGTTTCCACCTTGCAATTGTAGACATAGTTGCTAACGTTTGAATTCAACTCATTTCTAATGATTACAGTAACACTGAGCTGGCTTCTTCTTTTTATGGAAAGTGCCACTTATATTTCATCATTTACAGAGTTTCCTGTCAGGATCTTGAGTGAACAGGATCTGTCTATAGATATTATACAAGTCCTAGCTTCTGGTAGAGAAGGCCAATGAGAAGGAGGAAAGATACTGATGTTTTACATCTAGGGGTAGGAGGCAGAGAAAGCACTGCTACAGGGTGTTGGTGTCAGCATCTAGACCTGTGATCACCAAACATACTGCCCAGCTGCTGCCAAATCCTGATGTCGCTCGTTTGACCCATGAGCTCGGCTGCTCCAGAACCATCGTACCCACCTGGATCCTGTCAAGGCTTGTGGCTCATGTGTCTCTGCTGGCTGAGTTACAGCACTCAGAACTCGGGAGGAACCAGGTCTAGTTCCTTCTCTTACTCAAACTTCTCTCTTTCACCACCTTGCCGTGGACCTGACCACCACACTGCACGTGCACGGTGCGGTACAGATTGATCTGGGTCTGAGCAGCGATACACAACTTCTAACCATGGTATAGCTGCCAGGTTATCTGAGGAGCAGACGCATGGCTCTCAGCACACCACTGACCTGTTCCAATACTACTTTCTGATAGTGATTACAGGCTGTGCTGGGGTTTTTGTTTTGTTTTGTTTTTCAAGGTGCTAAAAGTACACACAATTTGAGTTCCCAGTGTCATTTTTTTACCCCCTGTAAAACCATTTTTAACAACTGCAGATCAGGAGTCTGTTTTTCCTTCCTAGCTTCAGCCCACAGGGATTTTCGTGATAACATTTTGTTTCAGAGCTGTGTGCTCTATGGAGAAATGTGATTCAACAGCTGCCCTTCTTGAACTGTGCCCTTAAAGTAGAAGCAAACCTTTTATAAAGCCAGGGGTGGAGGGGAACGGGTTTGTGTGTATGTGGATGGGTTTATGTGTATGAATAGGTGTCACACATACAAACAAAGTTTTGCTCTGTTTCCTCAGCTGGCTTCTGATTTCCAAGTACTGTACAAATCTTTGTCTCTAGTCCTTTTTCTGCAGAACCAAGCTGTAAGTGATGAGGGTAAGCAATGACACTTTGGTAGCTGCAGACATTGAGAGTCAGGGTGTGGGTGAGGAGCGGGGTGAAGCACATCCTATTCTGCATGAGACTGGAGATCATTTCACATTCCCACACCCCAGTGGACTTCTGCCTGTTTCAATGCCAGGGTCCAACGTGGTCCCTGCCCTGGCAAGACTACTTAAGTGTGAAGGCACTGAGGATGGAAAGCAGGTGGCTCCTAGATATGCTGAGGTACTGCCTAAGTCATGCAACCTGGGCTAGTATTCAGCCAGTTTTCTTTGTCTTTTTGCTCTCTCAGTCCAAATGTGTGCTGTCCCTCTTCTGTTTGGGTTGGGGGGGGGGGGGGGGGAGGCATTCCTAGCCTCGTCCTTTCCACAGATTTTCCTTTTATGTGGGGTTTTTTAAAGCTAATTTGTTTCCTGTGCATCCTCCATCTGCCCCCCTAGGGAGGAGTTGGACCTATTCCCTTTTCACCCACAGACTCCACTTCTCCTCGTCATTTGGTGTATGAGTGTGTTTTAGGGTTCTTTTTAATTATCATTATCGTCCTGAAATGACCTACACGCAAAAGCTGCTTTGCATTCCTGAAGGCTGGCGTGCAGTAATGCCTGGTCGGCTCCTCTCGGGCTGGGTGGGAGCTCCGTGACTGATCACAGCTCAGCTCCTCGCCTCCCTCTCTGCCCTCCACCCACATGCCTGCGCCCCGGGGAGCCCACTCAGAGCTGCCTTCCCCTGTCCCCCCACAGCTGATTGAAAACCTTGCTCCATGGATTAAGACACAAAGGTCCTAAACGAATTAAATTGCTTGATCTCAGCTCTTTCCTTCGGTGAGAGATTCTGGAGGACAAAAACCTCCGCAGGTTTTTTTCACATGGTTCAGCACAATTGGGACATCTTGCTCTGAACAAAAGAGATGTGAGGCTGAAGGGAAATTGCAGGGTTGGTTGTTGGACCCTGTCCTCCACCCTCCCCTCCCTGCTCCCCACCAAGTGGAAAGAGCTGAGGAGATGTTCCAGTAGTAGAAATGGAGTGGGTCTGCATGGGAGTCTTTTTTCCTGCACCTTGGACTGAATGTACAGAGGGGCCAGAACTGCCCTGGCCCCACGTGTGTATTCCTTGTCCCTACTGTCACTTGCATTAAATACGGATGATTTTCACATCATTCCTGCCCTGGCAACGTTAATCTGATGTGGCTTTCACAGCTTTAGTTGCAAATCCAATCGCTTGATGGATGGGAATGTTTACCCACCCCAAATCTCAACTTTCCTGCCTTCCCCGCCTCCTAGCTAGTGTCAGCCAAGTCAGCAAGATCTCTGTCTATAAAATATACCAAGCAAGCTGCAACTTTGCAGTCTTACTGAGATTTATGGGCAGGCTTAAATGATAGGGGATTTTTTTTTTTTTTCATTTTTGTCCTTTTAGGCTTTTATAAACAAACGTTTTCCATGAGTAGCTTTGTTTTCCTGAGGTCCATGTCAAGCCAGCTCAGCTGGTGCAGAGACCTTGCCTGTCTTTCTCAGCCATTTTAATTATAATGAGAATTGTGGAAAAAGGAGAGGTGAATTCAGTTTCTGAAGCAGGGAATAAAACTCTTGCAAATGACTTTCAAGACTTATATCGCCTTTTCCTTGTCAAAATGAGAGAGAACTGAATATTGGAGAATACTGAAGCAGGTGTGGGGAGGCCAAGCATGAGACAAAACTTCGACAAAAAATTGACAAAATAGGCAGCCAGATCTTGATCAGTTTGGGCTGGAATAAGACTGTAGAGGGTTGAGCATTATTTCTTTTACCATTGACTTCCTTATGTGACTGTAGCAAGTACACTCTTTCTCTGAGAGAAGCAGGCAGTGCAATGTGTATTTGTGTTTGCATGTGAATGTTAACCTGTGTACCACCTTGTATGACTGCAGGACGTGTGGGACAGAAGTCATTGGTTGTGACTGCTTGAGAAGATTGATGCCACACAGAGTAATTAATCAAGGCCCTTTTAAAATCCTCTTATTAGACAGAATGGTTCATGTTGTCATGACTGGTCCCTCTCTCCAACTACAGTGGCTTGGTGGCATCCTCCCTATGCTACATAACCGTTAACCATAAACCATTTGCTTTTCAATACATTAGTATCCTCTTTATAATCTCTGTCTATTCCCCTCTCTGACTTTCCTTTAAAGGACAATGTCAAGATAAAAATCAAATATTTACTCTTGCGCGTGTAGACAAATCCTTTCTGTGTTACTTATAATGCTTCAGATTATGAAATCGGACAGGATTTCAATCCTCTAATTGACCTGTCATCATTTAGGCTATTTACTTTAGTTCTTGTGGTGCTCCCAGCTTGGGCAGTGAAATTGCACAGAGGATGGGGGAAGAAAGATTTTGTTCCTAAGTTAGATGCTTTTAGTCCTTTCATGGCAGTAGAAACTTTTATATCCGCTGATAGCACTGAAAGGAACAACCTGACACCATCAGGTACCAGCTGTGAGTAAGCATGATGTAGAATCACCTCCCTAAAAATGTTATCTTGTTTCTCTGGTCTCTCATTAAAGAACTACAAAGAATAATTTGAGGACATTTTTCATTTAAATACTATCCTTGCAAACCTGGCTGGTAAGGTTTTGTAGTGACCCCTGATGTACACTGTACTGTGAGAGAAAGGCTGTTTGATAGTAAGGATGTGAGTCATGAGCCCTGAAAGCTTCATTTGTGGTAGCAATAAAGTCAATTGGAAGATCTCTGTTGATTTCAGTGTTATCTTTCTAGCTTTATACTGATCTGTGTTACTGGGTAATTCTGCTAATCCAAAAGATGCTAGGATGTTATTAAACAGAGGCTGAGTCCCTCTGTGACAGATATTGGAAAGCCCTCCACTTTCAGTCACCACTGCTGGAGGATGGCCTTATGTTGATGTGCTTCAAATGTGTGATATGGAAACTACTATTCTTCTACCTTCTGAAAACCAAGTTCTAGTAAACATACCCAAGTGCCTTTGAGAGGCCTTGGTTTAGGTTTTATACCAAATCATTTTTCCTTGTCTTGAAACTTATTCCTGCTGAAACTTTTTGGGGAAAGACTGAGAAGGGCAGAGTAAATAAAAAAATAAAACCCTTCATCCTTTCCAAAGGTTTGGGAGGTGAAAGCCACTTCCCTATCAAACAAAACCAGCAAGTTTCAGCAGGCATGTTGGTATGGGGTCCAGGGTACTTGGTGACTATGCACAACCTTTATAGCACTATCTGCAAATTGTGCTGTTAGAGCCTTCTAGGAGATCCATGAAGAACACTCTTGGGATGCTGCAACATTTTCCTTCCCTTAGGGCTAGACATTGCTGTTTGTTACAAGGGGCAGGTGACTACATTTGCATCACTCACATGTATGACAGCCATTGCTTTGGTCAACACTAAGGGCTGGCTTATTGCCACCCCGAGCTGACACAGTCTGATCTGGAAGACCAGGAATGCAGCTAGGGATGTACCTCGCCTGCATCAGGCAGACATGAGCTCCTTACAGCTTGCTCCAGTGGACTGTATGAGAAATTCAGATAAGAACTAGTCCTGGCCTGGAGCTAGGTAGCTTACATTCTTCTGTCACTGTACACATGGGGTTTAAGCACAGCTTAGAGCTTAATCACAATGTATTTCATTGACAGTAGTTACTATTAAAATGATTGTTTTTACCTTCTGCCTAATGACCATAGATAGGTAGGCTGTGCTTTGCACACGACAAGGAGTAAGTAATGACTGTCATTTCAATTGCTTATAATGGATATTGTGAAGATTTTAGTATGTTCCTTTTTCTTTCTAGTGGTTTTTTCAAAGGCAGTGGGGTGACAAAATTCAAATGTGACCGTCACTGCCCATAGCAGTTAATCAGTGACGGAGCCTTGATTACAATCCGGCTCTTCAAATTTGTTGCCTGGTTCTCTAACTAGCTGACAGACAGAGGTTTAATAGCTGCAAGTGTGAGATTGGATGGTGCGGGTATGACTTGTATCTTTGGTTCTCCTTTGGCTGATGGCCTTGATTGAGTCCATGAGCTCGTCTGTTCCTGTATCTCACCGTTGGAGAATAAAAACCTACCATCTGCATGTTTTGTGTAGCATGCTTTATATCCTAGTGACCAAACACCTTGAACCATTTAAGTCTTGCTCCTGCAACTTCAGTGATGGGAACCTAAGAACCTTTTGAGGGAAGATGTCTTCATTTGACTGATCTTTTTAACCAGTTTCTTTCACAGTTCAAGTCTTGCCCAACCAGTTTCTGAGACTGCCTCCTTGGCCATTTGGCTACAAAGTTGCTGTGTCAAAAGAGGAGCTTTGCAGGGGAGAGATTCACAATTAAAAGGAAAACAAGGGGCTTTTGTCAAATGGCTTTCTGAAATGGAAAGCATCATATTGTTTCACTATGGATGTGCAGGGAGGGGAAAGATAAGGAGGATCACTGAAGGGGAGAGAAAACAGAGTTAAAAATCGCAATCAGTATATAATGGGCACGGCCAGCTGAAGAGTTAAGTGACAGAGCCTTATTCACTCATATGAATTAATAATTGATTCAGTAACAAATCACTAATGTTGCAGTAGTCATGGTGAATAAGATAATAAATGTGTCCTGTCCAGGGAATGCAATGTTGTTAGAATTCAGCTGAAATTATTCATAAATGTGCTACTTTTCCTCATCTCCAACTACTGCTAGTTTAGCTTTTCTTTTTAATCTTCCTAAGCTGTCACATTAGATGGTGGAGCTAGTCACATTCTATATACAGTGGAATATTAAGGGGAACTGTGGAGACATTATGTCAAATTTCAATAGATAATAGACACAAATTGAGAAACAAAGTACCTCCATCCCTTTTTGCACTCCTCGTCTAGCTTAATAAATAAATAAAATAGTAGCCCAAAGGCTATTTAATAGGATTCACGTGTGACCCCTGCAGATTTTCTGCCCCCTCCCTCTCTTTCTGCTTGCACATGAGGCCTCAGAGTTGGGTGGGATGTGGAAGAAGCTCCATGGACTTCTGTAACCTTTTGGTGAGATGTGCAGGCTCCTGTCTGAAGGGGCTCCGAGATGCCTGGTATCTGGCCTGCAGAGAGGATTCACGGCCCCTACACACCAGTCTGAAAAACCACCATAGGTCCTTATGTATGTAAACCACACTTCACCAGGGCACCTGGGTGATGGGGGACAGCAAGTGAGGGTCTGTGGTGGTATCTGGGACATCAGAAAAAAGGTGTTAGGGATGGAGAATCACTCAGCAAGCCATGAAGGAGAAGGTGAGGCAGATGGAGAAGGCTTGCAGAAGATGAATAGTGCTTAGGAGTGTCATAACTTAGATGATGTGAACAACAAAATTTCTCTAGCTTATCAGGGAAAGTGACACCAAGAACTAACACCTGTGAAAGGAAGCCAGACAAAAATGATAAGTAAGGTATGCTTTTTTTGTAATCAGTGAGTGTAATTGAACTTTGTCATAACTTCAGATTGGTGAATTTGTCATTGCTTGAAGTTTTCAAATCAACATTTGGATGCCTTCCTAGAAAAGATGCTTTAGCCAAGAGCAAGGTGTTCAGTAAGTGAGTGGAAATTGTGGTGTGTGATGTCAAGGAGGCAAGATAGAGAAATCTGGCCTTAAACTCTTTGAACACAGTCTTTGAATACATCTGGAAAATGACAACAGTACAAAACAAAACCCATCAATGTCAGAATGAAAAATGCCGGGGAAATTATCAAAGTAGTCAAACACTGCAAAGGAAGATAGGAAAGGCAGTGCAGAACTGAGGGCTAATGGTAAGCCATCTAGAGAAAAGGATAGGAGGATAATTTGCAGGACAACAGAGGGATAAGCTGTAGAGCACAGGAGATCTCATGTTAAAATGAGGAAAACCTGAAGAATTCGCATGCCTGCAAAGTTTAGAGCTTAGCTGGAATTGCAGTGGACATCTCTGAACAGGAATGTAGGTCAGGAAGTCTTCAGTCCTGTTTGGTTCAAGTTCTTGGTACACAGACAAGCACGTCCCTCTGAGCCAGGCAGATGACTAGGGCTGAGCTACAGACCAGAGGCATCACCAGAGGACTGCTCAGTACTCTAGGAATACTGTGCTGAGAAAGTGAAGGGAGCATGGGAGAAACAACTGAGCTCTTATGAAACTGATTTCAGCTCTCCCTTGTTAGACGGGCATACTTTGCTTATCTATAGCAATTCCATCCAAAGATCTCAAAGCTTGTTGCAAATTTGTCTTTCCGTGCTCCCCCCAAAAATAAGTAGTCTTGACTTTTGTCTTCTGCTGAGATGTAGTTTGCACCAGGAGACTCTACTGTGCAGCAACACAGTGACCGGTCTCCGTCTGGAGACGCAGCAGCCAGAGCGGGTTTATCCATGCAGTGTGTGATTTCCCAAGCTGGATGCCAGCCAAGATGACGTTGTCAGATTGCTTGCTTTCAAAAAACACTGCCGTGGAGTCCACAGTGATCACACAGTAAGAGGACCTCCCACCTTTGCCTCCCCTTCCCTGGCTCCCTGGGTGCTAGCAGAGAACACTGAAACCCAGCGGAATGAGCATCACTCCTCCTGTAATCACAGCAGAGAAGACATGCTGTCTCTGCCTCCCCCCCCAGGTTACTTAACCAGCGTGGTGGAAGGAGCGAGGGAGCTGTACGTGCCTCTCTGGGAATGACGTCAGAGCGAGGCGTAGGGGGCTGGGGTTGGTGCCACATGGCAAGTCACATGCAGCGTGGCTGTCTTCACATCCTCCTCCAAAAGGCTCTGTGTTTACTCACGCTCTGCAGCATGCTGCTTCTCTGTACAAATAAAACGCATCTCACTGGGATGCTCAGGGCTTGGGGACCAGGGTTTACACATGTGTGTGCACTTGCCTATGGACGGGTATGCATGTATGTATACGTACAGGCTGCACTAGACAATGGTCGTTCTCCCTCCTTCGTTGTTTTAGTATCAGATTATGGACATGCTCTGCTGCTGAGGCTATGAGGTCCCTTTAAGTGAAGCCTGAGCTCTTTTCCATGCAGCAAGAGGGACAAATAAAGTGAGAATGGAGCTGGAGGGAAGTGGAGAGGACCAGAGTCCTTGGCTGGCTATTCACCCTATCCACTCATCCCTCCACTTCTACGTTCCCTCTTTCTCCTGCCGCCCAGCCCTCCCCCTTCCTCCATACACATACACTCCTTTTATTCTCAGTAAGTTATTAAAAATGTAGACATCACCGGCTCCCAGGGTCAATATGTTGTTTTTAAATTTAAACATGAATTTCCATTTCATTGAGCCTTCAGGCCTAATGAGATGTGCTTTGACAGGAGCAGCTAGCTGGAAAAGGCATGATTGAGGGGCGAGCCAATAATATTAACTCACAGCAGAGTGTGCACACACAGCGTTGGAGCCACGAGCCTTGATTCGCTACTATCCGGGGCTCCAGATACAGCAGGCAAGGATTTCTGCTGCAGGCCCTGCAGTGAAATGTCAAATGCATTTAACCATCTGTGAGCTCTGCTTGCTCGGGCTGGCCCAAGTTGGACAGCCTGAATGGAGTTTCTTTCAGCTGGGATGACAGACGGGGCCAGGAGGGCTCTGGAAGTTGGGTTTGTCAGTTTAGAGGGCATCAGCTAAAACAAAGGGAAAAGCACAAAGCTGTGGAGAAGGCACTGGGATGGGACTCAGAAGACATAGGCTTCCATTGACTTACTGCATGACCTGGGCAGATTGCTTCACCTTTCAAGGAGGATCAGGAAGGGGTGTTTGCATAGCCTGGCATTAGAGGTCCCTCCTTTCCCTGCACGGTCGGTCAGTGGAGAGTGCGAAGTTCTCCTGGGGAATGCTTTCAGTGCACAAACTTGATGATGTTTCCTGGGGAGAACATGATTTGTCCAACCGAGTTTGTACAAAGTGTGTGTGGGAGTATCTGTCTGGATTGCACAGTGGGAAGAGGCAGTAACCCCAACTTCTTACTCACACGGAAGAACCTCCTCCTTGCCGATTATAAGATGGTCCATCTCACCAGTGCGTTCTGAATGCTGACAAAGGACCATAGGATCCTCAGCCTGGCTGTGGCACCAGACAAGCTTGTCACTGCAAATGACATTTTCCTCTATTTCTGAAAGAAGACTTGTTTGAGAGTATCCATTACAGATAGTACCCCTCCCCCCTGCCCGCCCCCCCCCAAACCTGTGTTCTACTATTCCTAAGCTGTGTAAGACCATAGATCAGCTGTGGCAGAGCAACAAGGCATGCTTGAGAAAACAGTGAGCACCTGTCCTGGTTTAAGGCCAGCTGGCAACAAAGCACCGTGAGACTGCTCGCTCACTTCTAGCCACCCCTGGTGGGATGGGGAGCAGAAAATATAAAGAAACACTTGTGGGTCGAGACAAGGACAGGAAGGAATCACTCACCACTTATGGTCACAGGCAAAAGACAGGCTCAACTTGGGGAAGAAACAAAATAAATTTAATTTACTACCAATCAAATCAAAACAAGGATAATGGGGAGTAAAACTAAATCTTAAATCATCTTCCCCCCAGCCCTCCCTCCTCCCCGCCTCAGCCCCACTCCCGGTTCTCTCTCCCTCCTCCCCCCGGCGGCGCAGGGGGACGGGGAATGGGGGTTGGGGTCGGTTCCTCACACCTTGTCTCTGCCGCTCCTTCCTCCTCAGGGGGAGGACTCCTCACTCGGCCCTGCTCCACCGTGGGGTCCCTCCCACGGCAGACAGTCCTCCATGAACATTTCCAACATGGGGCCTTCCCGCGGGCCGCAGTCCTCCAGTCACGGCCCGCTCCGGCGCGGGCTCTCCCAGGGAGCGGCGGCCATCTTGGGGGGCATCCATCCCCCTGCTCCGGCGTGGGCTCCTCTCTCCCCGGGCTGCAGGTGGGCATCTGCTCCCCCGCTCCCCTCCGTGGGCTGGGGGGGGACAGCCTGCCGTCTGGTCTCACCACGGGCTGCGGGGGCATCCCCTCCTCCCCGCTCCTCCTCCCCTCCTTCCTCACTGACCTCGGGGTCTGCACAGGGGTTCCTCTCACATCCCAATCTCCTTCTCCCCTGCTGTGGGTTCCCCTTCTTAAATCTGTTCTCCCAGAGGCGCGACCACCGTCACTGATGTGCTCGGCCTTGGCCAGAGGTGGGTCAGACTTGGAGCCGGGGAAGCTTCTGGCACCTTCCCACAGGAGCCGGCCCTGCGGCCCCTCCCTGCTACCAAAACCCCGCCACACAAACCCAAACCAGCACCCATGCAACATAAATGAGGTAGGTCTGATTTTCCAGCTTCCTATTAGAAAAAGCATCACTTGGAAAGAGTGAGAAGAGGACCTCAAAAAGGAAGCAGAGAATTATTTGTAAGTTGTGTCCAAATAAAGATTAGTAAAAATGTTCTGTCAGGGCTCTGTTTGGGAATAACTAGGTATTTGACCTAGCTAGGTTTTTATGAAAAGATTTTTTTTCCCCTGAAAATAGTGATTTAGCATTGATAAATTAAAAGGGGGAGGTGGAGAAGAAAATCAAGTTTGGACCAAAATATTATTTTGATTTTCAATGAAAAATTGATGTTTCCTGTAGACTGAATCCAATTAAAATGCTATTTTTTTCAGCCTTTCTTTTTCTTTATCTGAGTATGTAGGAAAATCCATTTCCCAGCCAGACCTAATCCAGACCCCTGGTGACTAAAAGTCACTGAGAAGGTTGGTCTCAGGTGTGATCAGTAGGGCCTCCTGGGTTTTGTTGATCCAGACTTAAAATCGAGAAGAGTCTTTCTCATGATAGTTTATTGGGTTTGCTCCTGCTGAAATCCACAATGGCAGATGCTGATCTCTGTGTGTGTGTGTTTATAAAATATGAAGAAGAAATGCAGCATGATATTAAATGAAAAGTAAATCAGAGTGATAATTAATAATAAAGGCTGCTGAATATTCTGAATCTTTGAAAAGGGTTGCTTTTTTCCCCCCTGGATCCAGTGAGCACTCACTCGTATGAATAGCATTACATGCATGACTAATCCCTTTGAACTCAATGAAACCCAAGTTGAGTATGTGCAGGAGGCCCATGCAGGATTGGGACCAGGAGCTTTAGCACCGAGTTAAGGGAAGCTGTAGTATTATGTTTGTACTGTTGCTTAATTGTAAAGTAGATGTAAATAGTAAGTCTTCCCAGTTCTAGTCTGTCTGGGCTTGGCTGGAAGAGATACCCTCTTGGTGTCTAAACCCTTCTGGACTTGTGCATTTCTGGCCTTTAAAATGTGATATTTAGCTTTCAGAAAGCAAATAACAACCATTGTACGCTTTTTTACACCTTTCTCCTGAGATTCTTCCAAAGCACTTTTGACAACATTAACTGTTGAGACCTGACAACTCCTCTGCTGAGGACAGACTTTCAGATTTGCTATTTCTCCTTCTCCCCCTCTCTGATTCTGTATATATTTTTCACCTGCATGATGACATTTGGACCTTCCATAAAGCTTCACCTGCTAGAAACATGATTATATAAGAAGCTGAGTTATCATTTCACGTCTTTTCTAGAAATAAATTTCTAACCTGTACAGTCTTAAAATTAAGAAAAAAAATATAATTTATAAAAATCTTATGCTTTTTGAGAGAAGCAGTTCAGTATGTCTTAATGTTTGTTTTTGAGAGTACTAGGTGCTCAATTCTCATTTTATAGACAACTGGGTAGATAAAGGGGAAGTCTAATTTAGAGTATTGTGCCCAATATCACATAAATCATCAGTGTTAGAAGCAAGAATAAGAAACCAGGAGTACCAAATCCCTTGCTTTATGTCCTGGCTGACACTTGTAGTAAGAGAGACACGAACCGCAGCAGCAGAGATGGTGTGAGGATTTGCTGCCTTAACATATAGAACGTTTTCCATAAGCTGAGTTTCATGAGTCAGCATTTCGGAGGGCAATAACTTACAGTAATAAACAGGGAAAGAACACCAAGTTTGTGTGGGTAAATTTGGTTCTAAAGTGAGTGATGTACTTCGTGGTAATCAGGTACAGTTGTGATTTGAACCCTTTAAAGTCTGTGAAATATGTTCCCCGTAGGGTGATTCAAGCCTTTTTTTTTTTTTTCCCCTCTCTTTTATTTTCAGGGTTTTTTTTCTTTCCCCCCTCCCCTTCCCTCTACCTTTAGCTGTCTTTAAGGACAGGTACCTCAGTGGGGTATTTTGCATTGCCACTACAGAAAAAGAGAACAGGGAGTGCAGCATGGAGAGGAAGAATACAAATTTCCACGTTCAATATTTATTTTTGTGAGCTGCAGAGGGAAGCTGCTGTGGCCTCTATATGGAGGCTGTAGGTAGGGAAGAGGGGGGAAATGATAAAGCAAATTCAGGAACAGCAGTTCTATGTAAATTTTTTCCCATCCCGGTGTCTTTCTGCTCAGTGGAGTCTTGGATCGGATTCAGGCTTTTCATGTTCACAGAGAATTGGAAGCTTAGATCTCTGACCTTTTTAAAATCCATTGTGAGTCTCATCTTTCAGAGATTTAAACAAAAGATTTTGACCTAAAGGGCCATTGTTTTACACTTTCTGATAGAGGGGATAAGAAAGACTGAGAGGAAGGAGGGCAGAAACAGATATTATCTGAAATGGGACCTGCCGATTCTGGTGGTAATTTTGCAAGTGGGAGAGCGAGGGAGAGACCCGTAAAGGATGCAAGCTGCTGCTTTAAACCTGTAGCAGGAAATGAGGCAAGAAGATTTGGGGTACAGACAGAACCACTGTTAGAATAATACTGCTTTCCTTACTGTAGTCAAGCTCAGTGTTAGAGGAGAAGGATCCTCCTGATTCATCATTGCCACCATAATCAACTACTTTTATTGTTTTCATATTTAGATTCTGAAGAAAATTCTTAAGTAGCAGAACCTCAGAGAAGGACAGGTCGTGTGATCCTACCATTGGGCATGGTCGGGGCTGAGACCACTCAGTATCTTGGCTTGAATTTGTCATTCTTGATGGTGATTTTCTTTTTCTTGCAGTCCTTTCATCTTGAACATTAGTAATAGCGATGAAAAAGATCCACACACAAACACACCCCAAGCCTTCTTTACTTTCCTTCTCTCTCTTTTTTTCCCCCAAATATGTCTGTTTCTGTTTGGAGCAGATTTTGTGTCACTTTTTGGCAAACAGACAAGATTAAATTCTTCACACCCCTTCTTTTCCCTACTTGACCCACCCAAATATCGACCCACTCAAAGAATTAAAAATGGAAATACACTGATAGGGAATCCTCTGTAGTTGGGAACATTTGAAGGGGATGTGTCCTTTCCCTGCCCACTCTAGATGGACCTTCGTGATGAGGAGATGTGCTATCAGTGGAGTTTTATCGCTGCTCTCCTCTTCAATAGGAAACATCAGTGGGTGTAGAGAGAGGAGACATCTGACACACCAGATGCATAAGGGGGAGGAAGGATTTTCTCCTCAGTGAGGCCATGTGTGAGGGGCTCACCCCAGGCTGCAGAAAAGGCTAGAGCTCTGCTCCCTCTTGCTCTCACTTGCCCAGCTGCAGTAGCCTCTAATACCTAGGAGTGCATTCAGTAAACACTCAGACTGGCTCCAATTGGAGTGGTTTGGTTGGAGGTATGGAGTGAGGCAAACCTTCATTTTGCTTGGATTTGAGCAATGCTTTTGGTCTCGTTTCCAAAGAAAACAGAGCTTATTCAGTCAGACAGTCCACCCACATCTGTTTGTTCACCTGCTTCTGTGCTGCCCCCGTTTCCTTCTACACTCCCCGATGATATTTTTGAAGCTATCAATTGGTTTTGACCACATTTAAAAAACCCTAAAAGTTTTGACGATAATTGCAATTCCACTAGTTGTGCAAAAACTGGCAGACAAAAGGGATACAAATGCATTTCCCTGCTGAGGAGGTGGTGGGCAGAGTTCAGCCAGGGCAGCAGCTGTCCAATCTGCACCCACGTACCGGCCAACGCAACTGGCACGCACAGTACCCAGCGTTAGCTACAGAGCTCTCAGTCTTTTGGACATAGTGGAACCTATGGAAAATGGTGGTTTATTGGGATGGGAGAACATGGGAGGCCTAAGATACAAATCTGTAGCAAGCCAAGCTTTATTAGTTTGGCTTCATACTTTGCGAAAGCTTTCACAGTATATGAAAGATGTGCCACTTAGCTTAGAAAAATGCCACGTCCCTGAAAAATACCAGTGTCATTGAAAGACCCAGGATATGCTGTCAGTCCTGAGTGCATTGAGGCAAACAGAAGAAAAGTTAGCTGGGCTCCAGCAAAGCAGCAACTTTGCGATAGGTTGGAGTAGAGACATTAAGTTGTAAATATAAGGCAGACATTGCTCTATTGAAAAGAAGAAATCTTCCCCAAGCAATAACCCAAATATGGAACTAGTTGTTGCAGGACATTGTGAAGATCAAAAAGTATTCCTGGAGTAGGAGGTTTAAATAAATAAAAAAATAAGAGTACTAGGCAAATTTCCAGAGAAGGAATCTATGGTGACTCTTAGACACGATTCCCCACATAACCTATTTCTGAGAAATTACCATAATTGCTCATATCCAGAGGATAAGAGTCTCTGGCTAGGAGGGATTGACTTGTGCTCTTTCTTATCCTCCATCCATAAACATCTCCTGATTACTGTCTGAAATAGGTGCTGGATTTGAGGAATCATTAGCTGGGTTTAGCACTGCTGTTTTCGTTATTTCATCCTCCTTTGTCGGGTATTCTGAATGCTACTAAAGCAAGGAATGAAGCTTGAACCAGGATTCATTGGGAGGGAGCCATGGACAGATTGACAAAGCTGCTGCGGGACAAGAAACTGATAATTGTAGCAGATTTATGATGACCTTTATAAACGGGCATTGGAACCTTGAATTCAAGGGGGAAGCCATTAACCCTTTTGCAGAGATTAAAAATAATTTCATAGGGTATTTTGAAGTATGCAAAAATTTTCCCCCTGGTGACATACTTTCCTTTGGGTGTGATTTGAAAAGCTGTGCATTCTCTCAGGGGCTAAGCTTCAAATAATAGAGAAGCATGCAGGGGAAGAAGCTGCTTTCACACTTCATAAAAGCAGGACAACATTCCACCAGGGAGCCAGCAAGCAGGGTCCCTACAGGACCTGCAAAGGTGTGTTTAAAACAAAAGTGAGGTAGGTTAAGAGAAAACTGCAGTGATTAGATCCAAGGGGCCAAGCGTTTCCTATGTATAATAATTTGTTTATTGCAACAGTGACATCAGCAGAGTTTTGCTGATGTATTCTGTCTGCGGTTCCACCCAGCCTTTTCTTTGTGAAAACAAGAAAAACTTGGTAATAAGGTATTCTCACATCATAAAATATTTCAGAACTGCAAAGCTATCTGAACATCTCAAAGTTTTTGGAAAATATGGAGTATTTTACTTAAGAGAGGCAAAAATACACAACTTCATGAGAACAGTAGCAGATTTCCTTAGGGTTTGATGGCAATTGTAGTCTTCGGTGTACTGAGGCTGCTACGATTTTGGGGAGAGAGTGGAAATTGTTACTTCCCTAGTGTGTGAGTGGGGAAACTGAAGCAAGGAAGGTTGAAGGAACCTCCTGGAAGAAGTCTGTGGTGAACTTCTGAGCTTGCCTTTAAAAAAAAAAAATTAAAAAAAATAAAAACCACAAACTTTTACTGTGCTTAGAGTTTCCTCTATCAGTGTTGTGGCTAAATATATTTTTCTTTCTACATTCAAGATGAAATTATTTTGCTAAGAACTCAGTGGGAGTGTCTTACCACTTGCTGCACACAGTGATGAGGAACTACCGAGTAACTGATCAGTGGTATCCTGAGAGGCTTTGCATCACTCAAAGAAAAGATTCCACGCATTGTGTTGCATTTGTGCAGGATGGTGGTCACAACTCCCTATAAACTTTGAAATGATGCCTCCCTTAAAATCCGATGGTCCCAGCCCACAGATTCACCAGGTACCATTTGTAGTCAGGATGACTCGTGTTCCTGTGGTGCAGCATAGTTCATCCTACCTTTCAGGACACAGTGATGGTGTGAAAAGTGCAGATATTGCCTGGACAAGATGAAGGAAGGTTGATAAACCCTGTACCAGACAACATGGATTATATGACCTAATATGAACAGATAGGTAGATATACCTCCTACGAGGGTCTGTGTTGGTCAGATGTCTGATACGAAGAATAGAGGCTGGCTCATCTCCATTGCTCTCTTTGTGAGCAACAACTTCTGCTTGACCACAATGGACCTAGTGTTCTCTCTTGTCTCAGCATCCAGGGCACAAAAAGTGCACTCTGCCCTTGCAGGTAGGAGCAGGAGAGCTGATTTTCCCCATTAAGGTTCTGGAGTCTGGATAACTGCTTTACCCCGGGATGGCTGATCAGTTAGTAGGATATTTTTTCTTCCACAGCTGGCCATGGAGGTGGTGGGGGAAGAGGAGAGAACAGCAGAGAGTAAGCTCCTGCCAGCTCCCTGTCCTTTCCTTGCTTTCCCCAGATACCACCCAAGCCACCTCGATGTAGCTGCTGGGAGATGTGCAGAGGGACAGTGAGGGGTCCAGGCACAGAGGGGGCTGCCCAGAGCTCCCCCAGACTATGTCAGAAGAGCCATGTCTTTTCTTGTCCCAGCCTACATCCAAGCACAGCTTCTGCATGGCAAGCGGAACCTGTGGTGCTGGGGCAAAGGGGATTTTGACAACAGTACTTTTTCTGGGTTTAAAGTGAAAAATAAGCCATTAGTGTGGGACACTGGAGTTTGAAACAAGAGCTTATCATGAACACAAAATGAAAGTGGATGACAGTTACTTTTATCTATTTGTCTTCATTTCAGTGGATTCCCCCTTCACCCACTCCCACCCTCCTCCCATCCCTGTCTTTTTGGGTGAATAGCAGGTTTTGAACAATCTGTTAGTAGTTGCCAGCTCAGCTCCTTTGCTTTTGAGCCATATTTATCACTTGTTTCCTGAGTTCTTACAAAAGAGTTCTGCTGCCTTTGAGTTTTACAGAGGGGTCTCTCTTTTCTGCAAGAAAAGGAAGAAACGCAGGGAAGCTGTTTGCTCAAAATCTGGAAGAGGAAAGAGCTTCCCCTCACCTTGTTGCTCTCACTGACCTTTTTCCCAGTTCTCACTTAAATTAAAATTTTTTTTTTCTGTCTGTCCATCCCTTCCTGCTCTATATATCATCTTTACATCACAGATAATCATTATCGAGAAAATCTTAGCATAGTGCACTACTTGGAAGGGATCTTGAAAGGGCGTCTGTTCAGCTGCAAGGCAGGACCAGACATATCTAATTGATGGATAATTAGAATCCAGCAGACTATGAGTGGGTCCATCAGAAGATTTGGGTTTCCAAACTGCTGATGATGATGCTGAGCTGTCCTTAAGAAGGACTGGCTTCAGCTACTGCAGCTGCCACCTCAAGGAATGCCTTGTCCAGACCCACAGTCTCTGGCTCAGGCTAGTAGTTGTTAACCCAATTGCTCTGGGGTTTATTTCCAAATCATGCCATGTTTGTTTTTGACAGTTGGCCTGCCCTAAGAGGACCAGGCAGTGCCTATTAGTGGAGCGAGCCCTGGGATTCAAGAGAGCACAGTGCACAGTGGGCTTTTCTGCTGGGTGTTGTAGTATGGAAGCTTTTATCCACCATGACACAAATGCTGGAGCAGCAGTTCCCAAATGACAGTTTTTGGGACCACAGCTAAGGAGGACATCAGTGGAAATATGTAGGGACTTCTGATCTAAAGAGTAGTGTAAACTGTGGGTGTAAGTCCACGATGACAGCCTGGGAGAGGGTAGAAACATGCAGACCCCAAAAGGGACCTGGCCATCCCTGTCAGTGGGAAATTTAACCCAGCTGCAGAAATAAACCCTCTCCTTGTTCTGTGGAAGCTGTTTCTGAATGCATCTGAGTCCCTAAAAAGTCCTCATATGGGCCAAGGAAGAAGACAGAGAGGCAGGGAAACACAGGTCATTCATTTTCCTTTCACCCTACCTTCTCTAATAAGTGTGATTTACTTACCCAAAAATTCTGTAGAGGGAAGATCTGGCTCTTCAGGTGCAGAAGAGCTGCGTCCCAAAGATAGTAAATGACTTAATATTATCACACAGTGACTCAGACAGGAAAGAACCCAGGTGTCCTGACTTTCCCCAACTTTTCATGCTTTTCACCCTGTTCTCTCTATTTCTGCAAAGCAGTTGTGCACTAAAGTGTGCGGGAACTGCCACGCTTTGTACACAGTGAATCCAGCTTTTAAATTTGGGCCTGGCTGGTAGACCTTCCTCTTGAGTCCCTACAATTTACAGTCCCTCCTCTCCACATTGAATTGTGTTTGTAAATAACCAGTATATCTTTTGGTGGAAAAATAAAAATGCAAAGGATCTGTTACAGGATAGATTTGTAAACTAAATCTTTCTTCTGCAAAATAGGGATAGAGGGGAGGAGTCCTTTGGTGTTTTATTTCCTGCACAATTAAAAAGCTCTCATACTGCTGTAAATAAAACTCCAGTAACCATAGTCAGCTGGAACCATGCGGAAATCACTGATTTTCAGGCTGAACAAAACTGTCCTTTTGTACACCTCTGCCATGTATTGGCACTGAGCCGAAACAGACTTTGAGCGTGTGTGGGGTGGCAGCTGGCTGTTTGCTCTGTGCCTTGCCTGTACAGCACCCAGCACATACATTTTCTGATTCAATAGGAATATTTTGAGGACATTGCAATGATAAAAATATACAATTATGCGTTGGGTGGTAGGTCATTACTGTGCTGACTGCATTTGTTCTTTAAGTAGCCGGAGAGAAGCCAGTATATCCCAATAGCTAAGAAAGGATTTGCACGCCTGGCTGGGGATCTCGGTGCTTTATCTGCTCTAGTGAACCAAGTCTCCAACTCCCTAAAATGCAGAGAAATGTAGTCACTCAGAACCTTTTCCTTTGTCACTGAGTTGCACGGTCCTGGACCAAAAGGGAATTTGAGGGCAGAAGGGAGAAACAGACCCTAGGTCTGGTTGTTCCCTAAGACAGCATGCTCTTTAGTTCCTATTCCTAACACTAGATCACCCTTTTTTGATTGAGTCAGATATTGATGAAAGTATTTTTTTCTCTGTCACATCAATGTTTTCAGATTTTTATTAGAAACGTAGAAAACATTTTTTTCCAGCCACGTTTTTTTTGTGGCTGAAAACAGGAAAAAAGTAATGGGAGGGGAAAAAAAGTTATCCATGACTGGTATAAGGCTAGGATATCTTTATTTTAGCAAGTTTCAGAGCACCGTTTCCTGTCAGCTGAATATCATGATGGAGGAACCAGCCTCCAGGATACCTGCTCTGTGGGCTATGGAGGGATCTTTGCACAGTGTCAGTAGCAAGTTTGCGACACGTATAGCGGAAAGTGGCTCATTTTTTTCCATTTTGGCATCTTCTCACCAGTAAGATGTGGGCAAATTGGAGGGAGTTCAGACAAGAGCCACAAAAATGATGAAGGACTCGTGAAGAGTTGACTTACGAGAAGAGATTAAAAGAACCAAATATGTGTAGCTTGGCTAAGGAATGACTGAGAGGAGGGGGAGGAAGGGAATGTGATATTTATCTCTCTATATTTGCAAGGATGTAAATTCCAAGGCAGGAGATGAACTGCTTATGATGGTACAAAGGGAGATTTACTAGAAGTTGTAGTAGGAAATTAAGCAAAGGAAATTTTCAGCTGAACGTCAGGAGAATTTTGTTAAGGGTAAGATAACAATGATAAATATTTATATAGCATTTTGATAGTGTAAAGGGGAAAATGGTGGCACACTGATTCCTGCATCAAATGTTTCTAGGCAATAGGGAAGGATTGCTTTCTACCCTGTCTTGCTATTTGAGAAAAGGCTTAGTGCAGAGAAGGGAAAGTTCTCCCTCCAATACGTGAAGTAGAGATGGGTAAAAATCTTTGTCTAAGCGTAACTGGCTTTGGTACTCTAGCAGTAGCTTGGCTAGACCTTGACCAAGTTGCCTGGTCACGTGCTGAGTAAGTCAATTGTTGGTCATCTATTGCTGACTTTTCTAAGGACAAATAGATTGGTAGGGCTTTTTTCCTAGGCAGCTCAAGCACAAGATGTGGCTGTCTTCTCATGGCAGTGGTTTATATTCAGAATAACATCGGAAAACTTGCCGTTTAGTTGCTAAATAAACTGAAGCCAGCATCTCTGCTTTCCAGCCCGGGATCAATTCACTACACAGCTTCATATTAGTGCTCACTGAACTTAACAGGAATTTTCCAACATCAGCCCAAGGAAAGACATCTTCTTAATAGTGTGGTGGAAAGCCAGTAGTTAAGGACCTGGAGGCCTGACATGAGAATGCCACTATTCTGCTGAGGACACCAGAATGTGCTTTGCAAGGGACAATCCCATACAAGTCTGGTGGGAGTACATAGGATAGGAAGCATTGGTGTCTTCTGTCTGTCATATAAATTACAGTGACCCTCATCTGATGCCCACAAAAGCCACATTGGAGTCTTTCAATTGACTTTGTCAAGTAACGGGGAATCCCAAAGATCTTCCGATCTTTACGCACTCTGCCAGAAAAATATTTCACATGACTCAAGATGAAAACGGGGTGGGTTTCTCTTTATCTTTTTTTTTTTTTTTTTAATGCAGTGTTCAGTGTCTGGGACCAAAAAAAAAGTATTGTCAGATGTGTAAATGCAAATTTAATGAGTGCTTAAAAAAATCCCTTCAAATCAATGCAAAAATATTCCACCGTGGAGTCATTTTGATTAAAAAAAAAAGGGGGAGGGGGAGGAAGAGGTTGCCTGAAATAAGCAAAATTTCAAGCTAATGGGAATCTCATTCATTATTTAATCCACTCCTTATCTGAAATGTACAAAAAATGGAATCTAATGTGGCGTATGTATGTTGTTGTCTTAGCGAAAAGACAGGGGCAAAGGCCTGCAATTTCACTTAATATATTAAATCCTACTGCAGGCTTTGAGCCAGATTAATAACTCTAGCGAGCTAGAAAATCCCAATATATATTTTTTCTAGCTCCATGCATGATGCGGCTTGATTCATAAGCAGCTCTACCGCTGGGCTTTATTAAATACAAATAAAACATCTCTTCTATTGCAAAAGCCCACAAGGTGACAGAAAGAGGAGAAGCAACTGTCCTTGCTAGTTAAAATGTATTTTCTTTGGCTTCCTCCTCCTTACCTCAGCCCCCAAGTCCCAGGTCCCTAGAATATTTATACAGTCATAACCCTGTACATAGAATCCAGGGGGATAGACTGAAAGGAAAGAATTTGTTCCCGATCACTGGGGCATGCTTGTGAAAAAGACCCTGCAGTATTCCTACCCTCAAGTGGACACGACTCAATTTTATGCCCGCTCAGGAGAAGAGTTTCAGCAGCCCAGCACGCTCCCTTACAGTCTGGGACAGCTGGTTTGTGGCTGATTTAAGTGTACTACTGAACGACTCGTTGGCAGCTCTGCCACGAAACCTAGGCTGGTGCTTTGTTTGCCAGGCAGCATATTTGAACCCCAGGCTTGGAAAGCAAAAATGGTGTCAGGGAACTCAGAATCACCAGGCTGGTTTAAAAATCATGAGATTGAAACTGGAAAGTACTGGAGAAAGACTCTATATTTTTAAAGCTACTTTGCAAGCCTTTCCTTGTATATGCAGTGACAGTAAAACAAAGGATTTTGGAGAAAAAAGAAAATCAAAATTACATGGACAGCATAGTCCTGCCTATAAATTGCAGCACTAATTTGGGAAATCAGTCCTATTTTGGACAACACTGAAACACGTGCTGTATGCATAGCTAAGGATGTGCTTAAAAGTTGTCCTGAAAGGAAAGGTTTACTCAGGTACTTACCACCTTTTCCTAAATCTGGGCTGCTGTGTACACAATATTCAAGGCCAAGTTCTTGGGGTCCATACAGGGACAGGGCTTCCTAGAGAGTCAAATTAGATCCCATTGCAACCCATTGCTTCAGTATCTTACAGTGCCATAAAAAACATGAATATGCCTTGAGTTTAACAGTGGTAATCCCTGCATGGGACACCAGCAAAATTCTGGGAACACCAAACTCTTTCATGAAGGTAGATCTGCTGGGGTAGATACAGTACAAATATGTAGGAGATGGATCCTGCTCTGGAGAGATTAAGATCAAAGTAGGCAAGTGAAGTAGTGGAGAAAGGTATTACCTGTTCTGCAGCAGGCAAACAGAGCTGGCCTGATGTAGAGCAGGAGAGAGGATGCCAGTTAAAGCACTTTGGGGGAAAATGGTGCCCTCTTAAGGTCTGATTTAAGCCATCACTTGATCTTTCTAAAGCAAACAGAAGAATTATATCTTATTTGTTTTATTTCTCTGGAGAAAATGAAGCTTTAAGTGTACTGGAACAGGATAAAATAACCTCCCCAATGTAATTTCCCAACTATTTTTTTTCTTTTTTGGTTTTGTTTTTTTTTTTAATCATGGATGACCGAAGAGAGTTGTTTTGTTTTAATTAAAGGGAGAAGAAAAATGGGGACTTAAGCTAGTACTGCAGGTTATCAGATATCTGGCAGTGAAATAAGAAAGTAGCGGGTTTTATTGCTGCTGTTGGGGTTTTTTTTTGGGGGGTGGGGGGGGGGGGGGAATACGTGTAAAGTTATTTTTAAATCCACATTAGTAACTTGATGGATTTTTCCACTTGGTCCTGGCGCAAACCCAAGGATTCCAGTCCCGGCTGCGCTGAGCTGATGGAAGCAGTGTCCAAAGGGACCAAGGACAAGGGCATGGTGCAGGAGGAGGGACGGTTTTCTGTCTGTGTCTGCAAGGCGTCTGTCATGCTTCTGGTTGGGGGCTGCCCATGGAACTGCTCTGGTGTCACTGCAGCACCTCTGCCGTGTGGTGAGCAACAAGTGAGGAGTAGATAACCTGAAGGGGTTTGAGGCTGACACAGGCTACTCCAGTCCTACTCCATAGCTGGGCCAGTCCTTGGGACTGTTGTTGGTGATTTATTATAGCGTGCATTGCTACCATTTGAAGGTAAAAGACCTGGAGTACTTAGTGCTTACCACATGCAAAATGAAAAGATGGTCCTTGACCCGAACTGCTCTGAGATGTGAACGCCTGAGAGAGGCCACAGCAAACAGATGGAGGGAGAGCAAGGTAATATAGAGCGGATTATGATTTGGTTGGGAAGTTGCAGTGATAGCACACCAGCTGCCTCGTGGGTGTTGAGTGGTTTGGAAGTGTCACCGCAAAGGTGAGTTTCAAGGAGGGATGGCTAGGCGGACTCTGTAGTAGACACCTCTGATGTTGGCAGGACTTTCACATCCCTGATACACAAAGGTCTCTGGACAGTAGAAACAGCTGACATGGCGTTGGGGTTAAGCCAACACTATCATGCTGTTAGGATGTTTATCTGAACCAACCGTCGCAAAAGGCTCTCCCATGCCTACCTCAATATTAAGGACTCAGAGGCTTTTGAGGACAGAAGGCATCATTTCTCCTGACCTTCTGGATATAATAGAGGCCACGGGATTACAGTGATTCCTGTACCAGGCCCCTGTCACTTGAGCTGAATCACAGCAGCTCTCTCGGAAAGGCATGCAAGCCTAATAAAGAGCCTTCAAGGGAGCTGGTGTCTCACTTTTGTAAGGCCTGTGTATGCGGTTGCACAGCATGTGAAATATAGTAAGTATGTATTCTTGCATTGTTTTTTGATTGTTAAGTGGGTATAAAGGCCTTTCTGAAAAGCTCAGGGTTTTTGAGCACAATCATGTGTACTGCAGAGGCAGCAACTGAAGGCTAATTTGAAAAATTCATGCTGGACACTGGGCTGAGATGTGCCCTTTAAATGATGGTCAGTGACCCAGGAAGAATTTCCTGAGTGCAGGAGGACCTCGGTGGAATTGTTTCATGTCTGCAAGTGTGTGGCTAAGCAGTTTAAATGGAAATAGTACTAAGGGTATATTGCTTTCCTTTGGCTTGCATTTAAAGTGCTTATCCTGTGCTTCAAACGCTCATGATTTTACACAAACTTAAGTTCAGCAGAAGCATTTCCAAACTTTAAAAATAAAAAGTCAGTAAAATTCCAAATCCTTATTTTAATTTATGTTTTTGTCCTCTTGGTGCCCCAAATGCCGTGTTACCTCTTCCTCTTTCATTTCCCTTATATAGTCCACTACATTCGAAGGGTCCACAGATGTTAAAGCTGGCTGGGAGCATAAGCAATGAGATTTTAGATAAAGTAATAGGATTCAGGAGCTGAGTTTTGTTTGTGCCACAGAGTTGCTTTAGGACCCCTGAGTGGGACATGAGAACTTTACGAAAAGGATGAGTTAGGGAGAGGGGTGCTATTTGGTTTCACAAATTCATTAGCAATCTTGTCTAGCTATATGCTAGCAAATGGGAGGAAATATGTTTTCTTCTGGGAACAGTGTTGAACACACCACTCTCCTGATCATTTTTAGACACTCTAAATGGAACTGGAAAATAAAAAAACCCCATAAATTATAGGAAAGTTTAAATTATCCCCAGAAATGATGGACTAAACTGAGCCCGACATTGTTGTCAACATTCTTTTAAACTTTCCCCATCCATTACAACCCCTTTTCCTCTGTTGAGATCATGTCTGTCTAGTTTGTAAACTCTGAGTATGCAGCCCAAAACCACACTATTTCAGGCACTGCTAAGATATCGTGCTAGGACTAGGACTGAAAATGGATTAGTCCATTTTCTCTGTTCCAACTTAAGAGTGAAGGAGTAAATAGCGTTAATGCTGAAAAGTGAATTAGATTTCTAACACTGTTTCTGATTGAATAGTTTTTTCCATTTGCTAATAGCCCAGATAATAGCAAATGCCCTTCAGTAACATGTGGTGTTTTGTTTGTATCTTTCTTCTGACAGCATCTTTTTAAAACACCATGTTACAGCTCATTCATGAAATAGTTATCAATTCTGTGCTTGTTTGTTTCTTCAGGCAAGCTAAGTATGTCCTTGTTAACACTGGCTGTCAGGCATTGTGCACCCGCAGGTTGTGCTTAGCTCCCTCCTTTTAAGGGTCTCTCAGTCAATTAAAATGGTAGATACAAATTTCAGGTGCTTTGGAATAGGGCTTTCAAATCCAAATGCCGATTTCACACTTTGTCGGAAAGCAGAGCTGCACGGGACTGGGGATGATGGCTGCTTTTTCCGTGCGCTGGCTGAGCTGTAGGCAGGAGCCGGAGTGTCCCTTGAACACTGAGGATGCTGAGCCAGGTTGGAATTTAAACTCTACAAGCAGGATTATTTTGGTATCTCCTTTTCCAAAGCTGCTATCTTACTTATCTCAGAAATTCCTGCTTAAGCATACTTTTACCCTCCATGCTGTTCTTGTCAATTCTAGTTTTCTTAGGTCCTCATTGCAGTATCTAAACTTTCCAATAGTGTCGTAACCAGCTGGGCTATTATGTCACCTGTAGCTAATTTTTTATCATCATCCCCCCTGCAGAGTGAGTGGGGTAGTGTTTCGATAGGGTTTCATTTGTTTCTGCTGTTGCAATGCATGTGCTGCTCCATGTGAGTATTTGAGGGAGCAGGTTAAATTGGCTACAAGAAATTAGTGTGTCTAGAATGCTTCTTTGCTCCTGTGTTAGTTCCGAAATACTATATTTGTCTTGAAAATTATCGTTCCCAGTTAAGTTATACATATGGAAAAAAAGTCTGTCAGGCTTTCAGAGCTTGTCAAATACAGTCCATAATGTACATTAGGTCTCTTCCACTTGCATCGTCCATGCCTTTGAGGTGTTTCCCATGTGTCCTTTGATGATTAAGTGACAATCTGTGATTTGGGATTGCCTAGCAAATTCCTTTTCTTTCACTGTACCAATCTTCCCAGCCTACCCCATCAGTCTGCTTTATCCAAGTATTTCAATGCCTAAATTATTAGCAAACTAGGGCAGAGATCATTTACTTTGGGGTGTCTATTCAGTACTTTTCCCAAGTATTTAATCTCAGATTGGTGACTGTAAAGCTACAGTAATTTGTAATTGCAATTACTGAGTGGTGACAGTTAAATGGTATGTAATAAGAGCCTTTTAGCTACATACTGAGTTTTATCCTAGTTTATCACTGACATTTCATTCAAAGAATAAATCTCATAAAGTTTTAGTTTTGTAGATATAGTCAGCTAGACCAGAAATGTTTGCAGATGAGTGCTACTCAGTTGCTTCTGACATGGTATCCTTGGAAAAATACATGTTTAATTGTAATATGTTCCTTTAATGTATTTGGGTAGTTCAAAGACCTATGAACTGTTTTTTTTTTTTTAATTGCTCTAATTCATTTAAGAAAAGTGAATGTAACTTGGAATTGTTACTTATTTGGATCTCAAAATATCCATCTAGGTTTTTGTTAAATGCAATACCCTAGTTTGAATTTGTATCTTTAAAAAAGAAACTGATGAAATTGATGTGGAATAATTATTTGATTAGTGTGTACTCAAATCCGTTTGAATAGCCAAATTCCTTGTTCTGCGACAGTGTGCAAAGCCTCTACTTAATCCCTGGGTGACAGAACTCACAATTGTCTAAGTGGAAAAGATCCCTTGCCAGGTATCCCTGGGAAGCACACCTCTCCCCTCGCTGTAATGACAGTTATGATTGTTCGGTATTTTGTAAGACTGGCTTACGCTCCCAGTGCATGCGATTCTCACTTAACAGATGCTTTGACTTTCTGGTACTTTTACCCTTTTCAGGTCTGTATCTCTTCCTTTGATTGAAACTTTTCTGAGTTGGGAAGCAAAGACTGCTGCTGCAGGAAGGCCTGCTTCTCCTGTCCTCAAGCAAGCCGTCCCTTCCACATTCTGCAGGGAAGCGAATAGAGCTTGGCAAGGAGATGAGCATGGGAAAAAGTTACTGGAGTGCAAGTGGGATGTTTGATAAATTACTGTCGAGAGTATTATTTGTTGTACTGTGATTGCGATTAGTCCAGACACCACCCTGGTTTCTTCTGAGGTTATTTCCTTGAGATTAAGCAAAGCATAATAGTGTGATGGAGTTGAAGTTTATAGGGAAAGAGATTAGAACATTCATTAAACTTTTCTGTATTTATCTCACTCTTCTTGCAAGACAATTTCTTTTAAAGCCAAAGCCAGATACTTGAATGAAAAATGACCCATCTCCTTAACTCTCCTATCCACCACATTTCATGAAAATTGACCTCTCCATTAGATCAACTGATCGGTGGAGCATAACCCAGGTTTAATGGCCATCAAAGAGAAAACCAATTTAGTTTCAGCTGCTTTGACAGGATTGCATCTGCAGGACTTTGAGCAGACTGGTCAGATGTGGTTTTTTTCTAGTTGTTGTGCCAAGTCTTTGCTAAACTTCAAGTAATGATCTCTCACAACTGTCCCTTTACTACTGGCGATTTGTGCTAAAAATAAGTTACTGGGTGTTTCACAGGCAGTGCTGTCAAAGCCTGGACTTATGTGTATGCATGAGGACTATCATGTCACCCTCTTGTGGTACAGATAAGGGATCTATCCTTTCTTCAACCTGCTGAAAGTCTTGCATTTCTTTTCAAGTGCCAAAGAGGCATCACCGATTGAAATATGACAATTTTCTCAAACTCTTGTCTTCTGGATATATAATCCGTTTCCATCACAGAGTGAGTTCTAGAGTTAAATAAGATGTTTCACATGCAGTAATTTTTTTTTTTTTTTTTTTAGCTAGCTCTATGTGGTTCTGCTTCTTTCTGAAATTGATCTTTGCTAATGGGATCCAGTCTTGACTGTATGCGAGAGCTACAGTAATATGTTGGGGGAGTGGGTTGGTGGGTTTCTTTTTTGGTAGAGCAGAGTGAAATACTTAGACATGGATTCAAGAAGAAGGTTTGGGAACCTCCAGACTGGTATGATATGGATAGATAAAGCTGTTAAGGATTCCATTTTCCTGTGGGGTTTTCATCAGCATTCCTCATGAGTAATCTGAATATACCCTGACCTAGAACTCCAAGCCAGTGTAAGGTAAGGTTTCAGTTCAAAGTACTTGTTAATTCACATTAACCTCAATTCTTAAGAGCTCCTGTTTGGGTTTTTTTTCTCCTTTGTTCCTTCTACTGTTACATCTCTTTCAAACTTCCAGATGTATTCTGCAACTTCTGTGGCTTTGGGACAGGGTACAGGTTAAAAAAAGAAAAATTAATAAATTGGTATAATTCATTTGGGACCTAGCATAAACATGTTCCCCATTCTTGTTCCAGGGATATTTGTGTCTTTCCAGACTCTGATCCAGTGGAACTCATTGCCATATGAGTATCATTGATGAGAATAATTTTTATAGGCTTTAAACACAGAAAAGAAGAGAAAAATGCCTAGTAAATAAAAGAAGGAAACATTTTAAGACAGAGTAATGCAAAGCTTCTAAATGCATGACTTAAACCAACCTTTTAATGATTAGGCATTAGGAGGAAAGTTTCCATGGGAACATATTATCTCATCAGTCTCTATCTACTTCAGTGTTCCTTGTGTCCTCAATTGAAACAGCTGGAACTAGCTAAATTATGCCATTTTGTTTGTTTTCCATTGTATGAAACTTTTTTCTGTGTATGTTTCAACTGCAACACCAAAAAGTCAGTCTCTCTCTCTCCGCTCCTCCTTCTTTCTTGGCCCAATGAATGTTTAATTATTTATACAAGTGGAATATCTCCAAGAGAAGAGAGGGAGAGAAAGAGGGAAGGAGTAAAATGGAGAGAAATTGTTTTAGCTTTGCTGGTGTGGAGTTGATCCCAGTCTTGAAATAAAGATCAGCCTTTTTGGACTTGATTATTTACCAGTTAGGAAAAAAAAAAAAAGAAAGAAGAGAAAAATCGTGAACCTCTGATAAATAATTCAGGCTCCTCCATCTGTGAAAATGTTGGATTTGGCCTAATTTTCCTTATAAACAAAGACCATCATCTGCTCCAGAAAATAAAATCTGCAAAATTTAGGTTCTGAAGGGGCATTTTTTCCCTGCCAAGATCTGATATATTTTTTCCCCACACGCATGCAATTAAAAAGCCAAACCAGGAAATTATAACAGAAAATCAGGCAAGCTACCTTTCATCTCTGTTTCTGGTAAAATGTCATCTGCTTAGGGCTATGTTGTTGAAACACAGGTCGACAAGAAAGGAATTGTTGAGCTTTGCCACGTTCTGCTATTCAGTGCCTAAATCCCTTCAGCAGCAAACGTTAGATAGCTGGTACTGACCTGGGAAGGAGACTCCATCATCAAGGGTTGTGATGGAGCTTGAATAAGGACAAGAAGTAACTCCACTTTGGTCTGTATCCTGTGTTGCACAGAATGAGAATCTCTTTCAAATTTAAAATCTTTAAGATTAATAGTTTTGGCAATTCCGCCCCTCCCTGGGCATTTTGTCTTCAGAATTGTAAAGACGTGCCTGGGTGCAAATACATGTTATTATTTGCAGGTCACCTGAAATTGATGAATTCATAGAGACTAGCTGCAGCCCTGAGACAGAGGTTTCAGGTGGTAAAGGTCTGAGGATTAGGAGAGCCTGAAGTTCAGGTGAAATGGGACCTCACCATGGGTCAGACTATGACCATGAAATGGATAGTCTCATCTTCTGTCTTCTACATCTGAAATAGAAGTGGGAGGGCAATGACATGCAGCTGACTTCTCAAGGTTTTAAGAGATTTATATGCTCAAGGGTGGTTAGATACCAGGGGAAAGGCCTGTGGGAAGCTGAGGTGGGCATGGAAAGAAGGTGTACCAGGCTACAGACCTTGATATATAGTCTAGGAAATAGTGTTCAGACCTAAATTTATAGAGATTGGAAAGACAGGAAAGTTGCAAGGAAGGGAGCCTTTATCCACAACTTAGCAAAATGCAGCAAGAAAAAATTGTGGAGGGAACTCTGAGAGGCCTTGGGTAGAAAATGTAGTGTGATGCTGGTGAGCACATCAGACCCATGGCAGATGCTTCTTTGCATTTGGCTTGTTCCTTTGATTTCACAGAGGTTCAGGAAAGAAAAAAAAAAAACAAACAAAACACAAGCCAAATTTGAGCACAGTTTGTTTGGCAATTACTGTATTCATGTATGCATGAAATTTCTGGTGGGAACTTCTTAGGGAGAGTTTGTGGCTAAATTATTACCATTTCTCTCCTAAAACTCTAAAAATGTTAATGAGGGTTGGTGCAAAAACTTGTAACTTTAAAATTAGATAGTCCAATGGAAATATCCTGAAAGTGAGGTCCTTCTGAAAAACAAACCAAAAAGCTCATGAGAGCAGAATGGCAGTTTCCCTTCAACAGTTACAGTGGTGAACTCAGCTTTGCAACATCTGAATCAAATCCAGCTATCTAGCTCTGTCAAACAGGTGGGATATCTATCTGACTGCCACACATACACATGTTTCTACTCAATAATAAACACAAAAGACATAGAGGAAGAATCTATCATAAAGTGTTTGGGGAAAAAAGAAACAAAACCAAAACAACAGGCGTTAGTGGTTTTCTTCTGGGTTCCAATAAAAAAAAATAGCCACATTATGAAATGAAATTAAATAGATGTGGACTCTTGGAGTATGTCCAGCTTGCTGGACACTGCTCACAAGGCTGTGCTGAGCTGTGACATTACTTTGGAGAAAAAAAAGAAAAAATCCATGTTACCATTTCTGATATGTTTTTGATGCCTTTATGAAGTGGCCTTTCCAGTACAGGGTGGACACAAGCTGTGATGCCCAAAGGCCAGGCAGCATTTCTAAGACTGCTGTGGTTAGACGGAGTAAAGTGGTTGTGACTGAGCACCAGGGTGCTGGAAGGCGTGCACAAGTCATGAGGCTCACCCAGAGGAGCAATGTGAGGGCTGAGATGGATAAAGTGAAGCCAAGAAGTGGAGATAGGGAAGGATAATCAGGATTTTTTGGTGGAGTTCAGCCAGGCCTGCAGTTTCGACAGCTCTCCCTAGCTAGCAGGTTAGCCTCTGCACACCCCTCCTGCTCCGTGGAGGTACAGTGAGCAGTGTCTGGAGCTGTTGTACCATGAGAAGAAAGTGTTTATATCATGTGGGTTAGAGCAACAAACCTGACCGAATTCCCCGAAGGGAACCGTGCTTTCTGAGGCTTTCAACACTCTGTTTGGATTTTTTTTTTTTTTCTTTCTCTTTTCTTCCAATGTTCCTCACAATCTGAACAGCATTTTAAAGAGCATTGCACAGAAAAGAGGAGAGGCTTTCCTCAGGGTGCACCTTCCACCACAGCAGAGCAGCCGCTGCGCTTGTTTCTTTGATGGGGCGAGAGGAGCGGATGGTGACCTGCCTTTCCCCTTCCCTTACCAAGCCAGACCCAGTCTTGCAGGGAAGAAAGAAAATGAAACTCGCTTTTGGGGTCAGGGGAGTGAGATGGGAATAACTCTTCTTTGCAGTTATTTGCAGCCTGAGATTAGCTAATTTCTGAGTGATGATGCTCCGTTAGGCATTGGGGAATCGGGCTGTCCAGCCCCGCATTGCCAGAAAATCAACCCTTTCGCAAGGATCAACCTATTTTTATTTCATCAGCAGCCAAATCCTGGGGAACAGCTCTGTGTGTGTGTGTATACGTGTGTGCGAGATAGTTATGAAAGACCCGTCTTTGACCTCCTCACTTTCAGCAGAAGGTTATTGTCTTAAATAGCACATCCAGCTCGCAATTCCCTTTGATCCTCTGAAACTTCAGCTCAGCCACCTGATATAATTTTCATCCCCTTCTCCAACTCCTTGCAATCCCTCCTCCCCATCCGCCTCCCCCCAAACACTCGAAGACATTATAGCAGGAACTAATTTTGTCTGGACTATTATTAGATCATGAGATCAGGGCAACATAGAGGTCGTAAAATGTTTCATTCTCTCTGAATGGCCATCGTGCCCCTATCAGGTACCATAACGTTAGGTTTGCTTATTGTGCAGATTGCTTGAGTTGCAAATTGCACATTATCCAGCTTAAACACCTGGCATTTACATTCATTATAACCCTGACACCCCCCCTTTATGGCCTCCCGTGAGGACCTTCCAATTGGTCAGAAGCGCAAATGAATGTTTTATGATTATGATGAATAATGTGAGGGGCTGTGGAGGAAAAAAAAAAAAAGAGAAAGGAAAAAACAAGAAAGAGATGGAGACAGAGGGAGGACTTTATAGAGCGCTTTGACGTTGTGGAGCTTTTTGTTGGAGGTGTGCAGTGATCTCTGTGGCTGGAAAAGGCCTCAACAAAGCTGACTGGAGCTAAACCAGAAAAAAAATAGCTTTCAGGAAGGGATAAAGATGTGTCCTGGCTGAAGGAAGGGGAAGGTGTTGGAGTCCAGGCACTGAACAAAGAGTTGGAAAGAGGGGTTAGGTTCCTGGTGGTGTTTCTTGTTTCTCAGTGATTTCAGGCCAATACCTGCACATATTTCCATGCCTCAGTTTCCCCATAAGAACACATCAGGAGTGGATTCCGCACCTGGTACTCCTCCTCTTCTGCCCCATCCCGCACCAGCTCAGGGCCTTTGCACTGAAACAGTCTCTTCCCCCAGCCCTTCCAGACCTCACGCTTTCCCCAAGATAAGGGACTTGGAGACTTGCTGGTGAATTCAGGTAGAACTAGATGCAGTTTTGGAGCAGGTGACTGTAACATCCAAATCAAGAGCTGTTCTCTCAGTGTTTTCCTGCCTCGTTTGCTGGCATGGAGAAGGGTCATAGCTTTGAATTAGGAAGCTGCAAACTAAATGTATGAAGCCATTTACTGCACTACTTCTTGGGTCTTTGGCTTTTTATCGGCTCCTTCGTTTCTGCTGTCAGTGGCTGCTGGGCCAACTCTATCTCAAGAAGTCACGCTGTATTTTGAACCTGGGTGTTATATTTTCTATTTTATTTCTCAGCCAAGACCTAGTTCCACTACCCTAATGCTGTTATGCCTCAAGATTGTTTTTCAAGGGGCAGCAGAAGGTGGACAGAGTTTATCTCTTGCTTCTGAGGCCATCTTTGAAGCTGAGGAGTCCTGACTATAATTTTTTTTTTCAGGGAAGCTGTAGCTATTTTGCCATTGACTTCAGCAGAGCCAGAACTTCAGGGCTTATTTCATAGGCTGTGGTCAGACAGAAAAGTTGAAAAAAACAGACGCTCTCTTGTGGGTCTTTCATGGCCTAACAAGAGCCTGAAAATTGCCTCTGTCTTTGCAAGTGCCACGTCTCCCCTCAGGAGGCATGCAGAGATCATTCCAGGATGCTCCAAGCAGGCGGGGGTGGGGGGGGAGTCTAAATGAGACTCCACGTCTCCAGAGATTGTTTCCGTGGCTTAAATGATTTTAATTAATAAATAAATAAATGGGATTGAAAGTTGCCTGGGAGAGAGGCTGAGGTTCTGAGATATTTTTAACCCTTCACTCCTTCCTCCCCTGATTTTGTTTTGCTTCATGTCTAAGCAGGGTTTGCTGGTTGCTGGGTGCTGTTGTGTGCATCTCAGTCTGGACTAATGAGACTTTGCTGTGATGGAAAGCCCACGGCGAGGGCAGAGATGGATTTGGCTGTTGCATTCAGGGCTTCTGTACATCGTAGGGTACCAGCTGGGCAAGGGAGGGCAATTTTAAAGGCCAGTTTTGTTACAGCCTCACAATTTAGAAATAATCAAGTAGCATACTGATAATGAGACTTTTAAATGCAGTCTTGGGGGCTGCGCAAAACTGAGCTGGTGGAATGGCAAAGTGCTCTGTGTTGCTTTCTCTCACTTTGTCTGCTATGGTTCACTTATTTACAACATGCACTGAGCTCAGGGAAGCCACATACCCGCAGTGCTGGGTCCTACCTAAATCCATAAAGAAAAAGCAAGTCAGTCTTAGAAGACCCAAGCAGAAAAGACAGGAATACATGCCAAAGACTAGCATGACATTCAGTATGGATAGAAAAGACATTGCTGGGGACTGTTCTGCCTGAGCTCTTTAAAGCAACATAGCAGAGAGCAACACTTAGGAGGACAATGCGATAGATGTGGTCTACTGTCCTGTAGAAGGACACGTATTTGTCAGTAGTCTTGTAATCTACTGGTATGTAACCTAGGATCTCCCTGTCTAAAAGCATAAATCTTGCTTGATTGCAGTGGAGGATTTATCTCATTAACAGAACCAGAAGTGGACTCCTAAACCTAGTGGCTGGTCCTCAAAGAAGAGAAGGTGATTGAATCAGCAAGGAAGCCCAGTGCGAAGTCTTAGGTGGTTGTCAGCATATTACAGCCTTCAAATCTATTCATTGTTTAATTTTTCAGAATAGTCCTTTAATTGAATTATCAGCCATTGATGAAAATATACCCTTTGCCTACCACAGGCATAATGAGACCAATTCAACAGTACTCTTGACATATCAGTTTCTTATGGCAAAGACCTACAAAACTCGATAGGAATGAAATCATCAAGATTTTATAGAAACAATTCTGAGAGGGCATATAATCTATTTGATAATGTTTTGATCTATGGATAGCTATGAGTGTTTTGATACATCCTAAAGATTTTTCTTAGATCATACTCAATTCAGTTGTACAGATGTGTATACAACCAAGTTTCCTCTCTCATATATCTGTGGACAGTATGGATATCTGTTATACACAAGATAGCTATGTAAGTGAAAAAGATTAATCCAAGTAAGCAGGGGACCTTGTGTGTTCACCAGTGGCTTGAAAATTATACTTGTATAATTGAATTTTCTAGAACGGCTTGACTGAACCAATGGTTTGTATCTACCTCCAGATAACGCTCAGCTTTGGGTGTTACAGAACAAGTGCCAAAATCCACATAAGGGATAACTACAGAATAAACTGAGTTTCCTCTCAACTTTGTTCCTATGCAGTTGACTTATGCCTAGAAACATGAAGGTTATTTCCCTAACATTTCTTATCCAAGACAGTGCAACTGTGGACGTTCTCATTATGCATATAAATGTCTAATCCTATTTGGACTTACGGTAAGGTCTTGGCTTTTGTGGAACCTTGTGGCAATTTGTTGTACAGTGTAATTATGCAGTGTAGTTAAAAAATAAATAAAAATCTTTTGTCTGCTTTAAATGCATTCTCCCATTCAGTTTACTAAGACTCTCCCTCAAACTGGTAATATATGCATATATATTTTATGCAGGGATTTCACAGAAAGCCTGCTGATCAGGATAATGGTTTCCTGGAAGAATGAGGACTGTGCTTTCTGATCTCAGGAATTTCTTTCTGGGTACCTGTTTCTTCAAATTTTGAGCATATGTGTTTGCCTGAATATTGCTACCACATGAAAAAAAAATAGATGTAGGTACACATCCAGTTTATGTAACAGGATTCTGGATCTGCAGGTTGTGATTAAACAACAAAAAAAAGAATTTGAAAGAATATGCAAAAAGGGATGCTGCTGGGCAGCATATCTGGGAATGTGATGGATCTTCCATCAGTAGGGGATCTTCACATGAAAATTGGGTTGTTTTTTAAGATGTGCTGTAACCTAGACAAAATAGAGGGACCTAATGCAGAAACTATTGTGTGAGATTCTATGAGAATGTTTTGTATATGAGGTCAGACTAGAAATCACAGTCTCTCCTTGTATTCCTAGAGTCTCTGAATGTAGAAGAAATGGTGAAATATTTTTTGTTACTGTTGTTAATGAATTTTGTTAGACCAATTTTATGTTCATCTCATGTTCCATGTTGCTGAGTTGGTTTTGTCCCAGTTGTTATTGTCTTAGAAATTTATTGGTTGATTTGTTTGGGTCATATAATGGTATTTTATTTAAAAGTGTTGCAGAAGTTGTTGTTTGGAATAAATTCCCTTTGAACTGAGTAGGATGTTATCAAATTGTAAGTGTTCTATAGAAAATAAGTCAATAAACCTGATGCCATAAAATAGAAAGTAAGATCTTTTCAGGGGGAGTTTTCACTATTCTTATAGGACATGAGAAACTGGGTATGAATCTCTCTTGAATTTTACTACGTGGATCAAAATATTTAGGGATGGCTGATAGTTTTCTGTTAAATTCTAACGGGTTGAGAAATGAGACAAAGATGGGGCTAGTGGAAGGAAGTGGAGGTTTTTTGCCCTTGATGATTTATGCTAGCTGATGTTTTGGTCTAGAGTCTTTAATTATAATTCAGATTTGCAATTTCCTCTTAACTGTTTCAGAGAATCATTAACTTCAGAGTAACTTTTGCATGGCCACGTATAGGGCAGTTCTCTGACTCAAATCCTCTTTTAAAGTTTGCTCTTCCTTAGCTATATTTTTCCCCCACTTTATCAGATTTCCCCCTTGGTATCTGCAAGGGGCTAATGTTGTGTGAAGCTACAGGAACAGCACAAAGTTGCCACTCATAAAACAATTTTCAAACATGAGAAACAGAGCATTCAATTTCCCTGTCCAAAGCTGCATCCTTAAGTTGGCATTGATAAATCTGCTCTTTATTTGGTGTCACAAAAGCCAAGTCCAGAAAGATTTCCCGATGCTTCTGGATCTCTCCCTTTCCATCTGCATGGTGGTCAGATCCCTTCGTGCTCTGAACCATGAAAAGGTTCTGCCGCAGATGCTGGGGACTGGCACACAGCTGGTCATATAAACCAGCTCAAGTTGGTGGAACCATACCACTTTATGCCAGTTGAGGGTCAGCAGGGAATGGTGGACCCGTGATGGGATTTGCACTTTGGACAGGCTCAGCTCTTTTCTCCCAGACTTTCTTGGCATCCTTTTATTTCCTTCTCCCTTCCAAAAAAATATCCCAAACTACCAGAGTGATGGTCCGTCTCACCCTGTCCTCCTCCTCCTTTCCCAACTAGATCATGCTGTGAGTCTGCAAAAGTTTAGCAATAATTAGTGCCGACCTCTAGCTGCTCACTGCTTGCTAGGAATCCAGGTTGTCAGCTCCTCCTGTCAGAGGGCTGCGAGGAAATGAAGCATTTGGAGGCACAGAGACGTGGGAAGGAGGAGGAGAGATGTCCCCGCGCTACAAAGCACATTGCTATTAAAGTGTCAGTTTTTTGGTTTACTGTTGCAGTTTGTGTGAAGAGTTTATGGATCAGCAGATAACAGTAATTATCACAGAGACTTTTCTGCTAAAGTCTAATCTAACCTTTTATAGTTTTGTACCACAGGGCCTCCTTCTCCTCACCCCCCTCCCCTTATTTTTTAAGAGCTTATTGGGTGATTTTATTATTTTATTTTTATTTTTTATGGCCACTAAATCATCAAAGTTGACATCAGACACCTTCACACAAAAAAAGGATGCATAGATTAATTGAATGAGGGGGTGGATGGTAGGTTTTTATTAATAATACTAATCTAGAGAGTTTATTGTAGCAAAACCCAGGAACAGATTAACTGTATTAAAAGGAAAGTGAGGGAGGAGGAGGGAAGAGTGAAAAAACTCAGAAACGTTAGCCAAGGTGAGATGTTGTCCTCAGATTTAAAGCACTTGAAAATTTATTGAATCACATTCAGGCCTGGCAAATACTGGTCCCAATCCAGAGTCATTCTGTCAAAGGCAATGCCTTTACTCTCAGTTGGGGAACAGAATGGGAGGGCTTATCCAGAAAGTGGCAGAGCGAAGAAAAATTAAAAATATATCATCACCATCACTACTACAAGAGATTGAAAATATACCACCAGGCAACTTTTTAACAGTTCTTTTTTTAAAAAAAGGAAATTGTTTGGAATGGAAGTGTTGCGAACCTTGTTGAGGTGTCTTTTGCTTTTCTTTTGTTGAAATACAATTTTTCAATGAAAATGTTTGAAATGCTTATAAAACATGGTGTGTCATTTCAACAGAGAGACAAAGCTTTTCATTATTTTTATTGCTGCTGCCACAGAGTTTGCTGTGCAAGCATTATAAAGAGGTCTTGATGGGGTTAAACTCTCACTTTATAATACTTTCTTTTCCCTCTCTCTCCCCCCTTCCACTCCTCCAGCAGAAAAAAAAGAAAGGAGAAGTAGCTCTAGAAACTAATAATGCAAGAGCAGGGGCGTGTTTTCCTTCCTCTGCCCCTTGTGTTTTCCTTCAAAACACTTCAGAACTGTCAGCACAGGATTTTATTTTCTTTGTTCACAATTTCATAATATGGTAAAAATCATCCCAAAAAGGAGTATTTACTTCTGTTTGTTTCAAGTACATGTGTATGTTTTTGACAACCTCTTGATTCACAATTGTAATGAGATGGTTTGTAGAGAACATGCCAATAATCAGAGCCTCAATACAGTAAGCGCTATTCATATGTCTAGGATGAGCTGGGAACTGCTCTAAAGAGCTTTCAAATTCAATGCAGAAGGCTGGAAAAGCTTCATTTCCAGGTGGAAAGTTGAGGCACAATGGGCAAGACACCTGATCAACTGTTGATGCTTGGAGCATGGATTGCACTGACTATCTTAAAGATGGTCAGTGCACAACATGGTTGTAACTATCTGAAGCTCTTTAGATGTCACAGTAAACCACAACCCAGATCTGCCAAATCTTTGGGACCCTTGAGTCTCTGGACTTTTGGCAAACCATCTCATTCAGCTTCATTTCTGATCACATTTCTAAACAGGCAGTTGACGATCCTAAGGATGAATAGGGTAGGAATTGGAGTAGTATCTTTTGCATGTAGGATTTCAAGCTCTTCTAGTCATGTGTAAGTTTTCTTGCTCTGATACTGCCAACGTAGCCTACTTGGGGCTGGGGGCAATTGCTCGTTATTTCAGTGGGGAAAAGGAGAGATAACCCAGTTAGAGCCACACAGTTATTGTCCCCCTGTAAGAAGTTAATGAATTATACAGAGGGAACTAAAAGTGCAAGGGTGCTTGGTGTGACAGTAAAGAAGTCTTTGTTAGCTAATGCTTTCCACATGCAACAGAAGGAAATAAATCTCTTAGCCATCCCCATCCACTAGCACAAATGCTGGGAGTGAGGTTGCTTAGAAGAGAAGATAAAGCCAAACCAAAGTGTTATTAAGACATCTGTGTATCTAATGAAAAGTTACTAGGCAGGAGAGAGGCATAAATCATTATGAATCAATTTAACCTCAGCCAAAAGTATGCAGTGTATTTCATACCAAAGTTTGAGTTAACCATGAGCATTTTAAATATAGTGGAGCACCAGGGATGTCTCCTCACTGGGCTAGCCTTTAAAGAGTTACCATATTTCATCTGCCAGTCCAAGAAGCATTCATAGCAGAGGATCCATGCAGTCTATAGCTCTGTATATTCAGATTTACCATGGATGACTGAGGCAGTGGTGAGATATATATTTTGTGTGTGTGTGTGTGTCTTCTCCTGAATCTGTAGTTCTGCTAGTGATGGACAATGTGGTTGGGTGAGCTTCTGTCTCTGTTGTGCCATGTGTTTGAATCACAGCTGACTTAATTCAGGGTTTTACTATTCTAAATCAAGTTCCAAGAGCTTTCCTCTATGGAAATGCCAAAACTCCCGTGAGGGTTAGATTGTTTTGCAGTTAAGGTACCAACCTGAGATTTGGGAGATCTGGTCCCCTTTCACCTTTGTGCTTGGTTCTTACTTATAAAATAAGGGGATGTTTCACCACAGACATATTTTGATGTTAATGCACTGAAGAGCAAGGTTTGTTTGGACACAGTAAGTCCATACGGTCAACTCAGGGAGGTTCTCTATTTTGTGTTTTGTCTTGTCTCCATGCTAGGCAGGTAGCATTGCAGGTCTCCAAAGCTGTTGAGGTACAAAGTACCAACTGAAATGTAACTGCCTGCAGGAACATGAAGGAACAATCATGAAAGGGAAAATGTGGTTAAGCAATACTGATACAAACAATAGGCTCTGGAAAACTACGTGGGGGAAAAAATTTTTTGTTTTTAAAGAAATGTAATGGCATTGGACAGCAGTCACTTTTCAGGATATAAAACATGCCGGGGGGACATGGTGGGTGTTATTGTTCCTGCCTGAGCAGCAGTGTGGGTATGTACAGCCTTGGTGCAGAAACCCATCACTGGTGCAATCCACCTGCCATGTCGTGCTCATGATCTAATTGACGGGAAATGTCCTCAACATACAGGCCTGTTTCTGGTGCTCAGCACAAGGATAAACTCACCTTGGAGGAATATTAGATGCCTAAGTGTAATATCTTCCTGGATGCCAGGCATATCGCTTCTTTACTTGTTTTTATCCTATCATTCAGAAAATTCTGGTTCAGCAAAAATAATTTTAAAAAAACACACAGCAAAATATCCCCCAAACTTTAACCTTCCTCCTTAAAGTATATGAGCCCGGCCCTCTTCAGCCTAAAATGACAGAGGAATGGCACAAACCGTGAACATGAAATGTAACAGTTCACTTAGCAGGAGAGCAGACTCCTAGTGTTTGAGGTCTCTGAGAAGCCTGTGTCAAACGGCAGATGTGGCACTGGTGAACAGGCTTTGTTCTTGCTGGATTTAGCACAGTTAGAGGATTTGGACTGTTCTAGTCAACTGCAAAAACAAAGTTTCCTTTTTTTGTTTTGTTCTGAATCTGGGAGAGAGAGGAAAAGAAAATGTCCATTTTCCAAATACACTGAAAGGCAGTTTTATTTATGTCGTAATAGGAAATATTTTCATGTCGCAGAAAAAAATTTTAAAAAGGTTTTCTCCTCTTCCCCAGACACTTAAGATTACTTCTCTTTTCTCTTCTCTGAGTGCCTCAAATTTTGACATTGTTTTAATAATCTCTGGCCCCTGTCTTTGGCCCCCAGCAATATTCACTACTGTTTATCTAAGGCCTTCCTCACGCACCTGAATATATGTTTTGAAGATTGAATTTCTTCCCCAGAAGTAGCCCTATTCTATTTTCTCCAAAAACTGGAAGGAAATTGTTTCCCAGAGGGTATATGGCAGCTTGGATTGCAAAGGCTACCAGCATCTTCTTTCTCAAGCTCCACACCACATAGCCAGCGACACTGTTATTGCTACTGGTCTTTTCATTTCTGAAATTAACCATGTAACCAAAGGCAGCAGCTCATTTCATGGCTTTGCTGGAAAGCGAAGAAGCCAGGGACAGACACCCAGGCCTTTTTACTTTGGCTGCAAATTGATTTTAGCTCTTGCTGTGGAGTTTGCAGCTGGCCTTTGGCATCTGAAATAGCATTTGCTGAGGAGTATCCAGCACAAATTAAGGCCTGTAAAAACTTTGCTTTGGACACTCTCTTTGCAGGAGTGAATTTTACTCCCAGAGTGCGAAGGAAGGGAGGGAGGTTGACTTCTCAGACCTCTTGGCACTTCCTCCAAAGCCCCTTGCGAGCATCTTAGCTCTGTGCAGTAGCCCTTTGGGAGTACGTACTTTTAGCCTCCTTTTAGAGCTGGGGAAGACAGAGCTGTCTAGAGGTGGTATCAGAGACATGGCATAAATGCCTTTATTCATGGTTTGACACTCACAGGGCAGCTAAAGGTCTTACGTTTGATTATTTCAGACCTCAGAAGACCTATGGAGGTGTCTGAGTTTAAGCACTCTGGTTTTGAAAGTTTTGTCCTAAGAGATTTGACAAAAGTGGTGCTGCCATGTTGGTGATGGAAGAACACACAAAACCTAGGAGTCTGGCTCTCCAGATGCCTCCCTTAAACATCAGTTACATTCCCTCTCTTCTATAGTACAGCAGAGCACGGCAGCCTACAGGGTTATGGAAAAGTGCAGGGTTTTCTGTTGAATTTGGTTAAGAGGAATTACATCTTGGGAAATCCAGTAGATTAAGCAGGTCTTTTTCCCCTTTTTAAAGATCATGATATCTGCTAACATCAAAGAAATCAAAATCACTATTTTTTCCCAGGGAAATTGGTTTCTTTGAATGTCGAGATGGGGTGGTGGAAATGGAAAAAAGCTGAAAGCCTGAAGATTTTGCTCCAGAAATATTTTTAAATAAAAAAAATCCATCACCAAAAGGTCCACATCAGCTCTGTTTCCCACTACTCTGGGGAATCTGTGACGTGAGCTCAGCTGAGTAACATTAAAAGCAGGGAGATGTCAGCCCTATAGTATGCATCTCCCCTCTCATTGTCAACTCTCTTCTCTTGCAAAAGCAGAAAGCCATACAGCATCTTTCTGGGGAGGAGGGAGTACAGTTTTCTATATATAAACATAGTGGTTCAGGAACCTCCCTCTCCAGTGGCACTTAGGAGCTGGAAGCCCCTTTAAATACCAGTGCCTCTGGGGACCATTCAGTCTGCAAGCAGCAGACAAACTAGTTAACTCTTTGCTTTGTATTCACATGCATCCCATTTAACACCCTCCTTTGCACCTGCAGCTGGGAAAGCAGTGAGAAATGCTTAGCTTCACCCTGCTTTTTCTGCCATTGCTCATACACGAATCATCCCTCCTAAATCTGGGATGAACTACAATTTACTCAGTCACAGTGTCCAAAAAGCTCGTCCGGTTCTCCAAGACTGGTTAAATTCATTCTGGCATTGTTGGGTGCAGATTCAATGCTTCCCACCTGACTACACCTTAAATGTTTTATCTAACTCTGATGTCACCCTTCTGCCACCTTCTCCACTAGTTCCTCCTGCAAGTTTCCACTGTGAAACAGAGAATTCTTGCTGTTAATGTTATTTACTGTTGAGGCCAATAGGCTGGTTAATTAACTTCTGGCTGCAGGTCCTTATTTCAGTTTAAAGACCACTGGAAAATACTACAGACTATGGGAAAGTCTTGGAAAAGAACAGGACTGTTCCAGTTTGATTAGATAAAAAAAAGATCTTTGAATCCTTTTCTGTCATGCTAAAATTTTCTGGAGACAGATTTCATTCAGCAAAACAAAAAAAGAGGAGGAAAATTCTTGCCTGATTCTTTCAAATGTGTCGTAACAATAGTACACTGGGGAAAAAGGCTTTTCCATCTCTCCACACCTCTTGATTACTTTGGATTATCAATACATCCTGATTATCTACATGGAATTGCTTCAAGAATTATCAGAGGTGACATTAAATTGATTAATCTAGTAAAGCTTTTCTTGCAATTAGATACATTCTCTTTCCAATTACCTAAGTACTTGTCCACTCTTTTCTGTGGTGGAAGAGGAATCACTGAGATGTTCTCATGTGCTGGGGGGACTTTTTCCCCCTTTGCAGAGGAGTTTATTTCAGAAATAGAAAATCACAATTCAGTGCTGTGTCTCCAACAGTGAGAGGTCACCGCTTCCAGACCTTTCAATTAGAGGGGCAGAGAGTTGAAAAAAGTACCAGCTCCAAGTCAAAGTTGTAGAACAGTCAAAGTTATCCTTTGACAAATATGCTTAAGTTACCTTGGTACAGCTGGTCCTTTTCTTATCTTGGGGGGGGGCTGTTACTGATAGTATGTAGTTCGAAGATGGTCTTTTTGGTAATTTCCTTTTGGAAAATGGACCAGGCTCTGGGCTTTCCAGAGCAGTTTGTAAGATGGTCACTGCTGCTTCATACCAGAGAGGTTCTGTGTTTCATTCACTGGTTTATGATGCAGAAGATTTCTGTCTGCTCCCAGGACAGTGATTCCATGTGAATCACCCTTTTCTGACTCTGCTGTGCCATCTGTAAAATATGGATAACAACTTTTCCAATGTTTGCATGCTTTAATCTGGTCCCTCTTGACAGTAAGTTCTTTAACTTCAGAGGAGTGGTACTAATTTACAGCAACAGAAAGTCTGCTTTTGAAATGTTATTGACCTGTTCTCCAACTCTGTGGGTGAAGAGCATGCTAAGTTTCCCTGAAATGAGAGATGAGGGTGACTACTTGGCTTGGTAAGAGCAGACTTTTTGTGAGATGCCCATCTCTAAGGGAGAAGAGCAAGCTGTTTTGCCACAACCCCATGCTGTGTGTCTCGTGTATAAAACAGGACCTGATAAAGTGAGATGCTTATCAGCTGCAGTGAAAGAAGAGGAAGAGCAGTGGAAGCAGTAGGAGGGAATCTTCACAACAGCTTTAAAGGAAACATGTTTGAAATATAATGAAAGGTCTCATTGGGCTGTAAAAAAAAAAAAAAAAAAAAAAGAGTGAGAGAAAAAAACAGCAACCAACCCTGGCTGTTGTATTGTCTTGTTAACAGAGTGTCAATGAATTTAGCAGAAGGAAGCTTCTCCCACACATCTCCCCTCTCACAAATGCAACTGTCACAACCTCCTGAGCTCTGAAGCACAGCTTTGATCCTGTGCAGCTCTGCCCCAGTTCTGAAATGCACATGAAGGAGAGGAAAGAGGAATTACCTAGCAGATTTTCTGGGGGAATGAAGGACACCGTTGCCAAGACAGGGTTAATTGCCATGACGACAGCACTTCCCCAGCATCTTTCCTTTCTCTGTTAGAAGGCCCCCCCTCCTCGCGTCCTCCTCCCCTCACTGCATGTGTTGTGTTAATCTAATTTGTTCAGCTCAGTGGCTAAACAAATAACTGCAAACCTGGTGCTTATTCAGATGCATGGCAAAAGGGGGCAGGTCTCTGAAATGATATTTACTTGGTTATCTGATGATACACAAGTTGTGTAAGAAAGGACAAGGCCTGGGAAGGGAGCAGACCGAGAGCAAGGTGAGATAAAAGAGAAAGGACTCCCTAAGTGCTGACTGATTTTTGACTGCGTCCTGCTGCAGTCGGGCAGATTGTGCTGAGCAAAGTTGGTCATTGGAGTGTGATGTGGAAAGGCTGTAGAGGAAATCTACTTCCAAGGATTTCCACCGAAGTCCCAGCAGTGACTGGCAAAATTGCTAGGGAAAAGGAAGAAGTTGCCTGGGACCATTGGGTCCCAGAATAAGGTCTTATAACAAAATCTTCTCCAGGCAAGAGCTGGGCCTCTGAGCAACTTTGCGAGATGTCTGACCCAATGAGGTGTTTGGCCTCTTCAATTTATTTCCTGACTTAGTAATGCCACTTGTGCCTATGAATCCTGTTTCCCTCTTTTTATGTGATTTTTGAGTTCTCAGAAATCCTCAGGGATGCTCAGTCTTTCACAGCTAGGTCATTTGGTTGGCCTAAAATTTGAGAATTGCCAATGAAAGGAAAAGGGAATTTCTTCCCATAAAGTGTTTTTTACCTTGATTTCCAGAGAACATACACTCTCAGATTTAGCTCAGAAAATCAGAAGTAAGCTGTTGGAGCCCAGCCTACACATGGTCCAAACAGTCTGTGGCCATATGCCTTCCCCTATGTGCATCTTTTCTAAAGCATTAATGTTGCCTTTTGGATAGAGCAGATTCCTCCTGGGAAGCGAGGCAGAGAGAGTACAAGGGGGGAGTGCTGGGCATGGAATGGGGCACCTACATGCAAAAGTTGTCTTGCAAGTTGCTGAGCACCTTGAGCATCTGTTGCCAGTGTGGAATGTGCAGGTAGCTCCTCATGTCTCAAAGTCATTTCTTTGTATTTATTTGATACAAGGATTTTCCCAATGAACCTGAATTTCCTCATAGATTCAATAGCACCAGCTCTATTTCCAACCAGACTAACGAGCCATGTTTGTAACCAATCCATCCTCAGCATTCGAATAAGTCTCCCAGTATGTTTGTGCTCCCTGGATGTGGTACAATCTGAGGGACAGGGCTCAAAACCCTGTGAGTGACCTACTCTACAACCTCAGCCTCCCCTACCTGCATTTTCTGTGTATCTGTTTCTCCTTCTAGCAATGCCTGCTTGGTGGTTACACTCAGGATGTGCATACACTGTGGTCCCAACAGGTGTTAGAGCACAGTGTTATGTATTACTAGCAATAAATAGCAGATCACTGCTGCAAAATGCTAAATATGCTTTGTTTCCCTTAGCTTCACTGAGCAGAAGGAACACCTATCAGCTCAGGACTGTTCAAATCTGTAAGCAAGGACTTTCTTAATTTTATGTTAATCTGAAGTCTTCTCCAGTTAAAAACACTGGCTTGTCAGAAACACTGCACATGCAAGATTCAATGCCTCTCTAAGGACTAGCATGTCCACACAGTTACACCAGTCTTACATTTAAACAAGATTATCGTCTCTGTGTCATTTTTGAGGGAAATGAACAAGCTGCAAAGCTTTTGGCCTTGGGATGGTTGTTTTTTAGTGCTTGCGTTTTTTTTTTTTTCTGCCAGAATTACAGCTGTGCTCTCTGAGACCCTACTTTGGAGCTAGGTCTCTTTTCTGGGGGAAGAACCCTGAGATGATACTGTAGCAGTCCTCCTTCCTTTCAGCTCTGTTTCATGTTGTGTCTTCATTCTCTCTGCTTCCAGAGTTTCTCCAGTTATGACAGATTTTGGGAAGATATAAAAACTTCCTCTGCAAAACTCCTGCTCCCCTCTCTCCTTTGCAGCATAGGATTCTGCCATCTCTGGCTTCATATAGAGAGTGGTGACCAAAACATCAACATGCTAATCTCAGAGCCCCGGGCCATTTTTCTTACTGTTGCTAAAGAACACAGCCCCACTGGCTGTGCCCTGAAGCTCTTATAGCGAGGAACTGAATTCTGATGCTCTCTTTCCTCTCTTGCCCTTTTTTTTCCTGCCTTATTTTATAATTATATTTATTTGAAATTGAATTTTAAAGGTTTAGTCCCTAAAGGCAGTGAGATGTAATTTCTGGTGGATATTAAAACTGTATAAAACTGCTCATATATCCCCCCGTGAAGAACAGCTGGTACTCAGAGAGGAGGAGAGAGAAAGAGACTGACTCTAACCTTCTTGCCAGCTATGCAAAAAACCAATAATAATAAATAAAAAGTTATTCTTTTCCCTTGAAAAAATAAAGCTGAAGTTACATGAAGCATAAATGTTTGCTGTATAGATTATAAACAGGTATTCAACCATAAAATTTAAAGTGGTGCCATTGATTTCAGTGCCATGACAGTGCCTTGTGCTGGTAAAAGGTCTGGCATGGAATAGCTCAAGCTGCTATCGTCTGAGTGTGCAGGCTAAGGGACAGCCGTGAAAACTGGGGCCTCACTGTGTTTTGTACAGTGGAATCAAAGACAATATTTCTATCCAGGGTCCAGATTCTGGTGCCTGTATTTTTAGTTCAGCTTCTTTCTCAGAGAAATACTGAAACAAAAGGATGCAGATAAAACTGTATCGTGTTAACCTGCATGGATGCGGCAATAAGGCCTGAGGATTTACATAGAGCCACAGAGACAAAATAGACAAGAATGTGAAAGACTGGGTACCATTTGCAGCTGGAGAACTGGGACACAGATAGATCAGTGATGGTATTCATTTGATCTACCTTTAGGGCCATACAGTGCAGGCTTCCACTTCTCAGCTCCCTTCATAGTTAACGGAGAGGTAGGAAAGACAGATGGTGAGTTTTAGGGCATGACTCGCATTGGCCTTGAGCAGATACCTGTGTTTAGTTGGATGAATTGCACTCTAGACTGGTGGGGCTCTTGGTCCCGTCCCTAATGGTTGTGAAAAGAGCCGTGGATGATACCTGCACAGGCTGTACACTCTTATTGCTGACAGTTAATTACATTGGCTAATACAGTCAGTGACCTGTTCAGTGCTTCAGTGGCAGAGACAAGAAAGGAGCTCAGGTCTTCTGAATTTGACTCCTGTGTTTATCCTTCACCCACTTCAATAATGGGGACAATATTTTTCTGCTTTGGAGCAGTGGATGTAACATTTATCCTATACAGATGCATAGCTTTGGCTTTTTTCCCTATTTCTGTTGCTTTCCACCTAAATTAATGAGGTTTAATTTGCAGGCAGGCACTGAGAAAGCAATAGAAAAACAACAGTGGCCTCAGCAGCCAGGTACCCCGTTACTGTAAAGGCTGAAACATCTCCACTAGCCCTGCTGGGCCAGGGGGCCATGAACGTGACTTAGAAAGGACAGATTCCTAGAGGGTTGTGCAGAGGGCTAGTCACCTGATCAATAATTCATTAGGTACAATTTGTAAATAACCGAGTGGAAAATATCCTTTCTTTTCTTGTAATCACTCCAGCTAATCTGCTGATCCAGAGAACAGACAGCTTGCCAGGGAATGTTATCTCACACTCCTCATGTGTAGGAAGAAGAGGTCAGGCTTCTTTTTCCAGTCTCACCTCACAGCCTTTGGATGGATTTTGGTCCAGGAGGTGTTGCCTGAGCCATTCACTTGTCTCCAACCACAGCCTGATCTCCTTGACAAACTGCTCCCAAATCACTGTCCTGAGTGTTGTGCATCTTTTTTATATCTCAGCTCTTAACTCTTGTATAGAGGCCTGTAGCTACATCATATTCAACCCAGTGCAACCATGGGTGAGGTATTAACAGGTGCAAAATTCAAATATGGTGAAGGAACAGTCTGTTTAGTGTAGTGGGTGAGGGTGTACTCTGCCACCGATCCACTCTATGGCTATAGTCACATCTCTTAGCTCCTGTTTCAGCTTTCCCTTGCCTCATCTATTTCAGCTATCCATTCTTGGACACCACAGCTCAGCTACCACTACTGGCATGATACTGAAAACACGATCTGCCCCATATTACCCAAAAATAGTATGAGTCCCGTCCTCCTCCACATATGCATGCATTTTCTGCTTAAAATGTTGATATTCTGCAGAAACCCATCTGTTTTCAGACCAGTCTTGTAGGATTTCATTACTGTAGGACAAAAGACGCGGGGGGAAAGGAACTTTTTGCCTGTCCAGCCAATAACCTCTAGAAGGAAGGTAGGGATGGGGATTTTGTAGCTCAGTGTTGAAGACAAATGCTCAGCTTTTGGCCATTGAGGTAATAGTCCCAACTTAGACCAGAGGAGAGCAGTAGGATCTTCTGGGGAAGATGTCTTTCCTGACATTTATGTGGTTACTTTTTGCCACAAAAGCTCTATAACAGAGCACAACCCAGTTTTTTGGCATGTTAATATTTCTGGCCCACCAGTGTTACTTCTTACCCTGTCTTATAAGGAGGGAGATGATTCAAATTTGTGTGTGGTAGTGTCTTTCTAACCTGACATGGCTATAAATAGCAGCCTGTGACACCCTTCACACCTTCCAAGTCCCCTGGGAGAGCTGGTTTCCTCCTCCATCTTTGAGGTCAGACGGGGAGATGCGAGGCAGTGTGAAATCTTGTGTCTCATCTTCTGCTACCAAACAGTAAGACTGAACAGTATATGATGTACTTGTGTTTAAATATCTGTGTGTGTTTCCATACACATGAGCGAGTGTATAGTGATACAGATGAGGCACTGTTTGCCCTTTGGATTCTGGTCTCCTGACCTTCTTTTCCATTCCATTGACCTATATATAAACACATAATATTATTTAATTAGAAATACACAGGGAGAAGACCATTTTCAGCATCAACAATAATACTAACAATATCAACTTGCTTCTTTATTCCCTTTGTTTTCTTGGAGAAGTTAAACTGTAAATTAAATCTGATTTAGCTTTTCTGAGAAATCTTGCCGCGATGCAGATCTCGCAGTGACCTAAAGCAGCTCACATTGGTTTGAACTCTGCAGCCCCCGGTAAAAAATGTTTAATTACCTTTATTTTGCCAAAAGCTGACCGGTTTATCCTGCAGTTCTTGGGGATCTCTTGGACTCCCTCTGGTGGCTAATCTACCACAATGTGAAAGGAAGGAAAAAAAAAAAGTGGTTTACTCGGTGCATTACGTCTGGGTGCTGTTTGTGCTGCCGCTGTGGTTTGCATTAATCTCTCTTACTATTTCCTAGGGCTGTGTCATCCTCTCTCTGCCTAGTGCTTTTCAGTTGAAACTCAGTAAGGGCATGATTGGCTCAAGGTATTTTAATGCCTGGTTAGTGGAAATAACAAACCTAATCCTCAATTCCCCATGGCATTAAAAAATAAAGAAATAAATGTCAACATGCACACAAACACCCAGATGTTTGCATCAGTGCCTGGGGAAATCAGCTGGGTAGCAAAGCTGTAAGGTGGGACTCCAGGTTATTCTTGCACTGCACAATCTCTCTCTCTCTCGCTGCCATTGTCCACAGCAAGATACTCTTGTGGCTCTAAGGTTTAAAACCCAAATGGAGAGTGTTATCCAGGTACTTGGAGAACCTAGGAATTCATCTTGAATAAGGATACAGACAAATACATATTTTTTTCTTGTTTTCTTGTTTTTATTTTATTTTGCTGAAAGAAACTTTCTGCATGAAAATGAAAAACACTGTGTTATTTGCAGCACAGCTGTTTTGCTTTGTTTGATATTTTTCCTTCCTAGTTTTTAAGTCAGCTTTTTTTTTCATTTGTTTGCTTGGTTCGTTGTTTTTGTGATTTTTTTTTTTCTTCTGGCTGGTTTCACTTGAAATTGGATGCAGTTTTCTGTCAAACCCATCCTGCATTGTGTGCCTGAGCTCTGATGCTGGAGAACCTAGCTTGAACCTGGACTCAAAGCCGGTGTATTCAGAGACAGATTTAAATATTCTAGTGATAACTTCTTTTCTTCAGATCTATGAATGCCAGTTCAATCTCATCCATGATAGGAGCCTTTACACATCTCAGAAGCTAGGATAAGTTTTCCTGGCGCAGACACAGATGCAACAGTAAATCTGTTCGCGGTACAGGGACAGCCAAAGACTCCCTCCATGAGCACAGCGAGCTCTCAAGCTGGCTGGAGTAGCTTCATCTGCATCACGGTGAGGATCAGGGATCTTCTACTGGTAGTGTTGTCCACAGAAGTCTGCAGCACAAGTCAAGCCTTTTCCACCTGCAGTATATGGGTGCCCCACTCAAGCTGAGTTTCAGGGATCAGATTTATTTAAATGTCTAAAAGATAGATGTTTAAATCCGAGCTGATTATCTCCACTCCTGTGGTCAATGGGGGGAGCGAACAGCCTGTCTGTCCTTAAAATAATCATCTTAAGTGCTTGGGTCCAGTAACAATTTCTTCAAAATTAATTGTCTGTAATGGGATGACTCTCAAATTCAGATGGCAAAAGTTTAGATGTCTACAGCAGAGTATCTCAGAGGGGTCTGATGCTTGTATTTAGGAAAAAAAGTGACTTTTTCTTTTTGGTTCAGGATGAAGTAGAATGTGTAAAATGCATTTTTCATGAAATCTGCTTTTTATTGCCAGAATTTGGCATTATGTGATCCACCCTTCCTTCACAGCATGAGCTGGTAAAATAGCAGGGGTTCCTGCACAACAGTGTGGAAGAAGGGACCTGCTCAGAGTGCAGCTTCCTTGATGGTCCATTTAGCAAGTCTGACAACACCTTAAGTGCAGAGGAAGGATAGCAACCTGATATAAGGGCCTGTCATACCCCACAGAGGACTCTACAGGGGACTTGGGTCTAGGCACCAGAGTAACTCACCCAGTAACTGACATTTGCAGCACCTTGAATCAGTGCTATAAAAAGGGCAGACTAGGCAGTTAATTGTATGTATATTTCCTAAAAAAAAAAAAATGTTTAGAGGTGTGGCTTTTGCATATCAACATCTGTATACAAGTCCATATGACTTGAGCAATCTGTAACGTATTTTGTTACATTAGTGCAAAAATTGCTTTCTTTTTTTCTTTCTTTTTTTTTTCTTTTCCAAAAGCAGAGAAATAAGCACTCTGCAAGTGAAGTTCACATATATCTTACATGATCCCTTTTGAGATCAAAATTGCACAAAGAACTTCCTGGAAGGTATTGGGAGATACAGCAATGGCTTGACAGAACTTGCAGTCCAGGTACTGCATCTTGTTGCGCTGTTACAGGGAATACTGTTTTCCTCCATTAACGGAACTCCTGAAATAGGTCTCCATTGATGTACTTTGGCCTCGCTTCGTGGCAGTCGGTGCCGTTGCACTGATTCATACCATCAAATGATCTGGTCTACTGGCTGTGCTGAAGATGACTCCTTATGGGCCTGATCCAAAGCTCCTGAAGACAGAAGGAGTCTCTCCATTGGCATCAGTGGATTTTGCATCAGGTCCTCGTTAAGGTGCAGCTCATGATAAGCAAAGCTGGAAATCCCCAGCCAGGTTCAGCTCTCGCTTCATGTGAGCAGGAGCATGTGCAAGATGGGAGATTGGGACGAGGGTTGAGGTTCGTGCCCTCGATTACTAACACAGATGATCTGGTGTCCCTTTCTGCTGTCACAGCAAACTCTACAACAGGGTGTCTCCTCTTGGAGGGAATACACTCCCCCAGGTCAAGGAAAAAATGCTGGAGGGAGGGTGGAGGAGCAAGCCCCGCGTTTGTAATCTCTAGACAGAGAAATGCATTTCTGTTTAACACAGAGTGAACAATTAAAGCGTTGGAGTCAGCTGGAAATGCTGCTTGCAGCGGTTCCTGGTCGCTGGCCAGTTGGTGGATTACTAATAGCCGGTGCAGCGTGCTGTTTACCACTCACAAGGCTCCCTCCCTCACAGAGGGAGGGCTGAGAAGGGCCAGGGAACAAACCCAGCTCCCCGTACCAAAGATCTGCATAACAATCGTCCAGATATATGGAAATGCCAAAATTGCACATGCAGATGCGATCCCTGGGAGCGGGCCTGGGGAGGGGAGGAAGCGGTACAGAGCAGCCACCCTCTCCGCCCCACTGTCTGCTACATGGCAGACCTTGCCTGGTGAATTTTAAAGCATCTGCTGCCTTCGGAGAGGGAGACGTGAGGGGATTATTTTTCTCTGTTTTCATTTGCTTTTTGGTTTCTCTTGAAGGCACTGAAAAAGGTTTGCCTTGATACTCACTGTCGAGGTGTTCCCAGTGGATTTCTCCTATGGCACGTGCCAGTGAGGTGACTTTACATACCTCCCTATTACCACGATGCAGGGCATCTCTTTGGTGGCTGAGACTAAATCAAGAGTAAGGAGCCCAGTCTTTTCCTGCGTAGTTATCAGCAAAAAGGTGGTGGGCAAAATGTCTGTATTTGCAGAGGCATTGGGTGATTCTTGGCCTGCTCTGCTGAGTGAGGGATACAGAGGACACTTATTCAGTCTGGGATTTGCTGACTTAAATTCTGCTATCACGGAGTCCAAATAATAATCAGAATGGTCCATTCTGGCTTGAAACACAACACCCAGGACTCATAGCTTGTGCATATTAGAGATGTAAGATCACAGCATACCGTCTGTGCAAGGCTCTTAAGATCATTCAACATCAGATTTTCTTTGTGTGGTTTTGCATCCTTACTCTAACTGAGGTTGAAATGACCCTCTATCCCTTCTCTTTTCAGTCACCAAAAGGCTTACATCTTCACCAGTCTGGTCAGACCTCACTGGAAATACTTGTCAGTTTTTTAACATATCTGACTTAATTACAAATCTTTAAGAACCCCCCCCAAAGTGAGATGGTCATGGCCTTAAGCTATCCTGCGTGCATTTCATTATGCTTCCTATTATGGAGAGAATTGCAAGGGTCTTTAGATACCTTTAGGATGAGCATCAGTACTGATTCAGGCATGCAATTAATGTGGGATATTTAGAGGTATTTAACTGCATCTTTGGAGAACTGTTTATGTGTAACCCATATACTCCCAGCCAAAGCAGGATTTGCCAAGCCAACCTTCTTGTCCCTCTGAGTTGTGTTCGTGTGCCATGAGCTGCAAGCCATCCAGCACCTCAGATAGTTCAGGTGAATGGAAACTACAAGTATGATTCAGCCCCAGGTGATGGAAGAGTCAGGACCTTCCCAAGGATCCCTGTGCACTGGTAAATTATAGGCACAGGCTTGAGCACTGACAAGTAGGTGACCCTGCTTGAACAGAGGGGTTGGACAAGATGATCTCCAGGGGTGTCTTCCAACCTCAGTCATTCTGTGATTATGTGGCAAGGGTCTGTCTGTATTATTTTGCTGTTAGCACACTCCCTGCCGTGTTTTGGGCCCATGTTAGTTAACACTCTGCCATGGTCCCCAGGTACAGTCTAGGGGATAGTATGGACTGTTTCAGGCAAGTGGGACTCAGTCCACCCAGTTTTGGGGAGAAGGTACAGAATTTAACTACACATGTGCAAGGTTTTCATGCCTGCAAGGTCAATGAACGGGTCATGGCCTGGTTTAGTTTATTAGCATAGATATATGGGAGCCCAGAAAAGCAGTTTTTGAATGGTTTCTACTGGCTCATTTCTTCCTAAAGCCAGGAATTCGGATTGCAAAGAGGTACAGGTGGGGGTACAGCCTCGCAGTCAGGAGCATGAAGATACGGAATGTGGCCCTTGACTTGCATGTGGGATGTGTCATCTCGAGGGGCGTAGAGGAAGTACAGGTCAAGACAGACAGTTTTTCACCATTGTTAAAGCCCATTTCAGGGGATCTGGGGAAAAAGAAACTGTCCTGTAACATACCTTGCAAGGGCAGTGGGAAGCTGGAGACGTCCCGTGTGCCTCTGCAGAGGAGGGCAAAGGAGAGACTTATCAGGTGCTTGGATTTCTGCTCCTGAAGCGTGTCTCCATAACTCAGCTCCTCTCCCCTGAGGATCTCTGTCACTGTATACATGCAGATAGAAGCCTGTTTATCCACTGTGTGCCCTTCTTTCCCTCTTTCTGGGGCAAACATATGTGCATTTACATGCTCTGCTTTCCTGCATCCTCCTCACAGCCCCTGCCCTCTCTCACACCCACACACTATAAAAATCTGCCTCGGATCCAGTTAGTAAAAGGTGACTTTTTCCTGCCATCTGGGTGTTCGGTGGCACAGATTCTCTTGGCCTGCCTACACACACTCGCAAACGCGTTACGCCCTCCTCTTTCCCCTTCCTCCTTCTCTCCCCCTCCCACGAGCTGGCAGCAAAAACAAAAAGGAAATCTTCAAAACCACAATGTCAGCTGCCTGTGTCAGTGTGGGTTGAGAGGACGGATCACAGCGCACTCATCTCCCAGTAGGCAAAGGGGACTGTATTTCAATAAATTTACATACTACAGAAGACTGTGTAAGAGATTGCTTTGGGGAGCTCTCTGCTGAGTTGCTTTGGGGACGCTGAGCCCTTGACTTGCTCGGGAAGGGTTTGATGCCACCTGCTCTAAAACTCTCATGTTCTCCATATCCTTTCCATTTCAATACCGAAGTCCGTTGTTTGCTTCACAGTACGGTTTTGTTTTCTCCCAGTTTGAACAAAAGGCTGTTGATTAATAGATCTAGAAATGTTGGCTGTGGGCTTACTCTCAGGGAAGAGCAATGTGAGCTTTCCTCTGTGTAACTCCTGTACACTCCTTGCTCCTGACCTGCTTGGGTCTCACAAATAGTGATCTGTCTTGAGTGAATCACTGAACCTCTCTGCCTTTCTTTAATCTTTTGCTTCTTTTCTGATTAAATCCAGTGGAAATACTCTAACTTAGGAAAACAATCTGTGAAAAATATAAGGTTTCACTGAAAAGAGCATTTATGTGTTCATTTCACTTTTCTTGAACATTATGTATAATTTTTCCCTGTGAAAAGATAATATTGAAACACTTTTTGCAACTGGCTGTTCAGTACAGATTACATCTTTTTGTTCAGAAGGGAAGTAGAAATTTTCTTTAGACATTTCTTCATTTAAACATTTCTGAATTGCATATTTCCACAAGACATGAGTTGTTGCCTTTTTTTTTTTTTTTTTTTTTGGCTTCAAGAGAAGGGGCAGCTGTAGAAATAGCAGAATTTCCTGTGTTTTTTGAATCCCTGTACCCCTCATGAAAGGTCGCTTCCACTAGGAACTTAGCTGGACTGATCATTGGCCTAAATCCCAGCCCAGAGCAGTGCAAAGCATCGGGGCTGCCTTCCAAATGGTTGCTGCTATTCCTTATTGAAGGAGGTCCATGTGGTTCCCAGAGCTATTGCGGTTAACACCTCCAGGTAGCTCAGAAAAGACCATGACTACGCAGTCTACTGAAGGGTAAGTCACCTCTAGGCATAAGATAGTCCTTCTCGGGGTTGCGTTGAGCTCAGACTGATGTCATGGAAGAGCCATCCTGCCATACTCTTCAAGCAGATGAAGAGATCTTTTTCACCTAGTAACTGTCTTGGAATTTAGAGCTGGGAGAGGAAGGTTGGTTTGAGGAACATAAGGAGAGAGGAGCTAGTCAACATTTCATACGCCTGCTGTTGACATGAAAGAAGTGGCTTCAAACTCCCTCTTATTCATGAGCTTTCTGTGTGACAAGTCAATTAGCCTCCCTGTGGCTCCATTCCCAGTCTATACAATAAGGATATAGCACACACAGCAACGCAGTGAAGCAAAAGTGCACAAATACTTGTGAGATGTGCCGTGGGAAAGGGGACGGACGCATTGCTAAGAGCGGGTAAAACAGGGGTGAATGGCAAAGAACCATGTGAAATCCCCCTCCAAACAGAAATAGCGACCTGCTGCTTCGGCGCTTATGTGGCTCTGGAAGTGCATCACGCTCCCAATCCATGGGAGGGCAAGGCCTGGAGCAGGAGGGTCTGAACCGGGTCATTTTAACACTTCCTGACAGAGGAACATTCATTTAATGCAGAGAGGGAACAGCTGAGCAGCCGCGTTCAGAGAGAAACACCGTAATCTATTACAGGGCTTGGGCCACCATTGATCAATATGGCAAAGTCAATAATAGCTTTTGATTCCAGCATATTAGGCTGACTGTCAGATTCATGTTTATTGGAAGTTTTTACAAATAAGTCAGGCATATGACTTGAAGGAAGGAGAATATGAGTCAAAACTCCAGGTGGAAGGATGATTTTTTTTTTTTTCCTCAGGGTTGTGTTTAAAGAACTGCACAGCTTTTTAAGGAGGAAAAAAAACCCACCTTTCCTTATACAGAATGAAATGGAAATAAAATCCATTAAATTTGTTTTTTTCAGTTAAGAAGAATGAGGATTATCCAAGGGTTAAACTTGTAATGACCGAAGCCTCATAATATATCTAATTTTTTTCCCCTGAAACTTCCATCTCTGTAAATCAGCCGATTCCATTAGTATCTCAAACTCTGCTTGAAAAGAGATACAAACCGAAAAATACTTTAGGCATTCCACATAACATCAAAGAAATCTTGTAACTTTGACATGAATTTATTTCAAATTTCCAGAAAACATGAGGACTGTTATATAAATAATAATCCAATTAAAACACTAAAATATGTTTTAAAAGAAGAAATTTAGAATGCTTTTTAGATCCATCATTTAAGTTTCTATCTCTTAGTTTTAAAACAGTGAAGTTAGAATATTTGGACTGAAAAAAAATATTGTTAAAATACTAAATATATAAATACTTCAGTTATTACAGATATTATACTATTATACTGACAGAGAAAAGTGGAAGTACCAAGATAAAAATACAGAACTGCTTGAATTTAATCTCCTCTATGTTTTTTAATCAAGCATGTCCCAAAATACTTCCTGAGAGTTAAACGACACCGGTACAGAGCCAGTGAATTAAAGAGAAAGGAGAATTAAAAAATATAAGGAAAGGAAAGAAAAAAGCTATAATAGAAACTAATTGGAGTAGACAAGAAAAAAGGGAGGGTTTGCCTGATGTCAGGAAATATAGAATATAGAAACAAGGTCTGAACATAGCGGTGGCAAGATTGTTTTGGAAACACACACAAAAGGTCTGTCCTGGATGAAACTAGAGTGATAAGAGCAGAGGCAAGTGAGATTTGTATGATTGGTGGAGAAATGCACACAGCAGCATTTTGATTTTTAGTTCTTATTTTTTAATAATCAGTGGAGCTCAGCAAAATGAAATCTCTCCATTAGAAGATAAAGGCTCTTGAACGAACAAAGAGGTGAGCAGACCTGTTGGAGAATTGGTGAGGCTGTGCGTCAAAGTTCAGGCTCAAAGGAATATGTAAGAAGAGTTACTTGTGTCCTTATCTGAGTCTCCTCTGAGATGTTAGTGCATCCGATGCATTTTAAAATTTGATGGATTTCTTTGGGCCTTATCTTCTTTGTTCTGCTGGCGCTTTGCCCTTCTGCTTTCCTTTGATCACTGCTTAGGATCAGTTTTGTGTAATGCTAGTGGGGTAGAGTGCATTGGCCGCCTTGCTAGTCGATGACCCAGCAAGAGTGGTACAAGGACAATTACATGGACAAGAGTTTTTCAAGAGATGCTGGATGAACAGGTTTATCATAATTTATGAACTTTCAGAGAGCCTTGAAATCTTCCTGCTCCAGTACTTTACCCAGCCTTTTGGCATGTAATCTGCTAGGTTCATGCATTTTGGTATGATCTGATGCACGTGGACCTTGAATGGCATCCCAGAGAAAAACGACATGCTCTCCCTATATGCCGAAGATGGTTTTAGTCAAGGACCTAAGCCTGTTTGGAGTAATATTATCAAGCTGTCCATTCTTCATTCATTCTTATGACAGAGAATGGTTTTCACCAGTGTGCTTCAGCAATGCCTGACTTTACTGGTGTATTTTATAACTTTTTACATGCAAACCTTCTGAAAGCTTTGGAAACAAAAACCTGCAAAGTTTCTAAACTGCTGATTGCAGACACGAGAGTGCAGTCAGGGGAAAGATCACTCTGTAATTGCCATGGTTTTTATACACTTTCCCCAAACATCTGTTACAGGTCACTGTCAGAAACAGGTTATTTTGTTACAGACTTTTAGTCTGACCCAGGATGACAGTTTTTACGTTCTGATTAATAGCATTAATCCAACATCACCCACACAACTCCTATAAATCCTCTTACCTGTTCTTCAGCTTTTACCTACCAGAATCCCAAGACTGGGGATCCTACAGAGAAAATTCTCCTTTCACTTGCGGTCAGTATCTTCAAATACAACCCAGTCTACCAGGTCTATCATTCATTCTCCTTTAAGCCAACAGCAATATCTGTTGTCATTCCCCCTCTCTGATCCAGAGACTTTTTCTGAAAGGATAGCTGTTTGAAACCTAGAATAAGGACCAAGATGGTTGTCATTCCATCAACAGAGGAGTACGGAGAGACTTGCATAGCAATACGGCACATAGTGTTTTCATTCCCATGCTGTTGTCATAGCACTGTTCAACAGAAGATTTTTTTTTTTTTTTTTTTTTTTTTAAAGAAAACAGAGAAATGCATTATTTTTCAGCCTGCCAAACACATGTACTGAAGACAGGAAAGAGAAACCTTCATAACCTTACAATGCTTATGAGGGTACAACACATATTTTCATACTGGAATAAAAGTTACGTTTGCATCCAAGGCTTATTGCCGAATCTCTGTCAGGATGTTTTGAAGCATGTGTCTTGTGGGCATAAAACTGTGTTCTGTAAAATTGGTGAGGCAAAGTGGGTTTAGTGCATTTTTGTCTCTTGTGACTCAAAATTGTTCTCTACATTTGGTGGACATGCATGAACTTGAAGACAAATCCTTTCTGTGTTAGTCTTTCAAAATGATTAACAGGAATAGCCTAGGTTTCACACTGTGCTGCAAAACAAGATCTGGGCTTCTTTTGTTTGTTTTAGTTGCAATTCTTTTCTAATATTTTAGTAGAAAGAAGGAATATGAAGTTTTCAATGGTTTTCTTCATGATGTTCATGAGTTTGATTGGTATATGTTCATATGCCCTTTCTTTTCTCCAAGTTCTCTAACCATCTACATGCAGAACGACGTTTTTAGAGCATTTTTCATGTGTTTAGCATGACCTAGTCTCTGCTTAAGGTCCCCAACTACCAGCCTACAGGCAAGAATGAGAGAGAGAGAGTGAGTCCTTCTTTGTGGTAACTAACTCTCTATATAATGAGCCCCTTGCAAATTCTCCTTGCATACTTACTGACACCCCCGCAGTTACTTAAATGGGCATTATTGGTCACTGGGTCCCAAGGTCATCCAACAGAATGGGGTTGTTAAAAATAGGAATGAGGGTTCAAGGCATAGGGTCAAGAGAGATTAATTGAAAAATCTTCCGCACGCCTGACATCATCTGTGGAATGGCAGTGCCCAGACACCTCTGGCTGCTGTTGGGTTCCTTGCGAATGTAAATGAATGGCTTCCTTTGTGGCAGTGGGGTGGTTTGCAGGCTAGGTTGTTGATTTTCTTTATGTTCTGTTCCTTTTTTTTTTCCTCTCCTGTTCATCTTCTTAAGAAATCTTTCTCTCAGTATCTGTTACTCTTCCTTTCTGCCTTGTCCCCAGCTGTAACCTTTGAACTGTTGGACAGTTTCAATTAAATGTGAAGTTCTGACCAGCTTTGTGAAACCAGGCTCCTGAGTAGTGTTTCTTTTATTACCCCACTTTGTGAATGGGGTGCCTTAGTAAACCATGAAGAATGCCCACCATCGCTCACATTTGAAACAAGATATCACAAGAAGTCAAAGTGCATTGCTTCCCTTGCAGACAAAATTACTCATATTTGGAGGTGGGTAGGTGTTGCTTTTCTCTATCCTATGGAAGAAATTAAAAATTGTTGCCTAAAAGCATCTGTAAATCTACTCCTCGTTTCATCAGTGCTCATCTTATTCCTATTCTAATCCTCTGAGTTCTAGCAGATCATGGCAAAAACTGGGCTCTCAGGGGAGTCTCCATAGGTCAGTAAGGATCCCACGCTTGAGAACTAACCACAAGCCCAATCATGGAAATTCTAGGTGCTTTGAGTAGGGTGTCTTCTGCAGGTGGTCACAACTTGGGATTAATTGATAAATATGGATAGTGAATATGCATCTGACCTAATAGCCTAGACTCTATACACAGTCAGTGGAGAGAAATAGGCAATTCCAGAGAGTGATTCTTCTGACATCTACATTTGAGTTAAATGGATCGTGCTCTAGAATTGACTATTTCTTGTGGGTTGTGAAGGTGACCTAGATGACTATCTCAGATGTAAATGCCAATACTGTAGATGACTAAATCTGTACTGATGAATCTAGTCCCAGTGTTCTGATGAAGATATGCCAGTACTGAATTACTTCTGGCTATTTATGCTTTAGAAGAGCCTAAGACCATGGGCTCACATGTCAGGAGAACCTCCCTTCCCAAAATTGTTTTTGTCTGAAGAAACAAGACAAGCAAAAGAACAAATTTGCCCGTTCAACAAATGTGGCTTATGTTATGTGCCTTGCCCAGTGTGACTTTGAAATTTTGGTACAGAATTGGTAATAAGACTGAAGTGTCCTTAATCTTATTCCAGTACCTTACCCCTAAAATTAGCTGTTTTCTATAGTTCACAACATGTTATTTTAGGAGTTTGAAGTCAGGATCATAAAAATTTGAGGTTGCTCACAGAGTTGGATGGATTTTAGACCTTGATGGCTTTGAGAGGTGCTGAATTTATTCCCTCGTCTAGTCAGATGAGAACTTTACCAGGGCAGAAGTCACATGGCAAATGCCAAGTTCCCATCTAATTAGGGTATGGTGCTGAATCTGCCAGTCCCAACTTTTATCAGTCACCTCCTCCTGCTCCGATCTGCTGTGGATGATCACTTTTCTCTCTCTCTTTCTTCTTTAAAGGAAAATATCATTAGGCTTTGAGGGCCTAAAACTGTTGCTGCCTGCACATCGCTAAAAATAATATAAATCAGTGCCCAGGGACCACTTGTATTTTGGCTGCATGAGGAAGTTTAGCAGCAAAAGAAAAAGGGGAAAACTCATCAGTGCATAGATGTCAAAAACTAGGATGCTGTGTCTGCAGCCTCTCAGAAAGTTCAGAAACCCATTAAAAACTTTATTTCTTATTTTCTTTCCTTTGGCCTTTTTCTCTCTGGTAGATTATTCTGCCTTAACACAGCTTTCATTCACACTTTTCACCAGGCTTGTAATATAGCAAAGAGGACCGCCTCATTGTGAGTTCTCCTCTGGAAATAGACATGAGGCAATTGTAGGAACAGAGATACAGAATTTTAATTCTTCTTTGAACTCTGGTTTCAAACTCATAGCTTACAATCTTAGATATAGATGGCGGTGATACACCAGGTAGCAATAGGTGTGGGAGGGGTAAATTGTGGTTATTGGCATGTGAAGAGGAATACCAGAGAGGCATGTTGAGGACTGGTGGAGAGGCAGAAGAAAGTCTGCCAGCATCACCAGGACATGAAGAGTTAAAAAGAGGTCCATTCATTTCAGCCTTGACCTCTTCAACCTTCTGCATTTTATCCATAGCTGATGTGGCCATTGAAATTCACATGGAAGAGCTGAAAGGCTCTTCCAGACATCTTCTTCATAGAATCATTTGTAAACACACATTTAAAAATTTCATGCTGTTAATGATTCCCTTGATGAGCTGCTTGCTGAGGCAGCAGAGGATATTTAATGAATTAGAAATATCCCTTTATCCAACTCCATCCTCAGATGAAATTATTGGCATTCAGGATCAAATCTGACCCATGATCAGGGTCTATTAAATCCAACTGTTGAACCAAGTTCTCCGCTGCTGCCATACCAACTGAATCAAAGGAATGAATATGTTTAGCATGTACAAGTCCATCTAGCCATTAAAGCACAGAAGATGCTCTCTCACACGCAGGCTGGAGATGCAGAAACAGTGATACTGAAAAGCTAAACAATCCCTGAAGGACAGATAGCCAAAAAATGGAAGGAGCAAGAACAATACCCAAGTTGTCCCAACTCCCTGCCCTGTGTCTTACCTGCAAGACAGACTTACTGACTTGATTTAGAGAGCAAAGCCATTCACAGAGCTTCTTAGGGTTGTCTTAACCACAATTCTTGAATATCTTTTCTCATGGCTCCTTGAACATCCCCCCTTCGTCCTTTTTTTATTCAAACACACGGACCGTAAATCTGTTTAAGTAACATGATAATGACCAACAGAATGGTTATGATGTCACTAAAATGAGCTATATATAACCAACCTAGTGTATTAGTGGGAGCAGACAAGACAAGGAGATGGGAGAAAAGAGAGGGAGGAAAAGTGCTTGGAGTTAAATACAGATGTTTATTAGCTACCTGCTCAGAGGCGCTACTTGAAAGATAGCTGATCTGTTCCCTTGCAGTTCTGCTGCCCCTTCACCTTCTGTTGCTGATGTATTAGAAGTTTAATTTTGATAGCAGAAGTATCCCCCCCCCCGCCGCCTTCTTGGTTTACACTAGAGACCTACACTGTCTGATCTGTTTCACTGACATAGCACAATGGAGATGCTGCTAAGAGATATTAAAGTCAGGTATTATCAGCTCAGTAACGTAATATTATTTCCATCTCATCCTCAATAGATTGTCCGCGTAGTGACATGCTGCCAAAGTGAAAATGAATGAATGAACCTGGAGAGGTTCATTGCATTCTGAGCACAGGAAATGAAATAAATAAAGGAGAGAGAGATCCAATGTCAAGTAGGAACAGGGACATGGGATTTGGGAGGGCTGCCTTCTCTCTTCTGCTGGAGATTGACCTAGTGATGGCATGGGGTTGGGTTTGTGTCTAGAGGGCACAGGGCAGAAGTTGAAATTTTTCTCACACGGTGGAAGTGGTCCTGTTACGTGGGTGAATTAATGAGAGAAAAGTAATAGCCCTGCTCCTGCTGTAAACCATCACTTGAAAGATCCTAATTTGGTTCAAGGGAAACAAAACCATACCAAACCCTAGACTCAACCCTGGCTCAAGTACTGCAGGATTGTACCAAATACCAAATCGCAAATGTTTAAAAGATGGGATATCATTGCAAGTACTAAGCTGATATGTGGGAGATAAAGGTAGATTTATGCCACAGCTTTTCTTCATTCCTTGAACAATTCATGTAACCCATTTTTCCCTTTTCCCTCATTTCACTATCTGCCAGTTGGGGTTAAAAACTAGTTCCTTCCCTGGTGAGACTGTGAAATTTCTTAATGTTTGCCAGACACTTCCAAACATTATAGGAGACTACTCCCTTATACACATGGGCAGGGTCTGACTGCGTGGTGGGATCAGACCCCCAGAGAGGGACAGTTGTTGGTGAGGCACAGGGTAATCAGTTCAACTGAGGAGTGGTCATGTTAATTTTATCTCAATCTGCTCACTGGACAAATGATATCGTACTGTTATGGAGATCCCTAAACAGCTCTGACAATCTAAAATTATAAATTTGGCTTCAAGGGGAAGGAAGACTATATGATCACAGCCTGTGTCTGTCTTTCAGCTTTTGAAATCTGAGCTGGTTTCACATAAATTAAGCAGTGGGGGTAGAAAGGCTCAAATATATTCTGTTCTAAGATGAATTTTGGAAACAGGTAGAATGGTGGGGAAAAGGCACTATCAGTGTTTTCACTGAAGGAACTAATTGATCTTGTCCTTTATTAGACATCAGAGAATCCAGTCATGAGCAAGCCATTGGCAAACAGGCCTCATTAATTTCACAAAGTCTGAAAATACTTGTCCCTGTTTAGGAACTAGGTTAAAATATTGAGGAAGGAGATTCCAGCTCTGTCTGTCATATCAGTAAACTAAAGTACACTACAGAAAATTAACAGCATTAACAGTCAACCTTTTGCTAATGACCAGCACTGTAGGCAACTGATTTTATGGGCCTCTAGGCAGCACCTGAAGACCAGCTTTGCATATGTACTTGATTATGCATTGTGATGGATTTAGGCTGAAGATTCTCACTTCAAAGCATTTCCAACCTTTTCTCTGCCTGACTCCCTCTTCATCACTCTCGGTACAGCTCCCACAGCCCATTAGAGAGAGTTGTCCCTGGTTCAGGTTGCTGCACTCAGCCGGGATCGATGCAAGCCAGTCCCATTTCCCTCTTGTTTTCACAGTCCAGTCTGTGCACCTGCTGTCCTCAGCTGGAAAAACTCATCTATCTGCAGACCCTGGACTTGCTGCTTCAACTGAAACCTGGCAGGAGTAACCCATTAAAGATGCATCTAGTGGAACCTGCACCCAGAGAGGTGCCAATTGGTGTTTCATCCATTGCCTACAGGTCTTGAACTCCATCAGCCAGGCAGGGAAACCAGCAGAGAAAGGACCCACTTATCTGATTAAGTCTTCATGAGCTGCTCTACAAGCTTCAGACAAGAAAGCTTTGCTCTTGTAATCTATCCAAAAAAAAATTAAACAAGCAACAAAGTGTTCAACTCCACAGTCATACACACTTTTGCATCCTGGGTTCCTTTGTGATAATTCAGATTCATATTTTCATTTTGTCACAGATGTAGAACCAGTGAATATCTCAGACTGCTCCCCAGTCCCATGAGATAGTGGTCTCTACTTCATTTTCATTTGACTGTTGGAGATGAAGCAGAGGCAAAAGCAAAGCTGCCTGTGCTGTATAGCATGTGTATGATGGTCCTGGGTTGCAAATGTCTGAGCTTGTTAGAGGAGCGGTTAGATGTAAAATTTTCTTTTCTTATAGTGACCTCCTACAGTTGCTTTCAAATTAAGTGTGTTTAGAAAGTAAAATGAGAGGCCTTTTAAACAGGAGTCTGCAGATAGCTAGAGGATCCATCAGCTGTCCCATATAGGTGTTTATTCCTCTCCTGGTCAGGTAATCCTCTATTCCTACAGCAGTTCAGGGTTGTTTCTTAGAGCCTAATTTTGATTGCAAAGAAAGAGTTCTACCCAATGACAGATTTTTTGAGGATTCAACATGTTTTAACTATTGTTTAAAATAATGCTAAGATCTCTCATATTTACTGGCCTCTGGGGGGTGGGGTGGAGGAGATAAATCCACCCATATGAGAGAGATCGAATATAGCCCAGTGGCTCACTGCATTTGTCTAGGTGATAGGAAAGACTTTTACCTGCTCTTTTCTTCATTTGGTGAAGAAGGATTTGAACCTGTGCCTTCAGTCTTCCTAAATGAGTCCCCCAATGACAGAGCTTTCATGCTGCACCCCCTTTCCCTACAAATGTTTCATTATTTATACAAGATGAAACTCTTCCAACTGTAAGGACTGACAGGTTAAGGTACATAGGATGTTAAAGCCTCAGGCAAAAGTTTGTTTTGTCTGCTATCGAGGCTTGAACCCAGGGATCTCATGTGAGTACCTTAACCGTCTGTCTATTCAAGGTCTCTCTGACTGCTATCCATTTATTCTGGAATGAATAAAAGCAAACTAGACATCAGACACCAAATACAAAAATCCCAGGAGATTTAAAAACAAAACAATACCTGACTGATTTTAGACATTTGTGTTTTTCTTCTCTACGTTATTGAGGGGGGTAGGAGTAGGAGCTGTTTGCTTTTTAATCAATCCTATTGACCATGACAGAAAATTAAAACTGCTGCTGAATTCTGTAACAAAGACCTTAAAATACATGCACACAGCTCGCCTTATAGAATATACATTGACTTTAATAATTTATAACTCTAGAATTGTTTTTTAATTGTGTTAAACTCTTCAAACTCTGAAAGGACTTTTTCTTAAATCAAATGGTTGAAACTCTTTTAAATTTTATAGATCTTCTCCATAAGGTTAAAGGACAGGTTTCACGGGTTTAAACCTCTCAAGAGTGTGGAGACTTGCCAGTGGGAGCTATTTTTGTGCTACTAGAGCTTGTCCTAGAATAAGAAGCACTAGAATAAGACTCTGTGACTTCATTCATTTTCGTTGCCTGCTGCATTATTGATGCAGGGATGGGAAATAGTAAGGAAGAAGTGGGGAGTTAAATAGGGATGTATCAATTGGTCCTGGTCTCTTACAGCCTGTCTTTCTGTCTAGGACTTTCAGCACCAGTCACATACTTTCAAAGGTTTTCAGAGCTCTTTTCAAGGACACTCTACCACTGGATAATTAAAAAAAAAAAAAAAATACAACCACTATTCAGCACTTTTAGTAGACTTCTGGAGTCACAGTACTTCTAGGAAGTCATGGGATAAATTGAATTATGTTTCGTCTTGCAGACGAAGCAAATACATATTTTCATGCTGACAAAACCAGTTACAATTGGTGATCTGCTGGTGCCCAGAGAAGTACCTCTTTCTCCAGAGCAAGAACTCTTCTAGGACTTGGGAACTTCAGAGGAGGTAGCGCTTGCAAATACCTTGCCCTTGATCCCAGTAAGGTGAGATGTCCAGATAAATGCCTTGGGAAAATTGAGGATCATTACTTGGGGCCATGCTGTACAGAAACAGGAGACACTCCCACATTTCACAGGGCTTGAAGAATTCAAATTCAGTGCAACTCTGAAAGAAAACATCAACAGAGAAACAAATAATAATTTAAAACAAAACAAAACAAAAAACCAGAACCCCCTCAGAAATCACTTCTCCAAACAGACTTTGTTGATGAGGTGAGTTGGACGGTGGTAGGCTGGATGAGGGTGGTTTAAAGAAGAGTCTGCTGCCAGTTGTTGATCATCTGATGGAGTTGATGGGAACATTGGCTGAGCCTCTGCCCTCATTGTGTTCATTAGCATTCACACCATTCACTGGCCACCCCCTTGCACCAAAGACATTTTCTGAGCTTGCTAATTTTCATGAAAGCAAGTGGGGTCACTTTCCACCTTTTTTCCTCATCTCAACAAGGCTCGTCCCCTAGAGAGCTGAGAAGAAAGGCGCTTTCTTGTTGTCATCTGTGCAATTATCAGCTTTGAACACGATGGCAATTTGTTGTTGTTGTTGATTTCCTTTGTTATGCAAATGTAACAGCTCATTCTCTGAGTGCTTTTTTCCCCCACACAGCATAAAAAGGAATATTACACATTTAATTTCATGTTATCATTTGTTTCCCTCTGAGATTTCCTCCAGCCATTTTTTGGTCTTCTTCAGGCTAGTGGGAGCTAAGCAGTGGCATTTTGAATTCTGACTTTGTCACTTCTATTTACTTTTTATCATAAAGGGGTATTGTCAATAGGTCTTATGTGGCTCCTATAAAACCCATTTAGGAATTTAAATCTCCACTAAAACACAGAATTTATGCTTCCTTTTATGATTTATGAGTCTAGAAGCCTAAATTCTACTTTTAATAGTCTACCCATTTATATTCAAAGCAATCAGCTTACATGCTGCACGAGCCTTAAAGTTGTTAGTGCACAACTAAAGAGAATAAAAGCAGGAGGATGTAGACAGAGGTCTAAGCCAGGAAGTTCAGAATAGAATTCAAATGAGGACTTCTCCAGGGCTTTAAGATACCGTATCTCTCTGGCTCTTATTATGGTCCACCTCTTGTATGCATCCTGTATTTCACCCTTTGGGAAGAAAAACAGTATTTGAAATCAAGAAGAATGAATCTCTTTTTTTGATCACATAACCAAACATCAACTGGTTCACTCACAAGTTTAAATCACTCAGGAAGTCGAACACTTCTCTGACTGAATTGTTCAAAATTTACCTGTCTGTACAGCTGAGTTGGAAACTGGTCAAAACCAGACTCGTTTATGATTTCTGTTCTTATCCATTTTCAGCCAAATTGAATGGGTTTAACATCTAATTTTTTATTTCTTATTATTTAAAAAATCAAAGTGAACAATAACACTGGTAAGACTTGTCTGTAATAATGCTTAGGATAAATGAAAGAGACTGATGAGTCTTAGGTGTTTTCAGGTTTATTGATTCATTGCATTTCTTTGCTCTGAATTTTGAGGAAGAGTAAGTGGAACAGGACAAAACTTTTACCTCGTCTGGCCAATTACTGGTAATTTGTACCTATCAATAACTGCAGATTTGTATCATCTCTTGATTTACATATTTGGAAGGCTATTTGTTGGATGTCAGTTTAATTTGTCTTCCTTTTGATCTCCTTGGAATATATCTAAAAGTCTTCAGATAAATGAATGACTCTGGAATCACACTATCATAACAAAAATTAGAGTATGCATAAGACCTGCATAAAACAAACCATCCCCCTAAAGGGTTAAAGTATTAACTCAATTTTTTCCCACAACCTGACATCTTTTGCTCTGATGCTATCATCATTGCATGCAGAGGCAATCTCGCAGATTGTACTTCAAAAATGGGACCCAGAAGTTATCTATTTATTACAGAATACTTTTTGCTGACGAACTCTGTTGCAAATGGTTTTATGCCTGGTAGGTTTTAAAGGAGTTCTCACAGATCATTATTGAGGTTCTGAGGAATGAATATGAGAGAGGAGGCATCAGAACGTAGCCAGTTTAAAAATATCTTCTACTATGAGTATTACTACTATCTATTGATGAGCATTGTAGTGTGTATAGCAAGGTTTGTCCTCACTATAGATTTAGCAACATGCTATACTGGAGTCGAAATAGGTTTCTTGGTGCAACAACTGTGGTGTATTCAGTTGGCACAGGTAGTAGTCTGGTCTGTCTCCTAATCTTAAATATGTAGAGTAGAAGCATGTAGCAAGCTAGTCTCCCAAGTTCCTTTCAAACTCTCTGCATTTCAGGCCCTTCTGAGAAACTATTCAAAACCTGCATATGGAACTGTCATGTGGGCAGTCAGGTACCTTTGTGCTGTTTACTGCTAATTGCACCATTCTATTTGTGTTTTATTTTGGGGAGTGAGCAACAAGGTCTATGGGGAAACAAATGTATTGTTTCATTCATGCCCTTTGATGCCTTTGTTTAAAGTGGAGGTTTTTGACTGTCTGCTTGGGAAGAGATGATAGGATTCAGAGATATACCTATTTCTTTCCATACAGAACTGCCAGTGCTGTGAATGTGGACCACAAAGGGCTTTGAGGTATTCTCATTCCTTAGGCATAGTAATGGTGCATGAACCAGGTGAAAAGCTTGTACTTCTGGAGAGACAAATGCAAGGCACAGAGGGAGCACAGTGGCCAGCCTAAATCCTTGAGGGGAGCTCATAATGAAGTTGTCTCGTAAAAAGAGGGTAATGGGGAGCCCACCTATAATTTGGCTAGCAGAAGCTCAGAGCAGTTGTTTTCAGTGGATTACAAGACTGCAGCTATGGACAAGCTTCCACCTGAGGGATAGGTGTTTTGGGTCACTCAACTTTTCATTAGCAGTAACAGATGGCAGAGTCTGTCCCTTTTTGGATTTAAAAGGGAAGTACAGTTACTGCATACAGCCAAATGGGCTGAATGTGTAATTCTGTTCTCTGCTGAATGTCTTTGACTGGGATCATGCCAAAGATGACTTTCACCCAAGTGCAAAGCTTGAATAGATCCTAACTTGCTGCATCCATTGCTCTTCACACCCAAGCCACGCCCTTCCCCACACCTGCAATAGAACGAGGATGGGGCTCACTATTTCCAGGACTCATGAAGGAGTAGATGAGGTCAGGATTTTACTCATTCCTCATTCCCAGTCAGGTACTGGTTACCAAAAATAGGTCATAACTTCTACCTTATTTTTAGAAAGAGGATTTTTCTAACAGCATAACCAGGACTTCCCTGGTGAATCCCTGCTTTGGATCTATACGCTCACTCTTCCAATTATGAGTGCTATGATAAAATGTCTTCTACAAAGGACAAGCTATTTCCATAACATCAGTCAGTATCATTTAGACTCCAGTGCCCTTGCTGACTATGTTTATAAAAATGACAGCTACAGGTCATCCCAAACTCTTGGATCAGAAGAAGCAGCTGCCTCTGAGAAGGGCCATTTTTTTTCTTATATTATGTACAGAGTGATAAACAAAGCCTCTTTTGAAATATTCATGCCACTGGCCCACCTGGGGTATAAAAGATCCAGAAGATAAATAATGAGCTAATGTTTCACAAAATATATCCTCAGTCAGAAGCCAGTATGGATCATACTGATTTCTTACAAAGTCCCAGAAGAATATCTTCCTTAAACTTCCTCCTGCCATGGATAACAAGGTGTTTGCAGGAGCAGGGGATTTGACTCAGTGTCCCAGGAGATAGTTAGTAGACCTTTGACCCTCGAGACATGAGATTGTAATGAGATATACCCATGAAATATTTTCCAGATAGATGTTAGTTCTCACACAGCTTTGAGCTGGCCAAGTGCAAGTCACCTCTAGGCTGCAATTGCATTAACATGGTACTGAGTTTGGCCTTGTATTCCCTAATTTTCAGTATAGCTGTTTAGCTTGGAGTAAACTCCTCATCAGCCATGGCTACATGGCTTTTGATTCAGAACTGGCATGTAGGCCCTGCCTTAGAATATGGGCATAGAAATCGTGTCTGCCATCAAAGTAGGACATAGATGTAAGAAAATAAGAAATACCCATTGAATCAGACCAATTGTACATCTATCCCAGTGTTCAGTCTGCAGCAGAAGCAGTAAGAGATGCTATTCAAGGAGACCATGCAAAACCTGCCACTTTCTGCAGACTATTCCTTTTGTACTCCCATGACTCGTCTCCATTTTACAGACATACCATTTACAAACGTCTAGTGCCTTTATAAACCAGCTGATACTGTCCTTCCACACAATCTTCCATGGTAGCAAGTTCCAGAGGTTCACCACTTACTGTATAAGGAAGCTTTTTCTTTTTTCTGTTTTAAACCAACCTACTGCCACTTTCATTGTTCCCTTACTTCTTTTATTGCATGATGTGCCGAACAACATTTCCACATTCAGCTCATCCAGTGCTTTCACCTTTTGTAAATCTTAGTGATACCTCACCTCAGATTCCTGAGTTGTCCCAATCTTTCAGTTTCCCCTCAGGAGGCAGCTGCCCCATCACCCTGATCATTATATTTGCCCTTCATTGTGCCTTCCCTAACTTCAGTATGTCTATCAATATGTGGAAGCCAGAAAAGAACACACTGCACAAGATGTGGGTGCACCACACCTTTTAGGGAGAGGCAAAATTATGTGTCCTGTCTCATTATCAACACCTTCACGATGGTCCCCAGTATCTCGTTGGCTTTTTCAACTGCCACTGCACATTGAGCCAAGGATTTCAGACACCTGTCAACACGAAGCTGAGATTTCTTACCTGAACTATAACTGCCACTTTGGTGTTCAGCATTGTGAACCATCAGTGATGGTTTAGGTGTGGGTTTTTTTTTTTTTCTTAGTTGCATTAGCTTAGGTTTATCCACATTGGAATTCATTTGTCAACTATTTCTACAGTTTTATGAGCTCTGTCTGCAATTCCTTGACAACAGGAAAGCATTTTGACATTCTAGAAGTTATTATCCTATCTATAAATTTGGATATTCCTTTGCTTATTTCTTCTCCAGGTCATGGACAAAGACATTGAATAGAATTGCTTCCAGGACCAATCCCTCTTGACTTTTCTCTTGAAAAGCCTCTTCTTTTGAATCTTGCTAGCCTTTTATCCATGTGTTTACCATCACCCTGCTAAAACTCCAGTTGGTTACTGAGGTAGGGTTTCCCTTTGCAGGAGCCATGCTGACTATTTCCCAACAGAAAATATAATTCATGTACTGTATGATTTTATTGTTTATTATAGACTCTGTCATCTTACCAGGGATGGAAGTCAGACTCACCAGTCTGTAGTTCCCAAGATTCTCCCTAGAGTCCTGTACAACGTGAATGAGGTCAGTCTTTGATTACAAGTTATAGCCTGTCAGTATTGGTTTTGATGGCTGGGTTAGGAATCTCCTCCCATGGACTTTCTTGCACAGTTAGCAGCAGAAGTAGAGTGAGAGAAATGTACTTACATTTGGAGAAAACTGACATTTCACTCTTCTCCAGTTTTTTTGAATGAGTGAAATAATATACTAGCACTGATTTTATCATTAAAATAGAGTGAAACAAATGTAGCTTTGTTCCATGCAAAAGGCAGGGGGGACATACCACAAAAAATATGCAAAAAGTCCCCTCGTAGAATATCATGCAAGAATTTGCTCCCGGGGTTTTTTTTTTTGGCTTTGTATAATAAGGATGACATTCCTTATTCTGTTTCTGCTTTAGAAATAGCATATCTAGGACTTTCAGACTCTTAACACAAAAACCATCTCTGTAATAAGCAGACGTGAAATATGAATGAGTCTTTTTAGTTGATTACTACTACAGGGATGAAGAGCTAGGACAGTCCAGCAAGACTGAGATGTACCAATCCCTTGCTAAGTATCTCATTTTGCTGATTCAAATGTCTCTGTAGTCAGGGTTGTTTGAACAGAATCAAATTTACTTGTAATGAGGCATATAGTGATTCTCTTGTCTTTTTTTTTTCCTTTTCTTTTCCTCTTGTCTTCACATTAATTTCCGCAAAAAAGCACATCTGATTTTGTAATGAGCTAAGCAACTGTTTCTCAATTACACCAAATTTTACTGCTCCTCAGTTGAAGTTTAAAGGCATGGCAACTTCAATATTATCAAAGGTTCTCCTCACAATAAAATCTTCAGTAATTCTTCACCAGTTTCATAAAACTTTCAGTACCAAATTACTCAAGGAATACTTGAGCAAGGAATACTTTCTACCAAATTCTTAGAGTTGTTTCTAGAACATCATAGATCCATGGCGATGAAATCCAAATTGCCCACAATGGTAAGCTGCTAATTGCTGAAAACATGTAAGTTCTGTTTTATAAGTTTGCTTTTTCCGATGCATCTTTGTTAATGTATGCCTTGGAAAGTGTGCTACAACTAGCAAGTGGCGCATGTATCTTTGGACTTAACTAGATCAATAGTAGGATATGGGAGGTCTAAGGAGAGGAATGCTGAAATAGGAACTACTTTATTTCCAAATGTTAAAAAAAAAAAAAAAAAAGAAGAGAGTGATATTTTGTTCTTTCTTTTGGTTTTCCTGTAACCCGTGTCCTTTCTAAAGCAGCTGTTTTGGGTCTCTCCTTTTCTTAGCCCCTCTCTGTCTGTCCATCACTCAGTATGTGTTTTTTCCAGCCAGCTCATTCCAGTTTCTAAATCTCTCTCTGTCCTGCCCTTAACCCCCTGCCGCGATATTTCCATATGTATGAAGGACACAACTTTATTCCTATGGTTTCGGTCTTTCTTGTGCTTTTTGAGAATCTGGACTGGGAACTTTTTTCCTTACTGAGGGACAAAGAAGCCTTTAAAGCACCGTGAGATGTTTATATATGAACCAACATTTGTGCTTAAATACTTGAAAAATGTGTATGAGAGGGATGATGGAAGGAAATCCCATACGGTCATAATCCAGAAAGAAAATGTCGTCATGTGTGAAAAGATCTCAGCATGTCCTTGATTCATGTCAAGGGCAATAGAGACAACTGATATTGTCTGGTTAGGTTTCTGTGCATGAGAGGCTATAGAGATTGAGTTCCTTGTTCCTGCAGCAGGTGGACAATCCACATGGAGCAGTCTCTACATTTAGGAACGGTTCCATCATTGTACTGATGACCACCAATGGTAACAGCCACAGATTACTTTCTTCTCCTCTCTCCAGAAGGTATCTCAATCCTGAGTAAAATGAGTTTTCCTCTTGAAGCCAAAGTGTGAGATGTGTTACTTATAGACAGGGTTGTCTTGCACCTTTGAATTTCCTGTTTAAGCTGGAAGGGAACATTGCCAGCAACGCTGGCACCTTATGCTTGTAATTTTTCATAGCCACCCACCTTCAAACCTTACACTTTCCTTCCCTTCTGCTTTTCCTAATATTAAGCCTCTATTTGCTATGATAAAAAGAGGAGGTATAAGAACCAGGCATTCCCGTTATTGCTAGCAGTATGATGACCTGTTCTCTGACATCCAAGATCAAGGCAATATGCTCTGGGCTGCAGAATCTTCCCAAACACCACCAGCCATTCATCATCTGTCCTGTGGCAGAAGCACTGGCATGAATCTCCACAGCTGGCTGAATGTAGTGCCGTATTCAGTTATGCTGGGTCTTAAATTGGTTTTCAAAACATCTCTGTGAATCATGGGCAGCTGGAGAATCAAAAGTTTCTGTTGGAAACACCAAGGCAAAGAAACCTGAGTTTCACATCATTTTTGTTATTTATTGGAGGACTAAATTCAGCAGAGACCCGAGTTCTCTGAATTACAGCCTGAGACATGTTTGGAAATAGTTTACACTACCTCCCTCATGGCCTCTCCCCTTTCTGGGACTAAAAGGGACTTGGTGGCCAACATCAGTACCTGTTTTGCTCTAGGCGGAAATTAAAATCCTGTGAAGCTGCCACAGTGGGAGACATTTGTCAGTGGAAATACGGTATAAGAATACAGCATTTTGCTGTTCCTGGACACATAGCCCCACTCAGCTGTCACAGGAGTAACCAATGCAATGAGGTGAAATTCATATCTCAGCATAAGCTGAATAATGAGAGAGCAGATTCCTGTGAATTCTTTACATTAAGAGTTAGGTATGACCTGTCAGAGCTTAGATGGTACTTTCAGTGCAGATGAGTTCACCTGGTTTTCAGTGCTGAGACACTTTCTAGAATACGACAGGAACTTTCACCATCACAGCCTGGTTTCAGACCTTCCCTGTGGATGTCTGTCAACTCCCTCTATGGCCATGCAGGCTCTGTCTAAGACTTTTGCAGTCATGACAGTGTTGATGACCATTTTGACCTTTCTTAAGTTATTCATTCTTCCTTTCAGAGTTCCTTTCTTCCAGTTTACTGGATTGGTTGCTCTTTTGGTTTAATTATATTAATGCTGTGCAGTGCATCAGTTGAATAGAGAATGGGTCCTTCTGAGGACACCACAAGATCAAGAGTTTGCAACAAATCCTTCACTGTAGAAATAGATACAAAATTCCAAACTTTGCCCAGAGGAACTGTCAATGTGACAATTTTCACTTCCCCTACAACTCATGAAGAAGGTGTCTTCTTGATGCAGTTGATGGCTAGAGGAGCTGTGATCTTTGAGTGCAGTTTCTCTGCCAAATACATGGAGGGAGACACTCCTTATAGCAGAAAAGACAGTGTGGTTTATAAGCAATGCAGTAAGGGAAGTGATCAGGAAGTGACAAGAGTGTGGACCTTTCGTAAGCTCCTATCTGACTTGTCAAAATGTGAGAGAAGAAATGAGATGCCATCGTGGCTGAGCCTTAACTAACATAGGAGGAGAAGATGGTGGCACCTCCAAACATTTTTAATTGTTTGGATTTTTACAGCTGGGACACAGACCCAGTTAGGACAAAGTTTCTGAGGGGATTTTCAGCATTTTAAACTCCTCATCAAGCTGAAAGCAATGTGAAAGCAGTGAATTCTCTTGGTGGTCTGGTGTTTGATTGCAAAGAATAGTCAGGAGAGATAACGTTGATCCCAAAAAATTACATGTAATGGAGGGCAAGAGGAGAGGTTGGGAAGTCAGAGCTAAAGGGGCCTCAGAGCTGAGTATGAAAGTGGTTGTTGTGAGTGTGAAGTGAAGGTCTTCTCTGATGTTCTTTAGTCCAAGACGACTTCTTTTTTTAACCAACCCTAGATCTTCCTACTCTGCTCTCCTATTTACTGCTTGAAATTTCTCATGGGAAATGACTTCCCTGGTTGCAGTGATGCCATAGCAGCATAGCTGGGTAAGAAAGGATGGAAGGACAGGAAGAATGAAGGCGGTCATTTTCTATCCCCTTCCCTCCCTCACCTCTATATTCCTGTAAGTATTTGTTCAGGTCTAGTGATAGTTATGCTAGGGCTTATGTAGGACAGCCTTTTAGAAGTCAAAAGGATGTTGCCCATTTACAGCAGTGCAAACACAATGAATGTCTGCTCCCATACATGCAGTCTTTCTAGGAGTTCAGGTTTTCTTTTAAGCTATTAACTTTTCAAGAGAAATGCAGAAGTATACGGAAAGCCTCTCCAAGGGGGATGTGTCACAGAAAATACTGAGTCTCAGACTTCTCTGCCTCATATCCTACTCTCCTGTGCAAAGCAGAGGGTAAATGATAAAAGGCTAATGATGATCAACTTGGATGGGGATGTGTGGGTTTGGGAGTGGAACAAAACCTTCCATTAATTGGAGGAAAAATTGCAAGGCCTCACCTAGCAAAGTTCCCATTTACTTCACTGACTCCAGCAAGTACCTCCCTATGTTTGACTCTTAGATCTTCTGAGCAGACCAGACATCTTTCACGCCTTAAAACAATTTTCTTCATATAGCAAAAAATTGTATGGCAACTTAAAGCATTCACATGCACCCTGAGAGTGCCCCAATGTTTTCTGACAGCTGACAAACTAAAAAGGACGAGGCTGTCAAATGCAAAGAATGGGTCCCCTCCTTTTGGCTGCTGTCCCTCTGGTCTATTCAATTAGGATTGATCAAGCTGTGTCAAAGGTCCCTCCTCTGTTTCAGTGGTCACCGAGAGCTTTCATGATGACTAATGATAGGCTATCCTTAAAAAGAAAGGGGGAAGAAATAGAAAGGATAATACAAGGGTTTCTTTTTTCCTTTCTTTCTTCTATCCTTATGTTCCAATTAGGCACATTACCTTTATGACCTACTAAATGAAATTCATTTAATTGTCATTGTTCAATGATACATCAGCCCCCTCTGCCTTCTAACATCTGCCCCTCAAACAAAAAACACAACTTACTCAAGCAAAAATATTTAATCGTTTTTTGTTGAAAAACTACTTGGAGGAGAAATGTTTTTCTTCCTCTGGAAAATATCTAAAATATTTTAATTCAAATATGGATAGTAAAGGGAAACTGGATAGCAATGCTGATAAGAAACATACACATTTCTTGGGTATCTTGCATAAATTTAAAAACTGCTGGACTGTTCCATTTCGGGTACTAGAATTGAGCTAGTAGTAGATGAGCCAATCATTCTCTAGAAGTTCCCAGACCTGTTCAGATCTCTCCTAAAGACAATATCTCTGCCCTGTTTGGCTGTTTAATACTGACATTCAGGTACAATTTACGCTTGAAGGTATATGCCATAATTTTCTTTTGGAGTATATGTCAAGTTTTCGGACCATGGCAGCCATTTCCAGATTTTTGTCATCTGTCAATCCTAAAATTGGGTGTGAGTTGTAACAGATATTTCCCAGATGTTAAATTAGACCAGCACCAGAAAGACAGAATGGTCTGTGCCAAACAGTTTCAATGAAGGTGATGGGATGACACCGTGAGCAGAATATAAATTTATGAAGATAATTATTATTATTGCAATAGCAATATAAAAATGGTATCTATCCCTTTATCCTAGAAACTAGACAAGGACTACCAAAGGCTTCAAGCAAGCATCAGTTACGTACAGAATTTAGGCCTCTATCTAGTTATAAACCCTTTATTTATTTTTAAGGGTGAATTTTATCCTAAATGTAAAATACATGAAAGAAAGGAATGGGGAGATCTTGAGAGACTTGAAAACAAATAAAGCCTGTGAGCCAGAATCTGTTAGAGTAACACAGGTCCAGGGATTTTCCTTTCAAGATCACACAGAACTTCCTGATTTTCCCAAAGCCAACTCCTATCTAGAATAGAACCTTGGCAATTTCTGCTTGGTCGTAAGAATGAATTATTAGCCTGGGCTTCTGAGTGAGTTTCAGTCACAACATGCCAGAAGTTAATCAGGAATGAGTATCACTGCTCTAAAGATGCCTGAGCTAGTGTTTGCATCCTGTTACTTAAATCATTCCTTGGGATTGGATAAAACAATGCATTTCTTAATATGGTCATGTTTAAATAGTAGCAAAAGAAATTTTGTGAAATTCAGCTGTTTCATTCCACAAAGGGTTATGACACTTGCTGCTAGGACTTTGTCCCTTCTCTGACCTGAAGGAAAAATCACTCATTTATTGCCAGAAAGTTTTATCTGATTTACCAGTCCTTTTGTAATACTTAATAGCTTTCCAAAAGGACAAAAGGTGATTGACTTCGCATCTTCCAATGAAATTCAGTGGCAACCCCCTCTCTGCCTTTCCTTGGAGCTTTGAAAATAGGCTCCTAGATGCAAAAGAATCCACTAATGTTGGAAACATAAGTGAAATTAAAATAATGAGGTTGTGCAGTATTCTAATTCTGTAACAACATGACACTGCATTTATCCTGAGCTTTTGTACTGAAGGATCCTAAAGCATGATACAAACACTACAACTTCAGGCCTCATAGCCTTGAAGTATGAACTATTATAATTGTTCAGCCCATGAGAAACTGAGGCAGACACGGACAGAATTAATCCAGGTTCACAGGCAGTCAGGAAGGGTCCTGACAATTTTGATAATCAAAGGCTACAGGGATCATGTGCAGAGAGGTCCTCAGAAGGTGAGGGAGAGAGACAGCTACCTAATTACTTACACAGATCATCACTTAAATCACTTATTATAATTGTTACTAGGCCCCCAGAAGTCACAAGAACCACCATCAGTGAGAAGATGTCATTGCTGTGCATAACCAGAGTAAAGACCCTGTCTCACAGAGCTTGTAGTCTAAATCACTGGCTCCTGATGTTGAAATGTAGCTCACTGACATTAAAATGAAGTCACAGAATCCAAGCTAATGAGATTTTCTGGCATTATTAATATTGACTCTTCAAGGAAACAGAGCTGCCAGCCCCACAAGCAGGAGCTGAGGAGGTGGTGTTGCAAGGCAAGCAGGTTTTGGGAGCAGCAAGAAGTCAGGGAGTAAGGAAAAGGAGGAGGAGAAGACAGTGGCAGGGAGGTCCAACTTAGAAAGAAAAAAGTGGGGAACAACATGTCCAAATGCACAAACAGATGAGGAGTGGGAGGGGTAACAGAGACAGAGGGGAAGGAGCTGAGCACAATTACATGATCACAAACAGTATTTTTGCTGCTGAAGAAGCCACCACGACCCTGGTGAGACACAGCAGACAGCCAGCCATACTATTATTACACAGCAGTCACCAGCTCAGGTCTGAGCTGAAGGCACATGCACAACCCAGTGATGACTCGATGCATAATGCACTGACTTCTTAGCTCATGACCATGTGGCTAGCACTCAGAAGGAAGAAAATAGCAGGTAATAAAAGACTCTTCAATCTAAGGGAGCAAACATTGCAAGAAACAAAGATCAGAAGTTGAAATTAGAGAAACGGATTGTTTTTTTTACATAGTGAGTATAACTGGCTATTGAAAAAAAGTGGTGTATCTTCTATTAGTTTCTTCAAAAAGACTAGAGGGCTCTTTCAGAAGATAAATTTCAACTTAAAAAGCCATTGTACTTAATGAAGAGCTAATGGGAAAATTCAGTGCCCTATGCTATGTAGAGGATCAGACAAAAGCAGTGATGGAGAACCGTTGGCATTGGTGCTATGGCTGGCACTGATGAAGACCTGGGCTGACACCAACAAGTCTGTGCTGCCATGTTTTAAGTAAATTTGGCAAGATGGTCCTGAAAAATTTGCAATTGCAGTTGAAGGATCTAGAGGTTTCAGAATTTCTGAATGAATGCACTTATTTCTGGAAATATAACTATGGTGTTTTGGTCAGGGTTCCTTTGGAAGGGTGTGGGAAGAGCATCAGGCCTTAATGACAGTCCAACATCTTGTAAACCATATATCCAAACCCAATTCATTTGCAATTATAGCAGAGACATCCCATCTGAAGATTTAAGTTATATTTATGTGTCTGTTGCATGACTGTCTAGAAAGATTCATTTCTAGCTACTGCCAGTATTGTGGGGTAATTCTAGGGTTCACTGTTCCTAAATAAATAAATAAAGAAAGAACACTTACTAGCTTTTGTGGCAGCTAACGCTTCTTGGCTATGCTTAGCTTTCCATTTCCGTGTGTCATGGTTTTGCACTCTGAATAATGTCAAATGCCTCTAAAATATACATCAGAAAACTGCAGATCTGTTAAGATTTCTAATCTTTACTGGTGAGAATCAACTTTTCATCACACACAGAGAAACCAATTCCCATCTCCTCTCCCTCCAGAAATTAGACTGTACAGTGGAAAGGCTCCAAGTCTCTGCTGTTTAATGGCAAATTGGCTTGGGGCACCGGCAGTACTAGTTCTAAAATCATTAAGCAAACTGCCACCAATACATCTTCCACAGTCAAGCTGTAGATAAACGGATGGTGAGGTTGTCAAAGATGGGATTCAACTTTACCAATGAGTCCTATCCTCATCTTCTTATTTTTTGGAAACTAATATTATTTCCTTCAAGTACAATGTATTTTTTCCAAGTGTAAAACAAGGGGCTGTGATGGGAGAAAGCAGAGAATAATCTTCCTCTCTAAAACAATCAACTTCTCTCCCTACTCCCCCTTCTTCAAGACCAAACTCCATTAGGAGTTTGCTTTGATGGGAAGGGGTAAGATATGTAAAAGCTTCTGGGATGAGCAGGAGGATACCTGAAAGGAAGAAAAATGATGTGTGATTTTGTTGAGGGGAGGGCAGGATGGCAGAGACATTTGTGGCACCAGCAATATTGATCCTGAGGCAAAGGTACCCCTCAGAATTCCCAGGTTACAAATTAACATGTCTTTCCCCATCCTCACACCCCATTAATCGAAATAAACTTTCTCCTTGAATCACAGGCTTGCTTCTGCTGCAGGTCAGTAAAAAACATTGACAGAGGGTTGGAAAAAAAATCCTTCCATGGGAGGTGTGACATGTGCTCACCTCTCTGTGGCCGCTGTAGGTCACAGTCCAAGTGAGAAAGATGAGCAGATTTTGTGAATGGGTGGTACATGAAATGATGATTCTCCATGTCTATGATGGCATGGTTTGGTGGCAATAGCTGTTGGAGGGTTTTCATGCAAATTGTGTGCTTGATGCTGTGCAAATCATATGAAATGTCCTGTCCTGAAGAGGTTGTTTCCTACAAGACACACAGTGGAATGAAAGAGAGAGATTCATAGAAAGCATTGTTATAGGTGCCTTTCTGTTTCCCTATGGCAACTAAGCTAGGTTTTCTGCTTACTAAAGAGGCCAAGATGATCATGTTCTGATTACTTGCTATAGATGCCTAACATAAACACTATGGCTTATGCAACATCTGAGTTCAAAGGAGCATTGAATAGTTGAATCTTTGAACATTGGACTGCCAGATTCATGCTGCCTCTGCAGCTGACAGAAGATAGTACGTTCTCTCTAACCATCTGAAACCACCTAAACCATCTCTAACCATATACCTAATATTACCTATATTTCTAAGATACCATCAATTTTTAGGATGGAATGAGTGTCCTTCATGGAGGTACGGACCACTCTTTATTGATTAAAGGATTGGCTTAAATGACTTAGCTTAGAGGCTAGGCTTAAAATCTGGATAGCTTAGATGAGACACTCTTCCCTGTCTTCTCTGAATTTTGTAAGAGGAAAAAAACAACCCCCTCTGTTTCCCCCCAGGGAGGTTCATAGCAAGAGAGTCATTGGTGATTTTATGCAAAAAATAACTGTACCTATGGCATTTTGTTACTCAATGAGGGAATTTCATAGCCAAACATATGGGTGAAATTGCCACTCTGCATGAGTCACAGACATAGAAGATAAATATCTGAGACTGTCAACAGAGTGGTCATTTCATGTCCTTACAAATATTAACTCCCACCATAGTTAAAGTCATCGCCTGTATAGAAACACTGTTTATTGGCAGGAAGCATGTGGAAAGTCTGAGTCATTGTACAGACTCCCAACATATGTAGGGTCCATGAGGGATAGCAGAGTTATAAAAGATGATCCACCTCCAGCACAAGACATTTTTTATACCATGCATTGCATATCACAGGTTCTCAGCACCATCCAGAAGTCTCCGATGGTGATTTGTGACTTTTTTGAAAGGGTTTCTTATTTACTGCAACAAAAAGTTTTTCAACTTTCTCTAAACTACAATACATTTCTGATCTAAACTGCTCCAAAGAGGCAACCAGCTTTTCAGGAATATGACATTAAACTGTCAGGTGGCTTTTTGCATGATCTTTTCTTATAAGCCGTTGGGATATTTAGTATTTACTCCACATGTTTTTATTCTATTTTATTGTTAACAGTTGGACTTGACGATCTTAAGGGTCTTTTCCAACTTCAATGATTCTAAGATTCTATGATTTTATTTTAATACTGTCCTTATGTTTAATTGCAAAAGGATGTTAGAGTACAGATTCTTCCCTTCCTTCATTAGTCAACTCTACCTATGTCAGGGAAACAAGTGACTCTTTTTTTACAAGAAGATAATATTATGATGGATGAAATATAAGGAATAATTGAATTAGTGTCATAACAGCAGCATAGATTTCAATTACAAAAAAAATATTTCCATTGTGATAAAGTTCTGGCTGTAAATTTCAGAAATCATACATTTTGTAGCCTTATATTTCTTTGCTCATGGACTGTGTCACTGAGAACCTGAGTGTGACTGTAGAAATGAAAGGTCTCTCTTCATAGAAGAGCAAAGGGAGGAAAAAAACTGTCCTGTAAGTGGGATACCATTTTTAGCAATCAAGTTAAAAGGTAAATGATACCTTGCTTCCCAAGCATGTGACTGTTAAGTCAAGGTGGTTTGTTTCACGTGACAAAGAACAAAGCATGATTCTATAGCTCTGTCCCATGTACAGTGCATCCATGCCATCCTAACTAGATTAAAGCATTTTCTCCCATAATCCAAAAAGGAGGAAGAGGCTAGAAATTAACAATTTTTGAAGGGACCAAATAGCGTAACATCTGAACTTGTTTAGATCATTGCTTAAAATGTAACAAAGCAGTGGGTATGGGTTTGTGCTGAAGGTTATCAGTATCATGTAGTACACTTTTCAGCAAGGTCCCTATTATTACCTGGTTTTATCTGTCCGACAAATAAAAAGGGGAATGAGCTTTTCTGATGACAATGTGGTGTTCTACACATAATCCAAAGTCCAAAGAGAGTGGTGTAAGAGTGGACTAAGCTGCAGCGAACCAGAGTTACGTTCAGTGAAGCCTTAAAAAACTTTTGCAAGTGTTTATGTGCACATACATGTGCATTTTGGGACCAGATAGTCCCAGTGGTTAACTACAGTCTCAGCTGATCATGGAAAATTAGTTGTAGTCAAAGATGGCTGACCTAAGTGGCAAGAAAAAAAAACCAAAACATTTTCACTCTGTTAGTGTTTCCTTTTCTCGTACATACTAAAGTGCATTTACAAACAGAACAGCTTAAATTTCTTCAGGCAGCAGCCAAGTCTGTAGCTATTGGGATGGGCCAGTGTATTTCACAGAATTACTCAACAACATTATTCCCCTTGTCTCCATGTTCCTTTCTCAAATTCTTTCACTGTAAAAAAAAAAAAAGTACATTTGTGATGTTTCGGTCCTGTTTCATCATGTACAATAGCAATTATTTATATTTTTGTCACTTTCAGCTGGCAGACATGGAACAGGTGCTCTGGGTCGCTACTGAGAAAGGACCTGAAAGGACTGTACCCCCTTTTTGTCACACCATTGCCACTGTACAAGCACACCATGCAGCCCTGGCATTGCTAGGAATAAGTGTCGCTAGTACCTCTTATTAGTGTTTATTATCATAACTGCTCATTGTATTGCCCATTATGTTAATGAATTAGAACAACAGACCTAAATGTTTGTTGTTGTATAAAGCTCATTAGTCTCTGAGAGGAACTCAATGCAACATGAAGGTTGAGGAGCTGGGTTGCAGGAATATTACCAATTAAGTCCTATATGAACATGCAATTAGGTAGGATGACATGCTTGATTTACGTTGCTTTATGGCTAAGCTGGATAAACAGCGTATCGCTGAAGACTAGCAACCTGCTCCCCCTTTGCTCATCCCCACCCTGCTGGAACCTATTCTAATGTTCCCAGTGGGAGCGCAGCGCACAAGAACAGCTGGGCAAGGTTATTGGTGCCATCCTGAAGCATATTTAACTCTCCACCGAGCTAAAAGGATGGGGGCAGCGTGTGTTCATATTATGACACTTGTTAGTTTAATCGCTCATCCCTTTCTCACTGATTTTTAGTCTTCATGGGGCATCTTTCTTCAGTACCTCATGCAAGTCTGCAGTGATGGTCAGTTTACAAAAGGCTTTACATTGCATCATGCTTCTTCAAATAGAGAATTGGACTTAATTTAGATTTCTCCATCAGTCCTTTTCTTCTCTGAGAACACATGCAATTATTTCACTCTATTATGCTGCACATAATACAGCATACACCATTGTACAACAGCATGCACCATTGGTTGTGATTCTTGTGTAACCTCACTCTTCCTTAAGTTTTTTGTCCTAAATACATGTTTACATCATTACATACATTTATCATAACTGAGGGGAGATGCAATTGAAAGGCACTTTCAGAAGTTGTCACCTCCAGCTTCTCAGCCATAAATTGTTACCTCCCAACTGAGACTTGGTAACTGATCATATGAGCGCTCCTAATTGTTTCAGAGCAAGGTGAAACTTCAATAATGGATTAAACTATAGAATCAGCAACCATTAAATAGCGACATGTTGATTTTTTCCTTTTTTTTTCAGTGTAAGGCATTTTATTTCCAAAATTAGAGGTTACGTATACAGGTAGAAACCCAACGGGAGCCAGGAGACTGCCGCTGAAAGACACACGCAGCTGATCAGCAGTATCTTGCTTCTGTGTGAGGCACCTGTCTCTCACAAATGTGTCTTTCAAAAAGCCATGTCTCCCCACTCTTCTGGCTTACTCTGTGCCATCTTTGGCACCTGCACAATCAGTTGTTGACCTCTGTTTTCAATGACGCTGGCTTGGCACTGAAATAAAGCAGGAGGGATGGTGCGGTACAACTGAGAGACAGTTTAAGATGCTGTCTCTTACTGCCTGAAATGCTGCACAGAGAAAGCCTAAATAGTGGAGCTATACAGAGGGCTTGAGTTTGCATCACTTTTTTCTAGCTGATCTAAGCAAATAAGGTGTTGCTACATACAAGGACGTTTGTTGTGTGGATATTCAGTGCCTCAGAAATCTAGTTTGCTCTTGGCTTTGTATTGACCAGAACAATATAAACATGTTATGAGGCAGCTTTGGGTATGGGAGTAGGTGACTACACACTTTTTGCCCCTAACTGTTCCTGTGTACACAGTAGTAATGCACCATTTGCCGCTTCAGCTGCATGTTGGGCTTTTCCATCCTTTTTGTTAAAATTGGGATAGAGGAGTCAAAGTCCTGTCCTGTTCTAAATCACTGATGAATATCATAGCTCTCTCATAGTCTTTTCCCCTATTCAGCACTGAGAAATGTGCAGCTTCCCCCATTGCATTGTTTTAAAGTGTAAAGTTTTGACATTTCTGCTGAAAAAATACTTAAAATAACAACAGACTTGGATTCATAAATGGAGAAAAGAGTCTGCTTTAGAAACAAAGGTAGCAACCAGCTTGGAAATAGAGTGAATACTTAAAAAGAAACCCGAGAGTCACAATATGTCAGTCTTGAATGTAAGGGAGAAGTGAGTCTTAAGGAGAGATCAGAAGTATGTTTCATTATTGGGGAAAAAAAACCCCAAACAATCAAACCACACAGCAAGAAACAAAACCAACACCTTAAATGTAGAAGTGGGGGGACGCCTGCATTTGGAGTAAAGGGGAAAGCGTTGAAGAGAAGCAGAGAGTGACAGGTAGCCCTGATGTGACGGTGTGTTCGGAGAGTCCCCTCCAGGATCTTTCATGGTGCTAGCTTGGAGGCAGGGGACGAGGGCCTCACAGGAGGCGGCTCTACAAACCTCACCTAAGTTTGACACAAAGAGTATTGCTGGGGTGATTTCTAAAGAATATTTTTTTACTGTCCCACCTTTTGCTTTCCCAAATATCCTACCTGAGCATGTCCTTGTTGATGAATGGTTTGGCATCATCAGGTTTGGAGACTGGTGTTCTCACCAGGCTGGATTTCTCCAGCCAGTCTCATTCAGGATGTCTCAGCCCCATCCTGAAGGACCTATTTTTAAGATTATGATTATCCAGTTGTCTTCTCTCCCACAGTTCTCATGCAGCTGTAACAAGAGTGCAAAGTGATGTGAATTGTTAGTAGAGGTGACTTAAGGGCTCTCCATTAGAAATCTTTTGCCCACTTTACTCCAGATAGGTCACCTCAACGTTCCTCTAGGCTTTGTTGGTCACTTAACGCTGGATTCAAACAAGTAATGCATGATTTTAAGCTTTCTAACAAGTGTGAAATATTCCAAGATCCCCTGCACTTTCTTCCATTTTACAAAGAAGTTTTCTAATGCCGAAAGACAGAAATGGAGACACTGTTCTCTGATACTTCATGCAAAGGAGGTGAAGAAAGGTGAGAGGGAGGGTTATTAGTGGGAATGAAGAAGGACCTCTTTTTTATTTTATTTTCCATCTCCACTGAGGCTTTGCTAGAAGGATTGTTCCAATCTGACTCTGTAGATGCTAGATCAACTGTCCTATTCCATCTGCCTGCACTGTTTTCCCTTGATTGAATGGACTGAAGGTGAGAAACCTCTAATGTGGGCTGATGAAAGTGGAGCTGGCACTCCACAGCAATGGGATAAAGCTGGCAGGTCTGATTTTTCAAACTTGTCTGAGAACATCGTTCCACTTTGTCTCATTTTTAACCTTCAGTTTCGAAGACGGGGAAAAGGCAAAAAGGAAGGGGTAAAGATGCTTAAGGGCTAATTCTGCAACGGCGATCTTCACAAGCATAAACTCTGTGGAGGTCATTTACTGTTAGGCAAGTTTAAAAATCAAAATTTGTCTTCTACACTGTTGCATGCAGATAAAGAAACAGGATATCTTAAAAAAAAAAAAAAAATCATTTTCCCCCACCCCTGGTGCTTCTGAAAGACACCACACTGTGGCTCTGTCAAGGGAGGGATATTTACCTGTTCCAGCTCATCTGGGTTTGGGATCAGTGTATTTGTTGTGCATCTTTCATTTCAGACATCATTCATGGGAGCTTGCTGTGAACCGCTTTGAACCTCGCTTTTGTCAGCTGTAATTTTTTGTCGTCTTTTCTTTGAGGTTGTCAGTTGCTTGATGCTTTTGCAAAGTTTAGGTCTTACTTTTTTGTCGTGCTAAAGATCCTAAACCAATAGCTGATCCACAAGGACCTCCCTGTTGAGGGACCTGTCCCCAGTTTTCTAGCACAAGGACTCTAAGGAAGGTATGAGTAAGGCCGATCTGGACTGGAGTCAAGCTATTTGCAAAGTCTGGTTAATTATTGTGGGGGAGGAGGAGTAAGGTAATCATTGCTGTGTGCTTCCTAGTGAATTTGACGTGAAAGAGGAGTGAATGAACAAGAGTGTCAAGAGAGTCCTGAATATTAAAACCAATGCTGCAGCCTTTGAACTCTAGGATTTCCTATTTCCTGGAGATCAGGATCATTTGAGCTAAAGGTGGATCCCAGATGGACTTGTGGCTTAGACTCAACCCACCTAGCTTTAGACAATTACCTGAGAAACTTATACTGGTTGTCTAATAACCATAGTCTGTTAAAGGTGGAAGGGGATAATTTCCAGAGGGAATACAACCACTTAATATTTGAATTGCTTATTTTTTTCTCCACTGACTACAGTGAGAGCTTAGGATGGCTGAATTCCAAGCTTTAGCATCTTAGTTAAATACCTGAAGTTACATGGAAGGATCTGGGCCACTGTGTCCAATTAAATCACTCTTGAACCTAGATGGATTTTACCCTATTTGTAATTCAGAACCAAGACCATTTCCAAATCACAATTCTGTATGAACTGCATGGCAAAGCACAGGGTGTTATTTCTGAGCTGATGTGAACAGCAGGATCTTCTGTGATATCTACCAGTGAGGTGAGAATACCTTTTAGTCACGGGACAAATACACTGGTGGTGAAGTAGAACAGCTTAGAAAGGAAAGGTCGTCTTCTTCAAAACCAAACTAACGGCGAACAAACTCACTGCCCTAATGCATACCGATTAAAAGGAAATCAGGATGGGTAATTAACTCCTCTCTCAAGTGTTTGTACAATTCACTTTCCCTCTGCTACATTTCCTGAGCACTCCTGGTGCTAAGCTCTGAAGATGTTGAATAATGACTTAGACCACTGAGTTAAAAGTTTATTTTCTTAAAAGATCTGTTCTCCCATTCAACCCATTTCACACACTGCCCTGCACCAAGCAGCACAATAAAATGAACTATAACCATAAATCCACGGGTGTTTTGAGGTACCCCATTCACAGTTTCTCAGACTAACGATATGAGTCAGCCTGCAGCACCAGGGGAGATGTTAAATTTATGTTGTTAAATTTTCAGTCTTACCTCTATGGCTTCTCTGAATCCTCCATTCTCTATATAATGCAGCCTGCTAATCTGTTTTCTGTTTACTTTTCAAACACGGGTCTTCTGCCTCCTACACCATTCAGCATCCCGCCCACCTCCCCTCCCCCTCTGACTTTCCCAAAGCAAACAGCGCATTCAGATCGAACCAGATTGACAGGTGTGTGACAGATGGATGGACAGAAAACTGGATCGGTCCAAACTCCTTGGCACTTGAAAAATTGACAACACAACCAAAGCAGCGTAACAGGGAGAGATAGATTGGCAAATGGAATAAATGGTCCCCGGAAAGTTTGCGATTAATCTTTGCCCTGTCAAGTAATGGCCTGATAATGCAGGAATTTAATGGGAACGACTTCTGCTAGTTCAGAGGCATCCATTAGTGTGGAGTAAAGCAGGAGACAGTAATAGGCATTGTTCCTTTTCTTAGCCTTTGCAAATGAGAGGAGACTATTAAAGTTGTACCATCTGCACCCCAGCTCCATTCTCCCAAATGACAAGTTCACACCTTTCTACTCTTCTGTTCATAACGAATAACACTTATGAGTTTGCAACTCCCCTCCTAGAAATAGGAAGTTTTGTTTGATCTGTTGCACGCTTCTCTCCAACGTGAAGTCTGAGCTACCTAATGAAGTTGGCAATGGAAGAGAGAGATTGTGTTAACTAAAAGGCGTACACTTTTCAGAAAGTGATGTGCTCTCACGCCTGCCTTGAAAAAAATAGGTTTTCCTATCTTTGTACATCAGTTAGCTCTGCCTCAGTTTCCCTATGTATAGTAAGGCTGTTCTCCAGCAATAGGACACAGTGGAGGATTCTGCTAGGCAAGTCCTGAAGGGACATTTTGGGGAAGGGCAAATGCTGGTGTCACCTCAGGTCTAAATTGCAGTTTGCATGCTATGGGTGCTGGTTTGTAGCAGGCTAGATTAAGAATAGGTCTGATTTGGGTGAGATCACAGGTCCACCTACGCTAGTATTATGTTTTTCAAACCAGATAGTTGTAGGTGACTGGGGACGTAATATAAGAATAGGCAATGATTTTTCCCCTGAAATTAATGTTGAAAGGACTTCCTGCTCTGAAGTCATCGTGTTCCATAGGTACTGATAGACCTCTGAATTTGTTTAGTCTGTCTTTCTGACGTTTGTTTCTGTTGTTCGTTGCCTCAGCATCTCCTGCAACAAGTGGTTTAATTCTGTACCACTTGAGGGGAAAAAAAAAAAAAAAAGCAGCCCTTACCTTCAACATGCTTGTTTGCTTACTTCATTAGCTTCAAGTAGTCAGAGCAGGTGGTGGCACTTTTGTCTTCAGCCCTCCAATTCCAGCCAGGGGTTCATTGCACAAGATGTCAAGAGGGGAGGAAAAGGAGCTGTTGGGCAAAGGAGCCCAAGGAAAGAGCAGGCAGGTGTGTTGCATCGGTGGGGTGATGTTTACTCTCCAAGCAGCCTGGTACAGACTGAGATACCCCAGGCCTAACTGACATGAGTAACTGAGTCACCTTCACGTTGGCAAGGAGGGCACTGGCTGGGGAGTGGAGAGGGGAGCCCAAGCGCTCAGTCACATCAGTGCAGATGCAACACTGGGGGAGGGAGGATGCAGGGGGGCGGAAGAAGCTCATTATGACTGATAAATAGAGGGCTCCTGTTGTCAGCAATGTCATTGTGTTCACCTTTTTTTACAGTCCCCTCTTTCCAGCTGTGTAATTAATTAATGGATTGGAAGTGCTTAGTTTCCAGTGATCTACAGGTTGACCTTGCACCTTCCCCTGCCTGTCTGGGATTATCGTCAGTGGGTCCAGCTTTCACCAAAGGCATCTCCCTCTCTAACCATCTCTACATCGGTCCCCGTGATAGCAATAGTGGATCCTGTACTTTTCTCCACATGCTTGTTTTCATAGCGCTAAGTAATATCAAGCACCACCTTTCTTTTTTGTTAGCATTTTTACACTGACTTTGTGCTAGGATAAATGTTGGCACAAGGTGCAGGTCTCCATAAATGTGGGCCCAGTATGGGCCAAAGGGTAGAATTAAGATCACAGCCATTTTATCTCCTGGGAGGAAGGTTGATCATATCATCAGATTTCAGACTATTCAAAATTATGCATGCAATCCAAACTAGCTGTTCTGGTTCTTCCGCAGACAGTGATGAGAACTGTGCCTCCACTCTCACACCCGCTACAGGTAACTGTCTCAGAATGGGATAAATCTCTTCCAGGAGAGACGTCTCTCATTATTTAAGGTAGAAGGACTGTGGACAACTAGGTTAAAGTAGCTATTTCATGTTCAAGGTAGCTAAAATTAGGTAAGACATGTTTCATCCTCATTATCTCTGCCTTGCACTTATAAATGAGACGAATAGATCCATTTCTTCACCTCTCATTTATATCTTTATGCATATGTGTAAAGTAAAGGCAGATAATGTTGCAGCAGTTTACCAGAAAATTACAGTTGGTAATGGGGACTGAAGAACCTGTACCAACAGGGACTTTATGGCTTGAGCCCATAACAGAACTCTTTCTTTTTGCAGTGTGTGAATAAAATATCATTAGCTTTACAATCAACATCATGAGTGAAAGTCTGGGTAAGTACACTTGGTGACCTGGCTGGTAAATCTGCCTGACAATTTTGCAAAACAGACTTAGGCTATTGATCAAGTTGGCTGGAAATGATCCTTTCACCTCAGGGTTGCTGGACTCCATTTGACTTAGGGCAGTCAGGAGCAAAAGTGGCTGTTATCAAATGATAAGAGCAAGTTGAAGGTCTCAACCTAGTCTCTAGAGAAAGAAGTCCAGGGTATGGAGATCTCAATCAATTTGAGTTATACTAGGGATGGCTGACTAGGTTCACATCACAAAACCACTCCTCTCTTGGTTTAGGCCTGAAGATATAAGAATACAATCATTTTATCTCTCAGTCTGACATAAGATTGGAAGGGAAAATTCTGAAAGACCATCAAGGAATCTGCCAGTCTCTTGCTTCAATGTTTCAGTTTCCCTGTAAAAACAAATGTTTTTTCAACTAAACATTCCCCAACGCTGCTGGTCTAAGGCATTCAGTTGCCTTAATAAAGTACAGTACCTAATTCAAGACTATTCCCCAGCCTCGCCTTCCCCAAGAGGAAATACACCGTATATAGGAGCAGGATTTATCTAAGCAAGTTGCAGGAATGTGCCCATAATTACAGGGTCAGCCACTTTATTACTCTAGTGTTCAGCTCTCATGATTACTTACAGGTTTTGTCTCATATTTATTCACCTAAGCAAAAGTCCAGCTTTTCTAAGAAGAGCTTTACTGTCTCAGACCAAAAATCCATCTTGTCCAGCAGCTTCATCTCCAACACTGGCTGCAAATAGATGCTCAAATAAAGGTGTAAGAGGAAGGAAAAAACATTTTGCTAGGTCCTGACAGCATTCTTTCAGCAAATTCAGGCTCAGGCATTTTCTGAGGTGAGCTTTTTACAGTTAGGAGCATTGGGTAGACTTTTCTTTCTTGAATTCTCTAATAGCTTTTGGACTTACACAGATCTTTTGTACCTGTATCTAGAAGCAAGGTGTTTCATAAGTTAACTACTGTGTGAAAAATCAACTCACTTTCTGTATTTTGAACCCAGTACATGCTAATTTCACATGATAGTCCCTGATTCCTATGCTGGAAGGACATCAACCTGTCATTCACTGATCATCTGCTCCATATCATTCAGTTTCTTCATGCTACTGAGAGTTTTATAGACCTCTATTACCTCCTGCCTCAGCTATGTCTCTTCCAGGTTGAAGAGGGGATCATTCTGCTATAACCAAATTTTAAAGAGAAAGCTAATTTTTTAAGGAAGATCTCTCTCCTCTCCTCTCCTCTCCCCTCCTCTCCTCTCCTCTCCTCTCCTCTCCTCTCCTCTCCTCTCCTCTCCTCTCCTCTCCTCTCCTCTCCTCTCCTCTCCTCTCCTCTCCTCTCCTCTCCTCTCTCCTCTTTTCTTGGAGAGATGGCCTTTTTTTCCTTCCTCCCTCCCTCCCTCCTGCCCTGCCGCCCCCCACCCCACCCCCCGATCTATGAGCTACGGGGAAAACTGACCCAGGAGGCAACCATGCCATAGAAAACACAAATCAGTCCACAAGAGAAAACAATCAGAACTCCAAAGCCAGTTTCTGAGACCAATTTCATGATGGCGCTGCCTTCTTTGCAGCCTGCAATTATGGTGCAATTATGGGATTTGGGGGGAAAGCATCTGGCAGTGGTTTCTCTCATACCCACTCCATTCTATCTCTCTGCCCTGTTCTCTGCATCTGAGTTAGATGCTGTTTGTATTTCTCCTCTTCAAATGCGCATCAGCATTTCAAATGAAACTTTGGACCACCGCCGTGGCAGCCTTTTAAAAGGATACAGCACGAGATTCCTCTGTCTCCTCTCCTCCGTTGGAGAGCAAAGGCAAACCAGAAGAGGGATATTAATGTGCAAATTAGCGCAACCTGACTGGCTCCAGATTGCTACTTAGAATTTGCATATTAATAAATGTTTTTGTGACAGCATTTAGCAGATCAAGAAGGGCAGAGATTAAAAAAAGTCAACAAGATTTTTAAGCTTTTCCCTTATATTTCCTCCTCCTCACATTCCCAGCCTCCTGTATATATCTATATCTCCTTATACCATATCCATATGTGCTTAGGTTGCATATCTATAGGTCAATGCATGTAAATCTGCCCAGCTCTTGACAGATGTGAGATTTGCAGAACTGCCCTGTGTGAAGATAGACAAACAGTTCTGTGCTGGTAGGAGTGCAGACAGCTTTGCTTGTGTGTATATTTGAATGAGCATGTTTTATACACACACACATACACACAGTTAGAAAGATAGATAGATGTAGGAACTGGACACTCTCCCTCCCCCACCCCCCTTTCAAATCTTTTTCCAACAGGCGCTTTTATCCCATTCAGCTGAATAAATTGGGACTCTTGAAACTGTGATCTTGACAGATGTGGGCTTTTTTTTCCGAGCTGCATTGGAAAAAGATAGATAGTGAAAACCTCCAGGGCATTTGGGCTTAGTGGAGCCAGTGAAAAGGGTTATTTCCAAGCGTGCTGAATAATGCATCCCTCTGAATTCCTTAGTTCTCTCTTTCTGTCCTCCTTTCTGTCTTTCTCTCTCTCTTCCTTTAAATGCTTTGAGGATGAAATGCTGAATGCCCTCCCAGAGTTCTTCCACCACCACAGGAAAGTTGCGATCAAAATCTTCCCAAGCAACGGGCTTTCAAAGTGTCTCATGCAAGTAGTGTGGTGGTCAGAAAAAGAGGGGGGAGAAAAGGAACAGATACCTAAACAGAGCAACTTATACATAACTGGTGCATTAAAGATATATTCCCCATCTCAGTTAATTACTTGTCACATCAGTCTTAAGCAGAGAAACTGGCTGATAGCCAGACTATTTTATTTCAGAAATCTCTGTGTCAAGAACATATGTTCAAAGAGACTCTCACCCCTATTAGATTTGTCTTCCTGGCTTACTTTTGTTTATCTATGATTGAAAAAACAACTGCAAAACGAGAAGCAACTTGAAATTAGCTCATTGTCAACTCTTTCCTTTGTTCTCCTCAATTTCCTTTATACATTCCCAGTTGGAGCTTGAATTTTGTGTTGGATGGTCAAAGCAGAATTACAGTTTGGAGTGAAGAGAAACCCGCTTTCAGTCTGAGTTGAATAAAAATGTACAATTTTTGTGTGAAACAAAGAAAAAATGTAAACCCTTTCAGGGGAAGCCTGAAATGCTTTCTTCTTGCCTTGTTTCATATGGGGCAGATGATAGAAAGTTATGTAATTACTGGGTTTTTTTTCTAAATGCCCCCATTTTTACCCCCTATTTAAAAGGTTCTTTGTTTTTTTAACAGAGGCATTTTGAAAAGAAAAGCCCAATTTCCAAACACAAAGGGGGTTTTTTGTTGATTTTTTTTTTTTCCGTTGGCATTTCCACCATGAAACATGTTTTCTCTGACTGTGTTGAAATGCAGTGTTTTGACATTTTCCTATGTGGATGTCGGGCTAAGTGTCTTGCCTGAAACCACAAAGGGAATTAAAACCGCATCTCTTGAGCCTTCGGTTAGCCCTTAACCACTGGACCATCTTTCCTCCTAATAACCTTTAGGAGTTTTTGAGCAAAAGTGAACCCATGGACGACAACATGGAGAGGGACACATCCTTTTATCAGAGGCTCATGAGCAGAGAGGACTTCAAGTGAGTTGTAGAGAGGAGAGGGACAGGCACCTACCCCTGTGCTGGAGTTGGCATCATCTGTCTTTTTGCTATGCCTCAACTAAAAAAACAAAGATTTAAGAGAAGCATAACAGTGGCACACACACCCTTGGGCCACACATCAGTGAGTTTGCTGGCGAGAGCAAAGCCGCCGTGTCTATGCAATGTTTTTGTCAGGATTATCTGACTCCCAGTCAAGGTGCAAACAAACCTGAGGTCTTCTGTCAATAGCAGAGTGTGAGCTGAGAATCCCAATGTCTTCTGAAAGAAAGTTTGGGAACTCTTCCAGAAAAAAAGGGGGGAAAGGAAGCTGGGTTTCTACACCTACAGTTAGAAAGTTGCTTGGACAGTCATAGTGAAGTGAGGACAATGTGAGAGTATCTCCTGATGTGTATTTTCTAGTGGTTTATTTGTCTAGGGTTTTAACATCTCAAAGTAAAGTAGCCTTCACTGCTTCCCTCAGGAGCTGACTGCATCATCTCATTGCCATGAATCTTCCCCCAGGTATTCAGCCTGCATTTTTCCCTTTTTTAATGTCACCTCATTACTCCTTGCAATAATCCATTATTGGTGTAAATTACTTCAGAACACCCTGGTTCTAGGTCTCTTTCTGAGTGACATTTCTGGCTGGGGCACTCTACTATCTCAATGCTTCTCTCCTCCAGTCCAAAATCCCTCTCCACCTATCTGAAATATAGTTACATGTTGTTTCCACTTCCCCAGCTCCCCACATGTCCATACTAAGCCTGTGACAGAACTGCAGGTTCCGATGTCCTAATGCCAACCCTGATTTCACTGATCCTGAAGTCCATTTATTTGACCCAAACAGAATTCCTTTATCAACCTTGCCACCTTTTCCCTTCCTGATTCCCTGTTTCTTGCTTCACCCCAGTGTCTACCTCCCTTTCTACTTTTCCTTTTTCCAGAGCATCCTGGAGTGTTTTCTTCCAGCTGCCCTTCATCAGCCCATCTTCTACAGCAACCCACAGAAAACATTTACCATAAAATCTTCAGAGCAAAGTCTTTGCTCTTGACACAGGCTTCTCCCTCGGGTGGGGGAGGTAGAAGAGAGAGGGCACAAAACATTTTTGACAGACATCAGTTATGTCACTTTATTTATGGTTGGAAGGCAGCTAAGTGCTGGTGACAAAAATAACTTATCTTTGTGCAGCTGAAGGAATGGAGCCCAGTTTCCAGTGTTATCCAGTCTCCCTTCTTTTTCCCATCACATCCTTTTTTTGTGGGTTCTCCAATGTCTAATATAAAGAGGTGAACATCAGCTTTCTCTCAAAAGAGGTTTACAAAGCTTTCCTTCACTCAGCTGTCTAGTCTCATAAACGTCTATGGAAAGTAATGTCTTTTTTTGTCTTGAAGAATTTTCTTTCTTTCACTCTGTCAAATTTGGTTAAAATTGCCCAGTTGCTGTAAGAAATATTGACAGAGAAAGAATGGGACAAGGCGATAGGTAATAAACATAGCATGGCTCTGTAAGCCCTGTTTCCTTAGGAGAACTGGGTAGAACAGGTTGTTCAGGATTCAACCTGGTCCTGTGGTGGGTTTGTTCACTGCCTCTGCTGATCCCTTGTGTGGAGGGCAGATGGCAGAGGTTGCCCTTGGAATTGATTGTGTGTCCTGAACAGTTCATTCTTTCTGGATGTGCTGAGGGCAACAGCACAAAGTGTTGTGTAGCCTTTCTCTTCAGGTCCTTTTTTAAAAAGTCATAACATTTCAGTTGTCCTGCCTAGAGTAAGGTCTTGCTGAGACGCAGAAACTCACTGCACTCATTTTATTCCTTTGCTATCATATAGTGCATGAATATAGCAGGAGGGAGACCAGTAAGGGCCATCTATAAAAGGAACAGCTGCATAATCTTTCTGTTCCCCCTTTTCCAACTGCAGTTTCACCTCTTTTTGTCTCCTTCCATCCTCACTCAGTCAGCCTCTCTTTCTTGCTTCTCTCTGGTGTTCGTCAATAAATATTCAATTAATGTTTTCCTATGATAAAGATCTATGGGTGTCAGATAAGAACATCTTCACAGGATGAATGGTGCTGCTAAGTCTTGCGGCTAATTCTATGCAGATGCAGAAAGTCTGCTGGAAGTGACTTTACAAAATGGAGTGCTTGAGCATCCCTGTTTTATTTTTTAATGCAGATGAGAATTTAAAAGCCTGTGTTTTCTACAATTAATTTTATGTACTATTCTTTTCAATTATTTATGTTCCCTGAATGATAAATGGGCTGGTGGAGAGGGAAAGGAGACTAAAGGTAGTGGGAATCTGAAGAAAGAATCCTTTTTCCTCATTAGTTATTTATTTATTTTAGACTGGAATATGAGCTCAGCTGATAATTAAGAGAATGTGGGCCCTAGATCAACTGGTGGTAGGAGATCAGTTTATCACCTAGCAAGGCTCAGAGGAAAAAGACAATAACAGGATGGAGGTTTAGTCCTAATTTTGCCACGGATTTATTTGATGTACTTTGGCAAATCCCTTAACTGCCCCACTTGCAAATAGGAGGATGTAGCTGCTTTTTGCAAAATAGCGATGGATAGCACAAGTAAGCACAAATTCTCTAGCTGATGTAAAAGCAAAACTTTCTTGGATTCAGCTAAACTTTTCTCACGTATATCAAAGTTGATCCTGGCCCAGGTGAAAGCTGCATTCATTAGAGTCATGTTCGTGCAAAGCCAGAAAAGTAAACCATTTTTTAGGGTTGTAGGCAGGAGAGAAGTGTTATCTTTTATGCCTTCGTGCAACTTCTTGGGGTAGCACTTAAGCAGAAATACAAATGTGCTAAGGAGAACAGCCTTCCTCAATAAAGCAATGCCTGCTTGAATCATTGGGCGTTTGAAACCTCTGGAGAGAGAGCCTGACCCTCTCTGGTTTCCAGTCCATTTCCGAGGGTTTTGGAGGAGCAACAGGATGGCATTTGGGGCCTTTGAGAAATTGATTCTAAAGATGTAAGGGGATTATTTTAGAGCAAAAGGGAGGAGACCCCATTAAAATAGCACTGAAATGGAAAGGAAGCTGAACAAATGGAGATGTGTTAGGCTGAGCGTTGTTTGAAGTGAGACATTTTCCTTGAGATATTGATTGGTCTTTATACCGTACTTAACCTAAATCAGATCCTTAAAAACAAACAAAGTCAACCCCTTGAAAAAAAAAAAAAAAACAAACAAAAACCAAATAAAAAATATATAAAGGGTTATTTTAGGACTGAGAATAACAGCCAGGATTTTCCTTCCGCACATTCTGCTTCCCCAAAATAGTCGCACTTGCTTGTAAGAGAGACATCTTGGCAGTAACGGATATTATTTTCTTTCAAGTTCATTTATAAGGTTAAAATCAGAAGGTTTGTGAGTTTTGGATTTTTTTTTTCTACTTTCTAAATTTGTTTTAGCACAAAAGAGATGTGTTGGAAAGAAAACAATAGAGGTAAAAATTATGTGTTGGAAAAGTTTAGGGACGGAGCCACTCAAAAAATTGCCAACTTTCAGAGACGAAATCATACCCATTTTAGAAATTTCAAACACTTGCATAAACATAATTTTATTCACAGTTATCCCATTGTGCTTTCATGGTCCTCCAAGGAAGCAGGGCAGGAGGGTGAGAAGGTGGTGGATCAGAGACCTTCTCTCAGTTTGAGAAAAATAAGGTAATCAATATTTGGTCAATTTTATAGAGATTAGAGTTTATGAAACACAATTAGAAAAATCAGTTATCAACTAAGCACCATAATGTAAATATAAACTCGTTAGTCCTTTGCAGGGTGTAGCCACAAGAGCTGTTTCTACAGGGACATCTGGAATAATCCCTTCCACTCCTCCAGAGGTGCAAGGCCTCAACCATGACCTTCAGAGCTGACTGAACTTTGATATACCAGAACTATTCTCAAGAAAAAAAGACAAGAGAGAGTAACAGAAAAAAAAAAAAAAAAGTGATCTATCAGACTTAAAGCATAAATGTTTGTCTTTGTCATAGAAGCTGTTAGATTAGTTCAGCTTCCATAATCTATTTAATTATTGTCTTTAATGGGACAGCCATTAAGCTAACTAGTTACTTTCTGTAAACATGATGAGAAGGATCTGCATTGTTTGCACCAGCCTGCCACCTTCTGAACCAAAATCATGTACCCATCTCAGTGATGTTCCTCTCTTTGCAGAAGAGATGCTGTTATGAGGTGGAGGATGGGAATGGTTCCACCACTACTATCTATTCCACTACTGTGCTCCATTATCAGTGGGAGATAACAGCTGGAAAGAAACCGGTGTCTTTGCCCCAGTTTTCCCTCTTTTTGAGCCTACTGGCACCACTGCCAGTGCAATTTGTGAGTTCTGTGTTGGGGAACACTCGGAAGGTTGGGATCGAGCTGAAGCTGTAGGTTCATTTTTAGAATGGCAAACCAGATGTGTTAATGAAGTGCTGTTTCCCTGCTTGTCTCTGTGGCTGAAGAGGGACCTATTCCACTGAACCACCCAAAGAACTCATGTTGTTTGGAGGTGCTGTCACTTTCTAGTGAAATAATAATTTGGCAGAGTAAAATATTACCAAAAGGGAGCTGGGAAATGTAACCAACTTCTGAATCAAAAGCCAAATCCATAAAGCTCCTTTGAAACACTTTTTGCTCAGAATTGCTTTTTTGATTAATATTTTAAACTTTAAGGAAGGGGAGACTCTAGATCTCAGCAGAACCTGGACCTGACCTAAATCCCACTACACCACTCAAATGACTTATGACTTGTGGCACTTGGTTTTTCCCTCTCTCCCTTTCTCCTTGTTTGTTCTTTTCTTTTCTGGCAGATTTTTTTCCATTTATTGTGCTCGTAGAATAAGAAGGGATGAGAAAATGTTCAACTCCTATAAAGGGGTTTGACCCAGCGGTTGCTAGGTGATTAGATGTTTTGATGATGGGAAGTCATATAAACTGATAGTGAAAGCAGTATCCAAAATACAGCACAAGCAAGTGTGAAAATATGTGGGTGATGAGCCTCTAATTTTATTCTCTTCATCTTTCCACATGAGGCTGTGAGTTTACAGCTTGCATGGATACTATTTAGATGCCTGTTGTATGAGGATGAGAGGTGCTGGAAAAACATAAGTCTATCTTCAAAAATAATTCCTTAAATTCCCCTTAGCTACCGGTTACAGCAAGAAACCAACCATCAGAGCTCCTAATGAGGGTGCTGACAATTGGAGAAAATGAGCTTCTTGAAATGATGCCCCATGCCCCAACATGGTTTCAAACACACTGGTAGAAAACAACTTTCCAGAAATCTCTCTCTTGTTTTTTCCACGCATGATTTGTTCATCCTTAATTCACCATTTAGGAAGCAGGAAGCCATGAGGCAGAAGGAACACTACAATGCAAGTCTGCTATTTCCTGCTGAGTAGCAACAGGCTGCGGAATGGACATACAGCTTTTTCTGGATGTGGCAAAAGGTTTCTTTCAGCCCCTAATTTGCAGTGTCAGAGTAACCCATTATCAAGACGATTAAATTTAAAGAGACTGCAGTAAATGCTAGCATACAGAAGACATCAAGCATCATTAAAATGTAATTGGAAGCAAAGCTTAATGAGGTAAAAGGAAAAAAATACCCAGAATCCTTTTGGATTTTCTGCCCCCCCTCCCCTTACTTGCTTTGCCTGAGCCAGCAACTACTGTATTGAAAATTATAATTTGCAAGCTGCGTTATTATTTGGTGTTCCTTGCAGCAGCTAAAAAGACATGATGCTTTAGTGAAGCTTTGCAATGAGTGTATAAAGTTATACTTGCTGTAATTTTAGACTAAAGGTGGGGATGCTTTTGCTTTCTCAAGGTCTAAAGTTTCTGGTAGGAGTAAAGCTAATCTGGTTTTGCTCATCCAGAGCAGACAGTAAGGGCCAAATGGAAACATGTGTCTACAGCTTTGCACTGATCAGTAGACAGCAGTGGGCTTTGAAGCAGCAATGTCCCAGATTCCCTCCTTCCTGAGGGTACCAAGGACAATGAAGCAGGGAAGCACATAAAAAGGAAAAGGACTGAGAGGGGAGCAGCAGCCATTGTGCCTGGCAAGCCGGGATGAAACCGCAGTGCCTCTGGTAGGGATGTGGATAGTAAATGTAATGTTTGTATAGGAGGTAATAGCTCAATAAGGCAGTGGGCTGGCTTGCCAGGTCCTTAAAGGCTACCTGCTACAAAGCGTCTGCAGTTCAGCTGGTACCATTGTGATACACACTGGTAGAGTCCCCTGGAGAGGGAGCCGCTCTGTTCATCTCTGTCTTGCGGCAAAGTTGAGGCCAAACCTGGATTTTGCAAAGGCTAAGCTAGTGTGGGTCCAGCTTCCTTTTATTTTTTTGTAATTTTTATTTTTTTCTTTTCTCCCTGAGTCATCAAGTCAACACATTGTTTCTGGAGGAGAAAATGGACCTGTTCAGTTCATTGCATATGCCCATCCTGGGCTTGAGTTAGTGATTCCTCCCCTTGCACACAGCTGCAGCTTTTCTGGAATCATCATCACTCCAAGTCAAGGCCCACATAGAAGTAGCAAACCAGCACAAATATCCTTCCAAAGCCATCTGATCCAGTTAAGGTGCCAGGACCTGGCCCTTAAACTAGCCAAATATATTAGTCTCGGTCAGATCCATGATGGATATTTTTGTTTTGTTTTGTCATTTAAAATCAGAAGTCTTTGTTCTCCAGTGGTGACTCTAGATGTGAATTCTGTACCTTTGCTAGAGAGCAGAAAAACTCGACCCCCAGAGAAAGCCGTCTGAGCTACAAATATAGCTCCAAACCTGCAGTGCAGGATGCAGTTCAGCCCTACCTAACACCTTTCACCGTCCATAGTTTTAGTGACAAAAATTACACTTTAAAAAACACAATGATTTTAGAGGGATTTTCCCCCTTCTCTCTCCTCTGATGTGGACCTTGGCCTACCATGTTGGAAACCTCTATTCTGATCTGAGTTCTGATGGGATTTTGATAGAAAACCTTGTGCAGTATTTTTTTAATAAGGCTTTCAAAAGCAACAAAGTGACCCCAGAGCTTCAGAGTGATTTCCAAGCAATGTCTGCACCAGAGGGGAGCTCTGAGGTACAAATGCCTGAGCTCATTTGGAGCCAAGAGTTATGTCCACACAGCAGCAAACCCAGCTGTCCTGTCCCCTCATCCAGAATTGTTGTTTGCACCAGACTCCACTGTACTCTGCCCAACAATCAAAAGAACTGGGCTTTGAAAGCTTCTAGTATCCAAGCCTGCTCTGAAAATGATGCCCTTCAACTTTTGCCTTTGCTTTTATTACTGTGCCCATTCTCTGTCATGTCTGTTTTAATTTAAGTCCTCTAGGGACCAGACACCGTTCCTTATTAGGAGCTTGTACAATGTATAAAACAGCAGGCCTCTAATCTTGTGCACTCTAGGATCAAGCAAACAACCTGAAGAAAGGAATTTTGTCAAAACATGTCAACAGAAGCTTGACTGAGTAGCACCTCTCACTACTGTAAAGGTAGTGTGCCTGACATATGAGATTACAAATGAATCTTTGGTTGTTTTTGTAGAATAGGTTCCTCTTGTTTCCTTGCTCTCTCCCATTTATTTTTAATGGCAGATACAGTGTCAATTTAATTCAATATGGGGAAGGTTTAGTAGAGTATAACCTGCAACAAGCGGACAGGTAGAGCGTTCTTAAGGATCATTAGCTGGGCTGCAGTTAAATGGAGGCCAAGATTTGAATAAGCTTCAGATTGAATTTTCCTTTCACCTTTAGAGTTGTTCTCATTGGCAAACTATTCTACACCGCCTAAAAATGTAAATCTTTAGGTCTCCAGCTGCTCAAACAAGACTGACACAGTGTTGTCTTTAGATTGGCAAAAATGCTAAGTTACAGGATGCTGGTCAGTGAATTTTTCATTTTCCTGGAATGAAGAAGAATACCAGTAGAATATTTGCCTTAAAATATAGAAGTACAGGGAAAAAAAGTAAAAATCTACATTGCTACATGGTTGTGTTGTAACAGTGAATATAACTTTTCTTGTATCCCAAAAGCCTTTGAGTAAGATCTCCAAACTTTTCTTCAGTGAACTTAAGTGAAGTGCTGATGCCCTTTTTAGACGCAACGAACCAATGAGAGACCGAGTCAAGGTTTCTGTTATCTGACCCTTCTGTGACAGTATCATCTAAATAATTACTGGGGAGTGGGAATGGGAGGAAGGTAGAGCAATAATCCATTTTATAGCATGGTGGAGAACAAAAAGGAAATAGTTTGATTTTTCACTGTGTTTTGGCCACACCCTTCACCAAGGTTGAGATTGTGATGCCAACACTTTAAAAAAGGTTGTGGTTTGGATGGTTTGGTTTTGTCTAATATTAAAAAGTAAAAGAGGAAGAGTTGAGTTCGTTACTGCTTCTCCATTGCCTGCACAGGTGTCGCTGGTTTAAGGAAAATATTGTGTGCTACAGTCTTTGAATTGAATGTGCTTTTGATGCATATAACCAAAGGAAGTGTCTCCTTTCTTATACAAATGAGATCCAAAGGATCTCTACAGATAATATGGCAAAGTTCTGTGTCCTGATGTGTTTATTATTTTCACATGTCATGCTTAGCTTTGCAGGGCAATCCTCGCTCTACTACACTTCTTGCTAAAAATAGGAATATTGGGTACTAGAAAACTAGCTAGTGTACTTAATTTTTTTTTCCTATCAAAAATGTGTTTGGCCTTTTAAAGGGGGAAATTGAGGGATGGAGCTGGGGTTTTATTGTCTTTGAGGGGCATCTGAGACATTTTGGAAGATTTCTGCTTCTTGTTTCATGTTAATTTTTAAAACTTTCATCAGAAAGAGGAATGGAGGGGAAAAGAGAACATACTTTTTGACCAACCTGTGTGGCAGGGAAATGACCACTAAATCTAACTATGTAGACATCAATTATAATAGGTTTCCGTGTGGTACTACAACACATAGATGTCTCAAACACAGATGCTGGCAGTTTTGGATGAAGCTGCAAAATGATTTGGTTTCATGTTGTAACATTTTACAATTTTATAGGGTGAAACTCCAGATTTCAATTTCAATCACTGTATATCTATGGGAACTCTTGGAGGGTGAAATCATTTTACTCCTGGAATTCAGAACCAGAGGTTTTGCTGCAGTTTGAAAGCACTTTGGGATAGCTTGGGATTTTCATTTTACCAGGCTAGTTCTTTATAGAGATTAACCATTGTACACTCATGATTTTGCAGTGGCAACACTGAGCCTTATACAACTCAGTTATAGATAAAGTCTCAGCCCCTAACAGTGGCCTATCAAAATTGAAGTTGTATAGTAACACCTGGGGCTCTGGGTAGACCCTCTGGAAATATTTAGGAGAAAGATCAGAGGTGAAGGAGAGGAAAGGGGATAAGAGTTAAGCATCACTCTCCTCTCCCCACTCCCCCCAACCCCCCACCCCCCAAAAAAAGATAAAAGCTCTGTATACACATTATCATAGAAATAGGTTGCCCTGCAGCTGCTCCACTCCAGATATATTAACAGCTCTGGGATTCAAGAAACCATTGGACAAGCATAAGCTTAAAGCCAGCAGAATGACCGCAGTGGACTTTTTCATTAACAACAGGATCACAGAGGAAGGATTTACTCAGGCGGAAAAATTAAAAAGCATGGGGCTGCAATAAAAGGGAATGAGACTTCAACTCTTTCTCTGTCTCTGTCTTTAGGACTCTTTCTCCCTTCCTGTCTCTCTCTTTTTTCCTCCTTCTCTCTTTTGTGTTGTTGTTCTAATCCAGGGCTCCCAACAGGCTAGCATTATATCTTCCCTTGAATTAGCATTCCCATTCCCCAGGGAGGGCTGCTGTGGTGATGACGAAGGGAAGGGGTGATAAATGTTAACAGAAACACTTTTGCAGAGTGCTGATTTTTCTGTTTGTAAAGCACGCACCTGCACAAAAGATGCCGAGTGAGAGAAAATAGCTCCATCTCGATGGGAGACAAGCGCACCCGGAGACACACACTTACTTAACATACATTAGAGGGATGCCCTGTAGTAGTATCACACTGGGAGTTGCATGGCAGAGCAGGAAGGGGGAGAGAGGGGAGGAGCAGTGCAGGGCAGATAGGATGTTTGATTTGAGGTTAAGGCTATAGATCATGTTTTGGAGCGTTGGCACACAACCCCATTATCCTTTCCTTTCATGACCTTGTGCATCCTACTTTCTTGCTTTGTGCCTCAGTTTGCCAGCATCAGTGTGGTTCATCAAGTGGGGATAGACAGCTGAGGCAAAGGGGTTTTGAGTCCCTGAGTATCAGTCACAATTCAATGATGCATTCACCTTTACAAAGCAGTTTAGCACATTTCTGAATCCCCAGATTGTTACACATGGGCTTTAAGGAGATGTAGGGTGCCCATAGGTGATAAAATAGAAGTTGGAGTGGTGCCAGCGCTGTGGGGTCTATATATGGAGATTAATATGAGCAAGCTAGAGCCTTGTCCCATCTGAAACTCCACAGGGCATTCCTGCCCCACACCATGAGCCCTAACACAGAGATGTGTCAGGACATGTGTATGCCCATCATACAGCTTGAGTGAAGAAGACAAGGAGAGTGGGATTTTGGTCTCACACTGGGGTGTGCTCAACTTCAGGGAACTACTTTGCTGCAGAGGCTGTTACTTTTTTAATAAATACAATAGATTCTGCTTTGGTATTGGAATAAAAATGATAAATATGAGCAACGCATCCACATTTGATAAATTGCAGGTCTAAATGTTCTCATGCATATGTCTGAACCACTTCCTGAGTCACCCATTCTTGGCAACATCAACTTTTGGGCTCTCTATTATTCATGGCCATGCTGTATTTGCAGCATTTTTAGCTGAATGGACAAAGTAAAGCCATGGACATTTTCTGGGAGAAAGGTCAGTACACTCCCCATATTGTAGATTCAGAAAACAGTAGCAAACATGTTCATGCCAGTGATGGATGTGCAGAAACTTGGGAGAGGTCTAGTTTGCTTATGATTATAACTATGCTAAGGATTTGATCTAAGGATATTGCATTACAAGAGCATACCAGGCTGCCACAAACTTTGGATGAGTTTGAAAGCCTGTGACCGATTTTTTTTATAGAAGTACTGAATTTTTGTCTCTTTCTGGAGTTACTATTGTAAACCAAAATATTATGTAATGGGGAAAATACTGATTTTTTTTTTTCTATGTATGAGTCACCCACAGTAAAAACAAACCATGGAGGAAAACAGTGGCTTTACCAATTAATAGATTGCAAAAGTAGAAAAAGAGGAAAAGGTTAGATCTTCCCTTCTTCAGTAGGATGTACTCTGGGTTTACTTCTTCACTGTTTTTAGGCAGGGTTGGAGAGGATGGGTATGACCTTGTTCTGGGCTGCTTTCACGAGGCAGAGACTAAGCTCCTCAACATTGTTGTATGTGCCTGGAGAAGGAAAGAAAGAAAATATTTTTTGATCTGCTTCCATCTCCTCAGACAATCAGGCTGGTTCTTCAGCAGTGATGGGCACGGAGTAACAAGGAGAGGACAGGACGACAAAGAGCCAATCTCCTGCTATGTAGCAAGGCAGGCTCAGCACTCAGTTGGGGTTGTACAGTCCAAAGTTATGGCAGGTGTTCTGACTCTTCTTTACGTGAAAAGTTGGGGTGAAAGAACAAATTCAGATCAAGTACTATATCGTTGAAATGTCCCAGCCAGCAAATCTGCTTTAGGATCCTTAATGGTTATACACAGCACATTTCTTCAGAGGTTCTTGCAGAACGTTACATAGGCAGGTGTTTGAAAGGAGATGGGTATGTCTGAGAATCAAAGAGTCCTTTGGCTTTCAAGGTGCCCTGAAAAGAGAAGCCAGGGTGCCAGACTCTCGGCTTCAAACTGCAGATCATGCTGTTGTGAGATACTGGAAAAGACATCTAACTACCCTGCTCAGAAGGAGTTTCAACCCTTGACAAATAGCAAGCACTCTGAGCCAGCAAAGCCACTGACTTCATCCAGAGAGGGGAGGGGAAGAGAGGCAAAGGCAATGTTTAATTAGGAAGCTAATTTCATGACATCATGCCTCCTGGCCTTTATTCCATTAATGAAGCTGAAAGTAGGCCACAAACTACAGGGATTTATTCTTCCCTGTTGGGACCGTGTTATATCTGTCTGTCTGCTTGCATGGAAAATGCAACATCATTCCCAGTTGTTAACTTATTCCATAAACATTCACCATCCATTCTGCTCTTCCTGTAGCCTCATTTATACTGCATGCCTAATGCCCTGTATAAATTGGCCTTCTCTGCATACTAATGTAGGCATCTTTTTATTATATTTTTTTTTAAAGCAATGGGCATAGAAAGCGTAGGTACAGCCACCTCTGTGGATTTACCTGTGGGCTAAACTCAGAGTATAAGGGCTGCATCCCAAGGTACCAAGAGCTTCTGAAATAGAAGTGGTGAGATGGGAGAGCAAAGAATTAAAGTTGGTTTTACCTGTACTGTGGGGTGAATACTGAGGTCCTGATAACTCAGTCCCTATGTGGAGGGAAAGGAGGGAGAAGAGGACCCTAAAGATTAGCTGGACCCATGCTTGGAAGAGTGCAGATTAAAATGCCTCGAGACCTGGCCCCTGCTCTGACTCAGGGCTCCTGGTGTTTTATGATAAGGAATCTGTAGCAGTTCCTGTCTCCCTCTCTCCCCAGCGTCTGCTGCTCCCCACAGACAAGGCGGCAGAGCAGAAGGCACGTCTGCTCCATGCTGCTACAGCTCACAGCCCGGGGTCCTAACGCAACATGCAACAGATGCCAGGTCTGGTTCCTGCCGCAGCCATCCTCTGCCGAGACGCTGGGAAAGGAGGAGGCTTTGGTTCTTCTGCCGTCGCTATTGAAGCACTTAGCTGGGTTAGAGGGGAGTGACGTCTGAAGTCAGCCCCGCATAAATCACCAGAGCTCCTAAGTCAGTACAGCAAAGGATGTGTTTTGATGATATAAGTAAATAGCTCCAATGGCGAGCTGCCACAAAAAGGGGCAGTGTCGTCTCCTGCCCTTAGCTGCGTGTTCCTGCTCTCTCTGCTGCACCACCATAGCACTCATCAGGCTTGAGGTGAACCAGCTCATGCAGCTGGTCTGACCAGGCCTGGTGTAGGACCCATGTGGAGTCAGACAAGCAGGAGTGCCGTCCTGAGAAAAGGGTAGGAAAAGAGATCTTAACTCCTGCTGCCAAGAAAAGCTGTCCCGTGGATCTGCAGTGACAGCTCAAGTCCCGTATCCCTTTCCCAGACTGCACAGAAACCAAAGTGAAGGCTGGGAAAGTGAAGTGGGATGTGAATCCAGCATCTCAGTGCTGAAAATTGTGAGTTATAACTAAAAAATACAGTCCTCTTAGCTCAGGCATGCACCCACCCTCTGTGTCTGAACAGTATCAGCACACGTTACACTGAGCCACTCCAAAGGCCTGCTCAGCAATCAGCTGGGTATATTCATAGATGTTAAAGCCCTGAGGACTACTGCGATAATCTGCTTTGACCTACATAACATGGGCTGGAGAAATTCACCCAGTAATTCCTGGAGTGAAAGGAATTGTTCTTCCCAGAGTAATTCCATTCAAACTAGGACTGAGTTGATTGTGTGTGTGTTTGTGTATGCTTGTGTTTAGCTATGCATTATGTTGTGGCTCCCTTTAATTCTTTCTCCATCTCCCATTAGTGGCCTTTTCCCTTCCTCTGAACACTTAAGCTCTTGAGCATTTAACAGTACTCAGAGAATGCAAAATTCAAAGCTGTGAGCATGACAACTTGAAATATCACCACAAAAATATATTTCATTCACCCCGGAAGACAGAACCATAATAGCATGTGTCGTACTCTGAACAACCACAGTGAAAAGCTGTAGTTCAAATTTCAGATCTGCACCTTCGAAACTGGTTGAGCAAACATCACTGTTGTTTGGTGCTTGCCTGCTTAGAAATGCCAGCTAGCACTGGCAAAGTCAGCACTGATGTTCCCTGCCATGGGTTCACTTTATGCAGTGAAAAGGTACGGTCCCAGATAGCTTCTGAACACAGTGCAATCATTTTTTATCATAAGGTTCCTTTATGGTTGGTATCTACGTACCCAAAGCAAGGCACTTTTCTTCATCTGTCCTGCTCTGATTGTGGGCTCAGCTGTCCCACATCTGCATGCAGGGTGCAATCCAGCGGCCCCAGATTTGGGAAACCTCTGTGTCTTCTGAGCTGGCAGGCACCAAGGGCTGTGTTTAGGCTGTGATGAAAAATGTAACAGTTTGTTCAGGCTCTGACCACAGAGATTGTGTGAGGGATGTTTGCAAATTGTACTTGATGTTCATGTGGAGAAGGCTCCTTCCTTTGCAGGGATATATCTTGCCTTGAGGGATGATGAGTTGGTGGGGCTATCACTTGCTGCAGGCCACACATAAAATCCCAATGGTATGGAAACCTCTAGGTAGAAGGCTTAGCTCCTCAGTGCCAAGGTGTCTCCTTGCATTGACTATTCTGGGGAAAAGTCCTCTTTAATCTGTAGCATAGGACTCTATTGTTCTTTCTTTCATGAGGTCTAAGCTGCCTTTTAGCTTATGATTACAAACAGTCCTTTCTGTAGATATTACCCTACTGCTTCCTGGACCAAGTATATCTACAGTACAGTGCTGTTGCGCTTCTTCCTTATCCTTGGACTTTCTCTGTCGGATGGAGGTGTCTGGTGAACATGTGGTCCACTGAGCAGCAGCTGAAGTCCCAGAGCAGGAAAGATGACATGGTGTTGTGCAGGGTTTCTAGTGAGGGCTCTTGACTTGAAGAATCCTTTTTACCTGGTCCCTACCTCACACCAGCCCTGAGATGGAGGTCCTTCCTCTCCTGTGACCCCAGGGATGCCCTCTGCCCATGACTGGGTGCAGAATTCAACAGGTACCTCACATATATCTCTTTCCATCTTCCCTATAGACCTTCATCCCACAGCACATCCCCAACACTGAGTGTTTGCCCCCTTCCCACCCCTGACTCCAAGGTCTGCAGCAGCCTCCTCCTGCCCCGCTCCTGTCTTTGGGCGAGAGCAGCGAGAACCAGGAATCCAGCACAGGCCCTCCTGCTCAGCAATGCAGAGTGTTACGACAGGGTCAACCAGCCTGGCCCTTGTGTGTTGTTTTATAAATACATCCTCCAGTCACCAGGTCAGCCGCATAAAGACTTCTTTCTGAAATATGGGAGCCTGACAAGTGCTTAGCAGACGGCCCGACATCCTGAATCCGGTCTCTGTGAGATTCTCCTCTCAGCAGCGCCGGCACACGCTGTTCTGATGGTGCGGTGCCAAGTGACTTCTGGGTCAGTGCTGATCTTTGGAAATAAGTCTCAGTGGGGGATTGATGACAGAGTTCTTCTGACCTGAGGGAAATCGGTAGGAGGAAGGCACCAGACGTGGAGTTGGACTGCAGGGGGGGGGAGAGGGGAAGGGGGTGGGGAAGGATGGAAGACGAGCGACTTGAATATTAAATCCTCTTGAGCCAGGGAGCACGGTGAGGCAGACGAGCCTTTAGCTTTCTTCCTCACAGGCTGTTTTCCAGGGAAGGAAAACAGCTTTAATCTGCTAGAAGAATCCCAATTTGTGTTTGAAAGCATATGTTTGCGCTGGGAATCCAGCAAACGGCACTGCAGTGCTTAACTAGTAGGTCAATGCTGTGGACTGGGAATTCAGCTCTGCCTTCGGTGTGGAGAGTTTATCTACACAGATTTATGCTGTCGTAGCGGTACCGAGGAGCAGTATTTGCACGGGGAAGGCCCAGAGGACGCTGGCTCTCCGTAAGGCTTACCCAGACCTGCCCCTTGCTCTGAAAGCTGATGGGGTTTGCGGGAGCCACTCTGCCTCTTGCTGCTTTTACTGGGGAACTGCTCTTGCCCAAAATGAGGGACTCTCCTGCCTGGCCTGAGGACACTGGCTGGATTCAGCTCTACCATTAAAAAAGCTGTTGGTCAGAACAGGTGAAAGGGAAGCAGCCCAATGGCAATATTAGCAGCTGTGCCTTCAGGCAGGAGCCTACACTCCCTCCTCCCAAACTACTGAGGGTATGTAGATGAAAGTCTCAGGGGTCTTGTTATGACAGATCTGGATCTTGTACAGTTTTTGTTGCTGAAGACCCGTGGTGTCTTCAGGAGGGAATAGCACACAGCAGCTTCTGGTATGGGACCCTGTGTGTGTATGCTATAGGCAAACAAATGTTGCAATCACGGTGTGCAGAGCAAATTCATCCTTCAACCCACTGCTTCTTCCCTGCCCCTGGCATGATCTCTGAAGAATTGCCTTCTTTCCTACAAACCAGAGCAATTCTTTACCCCAATTTCTCATTTGGATCAGAGTGGCTCTCCAAATGGTTTCTCCAAATGGTTTCTCCAAATGGAGAAACAAGAAATGGAAGGGTCTAATCTAAGGTGTGAATTATGTTAGCCCAACCAACAACACAACCTCCAATGTTGACCTTATTGATTATTTTTAACTAGGCTCGTTTTGGTTTAGTCACTTAGGGACAGCCTCATTTGTGACGATGAGCAAATGTTTACATAGGGTAATTTTAACAAGCAGGCAAAAACTAGGGTTTTTTTTTAAAAAAAAAACCAAAAAATATGAATTATATAATTGTATCTTCACTCTTGAAAGAAAAAGCTGAAGTTATGCTTTCCTCCACATCCTATGTGGGAAGACAGTACAACACCGTATGCAGAAGCACAGTAAAGTAGTAACTCTTTATTACTCGTCTACTCTCCAAATTATCTCTAACTTTGTCCCATAATACCATACTTTATATTTAAAAGCGTGGGTATGGGAGCAGATTCTCAGCATTTCCATAAAAATTGTATAGACAGGTGCAATCTGCTGCAGGCAAGACAAGGAATAGGTTGTTCTCTCATTCTTTATCTGATTTGCCCAGCTATTTCTCTGTATAAGATAAGACAAGACAGGAGTTTCCTTCACCTCTCAAGGTATGGAGCAAGCATGCATTGCCTAAAGAAGAGTTTATGACCATCACCAGCTTTTCCTCTCATGAACACTCCCTGAGTATGTGCTGGGGAAGACCTCTGGGGGAAACATCATCCACTGTCAGGAGGGAGATTTGCACTGTTGCTTGGTTGCTTCAGCAGAGGCAGAAAACAGAATGTCAGAGATGGAGTAAGATGTTATGTCTGAAATCTAAAGTGATGCTGTTGCATCTCTCTTGGCAAGACCTCTCCGCAGAGGTCAGGGCAGTTGTGTTACTTTGGGATACTTGGAAGCCAAAATTGTACCTTAGGCTTCAAGTAACTGATAAGTTCACATCTAGCATACTAAGTCTCCTTAGCTGCATGGTGGGTTTTCGAAAGTCCAGGCCAAGTCCTGTAATATCATGGGAATACATTAGTTGACAGCTCGGGAGAGAGGATTAATCCCAAGGCTTGAAGGCCTGGTGGTGTCTACTCCCAAACTTATCAGACTTGGAGTTACTTCTGTTCAACATTAGGAAAGGTGCACTGGGACCTAATCGGCTTCTTCTTGCTCCATCCCATAATGGGAGAACAAGGGGTGACTTGGTGAAATTAATGGCTGGTAAATTTAGAATAAATAAAAAGAACCACTATGCCGTGTGCCAGTCCCCTGTGGGATTTACAGCCACAGGAGGTCATCGAGACAAATACTGTGGCTGTATTATTAAAACAGGCTAGATAATTTTATTACCATTAATAACGTTTACAGTTATGTAAGCTGAGATAATGAGGCTAATCAAATCTCATGCTTCAGGGTGTAAACTGATTGCCTGCAGGGGTCAGGAAGAAGTTTCTTTTTCCCCACACGCAGCACTGCACAATTGGCTAAGTGCCGTGCGCGGGGGGGGGTTGCCTTTGCTGGGACACTGGCGCATTGGCTACCGCTGGAGTGGGTGACTAAGCTCAGCATCATGGCAGCCTCCTGATCCACACCTTGCTGCCATCTCCTCTCCCTCCACGTGCTCCTTCTGCCTTGGTGCTGGCCACATCTCCTGGCACACCTCTCCTCCTCGTTCCCTGAGCATCCTCTGCGTCCTCACCCTGCGCCCCAGGTTCCTGCCACTGCCTCCACCTTCCTCTTTCCATGCTATCTGCACTTTCCCACCTCCTACACCACCTACACCTTGCCTCTGCTCCCTGCCACAAGCTCCAACACGCTGGCTGGAAGCCCAGGCTAATAAGCCTCACTCAATTTGTCTGAGTCTGTCCAACGCTGACCCTTCACGGAGAAAGAAAATGTGTTTGGGGGGGGGTTGGGGTTCATGATACAGGTTGCGAACCTGTGATATTTCCTGCAGTTTCTTTGCAGCTTTATTTTAATCACTTAGTGCATTCCCTGGTAACATTCAGCATCCTCTGCTGAAAAGTTTTTTGTAAGCAACCTCACGAAAGCGAGGGTGTATTCACTGAATGTCCAGCAAAAACATTTCTTTCTTGGTGTGTAGAGAGACTCTGAGGAGAAAGGAGAGGTGATAAGTAGACAGGGAAATGCTTTTCGATGTCTCTTCTGGGGAACAGGTGAAAATAACAGTCGTGTCACTGTTATTATGGGCGAGATGGGGAAAGCAGAAACGAGGGAGAAAGTGGCATCTAAGTCACATGCAATGTTTTGGATGTGCAGTGATTATTCACGCAGATATCTGGGCTGGCGTCTGACAGGCAGATGAACGGGCTTTGGGCTTGCAGAGCTGTGAGTAGATAAGATCAAACTCCAGGTGAAGAGGTTTGAGGTCTTCACTGCACTGTTACCAATGTTGCCAAAGCAGCTCGGTGCCTTCCTTCCCTCGGTACCTCTTCCTTCCCTGTTGCGGGTGAAGAGGGGTGTGATGGACTTGAAGGCTGGCCAACACCACGAGTAGCTATCAGGCCCATCTTCTCACAAATTCAGTGACTTTTCCACTTCAAATGTATAAACAGGCCAGATGAGAGCTTGAAAGACTGCTTGGGAAAGACTTGTATAAAGTGCATTTGCTCCGGTTGCCTGAGTTGAGATAACTCCAGAGCATACACAGAGCTGTGAGCAGAGCTGGTGCACACTCGCTCTCCTCAGCCAGAACCACGAGGATACATTTTCTTCCTTAAGCATCCTTCCCAATTAACTCAATTTGGTGGGAAAGCCACCCCATGCTAAATCCCCCACTCAGATTTTGCCCCTGAAAGTACACGAGAGATGACTGTGAGAAGCACGTTTTCCTTCTCAGCCACGGGCACACCCCCATCACCTCCAGGATTCGTATTCACCTCAAACAAATTGGGAAGCTGCCAGGCTTCGTCGAACCCTGTCCTTGACGTAGCAGAACAACCTGTCGTATGCGCTTTTAAAGGGTCTCTAATATAGGCACAACATGGGGTGACCTCGTCACTGAGAAAGTCTCTTACTGAACCGCTATTTATTAATGTAGACAGATGCAGAATGCACCTTCCCATACCCCTTTCTAGCTGAATGCACTGAAAATTACTAGTGCTTTATGTAACTCCATTGGGGGCCACTGAGATTTCAGTTTTGCAATTAGCTGCTATAATATATATGAATAAAAATATATTATGGAGATGGATTTTTTTTTCCCTCCTCCTCTTTAATTAATCCTTGTTCCCTTAGATTTCTCTTACTCACCTGCCTCCATAGCACATTGCCCTCATGTCTGGGCTCACCTGAGTTGTGCACCTCCCAGAAGTGGTACTGCTAGTCCCAAAAATGTGAATTCCCAGAATCATTTGCTGGGACTGTAGATTTGAGACACCTTCTTCTGAGAGGGAGTGATGGTCCTAGGCACTATTATCACTCACCTGGTAGCATGCTTTCCTTCCTCCTGTCTGGATATATCCTTGGGATAGAGATTGTTCTGACAGCTGGTATACCTTGGAGGATTTTGTGGAAGATCACCATGTGAGAAACAACTATTTGATTTTGTATCTAAAGTTTCCCAATTAACAGAGACATGAGGTTCAATCTTGATGCAGTGGGGCTAATTCTTAAATATTTTAAAACCAAGTTTGGTTGTAAGAGGCCTTGATTTAAATTTATAGTCCCCTTTCACACATAAAATGGTGGATACGGGATTTTGTACACTAAAAATTGGACTGAAAAGCAGCAGGGCTTGCTTTTGAATTAGAAATTGAGAAATTGAGAAATTGAGAGCGAGCTGGAGGGGAAGGTTATCCTCTCTTTAAAAAAAAAGAAAAAAGGTTGTTTCCTAGAGCCAGGGTAGACTAGAGACTTACCATAAGCAGCAGTAGGGTGTAATTGCCCCACTGCAACCCCTAGGTAGGCAGGCTAAACTGCTCTTCACAACAGTGGTGTTTACTCCAATTTTCAGCTCCACTGGTGCAAATACACTAGAGGTTGCACTGTTACAGCTATCCTGGTGGCTGCTGAACAGATAACCTTCCTCCCCCTGTCCTCCCCAGGTCAGAAAATACTCTTCACATCCAACCATACTGAAAGCTCTTTTTCTTGCAAAACTATCTTTTGAGAAGTTCACTGGAAGATTAAGTACCTCCTTCTGCTCCCGCCCTCCCCTCTTTATATTTTTATCGCTCTGGATGGCCCAACCTTTCCCTCTTAAAGCTGTGCTCGGTGGTAATATAAAACCCAGACGAAAGCACAGAAGCACCGAAGACAGCAGCCAAGTTAGAATTTAGGTTGCGTCCTCTGAGCTCTTTTTCGGAATACTGCAGGCTTAATTTGTTGTTTGAGCATCTCCCATATTTATAATAATACCCTCTATTAAACAACATGCCGTTAGCCATAATTTCCTGTGTGATTTACATATTTATTATTTTTATTTTTATATATATACGGAGGGTGATTTTGTCTCTCAGAATCTACCGCTCTCAGATGGCTGTGGTTGTTGCGTTATTTTTTTTTTCCATCCTTTACCAAGTGATTAGAGACAGATTGCAGTTTTTTTCGTTGCTACTTTTTTAATAGGGTGGCCTGGCTAAAGATGGGTAGAGTGAAAATGGGTGCAATGCAGTAAACCTGGAATCGACACAAGGAACCCAGAAGGTCTGCTAGGTTCTTGCCTCATTAAGAACTCCATATCTGCTCACTGACTAACCTTGCAAATGAGTTCACGCTCAGTAAAGGAAATTGATTACTTTCCATTGCAATTAACATCTGGTCCTGGGTCAGATCATTAGGATAATTTGTTATAGAAAAAACCAAAGAAGCTAGCTACAGGGTAATAAAGTTTCTTCTGGACCCAATTAAAGATGCATTCTCTGGTTATTTTGTGGGACATCAGCCATCTCTTGGGGGTATTACCAGGGAGAAGGAAGCATACGGAGTGGACAATAGGTGGTGGAATGCCATATACGAGAAAGAGATGTCAGGGGAATCATTTACTCCTGCCTCTAGGAAATGCACATTCTCAGCTCCCATTTGCAGTCAGAGTTTCAGAAATGATGTATGACATCTATTTGGTGAGGAATGCAGGGCTGAAGGCTTAGAAGGGACTGTGAATCTCTAGGGATTCTATTCAGAGGAGGCTATGTTCCAGTTTCGGACAGGTCCGTAGATTAAAAAAAAACCAACAAAGCCAACTCCTTTTGAATTTCACATCCCTGTTTACTCTGAGACTCATAAAGATGTTGGGTTACTGGCAGAGTTTTCCCAATTTGAAGCAAAACTCTGAATCTTGCCCAAGAACTAATAAATGGTTTGCTCGGATCTGAGATGAACTTTTTTATATCAAACTCAGAAGGCTCTAAACATACAGGAGCCAAATTTCAGCCCCATGTGTCGATCAGGGGAAAAAAAAAAAAAAACAAAAAATACCACCTAAGAAACCTAGTTTCCATTCATTTTCTTGCAACAACAGGTTTGCATGGCTCTAGGGAAAACATTTTAGGAACTGTGCTGCAGTTAGAAATAGAAACAATGCTGTTCATATTCCTAGCAGCAAATGCTTTTGTAACAGACCCGTTGGCATTTGGGACTTCGTGGTGTTTCTTATGCTTCTTTCTGTGGCCACTTAGAATTCCATGGTGACAGGGAGGCTCGAAAAATAGGTCTTCCTGCGGCACAAACACTACCCCCTACCACTAAGTTCAAGGAGAATCTTCATTAGCAGCGGAATGGCTAAATAATGTTGTTCTAATTATATATCCAAAACTAGGCAGTGGCACGTCAGAGCTGGACAGGAATTGTTTCTTCTCGTTGGAGAAGAGTTTTTGAGATTACTTTTTATATTATAATTTCTGTTCCAGTTGTGATGGAAAGTAAAATTTGGAAAAATGTGGCGATCATTTTAGAAAATCAGATTATATCAGGTGAATATATTTTAAGGTTGTGATTTTAAACTGTTTAATTTGTTTTTTATCTTACTATGTTTATTAGTCCTTTAGGTATGAACTGTAATTTCAAAGCAAAAAGTAATTTTCTGGTGACATTTATCCAACAATTCCTGTCTTGAAATCATTGAATCATGATTATTTTAAAATTTTAGATGTGTGGGAGGTTTATAATTTTGTTGTTGGGTTTTTTTTCCTTTCCAATTTTCTCTGCACAGGTTGGGAGATTTTCTTTTTTGGCAGATTTTTCTTGCAAGTATTTTCAGTTCTTTCCAACCAACAAAACCCTAAAAAGTGATGGGAGGAAAAATCAGATCATCGGTCTAATAATTACCCAATGAGAGAATATAGTGTTGAGGTATAAGACTCTGTTATATGCCACTGTTCTTATTTACTTAGTTATCATAAGAAATAAGCAAACTCTCAACCATAAAATAAGAACCAATCGTCAAATTCTTCCTGAAAATTTGAGCCAGATATCGCTGATGGTTACAATAGTTTGGGTTGATCTCATTGCAGCACAGGATATGAGAGAGCAGAGCCCAGCTGAGTGCTTAGCTAGGACTCAAGTGATGCATTGACTTCATCATGGCTCTGTGCAGGAGATGTAAATATTGGACTCCAGTGGCTTCGAAGCATCTTGCTGATAATTCATACGGCTACAGATCTATAAACCTGCTGGTTCTCATGCACCTTTGCCACAGCTATCCATGTTAATGGGAATGGGAAATGAAGCATATATTTTTCTAGTAATGGATAAACATCAGGAGGTCCAGGGAGTTTGAAATCTTATTAGAGAAGACTACTCTACTTGTGAAAAGCCCTTCCAACTCTGGAGGAGTTTAGATCTAGATTCATTGAAATCTTTATAGCTGGTGCCTGTTTTTCTGATGGGTTGGATCTCAGATTTCTAAGCTTCTGAAAGCTGGAAGAGGCTTGCATTTTTAAGATCTGGCTCTGGAACTCAATATTGCAGTCTGACATGAGCTGCTGTCATGAATACCTTATATTTCATAGATTGTGCTAAGATCAGCCTAAGCCTGTGGTCATTCATAATGTGAGCTCAGTCTCAGCACAGTGAAACAGTCTAACAGAAGTAGTTTTCAAACACATTAGATGTCCAGTCTATTCCTTTAAAGAAACTGTGGCATTGAGGCAGACGGTAGCCAGAGTATCGATGCTGGGATTCGTCTGAACAAACAAACAACACATGGTGTAACCACCTATATCTCTAAACAACCTTTGTGGACTATGAAGAAGAGTTAGCACTTGCAAGATGGTTCTCACACTGAAACAGACATCTAAAACGTGGCATCCTTCCCATCCTGGAAGGTGCCTGTTTTCCTCTACTGCCTCTAAAGGAAGTCTAATGGCACCAGCACAGCAGAAAATGTTTAGATAAGGTAAAAGGGTCAAGTTGAATGCTATCCAAAAAGAGTGGTCTGCCTAGAATATGTATGTCTTCATCTGAACAAGTGACCTGAGGTTGCTTTTAGAGTCAGTGGGTAGGTAGACAGCACAGTTACCGAAGTTTAGGCCACAGTTCATCTCACCCCAAAGTGGACACTCACATTTCATTGTGTGAATAGACTGAAGAGATTTCCACTGATTACGAGAGGAGCCTAGACATCTACCTTCCAGATACCTAAACTTAAGTGACAGGATCTACCCAAGATAATTAAAGAGCTTGGCTAATTTCAGTGGAAAGTGAGCTAGGTTGCATTTAAATCCCCCACCGGAAGGAGGAGTGAGTGAATTTTCCGTTTCAGAGGGATTTGAACATGGGTGGGCTAAGGAGGCTTGTAAATGAGCTTAGAACAGTTTTATCACTATCTGGTAATTCCTCAATAAATAAAATTAATGAGTTCCGTTGTCATCCACATCCCCACTGAAGAGGTTTCAGACAATTCTCCTATCTCTGGAACTGTGCTAAGAGTGTTGCTCCTCATCTGCTTTCTGATGATATTTTCTTTTAAAGAAAGGTTCATTTAATATGTTCCTCCCCAAAAAGTATTTGCAATTAATTCTTATCAAGGGCAACAGCTGATTTGTAAGATTACTTCTAAATTGGTAATTAATTAACCTATTACCAAAGGAAGGAGGGGTGCCCTGATTGTCAAGAGGTTAGAGCTGATAAGTGATGAATGGTTGGGTTATATCAGGACCTTGGCTCCCCTCTCTGATCAGTTTGGATGTTACCTAACCATGCATTATATTTGAACATGAATCACAGCTCCTCAGTCTTTATATTTCCTAAGCCAGAGCCTGACACACAGAACTATGGGTAGATCTCATTTATTATTGCTTAATTAAAGGCTCAATGCACAAAGAGACGCCTCTCGCTTCACTTTAGCTAGCCAGCAAGATCATAATTGTACTGATGTCAAGGCCAGCTTTCTAAGTAGCTATTGGAAGTCACAGTGAGGAAGATCTGAGCTATTCTGTAGGGAATTCTACACAACAAAAGTTACATTCATAATTTTTAATTAAGAAATTACTTTTTTTTTTTCCACCAGGCTGCAACATTGATTCCTTCTCCTTCCTCACTCACATGGTTCCAAACTGGAGCATTACAAGTAGCAAGGGACAATTAGTTATTTTTTTCTTGGGGTTTTTTTTTTTTTTTTTTTTTGTGACTAAGCAAGTATGTTTTTAAAAATGTTTGGATTGACCCAAATGATATCTTTTAGCCCTGCTAGAGCAGCAGTTGTATGTTTCCTCAGCACAATAAAATAAATCTTTAAGTTTACCTGTGATATATCCTTACAGTTTTCAGATTTAAATATTTTTAAATACTGTGTTAGAGAGCTGTTTATAATAAAAAAAATTCAAAATGGCAGGTTTATGTGACTCAGCTGTAAAACATTTGCAAAAAAATTTCCAATTCTTCTTTTTTGTTGTCTACCTTTTCAGTTAAAATAATTTTCCCTGGGTGAAGTAGGTTCAAAGGAGTATTGGTGTATTTAGCCACGCGTTGCTCTCTGAAAGAAATTCCACAGGTTTGCAAGGTGACAGACAATGTGTAAGGATGAAAACGATCAAACTGCCTTTTTTTGGCAGAATCTTTCTCCTCTAAGATGATGTAAGAGCTAGATAATACATGACCCATCCTTAGGGGAGTGTGCCAGAGCTGAGTTGGAAGCGAAAAAAAATTATTTTTGACTTCACAAACTCAACCTGGAAACATTATGAGATAGAGAGAGAGAGAAAATAAAATATGGAAACCCCAGATGGCATTTTATACAGAGTCACTTTCCTGACTGTGAGTGTGTTTTAAGGAATTGTCCTGCACTCTGGGATGTCATAAATCCAGCTTGATATAGTGCCGCACTACTCGGTTGCTGTCTGAAAACTTGCATCCTCTTTTTTTTTTTTTTTTTTTTTTTTGGCGGGGCTTGAGGTTTGGTTTTGTTTTCCACCATGAAGAAATAGGAGCATTTTGTGTGTGAGATGGGAAGAGTGCAGGCAGGAAGCATCCTCTCCTTGCTTTCCTGACTCTGCTACGCTCCTCAATAAGCGAGATACCTCCGTCATGTGCAAATAACGAGAGGCCAATTACGCCCAAGGAAGGAAGGGAGGGGATAGGGGTCTAGTGAATAGTAAGCAAGACTGACTTACATGGAAATCAAGCCGAAAGCTGCTTTCAGCTTTAGAAGTTATCCGCTAGCGCTGCTAAGTGTGGCCAGCCATCCCTGCGCGAGGCGTCACACAGCAGTGCCATGGGAAGCAGGCTCTGCTCAGCCAGGCAGACCGAGCGGGGAGGAAAGGTGCTTGTTCCCTGCAAGCCCAAGTGGAGAGCAGCATCGCAGTCCCAGAGGCTTCTGGCATTCCCCTGCTATCTGTCCCTGATGGCTGCGTTTTGGTTTAGCAGATAGCGCGGGCGAACTTGCCGCCTGGTGTGTGAACCTGTCCACAACTCAGGAAGCTGCTGGGAGAAAAAGGTGAAGATTTCCCACGTCCTCAAGCTTATCATTTTTTTATCCCGCTCCCTACCAGAGGGAAGGCTCTCACTAGCTACAAACAATTCTCCAGCCCACCAAAGCTTTTTCCTCAGATTTAAAATCATAGAAATATGCTTCTTTCTGTGTGTAGGTGTGTACATATATGAGTGGATGAATATGGATGTATATACAGTTACAGCTCCATATTTGTACATACAAATATGTATAAATATATTGAGAGCTAACAACTTAGTTTCATGATTTCTCTTTTGCTACCCAATGACAAGACATTAAGAAGAATATGTACTTAAAAATAAATAAATTGATGTAGTGCTTGAAAGAAAAAGTGGAAGCTGTCTGTGAGACACTGTAGTCCTTAGTCTTAAGCGGAGACATGAAACAGGAGTCCTACTGAATGCCTAATAAACGTAATAATAATAATAATAGAAGGGAAATTAATTAACTACATGGAAATGAAAGGTTGCCTATTATATTTAAATGTTATGACAGCTGTATCCGCAGCATTGCAGAGGTCTCCCCAAGACACAGAAGTGTCTCTGGAGAGGTGAGTCCCTGCACTGTCTCTCAGGGTGCAAACACCTTGCACATGCCTGTGCTAATTTGCAAATCCTAGAGGATATGCTCCAAATTTTTACCAACTTCTCTCCTATCCAGACAGGGCCTGTGGCTCTGTGTGCTTGCTGTTGAACCAAGTGCCATAAAACTACCCCAACACCAGCTGTGTTGGCAGATTTTAAGGGCACGCTTCTCAGGATAGTACACTGGAAGTGTAAGCACATCTTTTAATTTTTTTTTTTTTTAATTTTAAAAATTCACCTATTTTATTTTCCCTCACAGAATGCACAAGGATTTTTATTAATTATTTTTCAAGCCAGTAATCAGTGGAAGACTAAGACTTATGAGCATTCCCACATTTAAGAAACTACTGTGTACCCCCAAAATAATGAATCACGTATCTTGTAACTCTCTGCTTTCAAAGTACTATCAGAGATCACCCACGTAGCTTGGAGGTAGCAGCAGCTGGTGGCACCAAACCAGAGCTTGGATCTCTGCTTCTTCGGTCAAATCCAGTGGCAAACAAACAGGTATGCCAAACTTGTAACATGAGCTCAGCCTACAATAACAAACCACCCTGTGCATGGATATGGCAGAAGGGTTTGTCTCCTCTGGGAAGGCGGGGGAAGCTAGACTGAGAATTAGAGGGAATGCTGGTGTATTCAAAAATTTAAAGTTATTTTCTGACTTCTTTTTATGTGAGCCAGCAGAGGCTAGTGGGCCACAGGTGAAAAAATACTGCACAGCTTGCTCTGGACTTTCCTGTATAAACAAGCCTTAAGGAAAAGGTGGTTTCAGTTTTTGATAACATCTCTGCAATATCAAACCACTGCACTTCTTCCCTTAACTAAAACTTAGCAAAGCTGACTGCATAACCAAGTGCCTCTAAATAACTGCACAATGACAAAAGATTACTTGTCTATATGCAAGTGAGGTTTCAGTTTTAAAAACATTTCTGTTTGAAGGATAATTTTGCAAGTTGCCACACATTCAAACACCAACTGAAAATCCTGTTGGCTCTTCCAAAAGCAATCCTAGTGTAGCGCAAGAGGACAACAGCCTTTGGTTTCTAAGTGTGACTGCCCAGTGTTCCTCAGCAGTACACAGCACACTGACCTAGTACTCTGATTTAGTTTTAGTCAAAATATTAAGCTTTTAGCAAATCTGGTGTACCTAAACTGTGTCTGTGGTCGCCAACATGCTGTCTGTTTCATTTTCTGAAACTTGGGATAACTAACTTTATGATAGTGATGTTGAGTAGCCATTAATTCTCATTTCTTTCAGCTATTCCTCAACTCCAGCTTATGAGTTCTTCAATAAAAATCTCCCAAAGTTACCTTGGCGACTCATATGTTTGCCAAGCTGACAGATTTATGACAGTTACATATATAAATATTTATATGCTGCGGCAATGCAATTTTTAAAGGCAGATCTATACACTCTCACCGAGACTTTCAAACAAGGCAAAACGCACTCGCACAATGTGACATAACCGTATACAAGTCAGTGTGTATCAATACGTGCCTGAATACACGGATACGCACGCTAATGATCATACAGACTTTCTGACAAGCATGTAGCCCTTGTACTCACAGGCAGCACTCAAAGACTTTTCAGCAAGTCAGAACATGCTAACGGATGTGTAGCTGTAATACACATCCATATGTTCTTCAGACACCAGAATAAAACCTCCTACTCCCCGCACATTGCTGGACAAGGCAGCACGGGAACACACCTCCCACAGGAACTGCATGCAGTTTTTATACTTAAACCTGACTTTTACATGCAGGCACATTTGTTATTTCACAAGAAAGTTGGATATAGGACATCAAAGAATCTCCTACTCAACAAAACCAAATTCAGCTGTATATACATGACCATACACATACAAGCCATATATCTTGTAATGATTGTAGAAGAATTATCACTGGAAATAATTCTCTTTATTTTTTCCCTGTCACACACTCATGTACACATGCTACTACCTTCTCTTTAGACCTGACTGAACCTCTTTGTGTTGCATTGCCCTAGGCTGGTGACCAGAGCAAATCCTTAGCCTATAAATTCTCGTGATGAGTTCAGCTGTTTTATTGTCTGGCAGAATAGATGGAGATGATACAAAGTCCAAAGGAAAAGAAGAGGAGGGGGCTAAATAGAGGGGGAGTCATTTATATGTAAACGATACAGCAATTTATAGGAGAAGCCAGGGATCTTTTATTTTTGTTAAGGCTGAGGGCTTGCGTTATCAGCACCCCATTAACACAAAACCTACTTTGAAGGTACCATTTTACTAGCTCCATCTTCCCTTTCTTTGTCTGAAAGTCTAAATATAAAATCACTTCCCCTCCTCCCCCTCCCCCCCCGCTTTAAAAATAGAACTGAGATAAAGTCTTCCTCCTCCCTTGCTTTTGATGGGGAAATCTCAGTGGCTGTTTAGATTTTGCTTATACATTAATAAAACATTACAGGGAAGTAGTAGGAGAGAGACCAAAAATCTTTCCTGTGACAACAAAATGCCTTTCTGTTCTGCTGTTTCCACTTGAATTCACCGCTGCTTCTTCTAATCTCCAAAACTTTGGCTTAGTGTGGAATGTGCAACAAAGGGAGAGGTTATATATGTGCATACATATAGGGTATGTCTTGTGTCTCCCAATCCCTTGCATGCACTATGGGTGAAGTGATGTGACAAAGGATTGAAGAGAGCCTATCCTCATATCGGGTCTCATCTTGCTACATCTGTCACGTCTAGGCAGCTGTGGACAATAGCGCAACAAAAGTTGGCAGGTTCCTAATTAAAATCCCAGACCTGGAGCTTTTTCCTTGTGTTTATGGCAGACTCAAAACTTTGAGCAATATCTGTCAGGGTGGGCTCTGCTTTTGCGTGCTGTAAAGTGGGATGCTTGAGGTGAAAGGAACAGAAGTAAAGACAATGTGAGATTCTGAGAAGCAACAGGAATCTGAGCTCAGAGAGAAGTCAGGACAACCAGTGGCTTTACCCTAGAAGACTCAAACTGGGCATCCAAAACTGCAATCAAAACCTGGAGGACTAACTCTCTTGGCCTCATCTTCCCATCTGCAGTCTCAAAAGCAGACTTCTGAAATGCACTTATCTACCATGCCTTTCATTCTGTGAGCATCAGCAGTGCTAGTAAAATGTGCTACTCACTATCCTGACTACTGACAACAAGCAAAGAGCCATGTCAGTCTGACTGCAAGTTCAGTTACCTGGCTAATCCTCAACCTAAGCCAAATCACATGGGGTAAGAGCTAGACAGTTCTGACATTAAATATTTGTGCCATTTTGTTCTCACCTGCATGTAACTTTCCAGATGTTACAGGACTTCCCAACATCATGGGCAAAACTACTGTTGCCAGATAATAAAAACTTCTGTCGTATTTTTAGCTTGCCTTTTTTTAGCATCCTGGCCTTCAGGTATGCAAAGTCAACTCCTCACTCTCACTCTTTTGAAGGTCTGAGGTTCATTCATCAGTCTTCCAACTCGTTTCCCAGTTCTGCAGCCACAGGTTTCCTTAGGATCTGGTCCAAAATCCTTTAACCCCAAGGAATAACTTCATTAGACATGGTTTGTACACTCTGTCCAGACATCTAAGCAAGCTCTCCAGTTTTCCTTCCTTATCTGTATAACATTAGGAAGTATAACACTGTATCTCTTCTTTCATATTTCGCTTCTCTTTTGTATTTAAGGGAAACCATATTTCTCACTTGTCTTTTCTATTACTGCAGTATTATACAGCATGTGTGTATATATATACACATATATACGGTCAGAGATTTACAGTTCAGCTACTAACTTTTCCTGACTTCATGGAAAAGAATAGTTTTAAAAGTTTAATTCTACTTCATATTAAATATGAAGCATCAATAAGGCTACAAGCTTTACCAGAGTGTTCAAATCTAGGAACAGGGCCATGTTTGAATGGTTTGTTGGAAGTCATCGTTAGGAATGTTCCCATCTTAAATCACTTTCTAGGAATTAAAAATGATCATGTACTGTAAGTGCCCATTGTGCTTTTGAGGTTTGGAAATTAAGGAAGTACAATAAATTTGCTGAATGGGGTCTACTGTTTCTTGTCTTATTTTCTTCAGGGTAGTGAATCTTAAAATATACTGCCATGTTTGCTGAATCTGTTTGTGTGTGTGTGTGTGTATAGCCATTTTGAAGTAGGAACAGAAGTACAGAGAATCCTTTAGGAATTTACTGTAAGTCAGTAATGGATTTTGCTTGTTTTCAGGCCTGGTTTTAAAACGTCTTGTAAAAAAATAATATCCCCAATGCATATTGTGCAGGAATTAATGTGGAACAAGAGCAAAATTACTCTGCCTCTTATGCATTAAAAAATCCCAGTGACACTAGGTTCAAAACATTGCAAAAATGTGATTCTCCCTCCTTCTCTCTCTCTAATATTTTAGCAACTCAGTATAATTCTTCATTATTGTGTTGTTTGATATATAGGAAAGGGGACCTTGAACATAGAATAAGTGCTTCTAGTATAGCTGTAAGATATGTGATCTGCAAAGCATAATATTACGTAAGTCTGATAAAGCAGAATGTTTTTAAGCCATTAGCCAAAGCAGGTTTTGTAACAATGGGGATTTAACTCAGTGGTGTACCAGGACTTTATACTGGTTTAGCACCATCACCCAAATAAGGAAAAGCCATACATAAACCTCATCTTTGTAGCTAGACAAGATTTTTACCTTTAAAGGCTTTAATTTTTCCACTTTTGTCATGGCACAGCTGCATTAAGAAAATAAGCATTCCATACTTACAGAAAACACATTTATCAAAGGATTGAAACTATACAAAAATCATCTTTGTACTATATAAATATATATGTGTTAAGGAAGGGACCCTGATCTAAGCTGGCGCTGCTTCAAGCGGAGCCTGGACTAGATGACCCCCTTCCAATCTAAATGCCTCTGTGATTTTGCGACGCTGAAGGATGAATTGTACTATTCTAAGGACTCCTACACTGAATTCAGAGATCCGTCCACTGTTTCTGGACACAGCCTAAGCTTGCAGTGACCTACCAATAGGGTAGGGTCCAGCCCCTACTAGGGCTTTGGATATGATTTTTTGGACAATCCTTCCACTTACTGGATTTTGTTGCTGGCCTTGATCTCAGGAGATCTGGACTTCACCCTTGCTCAGTTACTGATTTACAGTGAGACGCTATGGAAGACGCTTCTTCCTCTTCTCTGCTTTACTTTATCCATAGGAAAGGGCCTATCTGAGCCTGGCTTTGAGATGAACTGAGGAAAAGTGTAGGGCATTATTATACAAGGTCTAGTGAGTACCACTCAAGGTCTACTTTTACTAGAACAGCACACTGTCAAGAGTTGTCAAAATAGGGCTCTTGTCACCAGCGAGACCCATAGAAAGGGATCGCCCTTCTATATCCCTTGATCTCCTGTTTTCTTCATACAGTTATAATTAATTTCCTAGAAATATTGTAATTGAGTTAAGCAAACACAGCAGCCACTTTATGATTCTGTGGGAGATGGTGTTTAGAGTGGGAGGATGACTAGAGGAAATAAGATTAAGTTAAGTGAGGAAAAAATTAGACTGAACATCAGGAGAAATGTTTTTCCCATGTTTAAGGTTTGATAGGCTGTGATTGTGATTTCATAATCCAAGGGAAGTAGTGGGGAGTTCGTGGTGTCTTTGAATGACATAGCATATCAGAAAATATGTTTTTGTTTCTATTTACTGGACTTCTAAGTACATTGTGATTAGGTCTGGCTTGAATTACACAGTCTAATTAAAACAGACCCTGATTTAATGGACTAGATACACAGAACATTTAGGTACACAAATGCTGGTGTAAGCTTTGCATGCAGTTGCATTAATTTGCATGCCCAGTTACAAGAGCTCTGCGTAGAAATTGGTTAACTGCACCAGTTGAGTCGCTGATTGGGCATAATACCTTGCACAATAGCCTGATTTGCATATGCATTGATGCAGACTTGAATGTATAGTTATGTGTGCAATGGTGCTCATGTTTTGTATGTATAAGAGTGCATGTAAATTGCTTGAAAATCTGTTCCAGTAGATCTTGTCCATCTCTACTTTAGATCATTCTGTTTGCTAAGTAATAGATCATCCCACTCTGTTACGAAAATATGTCAGCTCAGAGAGTGAATATTAATTAAATGAGTAAATAAAATGCTACCAAAGGTGCATTTTTGTCTTTTACCTAAAAACCTCCTTTTTGTAGCTATCATAACTAAAATTCTGGATTGTTTTAGGACCCTTTTCTGGCTGCGAAAGGCAGCTTGTTCTTTCAGTAATTCTCTTATTTATTAGCCCCTTTTCACCTGGATTTGTTTATTAAACTATAAGCCTGATTGAATGCCATATAAGGCACACCCATGCTATTCCCACCAAATTCCATAGGATATGGGTTTAATTGAGGTCAAGGCCTCATAGTATTGGGAGCTATCGAACTGATGATATACACCTCAAGACTAGGATCTGGTTTGAGGCAGTTATATTGTCCAGTAAGCAAGTTCCAAACTGCAGGCTCCAAAGGAAGTCAATATTATCTTTCTTGAAGCAGCAAAAACATCTCAGTTTATCTTTGCTTTGATTCTTTTTTTAGGTAGGGCAACTGAGTCACAAAATGCAAAGGTCGCCTAGAATACTATTAACTAAACCAGATCTCCTGGTGAGCTAGATCTTGGTTTGCTGGTGAGTCTCTTATCTCTCCTTGCCCTCTCTTGTCTCCAGACAACAGCCGACTGGCCTGCTCGGTCTCTTCTGTTCAGGTCTTCACTGGCAGTAGAAAGCAACGAGCCCTCCAGCGGCTTTCTGTTGTTGTGTGTCATTCTTCTTTGGCAAAGTAAAACATGCCGTCCAATAAAAAGGGATGGGAAGAGTTATCCAAAACTTTTGACTTAACACAGTAGGTGTACAGGATGATCTAACAGAGTATATTGGAGCATTCACCCATTAATTTTCCTCTTTGATTAGGAGTACAGACAGGGCTTTGGGAGAGTCTTGAGGAAAAAAGAGTTGAAGCTTTTGGACAAGTGATTCCAAAAGGTTTGGTATTATGCATGGGCTTTAGTCTCAGCACACAAATTGAAAGCCCTGGTTCTTGTTTTTTCCCTATTCTCATGTTAAGAAGAGAGACTATAAAGAGTGAGGAGTATAGGATAAAAGCTATCTATCTTTGTGTGTCCAGCTGCTTGGGACCAGGCTGGAGCATGCCTGGACAAATCTAGAGAAACCTCCCAGTGCTTGTAACTTGGGTTCTACTGCCTGTACTTCCATCAGAAGCTGCATGAAGAAGAGCTGCATGGCCACACTACATTCCTCCTCCTATCAGAGGGCTGAGGGATCTCTCCAGCAGGGATTTCCACCCATTGTAAAGTTATTTCAGGCTGCTAGAGTGGATCAATACGATCGGCAGGAGTTGGACCTGATGGACTTACTGCAGTAAAACAAGACTGCAGTCCTTACGAGTAGAATGATCTCATTTAAGGGGCCTGATGCTCTTACAAGGGAAACATTAATCTGCATTTTAAAATGCAAAACACTTTGCAGAACAGCTTCCAAGCAATGAGTGTCCCAGAACAGCTAAAAATTGTCACACTTCAGGTGAGTGAAATATCAGCTCCCTCAAGATGGGGGCAGTGAGCAAGTGGAGCATCCTTAACAGATTAAGCATAAATTGAGTCTCAGGACCTCCAGGTATAGTTCCATTTTTGTAGGGAAAAAACAGAAATTCAAGTGCAATTTGAAGGGAATCCATGAGGCAGAAAGTAAGAGAAACTCTGCTGTTCAGAGAACAAGAGCCAAAGTGAGAAAGGCTCCCTTGCCAGTAGAGAAAATCAGTTAGTGTTTGATAAATAGACAAGTGAAAAAAAGAAGGGAGTAAACTGGGGCCCAGACCTTGGTACATGCTTAAAACAAGCAAAGCTCTTTAAATGGAAAGCTGAGATCCAGGGACTGTGGGGAAAGAGCATCTGGGTAAGCATTGGTATCACCAGAAAAGGAAAGGAGATGCCACCATTTTCTTTTCATTGGAGTTGATGTGTCTAAGGCAGGAAACACCATTTCCCACTAGAGTTTGTTATGCTCCCTGTCATGAAAAACAAATCTACTCCAGCAATGGCCCTCTGTCCTGTAAAAAGTCAACTCCTGCCATCCAAGTGCATGTCTTTGAATAATGAATCCTGAAAGCAGCCAAGAAAGAATTCATAGTAAAGCCTACCTAGCTTTCCCAGATGCCAGGCTGCCAAGTTCAGATTTAGTCAAGAGTTTTGAGAAGCTCAGGTAAAGAAATAAGAAGTGGAAAGCTTCATTATTATTGCTTGTTGTGGCTAGAGGTACAGAGAACTAGTCAGCTAGCAGCAGAAAATTGACAGCTTTTCAAATCCCCTCTAAAAAATTGAAGGTGCTTTGCAGGATTTTTTTGTTCATTCCAGTGTTGTCTTCTCTGTTTCTCTGTGTGTTTTGCTATTTCCACTTTGGCTGGTGCTGTAGTAATAAGAATGATTATTCTTGAAGGCCAAACCTTCAAATAATGACAAAGTAGTGGAGAGAATATTTCCATCAAGAAAACAGGGAAAAAGGAAATACCTTCATCTCCCAAGATAATGCCAGACATGATGAATGCATCTCTTGATCACATTAAAGTGTTTAATTCATGTAAAATTACAAAGGCATGAAAATGAGCAGGATTCCTTTTGAAGTCAAGACAGCTGATGTCATCTTGGTGGTCATTTCTCAGGGAGGCAACTCTAGGCTTATTAATAATGAAACTGAGAATTGGGAGGGAAGGTGCTTTTGTATTTTTATGGTTTGGGTTTTTTTTTCCATTTCTTAGGAGAAACAAACTAAGTCACTTGGAGTATGGAGTATTCTCACATCTAGAAACACTGGCATCCCTTGAAATACCCCTAGAATTCCTATCTGCTCAAAGAAATTCTTGTCTCAGTCATTTCCTGTAATCACCAGGATAATTTTCTCTCAGCCTACAACACTCTTGTCTTTCAGGTGATCAGGCAGGAGGTTATAACCCTGTCCCTGCTATGGTCCAGGAGTTTCCACATAGCCTTTACCCACTGCCACAGTAGCCATATACAACACTGATAGTTTGGGTACCTCTGTTGTAGACTATTCTATGCTATTGGGTCCTTTCTGAAACAATATTGTGGCAATAGTAGGATGTGAGGGTCTGAGACACCAGACGCTGAGATCTCGGTCTGTGCTCTGCCTGGCTGCAGAAGGAGGGTTTGAGTTCAGTGTAGGACAGCTCAGCTTGGCACAAGTGGTGTCAAGGTGAGATTTGCATTGAGAGAGATGACAGTATATAGTAAGCTGTTTAAAGACATGAAAAGTAAATGGGAATATGTATTCATTCACTGAAAAGAGAACTCAAACATAGAGTTTCCTTGGAACTTGGACATCTGTTCTCACCTTGCTTTGCTTAAGGAATGTGTGTCAGCTCATGACAGGTAGTTCAACAAATATAAAATAGTACCCAGTATATGGTTTAAAGGATATTCTTGCATTAGGACCAAATACCTTAGACTCAATTCCTCCATTAATGGTATAGTGACCTGAGCAGTAGTGGTCCAGTAGTTAAATTAACGAAGTGTTTTCTCTGGAAGTCTTCAGTGGCACTCGGCAGAGCCATTGGTAAAGTAGGAAACTGATGGATATATTTAGAAATAACTCAATTATTTCAGTGCCTAAATTGAGTGAATGAGATTCCACGCCATTCTGATAAGTTTACAGAACAACACTACAGAGCTTCGTTAGAGAACTAGGAAGAAATTGCAGTCGTCCTTGGTCCTATACTCTCCTTTTCCCCCTGTATTAAAGATCTATAATCTTTCCCTACTAAAGAAAAAATATAACCTGGGGTGAGATCCATCTGTCCTAGCCTTGAAGGCCAAAAGAGAGACATCTAAGTCTGGACTAGTTATGCTAGACTCCCTTTATGGTCAGTGGAGAGAAATAGTCTTCTCCCCAGAATGATTCTTCACAACCTGAGATACACATCTCAGATAACTCAACTGTGTGTTTCCAGGGCTTGCTTGTTTCTTTCCATTGACTACAAACAAAAAGTCCTGACTGTCTGACTGCAGATGTCTAAGTACAGGTGAGATTCTTGTTATCATGCATCTGCCCGTGAAGTCCCAAAACTTGCCCCCTTCAGATACTATATCTCTTTAGTCACTTTAGTCTTCTCCACCAACCACCCATCCCAAATAGTACCAGCATTTATGCTTGGAAAAAGCATTTGAGTGAGACAACCTATATATAAGCTGAAACATATTTAAAAATTGTCTCACCAACTGACACAGCGCTTCCAAGGAGTCTTAGCCACAGATGTCCTTAGATGGAAGTTCACACTGGACGTTTAGGTGAAGCTAATTCTAATTTCTGTGCGTGTGTTTGTATGTGAGTGAGTGTGTAACAGCACATATGACAATGTAGTGTGTATGGGAAGAATAGGTGAACTTTACCATTTCATCCCAGAATTGTATGCTACAGTAAATATCAGAGATAATGATATTGACTTTAAGGTATTGCAGCTTCAAATGTCAGTTCTACTCTATCTAACACTCCGTTGGATTTGATTTACATCTCTTCCTCCCACTTCAAAAGCTGAAAAAGGAGGATGTTGGGAAGAGGGTCTTGACACAGAGACACTTTGTCTATGTTTTCTGCCTCCTCTTTTGATAATTTTTGTGCTGCAGATTTTTGGCCAGGACTGAAGAACTAACACAACAGCCCTTGTCCCATGCTTTAATTCTGATTGTAAATAAGAGTGCTTCAGGCTCAGGGGTAAATCAAATGGTTGAAACAGCAGCAGCCTCGAAAGGGAGTTCTCTTGCCAAAGGTGCTGCAGCTGAATCGAAAGGTCAGGGAAGTATTAGTGACAGTTTCAACAGAAATGAAACCAGCCCCAAAAACCAAAGAGCTCATAAGAATAACATTTAAACAGCACTTCCTAGCCCTTTACAGACATTAACTAAGTAATCCTCATTGCACCCCGGTGATAGAAGTATGATTCTGGTATTGATACTGAAGTCTAGCACTAACATGCACTTTGCAACCGAATCTGCACCCTATAATTGAATTGAAATCCTGTATTTTAGATCCTTAGAAATTGCAAAATGCAGACTTAAAACTCAAAGTGGGCGGGAAACAGATTTTTCATCCAGCAAGAACTTTGCTTCTTTCTGAGTCTATATAAAAGAAGTTTATGAACGGCTAATTTGCGGGAGGGGGACAGCACTGAAAGAGCCAAACCACTGGATTCAGTCCAGGTATTTTGCTTTGATAGTCCTGAAATGCTGCATTTTCTTTTCAGGTCTTTGGCTTTATTTTATCTTTTAGAGGAGCGTTGCAGTATATCATTCACCATTCAGGATAAAGTAAAGGTTACTAAGGAGGCCAATTCAATGCGGGTCACTTTTCCTAAGATTCCACAAGGAAACAGTATCAGAGAACTCGCTCCTTTATGGTTTTAAGATTACTAGATGGATTTGGTCACTTTAGTGTAAATCCCTTTTCCTCTAGCTCCTTCTTCTAACACTCTTACCCTTCCACTATATGGTAAAGCTTATCCATTTTCTCTTAACTATCCTTTTTGTTTAGAAGCAGAGGAAATTACCTAGACACCTCTGTGATTTTCAGAACAGGAAGAATGACCTTAACTGGTGGAGGTAGAGACATCTCCTCTATATCTCAAGGATGAAGGTGCTGAAAGATTGTGTTTTTCTTAAAGGGTGATTAACAGGACAAGAAATAAATACACAAACTTGAAGGGGAAAGATGCCAATGACGGAAGGAATTATTTAAGATGGTCCATGGGGATATAACTAAGAGTAATGGGATACAATTAAGCAAAGAAAAACTCACAATAAATATCAGAAATAAAATGCTTACTGGCAGTGAAGTATATCAAGCCATGGTCTCCCAAAGGAAAGGGTGGAAAATCCATTGCTGAGGAGACTTACAGGCACATTGAGCAAAACAGAGGAACATATGCAGGAAGGAACATTCAGACACTGGCAAGGGAAATGGCTGGATGACCTACAAAAAAATAGGTCTTTTTCTGTTTCTTACTTCTGGTCCTGGCAATTACTATCCTATAAATCTAACTTCTCTCCCCATTAAAATAATGGAATGTAAAGACGGAGAAAATATCATGAAACTTCTAGAGGACAATGGGATCATGAGCCGTGAGCAAGATGGGGTTGAGAATTATTAACATCAGAGTGTAAAGGGAAAGCAGAGGGAAGGTTATGTGATAAGATTTTAGTAATAAGTTTGATACGGTGCATCTGAAAATCTTGAACCCAAAAGGTCATTTAGAGACCTAAGATACTGCCACTTCCTTGTTAGGACTCTTTGTGAAGGAAGGTGATGATAAACAGCAGAGTTTCTAACAGTGGTGACTAGTCTGAAAGTATATTGCAGTGCCTTTTCCCCTGTGGTGTCTTCATTCCTGATGCAGAAAAGAACCAGCACGATAATGATGTTTCCTACTAACAAGAAGTTAATCTTAGTCCTAAACGCCTGTCATGGCAAAGAAATGTTTCCAAGGGATGTACCCAGATTTGCAGTACCATTTGCTTGAAGGAATGTTATTTCAAAATTGTTCATTTTCAGGCTTCTCACACTTTCAATTATTCTAGACAGTGCTAGTCATAGCTGGTGGTAATACACTACTGTAATTTAGAGGAACATAGTTTTTCATATTATTGTTATACTGTCTTCTTTTTTTTTATTATTAGAAAAAATGAAGCACAAAGAGGTCATTTCACTTGAATATACTGAGGTTGATATAGCTGGGGACAGACAGTCTGACTTTCAGGGCCCTAAAGGACCTTCGAGATCCCCTTATATCACTGCAGTGGTGCTCACTGGTCAGCGTGTAAATGAAGAAGTTGGGATTGGATTTCTCTAACTGTTCTTTATAAATCTAAATGGTTGAAACCTCTGCCCAGTGTAGCTGTCCAGGCTGGTCAGCTGTGTGGAATTTTCAGTTTCTCTCCTTTGACTACAAAGTAAAACTAGAAGACTAGTTCAAATGTAGATACAGATGAATGAAGATAGGTGAGTTGACTCTCAGTCTTGTAACCAAGTCTTGTGCAACACCAGCTTGCTCTTGTAGTCCTTCCAGATCGGCATCTGCAACCTCCAAAAAATGTCTTTAGATACCCAGTATTGCCATATAGAATTTTTTTTTTTCAAAGCAGCTGTATTTCTAAACATACTCCTTATGACACCGTATCATTATATTTTCCCACAGCTTCCTACAAGCAGAAGTCCTGCTTTTTAGGCAAACTCCTATGGACTAGAGGAGGTTCTTGTAGTTAGTTCTTAGACTCTTAATCTGGCCATTCCCCATCTACTCCCACCTTCATGACCCAGAGTTATCATGCTGTCTCATAGATGACTAGATCAGCCCAGGTCAGGAAAAACATGTGTAACCTTGGGAGGACCCTACTCTGAAGAGCCTTCATCCTTCCCAAGATGGTTGTTCAGATCAGGAAATCCTTAGAGAAGGACCTGGTCTTCCCACATACTTAGAGTTTTGCCCATTGGATTCTCATCACGGCTGGGACCTGGAGGTGTCTTATGTCCAAGGGGTAGCTGAAGCGTTACTGAGGAGCAAAGCTGCCTTCCTACTCTTCTGCCATGACTCCTGCTCCTGATTCCACATGGAGCATGCAGTGCAGTGCAGGCTCCGCCAGCCCAAGTGGAGGAGGAAGCAGGGAGCGTGTTTTAATCTGAGCAGACATGCCTTGCTTTATTGTGCCGCGCTCCAGTACTAGCCATTTCCCGGCCTTGGTGGTCTGTGCTGGATTCAATCTGAAAGGTCAGCCGAAGAGGGGAGGCCAGACGGCCACAGAGACCCGGCATGTCGGAACACTATGTTTAATTACACACAAATTTACTGCAGCATGTCAGGAAGGAGGCAGGGAGCTTGTCCCATGGAAAGGTCAGGCATTGTGTGGTGGCTTTACCTAAATTACACTAGGAGGAATGGAAGTGAGACCTTGACCTTGTATAATGAATATACAGCCAGACCCCAGCGGGCACAGCACATTCATGTGTTCAGTTCATCTTAACTTTAACTCCTTCTCTTGCTTCCCCAGACAAAGCAAAAGTAATTTTTTTTCCACACTTAGTGAAATGCTCTAGATTTTGCTTTTCCCAAGAAGTGATAATAGTTCAGGTTACAAGACACTACATAGATTAGGATGCTCAAAAAAAAACAGGGCAGTTTTTGGCCACACAAAGTCATCTCTCTGTATATGAAATGGGCATCTGAAAGAAGCCAGGAAACCAAAGTCCAGAGAAGAACTTAAACAGTCAAGATGTAGAATTTCTTCTTTCAGGGTAATTTGATGGGTTTTGTCTCTCTTTGAATTTTAAATTCTTCAACTTTAGTATCTGAGAAGCTTCCATAATGTCTTTTTTTATCCTTTTCTTGGTATAATAATCTGAACAAGGAATGGATTTTGGTTTTACTTATGCATTTATTTAGCCTGGTTTGGGTTTTGTTTATTTGTTTGTTAATTTCTGGTGGAGGAGAAGGTGGAATGAGGGAGGGAGGGTAGTTGCTTTGCCTGTTACTATTGATCTGTATTTCAGTAGCACCCAGTGGTCACCACCAAGATCAAGATCCCACTGTGCCAAGTGCTGTGCATGCACTCATTCAGGTATAGTCCCCACTGAAAGACTGTCCATATCCAAGTAAAGCTAACAAGGATTAAGACAGGGAATAAAAGCAGAAGCTGGGAGAAATTAAATTTGTTTCCCAAGATTACAGTTGATTACGGACAAACTGGATGGGAACTTAGTTCTCCTGATTTCCAGTCTAGTTCTAGTCTTGACATAGAGTTATTCAAAGAGATGATAATGCTGTGAACACTTATCTGGGGAAGGCGCCAATTACAAACTCTTGTAGGTAACTCACAGCGGTTAGGTTGCAGATTACATTAATAGCTTGACATGACTTAACTGCTTCTGTAACTAACCAAACCTGATGCAGCCTATAGATTTCCTTTTCCTTGGAATGGAAAATCATAGGCTGATCTCATTTTATTCAAAACAGTTGTTCTACTACTGCCTTAAACAATGAGTTTTATATTATTATTTGGCAGCTTGGCCTCCTGGGATATTCTTTTGGTTTCCTTAAATGAGAAATGAAGAGGATAACAGTGGTGACACTTACTAGTGCCATATTTCTGTATCCTAACATCTTACTGGTATTTACTCTGCAGAAAAAGTAAGTGACCTGTCACACATGAAAGTATTCAGGACCAGTAAGGGATTTATTTCTGTGTGTTTGAACTTACTCATTGCATAAACAAATGCAAAGATGACTCATTTCATCAATCTCTTTCCTGATTAACTATGAGAATGTAGGTAACTCCATAAAGAGAAGTGATGACAAGAGAAGGAAAAATTGCACAAGGAGTTCAGAACAAATTACACAGTAAGGAAAAATAAAACTAATAGTAATAAATAAATAAATAAAATCCAATAATTGGGGACTATATATCCACAATTATATAGAAAGTTCTCCCTAAGCACCATCACACAGGCCAGGAGCTATCAAAGCTGAGACTCAAAGCTTTTTGGTTGCTTTGAAATAACAGCAAATTAAGCAGTATATTTTTGGGCAACAGTCCTGCATTAGCTGAAGGCTGGACTACGTGGCTTCATAAGGTGGATCCCTTTCTTTTTCTTGAGATTAGTTGTGACTCCATGTTCTCGATTTTGTTTAGTTTTATGGGCTTTTAGCATTCTCCTCCGCTGCAGATTTTAAGGGGCCTGGGAGATTGTCAGCAACTCAGTTCATTACAATTGCATGCCAACTCAGTGAGAGAAAGTATGTTTTCCAGTGTAATCACAAAAAAGGGCATGTGCCTATGGTGATGGCATAACAATGAGCCAGCCATGTGTGTTATGGGGTTGTGAAATGTTATTGAAACGTGTAGAGGTCGAGAGAGAGAAATAAGTCATTTTGAATGACATTCATATGGCCTCTTTCATTTATGAGATCCATGTGTCCTCCTTCATCTACCACTGCATGCACTGTACCTTAGAAAGACTATTTCTCTCCTGAACACAAACAGAGTTTAACTTCACCCCCTTTCTACAGGGCATCTACAAAACTTTTGGTATCTATCTATCTCAGTGATTGCACTGAACACTCACAGCCCTTCTCATTCCTTTTCAATCCCACTTCTCTCAGCAAGGAAATCAGCAGAAGTAGTCCTTGTATCTTCTTACCTGGCTCAGGTCACAAGTTTGAGTTAGTGGCAATCTGAATCCATCACCCCCTGCAAGGCTGCCTGAGAAATATGACAGTCTGTCATGTACCTGTGCAGTGGTGGCGAGAACTGCCTGAGATGGATGTCAGCCCTAGCCCCAGCTTGCAACAGCCAGGGGTAAATACGGCAAAGCTCTCTGGTTCTTTCGGGGGGCTGACACGTTTGGAAAAAAAGGCAGGAAGAGATCACTGGTTCCTTATACTATTTAAAAGTTTCACTCTGAAGGTTAAAAAAGCAAAACAAAACAAAACAACCCCCAAATCTATCAAAGAATGTAAAGCACAGAAACAACAAAACCAAACAAGTGCACAGACATGCACACAAAATGTTCCTCCAGCACAGAGAGTCAAGGCTGCATTTAATATCGAGAACTTTTTTTTTTTTCCTTTTACACTGAAACCTCCAATAATTGCTTACTGTTCGTAGGCATGTAAATTACTCTTGTTGGTCTCGATGTGGGGAGCAAGGAGATGAATGGGAGTCTAAATTGGTTTTGCTTCCTGTTCCCTGTAGTGGATGCAGGATTAGTCCACTGTGCCTCTTTGCCCTTCCATTTCCTTGAAGACATGGGGAAACCTTCATTTTGCCAGGAGTTACTTACTCATTAAAATGAATCAAACAAGCCAGATTGTAGCAGGCATTTGAAAACCTGCTATCTGTCAAGAATTTTAAATTTAAAATTAACATTGAGTCCTCCTTTAAGACAAAAACCTTGACCTTAAGTTGCGTAGTGATTGGCAAGCACTCCCCATCCCCTGACTCGATTAACATTTAAATGCCATTTTGTGTGAATATGAGTGGCGCCTTTGGAACAAACAAATTACTAATGTCTTCCTGCAGGAATGGAGCATCAGCAGTGCCTTATTAATTTGATGTCTAATTGAAAATCCCTTCCTTATTCCAGAGAGGTCCATGTGGCCTAGGAAAAGTAGCCAAGGGGTACCTCTTGGCCCCTACAGATGATATCCCTGTTAGCCTGTTCTTCCTTTGTTTGTGTTTCTGGGCATGCTCTGCAGTGGGAGGAAAAGGAATACAGGGGTTAACTTGTCTTATATGAGAAAACATATATGTTTTGTGTTTGATTCTTCTGGGAACGAGCAATAAGGAACAATTTATGACCATTAAGCTTTACAGCCTGTAGTACAGTACACAACTGCTGTACCAATGAATAAACAGAGCTATTGAGAAATCCAGGTCTTTCGTGCAAATTAACAGAACAGGTCAAAGCTGGAAGCAGAACTCAGAAGTTCTGATTTTTAGACTATGGAGCAGTTGGGGTGTTGATGTTTTAGGAGATAAGCACTTCGCAGCACTAACCACTATCCATACCACATGTTCAGCTCATCCTAAATAGTGTTTTCTGGACCTCACACATCTATTTGTAGCTCATGCAAGTTATAGCCTATATGTCCACCTTATTAGCACGTACACATTAGGGGTCCCCCCACTCTACATGACCCACAGAGAATTATTTCACACTGGATTAAGTTCTGAAGTTTGCAGGTTAGCCTGGATATGCTCCTGTTTTGCCTTTCAACAAGATATCCGAGGGCCTGTGCACTTGGCAGGGGAGAGGATAGAAAAGAATGCTTCACCAGCCAGCACATTTATCTTCCAGCACTAATTGTGCAAATGGGGAGAAATTTGTAAGATGCAAAGGTGCCACTCAGAGAACAGCAGAATTTGCTGCTATATCGAATAAATAAATATGCATATGCAAATTACAAATGGGTTGCTTTTTCTTTTTTTTCTAGGATAATGCCCGCCATCTCCTTCAAATTATGTCAATTTGACATTGTAAATTTGCAAGGTACACACAGGAATCCTGATACACCAAACCTGGTGCTCATTCCATTTGGAGTGTTTTTCCCCCCATCTCATTAACTCTGTCAGTTAATTGTTGTTCAGCCACTTTACCATATTCTATATTTAAATTTTGAATAAGAAAAGATGAGATTTTATTTAATTACTCCCTTGTCCCACCTTTTCTTACTAGAACTCCCATTACAGTCTGTCTATACAGACATGCTACACATCATCTGTAGCTGCAGAGATTTTTAGGTATATACATTTGAGCTCATCAGCATGGGCTTCTGTTACAGTCGGTACAGAGAAGTACATTCTTTTATGATGTGATTCCTCTCATCCTAATGTTGAAATCTAAAATCAGCCAAATGAATTGTGTCCCAAAAGCACCCATTTCTCTTTGTTGATCATAGAGAAAATCAAAAGTGACTGGCTCAGATGGAGTCATCTATGTTCAATGACCACATCTGGCTGGATAAACTTAAACTCACTCTGGCCTCCTGGAGGAGAAATGTCCTAGAGGCACCAAAACCAAACTGTTATCTCCTACTCCTCAGCAGCACTCCTTAGCTCATTGCAACACTGTGATATTCGTGGTGTTAAAGGTTCCTGTGTGCTTAGAGCTTAGCGAAGGTGCAGTTGCATCTGCATGTGAAAAATCATGTAGACATGTCCTAGGTACTTCTCTGGCTTCAGCTTTACCAAAAGGGGTTGGAGGTGTTTTGTTTGAGTGTGCCCTCCTCTTGGAAAGATATAAATCAGACTGTGTGGTAACAGTCTGATTGTCATTTTAGTGTTCAACCCCCCGCCCCCTGCCAGATCAAGGATGCTTGCTCCAAAGAATATTTAATCTCCAGCTATCTTCTTCATATCTTTAAGTAGTAGTGTGATGAAAAGCTTCTCCTGACCTGAGTGTTATGCAAAAGACTTAGGGGAAATATGTTCTTACAAGATTTCTGGCTCAGTCAGATGAAAACATTTATTTTTGTATGAAGTAAGCATCACAACTTTATCGGTGTTCAGTCTTTTAAGCTGTCTCAGATTTTTACCCATGTTAAAAAAAAAAAAAAAAAAAAGGCATGAACCGTACCTGTGTCAATCTATGTCCAGCTGGACCATGTGATGTTAAAGTGTAATAAGAGTTCATCTGGCTGACTTCAGCATATGACTCTTATTCATAAGTGCTGAAGAAAATACTAGTATCATCTGAGCACTTTGGGGGTTGACCTGTCAGCAGTTCTACTGTTCTCTTGAAATCCTGGGTTTGGTTTTCTTGCACAGACGTGATAAATCAGTGGACAGTGCAGGTGACCTGGTCAAAGGTGTGGTTAATGCAGTTAATCGCCTGTTCTGGCTTCATCATGTGGTTGTGTAATTTGTAAGATCACTGCTGTAAATCTATTGACAAACATGCATGTCTGCTGCTAAAGGCCCACTAAATGTGGGTAACAGAAACGTAAAAAAGGTGTTCCCATAAAGTTGTCTTTTTATAAGCTGAATATAGATTATACAGCTTATCATACTAAGGGATGTTGACTTAAACGTTTAAGTAAAATATAAACATAAAGGGATTCTTTTGTCTCTAAGCAGGATGATCTGGAATAAAGGGGGAATTGTGTGGAGAGGCTCATCATGAGTAAATATCCAATAACATGGCTGTGGACAGCCACATTCAGGAGATAACTACAATCTCAACATTCCTGAAAAAAAGAGCGGGGAGGACAGATTAGAAGATGTAGTATGCGATTTTGGCAATTGTTTTCTGTTATGTGTTTCCTCTTCATCTGTCTGATCGAGTATTCAAGATCCCAAATAAAAGGGCTTGCTTTATTTCCCATGGTGGTTACAACCTAATATACTTTTCATTTAAGAAAATTCTCCTTGGTATTCATCTATGTCTTTCATTTTTCTTTCTATATTTGTGTGTAACTCTATCAGCAGTTGTTCTGTTCAAAACTGATGGCATTCTGGAATCTGGGGCAGCATTTTCCTCCTGCAGCATGGTCAGCCAGTAGTAAAAAGCTCTTGAACAGATCACTGGCTTCCTTTAAGATTTTATCTTTCATCAGTTTCCAAAGGAAAGTGAGAGTAGGCCAGAAGTGTGAATGGGAAGTTTCTTTATGGACTTGGATGCTGTGACTTCATCTGTCTATGGAATAGCCCATTTTGAAGGATTGCCAGTATATGGGGAACAGCACAGGAAAATAAAAAGCAAATCAGAAAACAGCACATACTGTTCTTTCATTCTCTTTTCAAGAAAAATGTATTTTTCCCCCACAAAAAAATTGGTAATGATAGTAAGAAATCCTTTTTACAAAACAAGGGAGAAAGAATGATCTCAAAATTATCTTCTTTGAAATTGAAAATTTTCCAAAAATTCCTTACATGATATTTAACTTCATTTTTTATGAAACTACTTTCACAAAGAGAAACCTGATGGGAAAAAAAAATCATAAACTTTTAGGAAAATAAGGAGGATCCTTTGTTTCTGAAGGTTTACTTCAAAATAAATAAAATTACCGCACTTTGTATCACATCTATTAGCATTCTGATGCTGGTTGTTCTTAGAAACAGCACAAATGGTTCAGGTTTTCGTAGAAAATGAAAATAAAAGGAAGTAGTGCTGTGTGCTATGAAATAGAGGGCAGAAGTCTGGGTGTGTGCATATCTGCAGTGGGAAGAGGCAGAAAGAGCAGGGAGGGGTTTTGAAATGAGTTTGCTTTTATTCAATCACTTGCCCAGCATCTTTCTTAGTGCTTCAGAAAGCTTTCAATAAAAAACAAATAAAATGCATAATAAAATACGGACTCACAACAAAAATTCAAATGACCATCCCAGTACAAGCCCATAAATAAAAGATTCAGCTAGTGAGACACCCACAAAATACATTTTCAAAAGGCTTTTAAACTGATTAAGGAAGTTGACTTCATGTATATTGATAGTGGAGAGTACATTTTCCTACAAAGAGCAGGCAGGCAAGGAATGGTATACCAAGGGTAACCCAGACTGCAGTTTTGTGAGGCTATAAAACCAGCCCTCCCAACAGGTTGTTCTTAGAAGTAGACTGTCATTAAATCTTAAAGAAAGATTTAGGTATGTGTTCTTTTTCTTCCTTCCTCCTCTATCTATTTTAATTCCAAAAAGTTTTACAGTCCTCAGTGTAATAGCTCATCTATCTGCAAAATAAAATAAAATTTGTTCTGTAAGCCATGCACGTGTGAACCTGGAATTCCTCTGACTTTGTGTCTGATTAGATTTTCAGATGTCTAAAAAGGTGCATGCAGTAGCTGAATCATTGCTTGTGGCCAAGATGTTCATGATGATTCTCACTATTGTGGATTCTCTGGTGTCTAATAAGAGTGAGCTACTAGCACAACCCTTCCCCTCATTGACAGTGCTAACTTGTGTTCTGTTGTTTGAGGCTTTATTTTTTTTTCCTGTCCTGATGTGTGTTCAGCTGAACCATGCAATAGTGTAATCAGGAAATAGTCATAGATTAACACACAGCAATGTGATCCCATCAGCTTTATTTCTTTAGAACACCAAACTCTACTTACAAAAAAGAACTCTAGCACTCATCTCAAACTACAGTTGTGTCCAAGAACCAAAGATTTTATTCCATCTTGGCTTTAAATCTGTCTCATGTTTTAGGGAAGATTGATTAGACATTTTAAAATCCTTTAAAATGAAAATGTTGCATTTTTAATGAAGAATAAGGATAGCATTAGAGTATTTCTTGACACTGTTATCAAAAAGTGTCACAATACCGCCAAACATAATAGATTCATACCACCAGTATAAAAGTATTACTTGTATACATAGGTGGGGAGGGATTAGGTGAGCTGTCGGTCTCTGTCTTTATCCCCTTTCTTAAATTGTTGCTCCTATCCCATCTGATCTTGCTTTGGTGACAAGTATAGGCTCCATATTAGTAAAAATGAGATTTTTGGCAATCATATTGCTATACCGTAAGGTGGGGTTGGCTTTCTTTCCTTGTTTTTCACGGGTCCAGCATGCAGGATGGATATGGGAATGCAGTGAAGCTTACTGACTGTACAGATACTACATCCCAGGAATCCCCTTAACTGAAAATGATTGGAGTTTAGGAGAGTATTCAGGGTAAATATAATCTTTGTTACCTACATTTGCCCTAAGCACCAACTATTGGGGATGGCTGATGAGAGGAACTTTAGCTGGATGAACCTATTCTCTGATCCAGTAGAGCTGCTCTTATTTGTTAAAAATATCTAATAACATTTAGTATCATGAGTCTCCTGTGATAGGAGAATGGCATCCATCACCATAGGAAATGAGCTGAAGGGAAACCTCAGGATGCTTCATGCCAAACACACCCGCACAGTAGAGTGGCGTGCAGTGGGTAGGTTCAGGATTGCTGAATGCCCCAAAATAAATGGCCCAAGTCCTCTAATCCAATGTGTCTACAATGATGTGGTAGAAACAGATGTATGCTGGAGATGTGATAACCTTTCTTTACTTACTGGCTTTTGTTTATCCAATGGGAGAGTGTGTTTTTGCTATTTTGATGTAGCAAGGTCCAGCCCTTATCTGATTGCACTATAGCACATAACACTTTTGCACCCCAAAGCACTCAGAATATGAAATAAAACAGGCACAGAGTGGAGAATTTAAGCATACAAAGATTAAGTGACTTGCCCACAAGCATCCCAGGAGTCTGTAGCAGAGCCATGGACTAACCCCTGATTTCTAGCCCTACCTCTTGCTTCAGTCCATCACTTGCTTTGTTTTCATGTTTTTATCTGGCCCTTCTTTCCCTGAGGGCAGAGAAATTTCCCAAGTCACTGGATCATTTTGTCAAGGGAGATAGATAACTTTCCAGTTCCTCCTTCTCCCCACCCTCTTCCCCCCATTAACCAATCCAATTATAGAAAATCAAATATCTTGCTAGAGCCAGCCAAATTCAATTACACAGGTACTTCTGGGTAAATTTTGGCAGTGAGTAGTTTGCTGGCTTTACCCAGACTTTTCTCTTTAATAAAATGCTCCCAGTTAGTCAATACATCTTGTTATAAAATAAAACCCCACATACACATGCAAGCATAGATAAGCAGAGACGTATTCTTCAGACCCTTTCCGGGTATAGATTTTTCAGCTATCTCCCAGGACCTCTACACCACTTTGGATTTGAGCTGTTAAATCCTGTCCACCTCCTCATGATTGGGTAGCAGGATGGGAAGTCCTGCCTTTCAAAGTTGGGACTTGGCGGGCAAATACTAAAATTGCATCTGCTCAAAATATGTTCCCCTTTCACCTGGAAAAATATAACATTTTATGGACAAGTACATTTTAAAAATAAGGTATTTCATCTGAAAGCTGCAATTTTTCATTAAAGAATGTCAGAGCAACACTTAGTGGGAGCTGGAATGACTCATACTCTCATTTACCTCTGTAGGCTCAACTCTGTCTTTAGGTTGCATCTCTTGTCTCCTCTGCTCTAAAAGGAGCAGTTCATCACCAGACTTGAAGTCTATCTGGGGATCACTACCCACAGAGGAGAAAGGAGACCTCTGGCAATTGCCTACTAGCTCATGCGGCCACATGGGAAAAGACCTTTATCACAATATTCGGGCTGTTCTGAAAAACTCTGGGGTGCAAAACCAAAATAATATTTTCCTTAGGAGGCAAATTGTTGTTTATAAGGTTTTATAGATGGCCAAATTAATGGCTGGACAAGTTAAAGGACGTACATACCACAATAATAGTGAACCAACCAAAAATATAGTACCTCAAGAACAGTACCTCATACGATTTCTTTAGAGGTCCCTGCACCAATAATCAAACCTCCACACACGCTTCAAAGATTTTGGGAAATGCAAACAGGGAACACTGGCTAAACTAACAAAACCTCTACTGTCTGACAGTTATAAGATATTGCCTAAAAAATGTTTTGTTGTGTCCTTAAAACTTTTTGAAGCTTCATGAAGAAAAATACTACCAGTACCCTCTCTCCCTGAGCCCTGTGGTTGTATTCTTGACCTTACACAACTCATCCGGTAAAATGAGACACTGGGCTGGCATTTGAAATGAGGCAGAGCTGATATCTCTCCTTATTCTCTTGGATAATACTTCTTCCTCTTCCTCTCAGTAAAACCTTATGTTATTCAAATGGGGTGTAAAGACAGTGGCCCAGCCAAGAAGCATGCACTTAAGATGTCTAAAATACAGGATGCTAACCATGTCCCCTGGATCCCTTCCAAGCTGGTTTAGTTACTAGACTTGTTTCATAAAGGAAATGGGTGCTAAATGTGAAAAGTGAAAATACATGGAAGGGCATTTTTCAGGCTGCTTTAACAGTTACAGCCAGATAACACAAAATCGGTCATTTCTGATTTCAGTGACTGAAGTCATTCTTCTCCCTTGTTTCTTCAAGGCTGAGCAGAGCTGCTGCGAGCTGTTACATCAGTTTCTCAGTCCTGCCCAAGCAAAAGTTGCAATTCAGCTTTTAAAAAAAAAGATGTGGTTTCTAGTCTACGAAACCAAAATTTTGACAGTTTAGGAGGCAGAGGGGAAGAGGGAGAATGGGATTAGACTTCTATTAGGTAGCAAGAACTTCCAGATTTACAATTGTGAGGATTTAAAAAAAAAAATCCCAGAGCTTCAGAGTGGATAAAAGCTTTCTTGCTTCAGTGCCTAAACCAACTTCTAATTAATGGGGTTTAGGAAGACATTGTCCTTCTGAGTATGTTATCCCCATAGCTGCCCACTGAAGGGTGCCCTGCCTGTTGCAGAGGAGCAGATGGTCTTGACCACTGTCTGAGATAGGCTATTGAGCTAAGACTGACTGTTGATCTGGTCCACTATGTCTGTGTTTTATTAATCTAATCTCATCTAATCTAATCCTAATGCATTTTTCTTGTGTGTCTCAAAAACTCCGAGGTATATACATAAAAAATTTTTAAATAAACTCCTCAATCCCATTTGAAAGTGGCCTTCTGGTTTGAGACACCCTCCCACCTTATCAATCCAGATATGAAATCTTCACCCTGCACAGTGATGTCATCCCTTACGAGCATGACATTCCCATTCAGAACAGCCAGCTGTCCAACGTAGGGATCAATTACAAATGCTTCCATTTGGAGGAAACCCTCCTACAGATTGGGGACCAAAAGCATGTGGTTTGTCCAGGAAAGGTGCAGGGTGACACACAAGCATGTTTCAATGTTATGAGTCAAGATGAGCCATCTGTGACGAGCTGTTTGAGGACACTGCAGACTGTAGATGAGTGATCATTCCTTGGCCACAAGATATAGAGGAGAGTCTGTGACTCGTACAGCCGGGTATAAATCATGCCATGATTTTTTTTTTTTTTCTCCCACCAGTCAAACAGTCAGTGTTTTAAAGAAGACTTTGTCATATTTAATAGTGCTGTCAACCTTGCAGTTTTGCTGGCCTGTTAATAAGAAATTCCAAAATGACACTATTAACCACTCTTCTCCCAGACCTGAGCAAAGCTAGCCTTTACAGTCTTACCTGAGGTGGGATGAAAGCCTTCATGGTGCAAAAATGATAAGCTAAAGTCACCCCCAGGGTAACTGCAAGAGATTTGGGAAGCCGCTCTACCACCTACCTTGACAGCAGCAGTTACAAGGGAGGGAATTTTAACCCTTGTGAGCTGATATGGATGTTGAGGCGAACACAGGTTGAAGTCCTTCTCAAAGTAAATCATTTATATTCTATATATTGCTGATGCTTTTTTTTTTTTTCGTCTGGGTGCCATCACTATGTGAAGATACACAGAGTTGGTAGGAAATATCCTCTCAAAACAGAGCAAGAAAAGCCTTGAGGAACTTGATAAATAAAATTGTACCTATTTTTCCCCACTCTGCTGTTTACCCTGCAATAAAAGGTAAAGGAGGAGCTCAGACAGACAAGTCCAAACTAATGTCAAACCCCTGCCAGAACAACTAAGTGATCTGCATAGTCAGAATCTATTTCCCATTTTGTGAGAAAAGACTGCCCTAACAGATAACTTAGCTTTAATATTTGCTTTTAAGAAGCTATAGCGATGAGATGATGGGTGTTTGCCCTGTGCATACAGTCAGTTTCTATTGTGTTTGTGTATGCACTTTCGCCCTGTCCACCAGGCCATCTTACAATAGAGAAAAAAGGAAAAATAAAAAAATCCCTCTCTGTCCAGATGGTACAAAAAGCAACTCACAGCTGGTTGGAGTCAAAAGGGTTGGGGCTGTTGTTTTTGTTAAACGGTTCACTCTCAAACATAGATTCCTCTCCTTCAAACTCTTCTGCTTCAGTCTTTTGACGCAGGTGATTTGATCTTACGTGGAAAAAAAAAAAAAGTGTCTGTTAAGAGTTAAGAATGTTTGGGGAGTCACAGGCACCTAAACAACTGATTTCAACTTCCATGGGGTCCTCTCTGATGCCAGCTTTATTTTTTATTCATCACGGTGTTGACCTGGTTAATTGTGCATTGAAAACAGCACCGTTTGCACCATTAACATTGGGCTCATCTGTTCTATCAACAGAGGAACATAGCTCAAATGGATGTAAAACGCCTTTCAGCTGAAACTTCCCATGTGAGATCTGGTTCCAAAATAGATTATCCTCCCCGTAGTTTGAAGAATAAAGGGGTGAAAAAGAAAAGAATAGTTTCCCCTTTGCGAAAACATAGAACTACTCGCAATATCAATAATAAGTAGAAGAAAGGGAGAGAGTGAAATTTTGCTACTGTTCAGATAATTCAACAAAGGTTTGATCCAGCATTCACTGAAGTCAGCAGGATTCTTTCCATTCCCTCCCTTGTCCAATTGCAGCATCATTAGCCACATTACTTCTAACTGTTGGGCATCTACATCTAGTATTGCCCTCTCAATTGCAGCAAATAAAAATAGAAAATTAGAGAACTCAGCTTTCCACATCAGCACCTGAGGAAGGGGACTGAGTGAAATTTCCACCTCACTCACCCAATTACCTTCATGCCCAGATGCACAAAGTTTTGAGCACCTTTCCTTCAGTTCGGGAAGTATTATTTGCTGCACAGCATTTGCCAGGTGATGTTGTGAATGGTAAACCTTCACAGGCAAGATGCGCACGGCATGTTGTTCCTGAAGCCGTAACCTTTGCATTTCCTGTCTTTTTGCTGCTTTACATTTGCAACATTAACATTGCATTAACATAGGGACGGGGTGTTTAATATGGGTATGCGGTCGTTTGCAAATCAGTTTGCAAAGCACCTTGGGATCCTTCTGGATGAAAGGTACTATACAAGTGTCAGTCATTATTACTATCATTATTATCATTATTATCATTATAAGTTCACAAGGAGACAAACAGCTGCATTAGAATAACACTGGGGGTAGATTTTTCAAAGCCACAATGGAGATTTGAGCTACATATGAGTGCCATGAACACGCAGTTAGTGGCAGTCCTAATGGATTACTCAGCATGGAGTGCTTTGGCCTTGTGCAAAGGAAGGGTAGCTTCAGAACTACAGCTCCAGTCCTTAAACCAGTGTATTTAGGTATTGCCACATGATTTCAGTGTCTTCCTTTCCTGCTGTGAAGGATGATTCATACCAGGGCATGTGGTGGGGAATGCTGGGGGAAGTGATGGGAGGAAGATTTGTGGAAGCCCTGGAAGGCTGCAACTGCATGAGGATTTGCAGCAGGTTTTGACCCTGTTGCATGGCATGCGTATTCCAGGACAGCACTGGAGATGCTCACTTTCTCCGTAATTCTGTGCAAATTCATCACAGGGCAAAACCTTTCCTCTGGGTAGGTGAGAAAAGGAAATCAAGGAGTGTCTCTGGCATTTTGAGAGAAAGGGTGTGTGTCAGAGTAGGCAATCATTTGCTGGCCTTTCAGAAAGAGGTTATATACATTACCATTATACATTACCAGTCTTCCGTGTTAGAGTCTCCTGTCCTTACCACTGTTGTACAAGGGGTTACTGCCGTTCTCATCTATACCAAGCAAATTGCTTGTTTGGATGAACTTTAAATCAAATCCATTGCTGGTGACATTCCTATTTAGGATTGGGAGTTTCGGAGGTATGGTTTTTTGTTGTTTGAATTCTTATTTTTTAATACTTATCATTTTGCCAGTGGATCATTTCACAAACAGTTAAGTCGAAACCTTTTCCAAGGGCTCTGTGATGGAAGGATCTCTGTTGTGGAACCATGCCCCAAGTTATGCATAGAAATATAGCCCTGAATTGTGAGTACCTCTATAGATGGCACAGGTTTTGCTTTTAATATTGCAATTTCATGCCACAGTCTTTCTTTCTCTTGGCAAGGCTAAAAGCCAAGTGTTTGGCTCAAATCAGACACGACATTTTAAAACATAATTATAAAGTAATTGACTGAAACCAGAAGTTATTGTTAGGAGGTTGCATGGCTGAAGTGGAAATGACCATAAAGCATACTTACCTATCTACCTGGATATACGTGGGTCTAGGGCTCGTTTTATGACATAACAGTCTGTAATGATATACCCGAACTGAATTTGGTATATCAGAACCGGTTTTTGACAACAGTAACAGAAACAGCTACTGTCCTAGCCATATGCATTGGTATTCAGGCACCTACTTCCAAAGAAAATTAACCCTTGATCTAGATTTTAAAACACCTAATTTTAGTCTAGTTTCTTAAGAAACAGGATTTATGCAATCAGCCTCTTTGTGTTCCTGTCCATCTGTTCCTCCTCCTCAGGAACTGTGGAACCACTGAAATTTGACTGATCTGTGGCATATTTGGGGTCTCCAGTTAGGTCTTGGATTTTGAAGTCAGTGGAGTTAAAGCAGCGTGAAATTTGGGCCTTCTGAGTGACTTGGCTTGCTGCTTAGTTTAAAGGAGAGACAGCTCATGTCATATTCTATGTGCTAATGAAAAGGCAGATGCTACCAAGATCCTGCTGCTTTGCTGGGCAGGAGCATCCCAGACTACATTCCTCGTAGTCTGCTCTAAAGAAAGACAATTTGGGGTGAGGGGTGCCTGTGGCTTTAACCACATTGAAGTAAGTCAAGGCTAAACTGAGGGCATACACCCATTTCCTCAGTTTACCAGGAAATTCCTGCCCTTTTCACTAAATCAGGAAAGATTAACACCCACATGGATACCATACGGTCAAAAGAAGGGGAAAGAACAAAGCAACTTTTAATCTTGTTATGTTTTGTGATAATCCACCTGTCCATACGCTCTTGTCTTATAATTAAGGTGAAAGCCACTTGAGACAGTAATTCTCTTTTCTTTGTTTTCTTTACAGTGCTGATTATAAAGGGATTTTGGTTCATGTCTGTCTGGAGCTCTATGTGTTCTTTGATACAAATAATTTAGCATGGTTTGGTTTTGGGGTTGGTTTTTTTTAGCTCAATTAACCCTCTGTCCCTTAGTTTTCCAATCTGTAAGATAGAGCTAATAAATATCTCTCACTTACAGAATTGCTATTCAAAATTAACATTTGTACCACTACTTTGCAAAAACAAAAGCCCTTTGCAAGTGCAAAGCTATTATTGAAGATGCATTTACAGATGTATGATGATAGACAACTGTACATGAAAATCCAGCTGCAAATCCTAAACACAACTATTTAGCAATAGCATACTTCTTCAGTAAGATTTACGGATTAAGGGACCAAAAGGGATTTGGATTTAGAATGGATCAAGCCCCTCCAAGGTTCCTATTGGCCCTGTATTTCCAACATAATCCCACTATCATCACTGTATTTTCACGTTCAGCTTGAAAAACAACCTTCATTTTCCTATCTCTTCCAAGATTCCTGGACTGCAAAGTTGTTGATTACAATTCAGATGTTAACTGAGGAACTGGAGGATGAGTGTGGGGTTTTTTGCAGTGGAATTTTTTGCTGGGGAAAAGAGGTTGCAAAGGATGTTTTTGACAAATAGATGCCAATTTAATGCTGCCACGTACGCTATTCCTACTCTCCCCTGCAGGGGCTTCCTTTTACAGTCCCACAATGTGCTAGTTTCCAGAGGCTATGCCTCTGATTATCTCAAAGTTGACAGCATTTCAAACAGTCAGCAACCCTGTTTTAAACTAAGCTGTGGTGATTGGTTGAAAAAGACAGCCTGAAGGCCTCCTGATCCAGGAAGCCACTTACACATATGACATCTTCCCCATACCCTCACTTCTTCAGATCCACTCAATACCAGTTTCTACCATGATAGTGCCCTCGGGAAATTAAACAATTAATAATGGCTGAGAAAAATGCGAAGTTAATTGATGCTTGTTTTATTATTCAATGAAAACTGTAGTTGCCTGTGATAGATCTGCAGTAGTATTTCTCTTCCTGTGTCTTGCCTTTTGGCACTGCAAAAATCTTTGGGTCAGAGAAAGTGATTCTTATATGTATTTGGTAAGTTTCTGGTCTAAATTAACACTCTGGTTGGGAAAACAAGAGCTTACCCCTAATGCATAATTATTTTTTTGCTTCATATCTTGAACATGCCTTGCAGAAAACTAAAGTTGATTTAAAGATTTTAAGACTTAGAAAGTTGACTCACAGTTAAAATAAACTGTACTGTAAGTTTAGACTTAGTTTGTCTAGTGTAATATTTTGTGCTGTCTTTACTTCCTAAACTAAATGCCCCCTGCCATCAAAATTTGTTTCCTGTAATAGGTAATAATGAAGGGCAACGGACTTTTCCTAACGTTCCTTTGTAGAAGCTACATATGTAAAATACCTAAATCCATTCCTGAAATGAGGGTTTCAAGTGCCCAACTCATTTTTTTTAACTGTTCTAGAGCCATGACTTTTTATCAGTACTCAGTTTGGAAACTGGGCAGTAGGAAAAAGCACTGTTTTGAAGTAACACCCTCAGTAAAGCCATCTGGATAAGTCACATTTGTTGCTTTTTCCTCATTAAGCCTTCACTCCTGCAACTCACAATCCTCTTGGTCCAGGGAATCACTGAGGGAATTTGCCATGCTGGAAGTACGACTTGAATTCTTCCGGTGTGCTGTTGTTGTTGTGTTCTGAATATATAGTCGTGCTTGCTTTCTGTTATAGTTGTGAGACTGCACTTGGGGAAGGGAGGGAAGGTGAACGCAGGACCTTCAGGAAGAAAGGAGCATTTGAAGGAGCAGGACGTGGAGACAGGATGTTCCAAGCATAACAGGGACATAAAAAGGAATGAAACATCATTTTGGACAAGCAGAAAGGGGGAGAGAAGACAAAAATGTTGAGTCGTTGGCAAGCACTAAATCAAGGAGGGGGCCTTGAAGTCAAGGGCAATGCCTTCCATTATATCAATACAATTAATGGCATCCTTATGTTCAGTTATTTGCATTAACAGCAAAGTTAATGCCGGCAGAGATCAATGCCGAGATTAGTGATGTCCAAATCAACATGCTTTTAAGCAAATTATTTCCACTGTCTGGGTCCCTCCCCTAGTTAGTAGCATGAATCTTTGGTGGTGTCTGCAGCTCCATCATCAGATGCCTTTTAAGGGCTGCTGTGTCTTAAATATAGTCATCCTAACATTAGTAACACTTGCACAGTAAGCAGGAATATCAGGTCAATAGATCTACTCACTGTGTGTGTCTTGTACATCAGCAGTGATGTCCAGAAGCAAAAACTTCCTTTTGCATTAGTTATTAATATTACTATTATTATTGAGAATATTTTCATTTCCTTTTCTCTTCTTTCCTCTGTCACACAATCTGATCTGCTTTTTTCTTCTACCAAAATGACACTGCTGTCTCAGAGCGTCAAACCTAAATAAATAAATCACACAAAATCCCATGAGCCACCTCTATCATGTTGCAAAGGCAAAGCAATCAGGCAGTTGTGGTCAGTAGTAGCTCCATAATATGATGACAACGTGCTTCAGATGACAATGTGCCTCCTGCCAACAGGAGGCCTGGGAGCTTAAGGCCTTCAGGAGCAACTTTGAAAAGATGCCTTTGGAGGGAAGCTGGTGAGAATAAAACTAAATCCATCTGTCTCAAAGTACACCAAAAACTTCTTAAGGAAAATATCCTTGACAGCAGTGACCCAAAGTGTTCTGCATCCAGCCCACAGTGAAAATTATTACTTAGTCCTGTGTACCTGGCTGGGTATTGATCCCCACTCAGATATTCCTATATAATCTTCTCTGCCTTTGGGCCCTCTTATAGGACTTAGAAATTCTCTAGGTTTTCTTCTGCCCCTCCAAACGTTTGGACTTGACAAACTTCAAGTGCCTTTTGGCATTTTGAACATGTGCAATCACCAGCAATGGTGCTTTCTACAGCTCCACAGAGACCGCACCCAGCTTACTCGATGTAGCCGCTGGCAACTCTGGGCTGGAAAGATGTTGGCAAGGGCTGATCAAAGTAATTTAGACAAAGTTTTTCTACTGAAAAATCACGTTTGCAAAAAACTGCATCATTTTTCAGAAAGAAATCATCAGGGAAGTCTCTTAGATTCAGGCTTGAATTTCTTTTGAAAATTAGTGACAGTAAGAGAGAGAGAACTGTGGAATAGCAGGCATTCAGGAAAGTATCCAAACAATTCCCTTTTTGCTGATCAATCAGATATTCTCTAGCATTTCCTTCTCTCTTTCTTTTTTAATCATTCCAATAAATCTGTATACTTTGTGAACCAAATTTTCAGTTTACTAGCAACACTGAAGTTAGAAAATTGGAGGCGATTCTTTAAGAAATACCTTCTTAAATACCGTTCTGTTAGAAGACATGAAAACAATTAATCTGACATGCAGATCATTGGCAAGATAGTTTTGCTGGGAATAATAGAATAAAGTTTTGGTGATATAGCAAAGAAACCAAACAGATGTCCAGAGCCCTGGGCTTGCATATGAATGGAGCAGCAGTGATATCAGTACACTTTCTGATGGCTGGATAGGCAGGTGGACCGTGACGTGTAATATTCTTGGGTATCTGGTAGTATTGGACAAGCATTTCACAAAGAAATCTCTACTATAATCAAACACTGTGGCTTTGGCACCTTGAGGAACTGTATAACCTACTTGGATTCCAATTTCTCTAATTTCTAGAGGCCCTGTCACCTCCCTCACAACACAGCAAACATTGCCCCCCCTATACATGATATTTCATGGTGCCAAGACATAGTGTCAGATAAGCAGAGTGCTTTCTTTCAACCCTTTTCTTTCCTGATGATAGCCCCCAATCCTTGCTAGACTGCTGAGGAAAGCCAGAGGAAGGTGAAGAGAAAGTCTTTGGATTCTGGTTTAATTCAGAGCACCTGCTGTCTTCCTGGGTGCCAGAATTGTATAGCCTTGTTGGGAGCCAGGATGTAATAGCTGTGTCTGATAAATAGCAGCACTAAACGTGCTACAGCAAAGGTTTTCTGTACTATAATAATTGTAGGTGCTGACTTGGTGCAATATATCTTTGCCAGCATGTAGTGATAGAATAAATAGCTGTTTTTAACTATAGGATCAGGACAAGCTAATGCAGTGATTGAGGGAAAGTATCCAGCTAAATGCAGTCTGTCTGTGATGTGCCGTCCTTCCAGCCCAGTCCTACCTGTGCTGGGGGGATGAATGATGGACTCCGGCCGCATTAGCATCCAGTGCTCCTCCTGCACCTCGGTGGGGCACGTTTGCCACCGGGGTGCATTGTCAGGGCTGTATCTGCCCCCGTGATGGCTCCTAGGCAAAGAAGAGGAGGCAGAGAGGAGGCTGAGAAACCAAACATTCCAGGGAGCTGTTGGAGGGGAAACAAATCAAGGTCGTGAGTTCACAGTCTTTGCAATCTGGTCAGTCTTTGTTGGCCAGGAGAAAATTAATGTGAGTCCAGCGCAGGTCCTGGCAGGATTTCCCTCCCGCAGAAGGGTGCCAGAATGGTTGGTCACCATGTTGACAGTCCTGCAGGGGCCAGGATTGAGAGGGGTCTGGTATCTAAGCTAATGTCAACCATTTTTTTCCTGCCCACACCTTGGATATTTTATCTCGCTCAGGTGGTTGTCGGATATTTCACACTGTCACTTTCTTCCATACTGTATTTTTTTTCTGGAAATAAAATAAGCACAACCCCAGAGAAGAGCTCACATTGATACCGTGCTTCAAGGGACAGCCATCAGGAAAAAAATCGGGCTCTGCAAAGTGGTGTCAGGGAAGAGGCTCCCTTGTGGAGGGTCTGCTTGGGATATAAGAGATAAAGGTTTTCCTTCTCAGGTTCCAGAGTTTTACATAACTCAATTTCTTAAGAAAGTCTTAGGTACATTAAGAGTAACTAGCAAGGGACCTTTGGAGCACGGGCAAGCGTACGAGGGGAGAGTCCTTGCTTCAGCTTGACTGTCACTGCAGCTAGGCAGGCTGAAATGGGAGCCAAGGAAAGTAAAGTCTTTTGTTCCCAGCCATGTTGCCAGCCAGGTGCTGACCCAGGATGAGGGTTCCCTCCCACCACCATATTGCATTTACTCTGCCCTGCTTTTCAGACTATTTTTCCTTCCATCTCTCTCTTTTCTATGGCTTTGTCAGCTCTTGCTGCTCGTACTGAGACTACACTTTGCATAATTTATCTCTTTCCTAATGAGGAGATGAAGGCCTGGCTGCAGCTAATGGCACCGAATTAGCTCACCTGCAGTCTGAGCGCTGGATCTCATTTACCAAATCTGCTCTGAGTGCGTGGGAGCTCCTGCCAGCCTTTGAGGTACACACCTCGGAGATGTGGCTGGGTGGTCCAGAGAGTATTCAGGAGGGAAGAATCTTTAGTCATCTGAGAGTCAGGGTGTTTGACTTTTAAGTTGATTCCTCTGCTGCAGCGAATGTCATGCTCTTCTGAGCCTGCCTAAGGTAGAGTTAAAAAGAAACTACCTTCATCCAGGACTAGTAGACCTAGAGAGAAAAGGTCTGCTTGAACAGCAGATCTGGTAATCGCTGTATGTGTGTCCTTTTCATGCACACAAGCAGTATGTTTCAGGCAGGCCAAGGAAACCAGTACTTTGTTAGAGCTTTAGTTGGTTTTAGTGACTTGTAAATGTGTTTCTCATGCAGCAAGGAAAGAAAGGTAACTAAAAAAACCTCACTGAGGAGAGGTGGGGGTTTGGCACTTTCATGGGGAAAAAACCCCAACAAAACAAACAAAAAAACCTAAAATGCAACCAAATCCTTCCAGCAGAGCTTCCTCTGTAAGGCATCAAAGCCTATGGATGATCCTAGGAACATTTTAAAAGGTAGAAAATTACTCTGTGTCAGACTTGGGCACTGTCGCTTTACCGAAGAAGTCAAACTTTTTCATAAATTTGATAAAAGAGTGCAGGAATTGCAGGAAATTGCAGGTTATTAAAAATGCGCCTGTTGATTCTTGGATATGAATTCTATCCTTACATACTGTCTGTGGGGCGAGGGATCTTAAATGAAATATATTTCCATGTTCATGCTGCACACATCAGTCCAAAGTAAATTCAGTGGTATTCTGGTAGGGCTTTTTATCTAAGAACATAGGTACTATCCTGTTGAGTCGGATTAAAGATGCACAGACTAGTGTCCTGTCTAACTGTGGCAAGTGGCACATACTCGGGGAAAAGGTATCAAAAAGAAAGTGTAGCCTGCCAGTGATGGCACTGATTCATGAAATATCTGTATTTTGGACAGTGCTGTCACACGTGGAAAGGGTTCTCATCATCACACACAAAAATTAGGTGTGTATTGGCTAGGCTTGCTCCACAGGCAGGGGAGAGAAGATGACATCTCAGGAAGGTAGGAGTTATCTTACCCTAGGTTATGCAACTTTTCCAGGCAAAAAAAAGCCTCATTTAATAGAAACTTCTTCATAACTTTTTTCTGAGCAAAGTGCTTTACATATTCTAATACTATTTTCATACCCGTACTCATTCTTTTCTTCTGCACTCTAAGCAGGCACAATTCTTTTGACTGTTTCTTGTGGCTGGTGTTTTCTCAACCTCTAACTCTCCCTCCTCTGAATTCACTGATGAATCCACATATTTCTTCAAGTACAGTGCCCAAACCTCAGTTCAGCTGAGGCTTTTTCAGTGCAAAAGGACTGTAAAAACTGTTCTCCACTTTTTGACTCCCATAGTTGAGTTCTAGCCACTTGAGTTAAGAGGCATAGTGAACAGCGTTAATGCACTGCCCTGTGCTTAAAGACTGTGTCAATGCCACTAGAGGATACTAAATATTTCATTGTTTGTTCTTGTTGTTTTTCCCATCATACTGTATGATTTCAGCATGTTATGTAGCCTAACAGAGCTTGCTTTAGGTAATAAAAACTGGTTAATGCAAGGCAGAAAACCTCTTGGATTGTTCCAGTGGTCTTTTCTGGCCTTAGATTTTTTGAACCTTTTAATGTATTTGCTTGCCTTTCTAATCCATACATATGTGTCCACGTGTATGATGCGTGTTGATATATACACCTACCTGTATATTTATCCTTAGAGCAATCATTACAGAAGTTTATGTGATTGCATTTACACATAAATCCGTGTGTGTGTCTGGGTGTATGAAAAACATCTGTAGAGAGAACACTTGGAAGCATCCAAGTGTTTTCCACTCCTAGGATGAGGGGCTGGGTTTGGCCAGGCTGCTTCTGTCACAGGAGGGAAGGAGTGGAGCAGGGGTAGAGCCCTGGAAATCTGATCTTTCTCTTGACCTTTGCAGTAAACAGACAGAGAGTGGTGGCTGCAGGATGAGTGTAACATTTCCCCAACACCCCCAACACCTCCCTAGATGAGAGCAGGCACGCTGAGGGGCAGAGCCATTTTGCTGCCCCTAACAACGTGCTGCTCCGGGCAAGCCACGAGGCTTATGGCTAGAGCTATCCTTACAAATACCTGCGGGTGTTTTGATATGAATTTCATCACACCATATCAGTGAGAACAATCCTCCAGGACAAACATGTGCAGGAGAGCAGCAGTCCCAAAAGCAGCATAAATAGCAGGAAAATGGCCAGAGCCTGCTGCACACCAGCCATACCCTGAAAGCATCTCTAGCCCGTGACGAGATCCATGAATCTCTGGGCTTCATGTAATTCCGTGCCCCCTGTTCATATTCATGAGTTCAGTGGCTTTCAGCATAGGTCTAGTTCTCCCTCTTCTGTTCTCCTTTCCAAGGCTAGCTAACCGCAGGTGTTCTGAATTCACAGATTTCTGTTTATTCATGAGCTTGAAAGAAAATGTTGGAAAACAAAAGCTGTTTCTGGCTCAGGATGGTCTCTCTGGTTGCTTGTTTTTTTTGGATTCCCTATCACCACCTCCACCCTGCTACTCCCCCCCTTCTCCCCCCCGTGTTGGGAGTAAAATCTCTAAACATGGAAACAAAAAATATACTGGAAATCAGCAACTGGGCACTTTCTCTCCAAATTTCACATGCTGATGCAGTTCTGTGTTAGCCAAAAATAGCAACAAAAACAACAACAACAAAAAGAAAAAAACGTTTAATGCAAATTACTTGCCACTGATTCTTTTCCAAAGCAGTAGCATTTACTCTATAGTGTAGTGCAGCTGGCTGCTGGTCCCCTGTGGAGATCTCTGACTAAGGTACCATTTAGAAACAATTTGGCTGATCCATCATATATATTTTTGGCAGATCTTTTCCCTCATTTCTTCTTTACTAAGAAATTATGACAGATGAGCCTCAGATACAGAGATCTGCTGCTGGTAATCATCTCCTAGAGGATTATTTGAAGCCTAGACCACCACTGTAGCTGTCCTATTCATCCTTTGGATGCCTGTCCCAAGCTCAGACAACCTGTGGCAGTCCTATCTGTAAACTGAGCTCCTCCTGTGGGCTTCTGCGATATGGGTAAAATCCAGGCTCTGAGGAAATCAGTGGCAAAGCTCTGGCAACACTTTATGCCCAAAGTCAAACCCTGCTCATCCACAGGATGATTCTCAAATTATCCAGATGCATGTTACATGATTTGTTCATCCATTCATCTGATCTTCGCGGGTACTTTCTTCCCATCAAACTTGAGACACTGTATTTCTAAGTGGGGTCAATATTAGGTTTCCTTACAGTCCATGCATAGAAAGGGCACTCCAAGTGGCAATTCAGTCCCTTGACAATTTGACTCATTCTCAAGAGGTGTTGTTATTTTTTCAGATGACTGCAGAGGGAACCTGATACAACTAACTTAGATGCCTGATGAAAACTGGGATTAAATTCAAAACCTTGGGGAAACATGGGGCTGTGTCCAACACTCTCCATTTCCTCTCCAGCTACCTATTGCTGTACTGTCTCTATCTATACCTTCATAGTACTAAGGTGGAAAAACTTCTCATCTGAAGGACTAGGTCTGCTGACTTAGGAGCTGATGTTCTTCCCATTTGAGGAAGTTTTCTTGTTCTGATTTCACTTTCAGGCTTGCGGGTTCACTGTGGGTCTCAGCCGCAGTATGATTTATTTTTTTTTTTAGGCTTTCGATCATTCTTACAAGTGTTTTGATGCCACTCTCATTCACAATTCCTACATGAGCAACTGCTGTTCTACCTTAAGCAGTTTAGCACAGTTTTAAGAGGGAAGAAGAGTTTTGCAGGTAGGTCCCTGAGCTAAGTTTCAGGAAATCCAGCTCCAATTCCTATCTTTCCCATAGAGAAGATAGCTGTTATGACCTTCAGTAAGTCACTTAATCTCAGTGCTAGAGTTCCTGTAACTTTCCATCCTTTCCTATCCATCATCTCTGCTTACACTGTAAAGTCTTTAGGCAGCTTAAGCTTCCTGGTAGCACTAAAATACACTCATAAATTATAATCAGGTCATCGATGTTCTCCAATATTGCATTTAAACAACAACAACAAAAAACATCTACAGTTTTTCAGCTGCTTTTCAACCACTGTTATCTTAGCCACTTCAGGCTGAAATGAGAGATCTTACTGGGTTGGATTCAACACACACAACCTTTAGATGTCTGGAAGTCAGGTGCGGAGGCTAACCTGGTCATCTAGAACATTTCTATAGTCAATGGAGAAAGAGGACCATCACAAAAGAAAGTTTGTCTTCTAAATCCTTGAGCTATGCCTAAGAACAAAAGAAATCTCTGTTTGGAGGTATGTGCTTGTCTTTATTTGATCATGGAAGGAGCTGGAATGATTAGGTCAAACTAAATGCTATACTGTTAAAGTTAGGATTGACTGAGATTAAATGAATCATATGCTAAATACATATACCTTTTACTGTGTATACTGTGTATACTTTTTACTTTTTATCCGATGCCCTGGATAAGCATGTTACTTCTGCTTTTTTTGCTGATTCAGTAGGATGTATTTTTCTTATTGATTGTCTTCCCTTTCCCATACAAGCACAGGACAGCATTGTTGGAAGTATCATTTTTTAAATGAGACTCTCTGAACAGGTGTCATAACAGATCCTGAGATACAAAATGCAGCAGTAAAGATGTCATGTAAGGGTGGAACTGCCTGTGATTGTGCAATCATGAAACATTTCTTCTCATCCTGAGCCTACCATACATTTCAGGTGTGGTGATAGCCCAAAATTTCTTTGTGCTAACTTTCTTATTAAATGAAACAGCTTACTGGTACATCTCGGTTTCCCCCTCGAAGATATTTTTGTTGATGTGTTTGAAACTTTAAGATTACATTGATCTTTCTAAAGGTTGAGAAATTAGCACTGCCATACCAAAGTCAATCTAAGGATATCCGCTATTTTTGCTTCATTTCGCACATCATGTGGTGATTCTTGAAGGTGTAGTCTATGAAATATAGTGACATGATTATGCAAAGATTGCAGAATGTGTTTTAAACAAAGATTCATTATGAAGAAGGTTGAATAACCTTCCATGATAGAAAGTGAGATAAATTATTTCTAAGATTTTGATTTAAAATAATTGTATTTTAAAGGTGGCTGCATATACATATACGCACACATAGCATTTTATATAGAATTCTTTCAATGAACTCAGAAAGGAGAACAAGAAATGTATTGTCCAAAACCCACTGAAATTAAAGAGAAGCCATCTTACTTGAAATCTACCTGCCTCAATGAGAATGAGCTCAGACTTGCCAATTTTACATTTTACTATTCTGTTTTCTTTCTTTTCTTCTCACATGTGCTCTTTCTCTCATATTCTAGTTAAAAACAGTACACTCTTACAAGATTTACAATGATGGGGTTTTTTTCTTCTGTTAACTTATTGGCTCTTCTGTTAACTTATTGGCTGGCTATAAACTCATGATAAATTTGAGACATAAAATGTGCCAAAGTCTACAAACCCAGTGGATCACCACATGGGACAAATAAAAAGCATAGCTGCTATTTATCTGCCCTTGGAAATAATTAGTAACTGCAGCTCATGACTCCCTTGTACTCTAGATACTCAGGCACGATCAGAAGCCAGTTACATTTCAGGGTGTCTACTTATGTCTCACTTATTGTACGTTACTTTCTAAGAAGCTTCTCTTTGCTCCAAACTGTGGATCAAAGCGATTCAGATGTTACCTGGATCCTCCAAAGTTCCAGATAGCTAATATGGGAAGAGTTAGCTGCATACTTACACAAAATACAGACCAATCTCCTGCCCACCAGCAGAGAAAGCATGCATCTTTACCAGCGTAGCTTGAGTAGATCCTGCCTTGTAGTGGGGGAAACTGACCTTTGGAGTTCCCTTCCAGCCCTGTGCTCTCTGATTTCCCTCAGGGAAAAGGAAGCTATGCAAAGCAATTTAGGGTGGGGTCTCTGGAGAATGCAGTGTACTTTCTGCAAAGGGCAAAGCAAAGAAGAACTCATTCTGCTAAAGTTATTCAATGCTGTCCCCTGCCGACATTTACTTAATTATCTTTCTGTTCTATAATGGCAATTGAGTTATGGCTCTTTCCTGGAACTTCTATATCCTTCCCTAGTGAATGTATTTGTGTGTATGTGTGTGTTTTAAAGAAGAATAAATTGAGTCCAATCAGTTCTGCTTTGCTCAAGGCAGAATTTATGATGGCCTTGTTGGAAAAAGAAGCCATGAGGTAGGACAGGACAGTACTGCTGCTACATTTTAGCTGTTAAATATGCATTATAAACTGAAGGCTCTTCTCTCCATACTCTTCAAATACCTGTCTAAGGGATATTGCTGCCACTTGTCAGGATCATGCACTGCCTAAATGTTTTGCTCCTCCATACTTGCTCAGCTTTTCCAGATTACCTTAGTGCTTGTGGACTGCATTCACCCAAACCTCAGGTGCATAGAATTGATGTTTCAAACCCATCCCCTTACTGCAGAGATGGCTTGATGGCCATATAAAAAGGAAGGGTGATCCTCTGCACAGTATGTATGATTGGTGAACTGAAGGCATAATTTACTCTGCTAGCTACTTTCTCTTGTGTTACTTTGGAGAAGACGGCTAGATGGGAACCTTCTCAGATAATTTTAGCTCTGTAAAAAGGAAGCTGTTCAGTCTAAGCTGCTATTCTTAGCTCTCTCTATAGTCAATAGGGAGAGACAGGCACCTTTGTAAGGCAATGGATGCCATCTCTTGCAGAACAGGATGGTTCACTGCATGGGGCACCTGACTCCCTGTTGATGATACAGCAAGTGGAGGTGCCTGGAATGAACCTGATGTCCAGCTTTGGATGGTTAAATTTAAGTGACATGAATTTATCTCTCGGCTTCAGTTTTGTACCTGGCAAATGAGAATAACCTGACTTCTTCAGAGGTGTCTCAAGGATAGGTACACTAAAAGTTGTTGCTCATTTGGTATTTCAATGGGGCCATAGTAGATACTGAGGAATCATGCCTTTTTTTCCTCTAAGAGCTTTTCTCAATGCCTCCTAGTTAGCAGTACAATTTGCTATCGAAGTCAGAGTACTCCTCATTTTCATAGCCCACGCTGATATAATTACAGAAATACTGCTCCTGCATCAACCCCAGGAAGGCCAGCAACCATCAGCTGCATGTACAAGTAACAGCATAAAAGAACAAAAATACTAGACTCTTTCCTTGCAAGAGATTTTTGACACTTAGGCCACAAGGGCACCTTAAGTTTCAAGATTTAGAGGGTTCTCCCTCTGTTAATTTTTCAATCCGATTTTCATATATTATTGTTACATCTCTCTGCAGCATGAGGAGACCCCAGGTTGGGATCAAGGTCTGCTGTGCTGCCCTTTACCAGAAGAGAGTACAGTCATGGCAACATGATGCAAGTAGAGAGAGAAAAGATGATGAAATATTTTGCCAGTGACTGATGGTGTGATCAGGAGAAAAACTGCCATTTAAAGAAACACTTGACAACCTTCCCTCCAACTCCCTAGTAGTGAATAGTTTCCAGCTCCCAAACAAGAAGAGACAGGACAGAGTGTGACTGAGTGGAGGCCCAAGGTGCCTTTGCACTAATCCTCATGTCCTAGGGTTATTTGACTTTAGTTTTATTTAGCGTCAAGTTTTACTTCTATAAGGAGAAAAGAAAAAAAGAAAAGAAAAAAAAAAAGGAGCTGATGAATTTTCCTCTTCCTATGGAATGAAATGCCAGCACTTGTTGCGTTGCATCTTCATCGCTGCCTTGGGGGTATTTGATTTCATGAATCTGATTAAATTATTCTGCTCTCAGTATTTCTTTAATATTGCTTTATAAAATATACTCCTAGTGGCTTCAGTAGTGAGAGCACTTGCTGTACTTTCTTTAAAGCTTGCACGGTCCCTCCTGGGGCTGGGGGAAGAGCCCTTATTAAAGAGTTCAGTGATAAAAGCTTCTTCCTCTAGGAGAATTACTTTGAAACAACTGAAACCCACACATACTTTTTCATAATGATTACGGAGGCACCCATACTAATGCCTTTCAGTGTAAGATATGGCCATCTCTGATTTCATTGGCAGAAAACCTCTATCTGCAGAAATTTCAGAACATTGTCATCTGATCAGAGATACTATCTGATGGGAGCTGATAATAAACCCACAGTGGTGAATACCTGGAATTTGCTCTGTGGTGAAATATTGTATTTTTATATAACGGGGTTTTCTGAGGCCCTGACCTTAGGTAGGGTAAATCACTGCGTAAACATTCAGGGAGGGACTGTCCTTGTGGCAAGGACCACATAGACCTAATGAGCAGTGTAGATAAAATCAAAGTGGATGGAAAAAAAGCAGAGAGGAGGTTAAGTAAGGCCACGCCAAAGGTGAGTGGCAGAGCTGAGGGAAAAAAAAAAAACACCTCATCTCTCTACCCCTTGCCCAGTACTGCTGCACTGTCACTCGTCAAGTGTCCTGTTTTAATAGGAAATAGGTGCCCTGCTGCTATACTGTGCCTCTTGATCTGCTATCAGCTCTGGCCATGGGGGCTTAGGACACTGGGCTTTCAAAATCATGTAAGAGTTATAGGAGCATAAATCCCAAGGCACGTCTCTGAACCCGAAACTGAAGAATCCAGCCATTTTTATTCTGTGCATTACCCACAGGGCACATAAAGCGTGAGCAAAGGTACTATATACCAGGCCAATGTACCGAAAGGCGTATGCAGACAGTAGGCAAAAGTCAAAAAGACAGACTCTAAGGCTTCTGATCAGGCTCTTTTCTTCTCAGTCTGATCACCAGTTCTTAAAAATTTCTGTTCATTTTATCATTTGGATGCATGCAGGGTAATGTGCAAGGAAATTTGGCCTCATCCTCTACCTGGTTCCTAATTGGGAAATCGTCCATCTTGTTGCAGCTGCTGAAAGCTCTTTATTGTTATTAAATGTCTGCAAATAACTCATAAGTTGCATTGCTTCTCTGAGAGTGACACATAACGTATATAAACGTATATAATAATTGTTAGGAGCAACTCAGGCATCTACTGCTGGTTTGCAAGATAAATGACATTAATCAACAGGATGCCTACAGAACTTTTGGTGAGTCATTTGTTATGCTAATTGAGCCACTTAAAGTAAACTGTCAATGAATAGAGATTTTTGACAGCTGAGATGAGACGTGGGGCTAATTAGTCAGCTGCCATAAAAACCCCTGCCCGATTTTAATAATGTAATATTTAAGAGAGAAGATAATGTTAATCATCTGACCAGACCTCTCTCCCAGAGGATATAGTAGCAAAAGGCATAGCCCATCACGAAAATCAAGTTTCTCTAGGAAGAAAGCAAAACAAATGGCTGGCTGCGCAGAGATGACAACCTTTGCAAGAGAGTTGATGTGTCCCATAGGTTACAGCGAACTTTTTAATTAATACACAAAAGCCCAACTTTTGCTCTAAATTACCTGTGTCCTTTTAGATCAATCCCCTTGTTTTCACTCAAAGTATTTTGCATTCACGCTAGCAGCAATGAGATCATTGGGTCTGACTGTAAGACTTAGTCCTAACCTACAAATCAAATGGATTGATCGGATACACACGCTGAGCATCTAGAAGGCACGAGCAGCATTTTGGCAAGCCCTTTGGAGCTGGGTTGTAGAAGACGTAACAGTATAAAGTTATGACCGAGATCACAAGAGAAACTTCAGAATGTTACATCTCTCTTTTTGTAATAATTTCAAGAGCTTGTAATTACTTCCATTGTTTCATGGTGCTGCCACTTTCACTCTTGAAATTGTGCCAGTCAGGGGGAGTGAGCTTGGTCTTGGGACTGTCCAACACAGCAGCCGAAGGCTTTTGGAGCGGAAGCCTTTTAGTCTTAGAGCATACCAGGAACTTTCCAAGCCTAACAGACTTAGAAGTACTTTAAAAGAAATTACTGTTTCTCCTGTGCTCAGCTGCTGTATAGTATAAGTAACTAATCTTGATTCCACTGAGGACATGCCAAAACTCCTGTTGTCTTAAATGACAGGACTGGGACTTACAGCTGCTAGTGCATTCCACCCCGAGGTCGTTGCAATTCTGTAGTAGGTAAGCAACGACTCCAGTACTATAGCAAGTGTCAGTAGCAATCACCAGTTACCAAATTCCCTCTAAAATTCTCCCTTTTATGTTTGCCGAAAACTTCCTCAAAACAATTTCCCTTTTATTGCAAATTTCCATTCTTAATGTCAGCCAGAAAGATGGTGTGGAATCAGACCTGCCTCATTTGCTCAGTACAAGCTTTGGAAGGAAAGTAAAATGAACAAACCAGCCTCTCTTCTTAGATGTTGCCATCCAAATTTTGCTTAGGACAATAGGCTGAAATAAGGGCAGATTCTCGAACATGGTGAAGAAAAGCATTTCCATTACTATTGGTGCTAATTTCTATCAAAAGCAAGAGTGAGCCAGAAACTTTAACCTTGCTTTCTTTCTTTTTTTTTCCTTTTTTTGGAACTTACTGGACTTCACAAAGCTCATTTGGGAGAAAATTGATTTTTGTAATTTTAAATTTTCAAACTTTTAAAGGTAGCAGTGTGGTACAGATACCTGAAGTTAATACTTTCAAATAACCTAGGGAAAATGTTCAAAGCAGCCTTTCAAAGTGCTAAGAAATGAGAAAGGTACCAGTTAATGCATCACCTAAAAATGTCAGCACTACTGGTCAATGGCCACATCTGTTTATCTGACTTAGTCTATGTGTATATACACCTACGTCTCTACCATGATAATATCTATATTTTAATGTTCCATAACAATATTAAAAAGTTAAAACATTTATTTCTGTGGGTTGGCTTTTACCTTTCTTTTTTCTGTCACTCTGATGTCCCCCTTTGACACATTCACACACAAAGTCATGCATATGCACGATATTCAATGGACTTTGAATAAAATCTGTAGAATGAACTGCATTTTCAGGAGCACTAGAAACAACAGCACCCATTTTTAGCATCTACCCAGGTTAACCTGAAAGCCTGTGACATGGATGTCACAAATGTCACAAATTAGGAGCTGAGTGCTGAGACCCTTTTTGCTGCTGCTTATAGGAGGAGCTAGGGTGACACAGACTTCACCATGAAGGAAAGCCAAGCATGATAAGGACAGAAGTAGAAATAGGCTTTCCCTCTGGTAAAAGAGACTGTATCAGTGAGCCTGGATCTCGCTTCTTCCACCCTAAGTAGCAAAGGGATGTCTCCATCTACCAGCTAGCTAAAGGCAGACCAGTCTTCTTGCTGGGGCTGGACTGAAAAGCTCCCTTGTATGACTTGTAAACACTACTAATAATTGGGGTGGGGAGAAGGATTCAGAAAGGCTGACCTAACCTGGTGCCACCGAATTCCTTCCATCAACCACAGAGAAAGCTCAGCTTTCTCCAAGGCAATTCAGCTTAAGCAAGCATGAAGCACAAGTGCCATCACCCAAACCTCCAGACCTGCTTAATCTGACAGGTCTGAAATAGATCAAAGTGCTCCCAGCTCTTTGCTTTCTCTCTGCTTTCTGGTGTCCTGGCATTCAGTGTCTTGCCCTGTCTGGAGCAGTGTCTGAGTTGGAGTGGGTGATGTCCAGTAAATTGAAGTGTTAGTGAGGGCTGGGAAAGGTGAAATGGACATGGCAAGTCTTTAGATTGAGTTAACAAACTGAACAGTCTGTGAGGCAAGGAAAACCCAAAAAGTGGTAGTTTCAGAAACACTGAAGCCTCTGCCTCAAGTCGTGAGCAGCTAGCAAGCCTGTATCTCCCCTGTGTCCAGGATGAGAAACCACCGTTCAATGGGGCTCAGGCAGACACTCAGACACAGGTTCAAAATCAGTCCTGGGTCCAGCTGATTTGTCAAGTGTGTCCTACTCTGGGGCTTGCTCAGAGCTCAGACATGGTTTTCGATTGCTTAGGACAGGTTTTTTGCCCAGAACCCAGCTGATTTCTCAAGGACCTTTCAAAGCCAATTTTACGTGCCTCTGTACAGAAGATTTATCTCAGTCAGTGGTCAGTGACTCTCGTATGTTCCCCTTTTAATCAACAGAAGATACAAATCTTTCAAGGCCTCCTCTGGCCATTTGTCTTTGGTTTTAGGAACATATATTTTCAGCTTTTGACATCTGCATTGTGCTTTTCCAAATGATAGCTATTGGAAGAACAAAGACAAAATGTGTCTGTTTTAAGCTCTCCTTAAAGACATGCTTCCTTTATGCTACAGCAACTTCACACAAAGTTGGCTCTTGAGCAATTTGTTGTTTTAAGGAGAGATTAAATTTCACACTTTTTCTCTTCCATCTAAAGAAAAAGATCTCACACACTTTTAGTGCAGAATTTTGATTCAGAAATCTACTAATTTCTGTTAAAAAAAGACCAATTTGGCTGATCCTTGTTCACAACTGCAAACCCTAACTCTCATCTACAATTTCCGTTTTCTTGCTTTTCCAAGCAAGTTGCTGAGCAACTTTCAAAGAGACTTCTGAATAGAGAGTGCTGGGGTATAGGAAACCCAGGGCAGAAGGCAGAGGTGTTCATGTGTGGAGTAGGAAATGAGATTTCCTTCACCTTTACCAAGTACAAGGATTTTAAATCCAGAGGCTGGCTTCTGTGTATGTTGGGAGGATCCTGCCTAAGAATATTCTCCTAGAAAACTCCAAATACTTCTTTAACTGGACTCCAGGCTGATGATGCATGCATCAGAAGTGAGCCTATGCCTCAAATTCTGGGTGAGGTCGAAATCTAAACTCACATTTTGCCTCTATCCTTAATCTCTATAATGACCTAAACCCTCCCAAATTTTGCTGAGAAAAAAAAGGGGTGTGAAGAAAAGATCCAACTTTACAGCCTTGACCTATTTCTAATCCTGTTCTGATTGCTAGTTACTGGGCTCCCTTCCAAACATACTGTTTACTTTAGGGCTGATTTTTCTCCATCCAGATTAAAATTCCAGTGAGTTTCTTTCATTCCTTTAGACTGTAACCCCAAATGGGCCGTGATATTTTATTTGGAATATAGTAGCTGGATAATGATGCTCTCAGCAACCCACAGAAACCAGGCAATTTGTATATGAGGAGCTCATATGCACACAGAAACATGCAGGAGCTCATGCATATGATTCTGCACATTGCCTCATATACACACATACAGATAAATGTGCTCCATGAACATGCTTATGGCTACTTCTATGCTATGCACATATGGACTAAACAATTACACTCACCTATGAGCCTGTCATAAGGCAACAGAAATGCCAGCTGCCTTTGAAGTTTCCCGAAGAGCAGGAAAACGAGTCAACAGTGCTGGCCAACATCACATCATTAATCATCTATTAGCCGAGGTTGTGTGCTCCTGTCACCTGTCACTTTGTAATGCATGCAAATCACTCCAAGAGTAACATTTTCAGCCTGACATTTCCAGGGCCAGATCTGGGATCAACCTGCTCTTTGTATTCAAGATGAAAAGGAAGTAAAGAAACAAGTGGTGAGATTGTTGGAAGGAGACAGGGAAAACTAAAGAAATAAGAAAAGTAATGAAAAATTGGTCAGGAGAGCTGAACTCAAAAAATAGAGTTAAAATTGTGAGGTTTTTCCTATTACCAGGAAATATTCAGTTTAAAATCATACCTCTGCTCTATAGTTCTTAAAAAGAGGGAACCATAGAGATGACGCTATTTTCCTGCTAAACTCTGTAGAAAGGAGAATGCTGTCTATAAATTTTTGTATTTGGAATTCACAAATTAGAAATCCCATCTACCTTTAGAAATCTGCATCTGAACTGTTTACTGTAAGTTCCCGTTATGGTCAATGGATGGAAATAAGATTTATTTTTTTTTTATATACATTCCTCTGATATCTGGTTTAGATATGTACCTTAGGAGAAAATGAATTGCTGAAGTGCATAGAAGTGTCTAATTCTCTCTTTTGATTAACAAGGGAGTTGAGGGTGACTAGCTCAGATGTACACAGCTACTGTAGGTATCTATGTTTAGTGAGTCGAATCTCACCCCTATTAATTTTTAACTCAGTTTGAATTCTGATGATTCAGAAGAGACAGAAAGTGTGATACCAAACTAATTTCCTCTATTATTTTTGTCATGACTATTGAAAGGGTAGGCTAATATAAACTCCTCGTAGTCTAGACCTGGCCAGCCTAAAAATGCAAGATTAAGTCTTTAATATCTTTATTATGCATTGTGCTCATTAACCAGGCACCTTTACAGTAAATTAGTGTTGCATGACCAGCTTCTCCAGGAAGACCCACTCTTCTACATGCAAGCCTTCCCTGCTACGGTGAAGACTCGGCTTAAATTCTTTTTTGATAGGTTATATCTGACCAAATGTCAGTACTACAGTGATCTCCACTTGAGCTGGTCCACAATAGCCTGTGAAGAGAAAAAGATGACTTCAGGGTTAAGCGTATCTCACTGTTAAATAAATACCTGGAATAAATCAGCTGGAGATGTCTAGTAGTTCAGGTGGAGATGTTCAGGTGGAGATGTTCACAACTGTATCTCTTCGGATAGGTAAGAGGTTCCCATCCTTCATATCTGTCTTTCATAAGATATTCATGTTAGATTTCCGTCCAACCCCCTCCTTCATTGTCATCTTTCCTTTCCTTTTCACTATTTTCACTTCTCCTCCTTTTGGCTCACTTTGGCAAAATATGTCTGCCCTTTTCCACGTTCATCCTTACACGGATGAACATTGCTTCAGTGTGAGGGAAGGACATCTTCTGACCGAAGGGAGGAGGGGTCACAGGCTCCTCTCCTGTGGCTCCCCGCTGGCAGGGATGGTGGTGCTCTGTGCCACACCACATCTCATTACCCCAGGAAGGCAGCCACGAATTAATCTTGCTTATACTGGAGGGGAGGCAGTACTGGGAAACCAGAATATGCCATCAGCAGCCCTCACCAAGATTCAGTTCCCTGTCACTGTCTTCAGGGGAAACTGAGTATAGAAATTTTCTTTCCCGTTTAGGCGCTGAATTTCCTTTCTTTTCTCTACTGAGATAAATCAGCTTTATTCTTTAATTCCTTTGCTATTAGAGGATGTGAAAGGGGCTATATTTCTGCAGGGATCAGCAGGGAGACATCCCCTCTGTGGAGTCTAAATTAGGGTGCAGCACTCCAGGGACGGAGGGGCAATATCCTTAGGCAGCCCACAGGATATGTATTTGCAGGAGATTTTGAGGCTTATTTCTTTGGATAGATAAACTGCAGATCATGAAGGCAATTAATCACGGACTCATGGACGAGTACATCTGGAAGGGACCTCAAAAGGTCATCTTGTCCATCCCCCAGCACGGAGGCAGGATAAATGTACACAGACCATCCCTGACAGATGTGTGTCTGCTTCTCTCTGCTTCCACTCTGGATGCTTTCACACCATTATCCATCTAGTGAAGAAGCTGAATTGAGGTTATGAGGAGAAGCAGAAAATATAACTTTTTAAGCCTAAAGATTTCCCCCTTACTCTCTCTTGGGGCCTGAAACCGGTTTTTGGCAAGTGGAAGATCCAATCCTCACTGTAAAATCTTATGAAGGGAAGGCGGTAGGAGCAATTTGTTCATTTTGTAGACCAGGTTCTGTTCCGAGATGTAAGACCTTTTTGATTGCTTGTTCAGCAGTAAAGCTCAAAATTAAATCTTATCTGGATGTGTGCATGTGTAAAAAATAAGACCAAAAGAAGAGGAGGAAAAATTAAATAAAAGAAGAGTGAAAAGAGAGAAGGGACAGAGAGGAAGATAAAATGTGTAAGATGAAGGGGAAAAGGCAGAGAGGGGCAGGGACTGACTTGAAAGGAGGAGTGAAGAAACAGGAGGAACAGGAGGAGGACATACAGGCTGAAGTGAGAACATGAAGAGCTGCTGTTTCTTAAGCTGGCCATTTCTAACAGAGAGATCAGAAAGACTTTTTGTTGTTGTTGTCCTTAAGTGACTTCTCCCACTGGCCTACATCTCATTTTATGGCAGGTAAATAAGCCTGCCTAATTGGTCCCTTGTTCAAGAATGAGAATATCGAGCTGAGCCTGCTCCTTCTGAAGTGGGATCTTGTCCAATTTATGGTCTTAGCAGATGTGATCTCTTCAGGGTTCCACTGTAATGATAAATTGAAACATTTGAATGCTGCGTTCCCAGGTCTGGGCATCCAGCTTTGTGAGTGGGGAGAGAGGATCTGATCAAGTTTCCTTCTGAAATGACAAATTGTGGTTTCCAGAAACATGACTTAGTCCCATTTGCAAGCCTAACAGTTGTGGAGGCCTAGAGTGGGTTGCGCAAAGAAGGATGTACCAAGGTCACTTGAGTCTGAAGGACTCAGGTCTGGGAGTAGAGATCTCCTTCAAGAACGAAAGTCTGGAAGTGCACCTTGAGTCAGAAGCACTTTAAATTAAGGTGACACTTACAAACACTTTATTAATAATTAATAAGTGATTAATGAAAATTACTTTTTAGCTGATAAATTGCTCGAAGACACATTAGAGCATGTTTCAGAAAGACGTGGATAAATATTTTTATGCATTCCCGTTTATAAATGCTTAGTAATGGGCTCTCAACTTTCAGGTGCCTCGGCATCATTTATCCCCATCATCCTGGTGGCATGCTATAGAGACATCTTATAATAATTTATTTTCAGAATTTGTTCCTATTAATCATGTATTAATTATTATTAAGAAAACATTTGTGCACACTCCTCTTAATCTGAATTCTTGCTTGACTGGTTTTCCTAGGAGTGTGGAGGAGCACCCAGCTTACACAGCTCATCACGTTACTCTAGAGCCAGGCAGGTGGCATTCTGGCTGCTGCAAAATGGTAGTTCATTAGACTACCTCAATTTACTCTAGCTAAGGATTGACCCTAGCCTGCTCTGTCTTTGCTGAATTTTGCCCTATGGAGCAAAGAGAGGATCTATAGGGATGCATGTGCACTGCTACCAGCGCTGAGTAGCACTGCCATTTCTGTAGCGTGTGGGCACTGCAGGATGGGAATTCATTACTGAAATCTGTCCTCCTGTGAAAGAGACCAGTGGGTTTTCCTCCTATCTGGTAGGTGGCAAGCCAAGGCACAGAAGTCCGGATCTTGGAAATTTGTTAGGCACCTATGGAAATTAATGAGCTTGCAGCTGAAAAAGGCTATTGACTTGCCCGCAGCTCAGTCCCATGCTGGTTTTTTACCCACTGGGTCTTTTTGCTGCAAGGTCAGGCCTGATCTGTCAGTGAAGAGTATACAGAGACAGGGAGGAGATGGGCTGTGTAGATGCTTTACACTGGGCTTTGGCTGAATCTGTTGCTCCATGAAAGTCAGAACAGCATGAAGGCTACTGTTATTTATATTAACCTTAAGGATTGACAAGAAATAGGGAAGCCTAAGGAAGTTATGAGGATAGCTGAAAAATTGCCCCTAAATCACAGAATAAATTTCTGGAGCCAGACTGATTTTTTCACTGACTGGCAATAGAGCAGTAGACATGACTGCCTGACTGGTGATTTTCAGATGAGTTTAGGCCAGCGGTTCCTAAGCCTGCACTCAGAGTCCGTTGCCTTTCAGACCCCTCAACATCAGTCTGAGCAATGGGAGATTAAAGGAGTAACCTGTTAAGGCCAAGTACTGGAGACAATACTTTCTCGATACTTTGGTCTTCCTATCAGCAAAGGGCTGGGTGACCTCCACTCTGTCCTACGTAAACAAGGTAAATCACAAACAGCAGCTGTCTCAGCTTAGAAATTACTTCAAATAAGGATCTCAATTTATTCACTACATTTTTAATGGTGAGAGAAGACAATATTCTAAAACACCTCCACTTCCTCTGGAAAGTTTTTAAAAAACTTGCATTCCTTGGAGAGTGAAAAAATAACAGAGCCTATTTCCCTACAGCATTTCATCTCATGATTACTTTCTCTCATATCTATCAAGCTGCAAATGAAACCTCCTGTGCCAATTGGTTCAAAGTTATTGAGGGGAGAGGAAAAGAGAGAGACAGATGTAATTAGACATTAAGATACAGAATAATCACAAAATCCCCCATTTCTTTATGAAAGCAAACTAAAAATAATTTGGAAATTGAGTCAAAGTTTCCTATGTCTGTCCCTGGATCCCATGCAGAGCTCTGTGACAACAGACCATTGTGCAGGACACAATAGCCCTGTGACTCCCGAATTGAATTTGTTCTGCCTGTTCATGGCCAGTTTGCGCTCAATTTTTATGCCTGTTGCAGCACACACGTTAACCAGAAGCATTACTCACAGACAATGATTTCTCCATGAGCAGCTGTGGAATATGCACAGCGCAGTGACTTGCTGAATTCATAATTATGAATGCTCCTACTGGAAACACACAACTGCAAAAGTTATGCTCTTCCAGGCAGAGAACAGAAACAATTTATCTGCCTGCCTAGGTGCTTGTACTCCCCGTGTCAGACTGCAGAGTGCCTCTCGATCATTACTTGACTTACTGCCTCAAAAACTTTGGAAAAACAGGAAAATACTAACTCAGTGGCCAGATGTGGGGAATTAGAGACAGGACAAGCAACCTGGCTGAGTTGGGAATTGAGCTAAGGTCTAAAATCGAGTATCCATCCTTCCAGCTAAACTCCTTGTCTGATCAAAACCATCCACTACAACTGGGTATTGAGTGTCTGGCCTTGCTGATGAATGGCTGCAATCCAGCTGTAGTGCAAGAAATGTCTCTCCCATGCACCTTTGTGAATAGCTCTTAAAAAAAATAGAGTCAGTAGCTACTCAAAAATAATTTGGCAAAGGCATATGTATCAGACAAAAAAAATAAATCCCAAAAAGCCTCTCAGTCCTTTTCTCAGCCCCACAGTTGTGACTGATTTTGAAAATGATACCAGCATTATAGGACATGGTGATGCCTAGAGAGTAGAGGAAAAATCTAAGAAAAAAGAAATCTGGATTCTGTTCCCATATTTTTTCCATTGGGCATGCTGCATGACTTAGGTTATTCATTTTCCCTCTGCCTACCTGTAAAATTAAGGCAGTTTGGGGAAATTTGCTGAAAACTACTTCCCACAGGTGGTGCGTCAGGCCTATGCGTTTTAGTCACACCCCTCTGGAGCTGCTCTGAACGGCTAAGGAAAGGGCAGGTGTGCAGAGATAAAGAAATGCACGTGGTGCATACACGTGGAGAGCTTGGAAGGCACATGAGACTGGGGTTTGTCTCAGTGCAGGAGCTGCAAAGAGCAAGTGTGGATCGTGAGACAAGAGCTGGAGATTCCGAGGTCTCTTACAGTCACACAGCTCAGTCAGACCACGGCTGCTAACACTGTGATCCCTCCCAGAGAGCAGCCATCACGCGTTCCCTCTCCGGGCAAACGCTGCAAGCACCTGGTCTGGACTGATCTCTTCCCTCTTGCCTTATTGGGGCTGACGCGTGCTCCAGTTCAACACCACCTGAATACCAGACGCTGGGAAACCCTTGCATTCTTTATAAGATGCTTCAGGGGTAGCTAGCAGTATGTCCTGTCTCTGCAGGTATTATGAGAACAGAAGCAGAGACACAGGTGATTACAAATAGATTCGGAGATATAACTTTCCATCCAATTCCATCAGCCCTGGCCCTCTTTAATATTTAGCTATTTCTCAATAAACTAACATGACAGCAGAGTCTCTCCTGCTGAGCCTTTAAAATATATGTGTATACATTATATACAGATCGCTCCTTATTTCTTTCCCTCCTTATATCATTAAACTGGTGTTGTGTCTACTGCTCTGTAAATGTGTAAATGGCAGCTTCTCTTACTGATAGTGGAAAAGTTTGAGTAGTGTGGTTTTGCTGTAGCTGGAGGAAGGGAGAGGGAAGAGGAGGACTGTCTGCATGTCTACTGGGTGACGAATGCGTGGTTGGGGGTGTTAAAGCAGAAACTATTTCCTCAGTGTCTTGGAGGTATGTTCCTTGCCAGACTCCTACACCCATGAAAATGTTTATGTGTTTAAATTCTTCTTTAGGACCCTAATCTTCCTCCCTTATATTAGGCATAAAATACCTAAATAGAAGTTAGGTACCTTGATGTCTTTGCAGATCACTGAAGTTTCTCCATTCCCAGTGCATTAATTTTTATACATGGGGTCTTATCACGGGTCAGGAGTGCAGAACTGCCTGAGGAGCACACAAATGTACAGAGGGATGTGTGATTGTTCTGCTAAGGCACATCACAAGAGCAATAGCCTGTGCACAGCATCGTTACTGGGCAATATGCCTATCACAGGAGCTTCTCCGAGCAAGGGCTCAGGCTAGGAGATACACCACCTTGCAGTGGTTCTGTGGCACATCACACAGACACGGACACACACCCCAGGGTCCACAGTAGGTCAGTCTACCCCAGAGCACATGGGCACACAGAGCAGAAAAGGGGTTGTGGCACTTCAGTGTACAGGCATAATGTTGCATGCAACAGGAGAGCACCCCTTACAAGTGAGATGGCTCAGTCACCTGGGCAGTGATTGAGAATGGGTTTGTCTACCCTTTGGGAGTCTGGGCATGGCTCTGCTTCATAAAAGCTGCAGGACCCTCCTAAATCTGGGGGATATTGCCTGTATACCTGGGATGCTGTAATTCTGCATAGCTGTGTATATCTAATGGAAAGAAAACAGCATACAGATAAAAGCTTCCCAAATAATGAAGTCCACAATGATCTATCAATCAATACAGAAAACCACACCTGGTTAGCCTCCTTGGGAGAGACATACCCAAGACCCATCTGTTCAATGATCTAAAAAGGAACGCTTAGAAGAAGCATTTAAGAAACAAATGTAGCATGGAGTGACGCTTGCCTGCATCAACCCACTCCAAGGTTCTGGCAATTACTAAACCAAAGGGCGTCCAAAACCTTTACTGTCTAAGGTGTCCCAGAAAGCAAAACACTTCTTGTGACATCATCAAGAAACACTGCTTACACCTTTTAAGCTTCATAGCATTTGTTCTTTAACTTTTGAGCATGGACTAAAGCTTGCATTTAAAATTGGACTTGAAGTAGGCTTGATTTGTCCATGCAGGTATATACTCAGTGTCATGACAGAGCTGCTCAGCTTCTACTAAAAGCGTATGGTGGGCAAAAATAATGAAGAGCATTCGGGTGGTAGGAAAAGCTTTTGCAGAGGGAGATGCTCTAAAGAGAAGCTGGAAGAAGCCACTCTGTCCTGGGGCCAAATTCCAAGGCTGGAGTGACTCTTGCTAAATCCGCACTCTGATGGTGCATTTCTGCTTCTAGGAGACTTTCCTAGTATTTCACCTTTGCCTTTTCATTATGGTAGCTCTGGTTATAATTAAACTCTTCTTTTAGCAAGACACTAATTCCATCCTGCAAAAAATGTTCATCAAAGATTTCCATCTGTGTTAGGGGACATTTCCATTCACTTTGACTCCTGCCTCACCCCATCCCCTCTGGACAAGAGGTGTCTTTCGGCAGCCATCAGTGTATTCACAAGGAGACTTCATCTTCCTCTGCCTAGATGTACTTTTAGCCTCATGGCAGCTGGGAACCATGAAGACTGAAGGGGCTGGGGTTGCTTCTGGGACCGGTGTTGAGGCAGAAGCCTGACACTGGCCAGAGAAGAGCTGTGTGCCAGGTGGTCTCATGATTTAATCCTTTCACATGCTCAATCATGAAGTGTTTGCAAAGCCTTTCAGACCAAGAGGCCGCTGGCACTGCTCTACTGAAATCCTTTTTTCTGCTAAAGGCAAAGCTGAGGGGCAGCCTTGCCGACAGTAGTTTTCTAGGCATGGACTGCCCGGCTGCAGTTGGGAAGGTGGCCAGGGATGCCGGGGGAGTGCAAATAGGGCAACTATTAGCCCTTTTTCCTCGAAGCCAAATATGCTCATCCTTGTGTCAGCCTTGTCCGTCACGCAGTTGGCAGTAATGGTCCCAAAGGCTTGCATTCAAAACACCTGATCCTCAGCTGGAGACAAAAATGAACAACAGAATAACTCCACTGACTTCAACAGAGCAGTGCCATTTTCTGCCAAATGAGCATCTACATCAAGGCATCTCAGGGTAGCTTGAGAGGCTGGAAAATCATGAACTCTTAATTCTGTCCAAATAGTTCACTGACCTAAGAGAGAGGCTGGATGTCATTGTCTTCAGAGTCACGATATTTACCCATTTCCAAGGATAAGCAGTACTGTCTGTATCAGGACAAATGCATTGCACTGTAGCATCGTCATCCATTGCAGGAGACGTGGCTCTTATTACTTTGACCAGGGTGGGTTAGGCAGTAGGCTATGCGCTAGTATCCCAGGCTGTATGATGGGAGTTACGCTCAATGCCCACATGACCTATATGTGCATGCTCTTGTTTCTGGGTGTGTGTGGAGGCTTTCTCTCTGAGAAGGGATTGCTCCTCATACCCAGTAGGGAGGAGGGGTAATAAGGAGAGTGAGAAACAAAAGTCCATGGAATAAATTGTGCTTCTATCTCCATTGCCAAATGGCTATAGGACAGGCCTAATCTGCCTCTCTTCGTCTAGCAATCTGTGATTCTTTGCTCCTGCATCATTGCCTTTAAAAGCACTTTTTACACCGTTTTCATAAATTTCTTAAGGTTTTCTTAGAGCTATTTATAATTTTGGTCCCCACAAGATTCTGTGGCAAAGAGTTCCTCCAGTAAAATATACGCTGCATAAATAAACTTTCCTACTTTGCTTTCAAACTTGCTCCCAGATAGTTTAACTACTTTTTTTTTTTTTTAAATACAATAAATGACTCTTAACTGTCCATTTAAAAATCCCTTTGGCATTTCATTCACGGTTTTTGTATACATCAATCTGATTTCCACTCTGTTGTTTCATTTCAGCTGGTGTATCTAGACCATTTCTTCTTCTCCATCCTATGGAAACTATTCCTTCCCTCTGATCTTTACAGCCATCATTTGCTCTGCCCTTTCTAGTCCTACTTGACTCCTTTTCCAGCACTCTGGTGAATTCCATGCACCATCATAGGAGACAGATCCAAATTCATTTAAGGATCAGGACTTTGGAATATAATTTTGTTGCCTTTTTAATTCTATTAAAGGACTCTGTGTTCATAGTTTACCTTCCAGAAGGAGGAAAAAAAAAAAAAAACCACAAAGATTTGGGTTTTATTTTTATTTTTAATTAATTATTTAGAAGCAAAAAAAAAAACCCCAAACCCAAACACCCAAAAAAAACTAACCCCAACTTCTGTCTCGGCTGGATGGGTGTTTTCGCTGTCAGGCTAAAGCTGAATGCACAGCTCCAGGGCATCGCTCCAATATTTCAGTTCTTCAGCTAGGTGATACTTCTCGAGTGTTTGCACAAGAGATGCATCACGGAGTGGGGGAAGGAGGGGTGGAGAGGGAAGAGTCTGTCAGCAAGAGGCCCCATGCTAATCTTCTCCTTCAAGACGGGGCCCTTTTGGAAACCTGTTTTAATATTCATGGTCTTTAGGTAAATAGTCTCTGAGTCAGGCTGTCAGTTTCTGCAAATGTGGCTGTCTTGCTGAAGCTACTGCACATTTATCAGTGAGTAAACAGTGACAGGAGTAGGGGGATTAGAGAATTAAATTAGTGTGTAACCACTCTCCTTCTCAAGTTTTTGGCATTGCCTCGTGTGTGTTTTGTTCCAAGAAGTTTTTTGCGTTTTTTTTTTTAAATCTCTGTCTCTCCCTTCCTCTCTCTCTTCCTCTCACACACTCCCATATCACATACTTATTTGAAATCTCTGTGATTTTCCTCATTTTCCTTTTATTTAAATTGGGGGGGGTGTAGTTTATTTTCCTATTGAAAGGAGATCTTTAAAATAGCAATGAAGCAGGCTGTAGGAAAGGATCAGGAGATGCTTGCTGACGCTGACCAGCTCTGCTCTTTCCCTCCTGGTCCTTTGAAGTTTCTCTGGCTGGATTTCCCAATTGAACAGCTCTGTTCCAGTGAGAAGAGCTGGCACTTCCCATCTGCACCAGTCTTATTTTTTCCTCCTTTCTTTCCCTTCCCTCCCCACTCCCCACAGGGCATGACATAGACTCTGCCACCTGCCTTGCACTCATCAGGTTAGAAGCCAAATATGCAAGTGCCTTGGCAGCACCATGTTCTTGACATCCTTTGTTGCCATCCCCTGACACCGACACACAGACACGCAGTGGTCACCCCTTCCCCCATCCCATCTGTGAAAGGAGGAGACGATTTACTCTCTTCTGGCAGCTGAAGCCAGACCGATTGCAGAGGATGCCAATTAGGCCTCAGAGACACTAACCAGGTCACGTCCAGCGAATTTCCCACCGGCCGTTGCAGGGGTGTTCGTCCTGGTGTGGGTGCTGGGGGCTCCTGGGGAAAATGCACTCCTGATGTTTAAACAGCGAGAGCCCAATTAATCAGTGTCTTAAGGCACGGTGAACAATTTGGGGTGTCAGCATCGCAGGTAGCGCTTGCATCGGTCCCATAACGTCTGTCCCTGTGTCGTAGCACAAACTGAGCATATGTTGAGCATCCTCTCCTGTTTGCCATATCAAAGCCAGTCTATTGGGAGCACCACGGACATGGCACCGACTTCCAGGCTCCCTTCCCAGCTCAGAGCAGAAAAAAAAGTGGGAAGGAAGGAGAAAAGCAACCGCTTCCCTATGTATCTCCTTGCCTTGTGTTAGGCTGATACCCACTGGCATGTACGCTGCTACAGATGGGACAACAGTATCTTGTTGTGTATCCAGACTACAGAGTTTGACTTGTATTTGCGTCTGCTAGGTTCAGCCGGGTTCGCCGAGGTGGGTGGCGGGGAGCCAGTGCTGTAGCTCTTCGGATTTATTATTAACACCCAGCTCGAATCGATGCAGGCTCCTCTTACAAACCTCATAGTAAGCTTTCTCAGGCAAAGATTTCTTTACAAAGCAGAAACTCTGGCCCATTCTTTGACAGCTCTTACTTCAAACTTGGGGATTGACCGTGCTAGGACTGCTCTTGCATGCAAGTCATTTGGACTAAACCCTGTAAAAGCCGCTGCATATGGTAGTTTGTGCATGATCTGTCCTTTAGCTGTAAGGGCTGGTCCATTTTATGTTCTGTTGGAGGGCTGGGGTGGCAGATGGGGCAGTTAAATTTGGTGCTGATGGGCAGAGGGGAGAGGCTGCTGCAGATTTCCATGGGACCCCTGAAGTCCTTTACAAGGGGTAGGATGAGATGAACCTCTTCATCTGCCCCCACTTACCCTATAAATGTGAGCCTTTTAAAAATTGCTGGTGGACGTTTCTGCAGGGAAAGGGCATAGATGGAATAAGAACACAGGGCAAATAAATAGGTTTGCTTTGGCATTTCCATCCCTGTGAACACCTACCAAAGTGTTAAGAGCTGTGTAACAAGCCTCTGAACTAGACAGAAATCCCATTTTGGCAAATTTGCTATTGACCATGTGGACATCCCTGTGACATTTCCTACACCCCCTCTCCATCACCATCAATCTCCTGCAGGGCAGGTCATCACTGAGGGGGAGGAAAAGATGGTCCCACAGATGGCCTGAGTTCAGAGGGTCTGTAGGAACGAGACGACTCTCATTTCCAGATGTCAGTGGAAGAAATAAAATAAAATAAAATAAATTTAAATAAAATAAGATAAAGTGGAAGTCGCCGATGAAGCCCCCTCCCTCCACACCCTTGCTTGCACACACATTACCCTGATAATGACATCCACCCTTGGGGGCTTTACCATTTGGAAATTCCACAGTAGATGGAGAATGCAGCTGCTGCCCCCAAGCAAGCGCCCAGGCCAAACAAATGGACCTGCTGCCATGGTGTAAAGGCCTCTAAGCTGTGCATGTGCTCCCTGCCCAGGATCCGCTCCTCCTCATGACACATGGCACATCTCGCTAACAGCAAACATGCATAGATGCCATCCAGCTGGGATGGGAACAAGAGCAGATGCTCCTATTAAAAAGGCCGTAAGACTCAGTGCCCCTGTGCCCTGTTCAAAGGGAAAGTCCAAAGTGGCTTGTACAAACAGAGGCTCTTTTCCTTCTGTCACCTCCTCCTCCCTCGGGTTGAGTGCAATAATCAGCCATCCCCAAAGATATTTCTGCTTAGTTTCATGCTTTGTGGGACATCGTTCATTGTCACGAGTCTTGTCTATGTGTTTGTAATGGTTGAAGCTGCTGCCAGGATTTCCCATGCTGGGAAGTGGTTTTTTTGTTTGGTTGTTGGTTCTCTGAAAATGTCTTAGCTGGGCAAGGGTGGGATTTTTTTTGGGGGGGGGGGGGGGAGTCCCTGCTTTTACAGGAGATCAGTCATGGGTGCAAATTTGAACCTCAGCTATGGGCTTGACACAGAACAAGAACTTTCCAGTGGTATCAGAAGGAAATCCTTTATTCCTTGGCACAGGGAAGTGTCTCTCTGCGGGTGTTTTCGGAGAGGGAACTGAGATCAGGTGCATGGTGTGTCATCCCAGAAGACGTCTGCATTTCTCACGCACTCCCCTGGGCTTCCTAGGGAGGGACTGTGTCAACAAGACGGTGTTTTTTCTTTCCCTATCCACTCCCATAATGGCCCTAGGGAGGAATTACAGACTCCCAAAGCTCCAGATCTCCCAAGTGAGTATGGTCTCAGAGTCTGTTTTCCTCTTGTTAATGACCAGCCTTGCTACACTGGGAGGGAATGAGGTTGGGAGGATGCCCTGTCAGCTAGCACATACCTAATCAGGATTGAACTGTGCCCTCAAAAAAGGCTGAAGGTGCAGACAGCAGTCCTCCCTGTGAAATTCTTACCTCTCTTCAGGTCAGGGTGGAAGAGGAGGGTAGAAGAGGAGAGAGACAGAGCACCACTTCCCATTCTGCATCTGGCATTAGCTCTTCCACCCCCCTGCTTGTGGAGCAAGCAGCAAAGGAAGACTAGGAGCAAGGCTCTTCTTTGCAAATCGGTCTTTCTTTTGGAGATGGGAGGTGATAAAATCCCATTTTCCTCTCCCCTCAAAAACTTCCTCACTGCTCATGGTTATCTGAAGGTTAACCACAGCCCAGCCAGTCAGCCACTAAAACAAAACCAGAATGAAAAAGCCTGTGTGTAGTGCTGCAACCTGAAAAATAGTCTGGGACAGTGCTATAGCCCAGGGATGGATCTTAATGTGATGCACTTGAGAGAAAACAGACCTCTGGCATAACCAGCAATATGATTAAGGGGTTTCTTTGCTTCCAGTAATGCAATATTCCAGCCTAACACATGCAGGATTAATCAGCCTCTTCCTGTAGACTGGGAGTGGGACATGTGTGAGAAGTTACAGCCCTCGTTTAAACCCAACTGCAGAGGATTTTGCGTGGTTTTTGCTCGTTCTTCTCATCTGCAAAATGCCACTTTGGTGGTTTATATCAGTCGTAACAGCACCACATAATGTTTTTGGAGCCCAACTGGCCCTTATTTAGAGATCAGGAGGTAATGAAGGCACAGTGGAACGATATCGATGCGGCTGCTGAAAAATTTCAGCGCCGGATTGCAATTTGCCAGAGTGGGGGCCCCGGGGAGGGGATAACGGTGGGTTAACCCTTTCCTCCTCCTCCTCCTCCTCCTCACCCCAGCTACTCTCCAGTCCCTGGCACTCAGAGTGAGCTAGCGAGAAGCTTGGTGGTGGTATTGCAAAGAGACTATAAGGGGTGCCTTGACTTTTGGCTTGTCGCTCTTTCGCCATGTGGATCCAAGGGCAGTTTGCAGGTGATGCCCTCGGCGCCGGGGCTGAACCTGCCGGGTGCACCGGGCCAGCTCGGCTTGCCTTTAGTCCTCACTTAACTTCCTGGGATATTAGAGAGAGCAAAATGACCACCCTTGCAAAGCGAGGACTCCAGCTACTCAGGCTGATTGGATTAGCAGGAGCGATTGGATTAGCTGCTAATGAGTAGTTGTCACTTGAGCTGCTGCATACCTCACCGCATTACTAAGCCAACATCAACTGCCCTCTCTCTGCACACCTTCCCCTGCTTGAGCTCCATTTAACATCCTAAAGCACAGTTTAGCCAAAGCTAGCGGGTTTTGCGGTAGAGGGGGGATAAATGTGGGTGCGAAACTCAGTGCAGCTTTAGAGGGGTGCAGAAGACTGTACAGAACCGCAGGCTGAATGAAAGCCTTAGTAAGAAAAGGTAAACCAGAGCATGCCGTTGCATATTGCTGCGTATTGGACATTAATATGTTAGGAAGGAAACAATGTAATACACAGGAACTAGCACATTTCCTGGAGTTCTGGGGTTTGGGGAATCCTTTGGATTTTTTTATTGGATTTCTCAAAAGCTACATGAGCTGCCTAACCTCGTCTTTCCTGTAATTCAGCTCATTCTGACGGTTATTCAATTGAAAAAAAAAAAAAAATCCTTCCTCTAGCTAAAGGGGGAAATCAGCGGGTTGTATGTGTGAATTGTCAGAAGCCACGCACATGCGCTCACACACCCCCTCGTCTTTGCATAACGTACAAACACCTAAATCTGGTAATTAGCATGACAGATAAGATTAGGGGGAACTGTTAGGTAGATACAGTAGATAGATTCTTTTTTTCTTCTATAACTTTTTGCTCTTTCCACATTTCTAACGCTTTTTTTTTTCACAGTTTCAATATATTTTTTCACTCTGCCTCATTTTTCACCGTGCTAGGTTTTACTCTTTTACCTCCTTCCCCCACACTCTCTCTGCTCCTTTGTTCACTGACTGTCTTAATCAGAACACGAACTCAATAGCTTTAGAGATTGAACCAAAACGTTCAAACCCATGATGTTTTAGTGGCTTTGAAACTATGAAAAAAAAAAAAAATTGCCTCCACCTCCCCAGCTCATGAGCAAGTCTGGTAGATTTTGTAGCATACCAAGCCACAAAGCTCTTTTCCCAGCATTGTTCTGAATCAGTATTTATTAGGAAAAAAGGTTGCTTTTATTGTTTCTGTGCTGGCTCCACCCATAGAACTGAAATTCCACTATCCTATGCCTTTCCTCATGGCGAAAGTTGTACATAGAAAACTCTTGGATTTGTAGGTGTCCAGATGCCAAGTGATCAGGAGAAATACTAAGATAGGCAAATGGTGTGAGATTCCATCAGCTTCCAGAAAAAAACCCCTGGCCTCTCATCTCCTTTCCGAAATGAAGGACCACAGCTATAGCAAAACATCTTGCAAGGCAAACAGGTGGCCAATGTGTTGGCTGGACCAAAAAGGAGCGTAGGAAGTGTTGCAAGCCTGGTTATAATTATTTCCTTGCTCTTTCCTGCTTACCCTGTTTCACTTACGTATGGTTTGGTTTTCCAACCCTCCCTCTACCTGCTCAGCCTTGCACATTCATTTGGACCATACGTGTAGAGTGTGATAACGCAATCCTACTTACAAACACAGGATCCCTAGAAAGTGCAGGAACTTCTCCCTGGGGATCTGGGTGCTCAGTTGCTTTGTCATCTTCAGCCACTAATCTCTCCCACTTCTTGTTAAACTAAAGGAAAAAAGTCACATTTCAGTCATATCTTTTCCTTACCGGATTCGTGCACAAATTCCAGGTTTGCATGATTGCAGTGTTGAGGAAGAGGCCTTTGGTGCAAAGTGATAAGGGTTTGGCCCATATAGAGGGGAGCAAGGGAGGCAAGATAAGGTCAGGAGGGGGAACTGAGCATAAACACCACGGTTACTGTTTCTGAAGCACTATTTGCCCAGATTAATACAATTTGTGAAATGACAATCCCTGCGGTGGCTTTGTCCCTGCAAACGTTTGCTTTTCGGATTAAGCCTCATTTGATTTTATTTTCTATTTCCTTCCCTGAGAGCCCCGTGCCTGTCTCTGAGTCCTGCCGACAGAGACGGGGACTCTTTGTGCTGCTTATTCCTCACTGAGGTGGAACAGGGAGAATTGCATTTCTTTGCTTTTCCTCCTGCTGTCCTGTAAGAGAAGAGCAGATGGAGGGGGCTGGGGACAAGCCTTTTCTCACACAGGTATCAGTGGTCTTTACAGTCCTTTCTTCTAGGTTGTGGGAATTTGAAGAAAAGACCCTTATACCTATTGATTCTCTTTTTCCTGTATGCATATACATACACATACACACTGTATATATATATATATATATTTAAATGAAGCACCTCTAGGAAAGATAACTATATAAATATAAAAACATTTTAATCTCAGTCTGATAAAGTGACACATGGGAATTTGTTCTTACAAAGCAGCAGCCCAAATGAGTTCTTTGAAACTGTAAAAATATTCCTATGCCCCTCTCACATATCACTGTCCTTGTAAGATCTCCCTTCCCTTCTCCTTTCCCTATACAAACTCCTAGCCTGGATATACCCCATCTTGTGAAATAAATTCATCCCTCTATATGCATGTGTCGTGGTTTAACCCCAGCCAGCAGCTAAGCACCACGCAGCCACTCGCTCACTTCCCCACCACCCAGTGAGATGGGGGAGAGAAGTGAAAAAAAATAGAACTCGTGAGTTGAGATAAAAACAGTTTAATAGGACAGAAAGGAAGAAAATAATAATAATAATAATAATAATAATAATAATAATAATAATAGAATTGGAATATACAAAACAAGGGATGCACAATGCAATTGCTCACCACTCACCAACTGATGCCCAGTTAGTTCCCGAGCAGTGATCTGCCCCCCCGGCCAACTCTCCCCGGTTTATATACTGGGCATGATGTCACACGGTATGGAATACCCCTTTGGCCAGTCTGGGTCAGCTGCCCTGGCTGTGTCCCCTCCCAACTTGTTGTGCCCCTCCAGCCTTCTTGCTGGCTGGGCAGGAGAAGCTGAGAAGTCCTTGACTTAGAATAAGCACTACTTACTTTGCAACAACTAAAAACATCGGTGTGTTATCAACATTATTCTCATACTAAATCCAAAACTTAACACTATACCAGCTACTAGAAAGAAAATTAACTCTATCCCAGCTGAAACCAGGACATTATGCCTCCTATCCATCCCTATGTGTTTTCTTCTGCTTCATCTTTTGGGTGTCCCAAGTCTGACACACCATTTAAGACCAGTACCTATCCCGTTATTCCTATTTTTTTCCCCTGGCTAGCTAGATTCATCTTAGCTCAGGTCTCTTCCCATCAGGTTACCTTGCTTTCAGGCTGGAAGCCCTACAGTAGTAGGTAGTCAGAGAATCGCAGAGGATGACGGGGAAAGAAAAGGGGGGTTGCAGCCCTAGCGAGGCTGTGCCGCTTGGTACGAATCAGGGGGGAGGAGATACATAATAAAACTTCTAATCCATCCCCAAGCAGATCTTTTTCCTCTAGGAAGGACTTCAGGGACACTCATTCCTCTTGCCTTGGCTTTACCCGTGCCCGGAGGCCGATGCCACTTCCCTGCAGCCAGCACTGTTTCGCAGAGCTGTCTCGGGGAAGGCATCACGCTGCTGTGCCAGCGAGGCCGCTCGCCCCGAACCTCTGCCCCAGCGAGGCTGCTGGGAGCTGGCATCCAGGGCACAGGGCTCCGAGGAGGGAGGAGAGAGCCGGGCGGCGATTTCTGCCCCATTAACTCCCCTCTCCCCGCAGTGAGGGTTTACGTAAGAGGGGATGGCGTGTGCCTGCGCAGGGCGCAGGATGGGGAGGACATCTGGACTCCTCTGCCTCTCGAGCGGTGTTGTTTTGAACAATGTAACCAGGTAAATGCCTTGATAGACTAGACCACATCGCCAAGATAGCATTACTAATTTGATTATGTCGCTGTGACATTATTAACCCACTCAACCATCCTTTGGATGCTTCGCTGCATCCTGAACTTGTGCTACTTTTCCTTCCCCATGACAGGCTAAGGGTTCTTTCTCCCTAATCTATTGTTCTACACGACTACTACTTTACACAATAATTTCTTATAATGCTCAACTTTCCTAACAGCTAGCTAGCTCTCTGGCTTTTTCTTTTATATTTCTGCCCGTCTGCCTCTTTCTGTCTTTCTCTGCCTGTCTAATCATACTCTCTTCTATAATAATCACATAAAACGTTTCTTTCTTATTTTGTAACCATATACATAGTGTATGTTCTTGAAGAATAGCCCAGTGCCTCTTCCACTCTTTTTTTAAAAAAATAAACCTCTGAATGTATTTTACTTGAAATCAGCATTGGATAAAAGACAAATGCTTTAACTTTCCCACTCAAAGGTGTGCTCTCTAATCTCTGAGCTGTGGAGATATACACGTCTGGCTCCCCTTTCTTCTGCTCCATATATTCTTTCTGTCTTTTCTCACCAATTTGACAGTGTTAGGAGGTAGAGGGTGCGACTCTCTCCCCTCTCCTACAGTGTAGCTTATAGCCTGGTGGAAAGGAACTTTTCCCAGAGGTAGAGTTTTGAGTCCCTTCGAGCCAAGAAAGGGACTCAGCCGAAATCTCCCATACAAGGGTGATCGTCTCATCCTTGTAATGGCGAAGCTGTTTCAGCCTGAAGCAGACGATACCCTACCAGAAAGGTCTCCCCATGCTGTGTGTAGCAAAGGGGTAGCCACTAAAGAGAAGGCTCTCAGGCAGCCTGGATCCGCAGCCTCAGTAATTGTGTTGTGCCTACGTCTGCTTTCTCTTCGGGTGTAAGCTGTTATGTGCCCTGGTGCGGTTTTTGAAAGCCGTGGTGTACACATGGAAGTAAGCGTCACTCGAGATAGTGAGACTCAAAAGCATTTTTAAGTCTGTGCTAAATCAGGACCTCACAGTGTTCCTGGGAGGGGATTTCTTCTCTAAGGCGTTGAGCAGAGCTGTCTCTTCGTATCACAGGAATAACCGTGATATTGGGCTCTTAGTGTTAGAAATGCCTTCCTCTTTTAGTTATGCCAAGGAATCATTTTACTGGGATCTCAGCTCCCCAGACATCTCCCTTTTGCTCTGTTTCTCTACTTCACATCTATGTTTTGCAGCAGCAGTAGCAATACTGTAGCAATAGCAGTAGTAGCACAGGGTCTGGGATTCCACATAAGGACCTGGATTCTCCTGCATTTCGGGGGGGGGTGTCACAGACTGAACAATACACTCCTTCTGCAGTAGTTCCCTATGGCTTTTGTGTATTGCAGTTGGTCTTCTGGTGTCCTGCAGTATGTTTTCCCTGTGCTTGAGTGTTTCTTTTCTCTTGCCCATCCTGTGTTGTCTCTCTAGTGCCCTAGTGCCCTCATGCCTATGGCATGAGATCTCAGTGCCTTTCCCTTAACAGGGGCATTGGCACGCTCCCTCTGCTCAACCTCAGCCACCTATTCTCATGACCCATTTCACAAACCGATCTCTTGGAAGCTGGTGCCACTTCGCTGCGTCTGGTTGGGACTGGGCAGGAGGTTCGAGGGAGGCTGAAGGGAGGGGGAGAGAGCAGGGCATGCTCGCACACGTGGCAGATGGGCAGATTCTGCTGCTTTTCTGTATGGACTAAGGATAACCTCACCCCAAAGTGTTTATAGCTTTCCTGTAAGGGCAAAACTCTGTGTTACTGCTTGAGCGGAACAGCTTAGTACCGTTAAAAGGTGGCAGAGGCTGGGACCTCTATGGAGACACATGCTATGTCCCCTGCATGGCATTATCTCTGCTGCTTATCTGGGCAAAATCAGCTCACTGAATTGACAGAAATTAACAGGACAACTGGAGGAAAAAAAAAAAAAAAAAAAAGGAAAAAGAGGGAATAGCTCTTTATAGGACTAACAGGTTGAACCACCTCTGTGTCTTACAAGCACCAAAACTGATTTAGGTGAGGGTGGCAGGACCACATAGCCACGGGGAGGTTGGCGGGGATGGGAACTGGCCTTGCCCGGTGGCAGCAGGGAGCTGTTACACAGGCTGAGCCCCAGTGCACAGCTGCACTCTAAAACGGAGAGGTTCAGGCATGAGAAAGCAAGCAAAGGAACAGCACTGTGGCACAGGCTGCCATGAAAAATAGCACCTCAGTACACAGACAGCCTCACCCCTGCGCTCTTTTCTGCCTTTAAGCTTTCGGGAGCTTTATGTTTAAGGAAATGCAGCACTGAAATGATCCCTGACTGGAGCACAATGCAAATATGAAACAAGGATGACTAATATTAAAATGAAGCTGGACAAAGCACCGACAAAGTAATCCAAGAGGGAATAATCTCACATCAATTCCTTGGAGCCCCAATGCGGCAACTTATTAGCTCTTTTATAGCCAGGATAAAAAAAAAAAAAAAAAGAAAAGGAAAAAAAAAATCAAAGATTCCCTTAGCCAATTTGACTAAGAAATAATTTAATAATAGTAAAAAATATAAACATAGTGGTAGGAGTAATAAAAATAACAATACTAAGATGACTTCTAATAAAAATGGGAAATAGTTTCTTCACACACTCCTTGAAACAGCATTGCATATAAACCAGCAACATTTGTACCTTTGCATCTCTTTGTTCACTAGCAGCCACCAAGAAAAGTACCTGCCCTCACTGACCATAAGGAAGAGAAAGGAGACGCTGGAGAGGTCTGGTGATCCCAGCTGTTATTTCAAATCGCTGATTTCTGAAGCGTGTTCAGCCTGAGCTCTGTCTCATTTGCAGGATGCTCTGAGGAATCAGCCTTAATGCATTCCTTGGCCTGGCCCGTAACAATGCACGATGTGAAATAAAGGGAACTTTATATTATTTACAAAAATAAGCTAGTCTGTCTCAGGTATTGGTGAGCACCTCAGTTGTTTTTGCGGGTGCTGCATTCTCTGCCGAGATGCAGGGAAAGTCAGCAACAGGGGTTGGATTTTTTTTCACCCTTATTTTTCCCCCTCGGTGATGATAAGTGCTACAGGATCAGGCTGAATGTTACTTGTCCCCCCTCCCCACTCTCTCTGCTGCAGTGGACTGTGACTGTCCAAAACCAGCTGTATGTGCCCCCCCTCCCCGCAACGTTCATGCACATGTAAATCACACGGTCCACAGAAACACGAAACATGGGAGCGCTGATGCACACACGCTGCCTGCTGCAGCGCAGAGCCAAGGCAGCACGGCTGTGTCCAGGATGGCCACGCAAGCAGGGGCTGTTTGCCTGAATAATTCACACCCCGCCACAACACAGACACGCTCCTGCTTCGTGCCATGAAGCCCGCAAGCCATGAGGGATGCCCACGCACACGCAACGCACTTTGACAGCTACGCAGCTTGCCACAGCGCGACAAAAATAATACACGCTGCACCGACAACCCTTTCCCGAGACAACTTTCCGTTGAAAGCGTTTGCTATTTCACAGACAGGCAGCCACAGTACAGACATACCACCGCACCACGCACATGTGTACTTCAGCCGTGTAACCTTGAAATGTTCACGTAACCTCTGCGTGTGCACACTATTTGCACAGCGTGCACGTCTCCACACCCTACGCATCCCTTGCTCATCTTTTCCTTTAGTCCATCAAGCCCCACACTAATCCACAACATGCCTGCACATACTTATATCTGCAGCACACGCTGTGGTCAAACCGGCGGTTTATATCATACCCACAACCTCAAGGGACTGATGTACCACACACCCCCTCAAAACCAACACAAGCACAACCACATACACCTATGAATAAGGGAAGAAAATTAAAAAAAAAAAAAAAAAGCAGTGCGTTCAGAGGAAAATAACACTAACAAAGGCTAGATGAAGAGGTATGTGCTCTCCTCTGCTTCCTGAAGGGCTTTCATCTGAAATCTTGGAAATGTTAATAAGAGTTAACCAGGTGAGACCGTCAACAGAAGGGACAGTGGCTGTGTTGGAAGCTGCTCCGAAACACCTGTCCCCTCTTACAGTGAGCACCGTTCGGCTGCTCGTAATTCCTCCTCCACCGGCGAGGAGAAAAACAGATTCCAGCACAGATTTTCCGTTTAATTGCTCTATAATGCCATCTTGTGGCTTTTTGACTCATGAAGTCGGTTGTTACATTCAGCCCCAAATGAGGTGATTACTCTGTAAAGACGGAGATGTAGAGGGAAAGGGAAAAGGAAAAGGAGAAGGTTATGAGCATCTACCCATGTATCAGGGGCAAGGATGGCTATGGGTGGTGGGTTTCTCCCCCTACAATAATTTAAATTGTAAAGGGACCCAAGTAATGGTCTGAAACCACCTGCATTCAGCTAAGCTCAGCAGACTTCTCCAAAACATTTTTCACATCACTTCTAGTACCAGGTGATATGTTAAAAAAAATTATTATTATTTAGCAGAAGATCAAGCTCAGATAATTCAACTCTTTAGTGAGATGGGAGTGTAGAGAGATCTCTCTTCCGAAGAAGAAATGGAAGCGGTGGTGTTTGATTTTATTTCGTATGTGGCAGGACTGGTGCTATCGTGGGAGTTTCAAAACAGGTGGCAGTTGGAGAGGAAGCGTGCTCAGAGCGTGCTGGCCACCGTTGTGAAAGATGAAAGAGTTGGGGGGGGGGCCTGCAGGAGATCTGAAACGCTGGACAAGCCAGACAGCACACACAGATTTCTTTGTTAATGCTAGGTATGCAGTGAAGTGAGGAAAAAAATACGAGTAAGGAAATGAACATGGCAAGAAATCACTCCAGTCATTGGCTTCAGGATCTGTTCAGCTGATTGTTGAGGCCAAATGCTGAACAGAAGCACTCAGCTATAGGGAGGTTTGTGCCAGGGGCCCTCTACGTGTGATTGTGGTGTGTTTTGTGAATCAAGGTAAAGGTACCCCAGATTTACATTTTTCATGCTGTTTCAAAAATTCACCCCTCACTTCCAAACTAAAAGCAAGAACCGGAGTCTGTTGTCAGATTCAACACAAGGACACCAAGAGGGGAATACACTTGCCATACCTGAGATGCTTCCTTACCCTAAAAAAACTCCACTACTGTCAGAAGTGTGATTTAATCCTGTTAACTCCTAGCAAAAGCAGGAAGGCGGGACTTCATCCTGGGCTGGAAAAAGTACCAATACCTTTGGGACCACGTGTGCTGGCTCCCTTTATGGCTCAGTTAACTTGTGCGTGTGCTGGGATGCACTGCTGGGATCCATCACTGTCTGCACCATGGATCCACCCTGTGCCAAAGGCACACATGGGTTTTTGTAAAAACAGTCGCTGTGCTTTTGTTAAAGAGAGGTACACGGAACACAAAAGCTTCTCCATCACCTACCACCATTTCCCATTAGTTTTGGCAAGTGAAACCTGACATAAGCAATGGGGTTTTTTATGAGATTTAAGGCCGCAATGGTAGCAGAAATAACCATGTAGCAAGTTGGCTTTATTCAAGGGGAAAGGAGTCTTGAAAGGTGGCATCTGAGACAAATTCAAGGAAAAGAGTATCAAGAGAATCTTCCCGAATAAGTCTCTGCTTCTTCGTTATTTAAACCAACCCCTTGATTCATCTCTGTTAATTACAGGAATATTGGATGAAAATAGATTAATTAAAGAGAGAAGAGAAACACTGTAGTCTTTAGGCTTTAAGTTCAAATTAACAGGGAAGACGCAGTTCTTCGCTATCATGACATAAACCAGGAAGTGCTGCATTAGTTTCAAAGGAAAGTATCTGGATTTTTATGGCAGTGGTTGTGAGCAGTTTTCATCAAGGTAAATTTTTATTAACTGATTGTTGCAAGAATTGTCCCATTTGACCTGCAGTGGACTCGGTGCACCTTCTCATTCAGTCATATCCGTTTGTGTCAGATAACCTTCATACAAGTGTCCTGTTGCACCTAAAAACAGTTAGGGTTTTGCTGTTGATAATTTTTTTATTTATATATTTTTTTAATTCATCTCACCTAACTTTAACCACCTACAGTGTAAATGTCTCTGTCTCAGATAGTTACCTTGGGCTTTTACAGCAAGGGGAGAAAAATAGGTGTTTCTGGACTGTGATTCATCTGGTCTATTTTGGATGCCTCGTTAGGGTGAGATGATTCATAAGTGATGCTTAATTCTCTCCATTGAGTAGAAGGGGCCTGGCTCAGTTATAGGCATCTGCATTTGTTCAGATCACTCCCATTCTTTGTTCTGTTTTGGAAGGCTTTTCCACATCTCTGTCTCCTCTTCATTTCTAGCCTAAATTTAATCAAGGCCAGTCCATACCCATTAGTTTAAAGAGAGATATTCTCATTCATTTGGGGCAGCCAAGGAGCTCCAGGCTGCTGTCAGCCTTTGTCAGCTTTGGGGCAGGTCAAGAGAGAAATGTTAGCAAGCGTTTCTGAGAGGCAACGACAAAGGATAGGTGAGGTTTCCTGTGTGCTACGTGTCAATATAACCTCATGCAACGTTTTATTGCCCAGGTTAGGTAATTTGCTGTAAAAAAGACCACGAGGTGGGGGACGTCATCCACTGTGTCTAAATGGGGAAAAAATGTGATGCGCCTCATACAGAAGAGTTAACTTCAGGACACAGGGGTTGTTTTATAAACAGTTCTGTTTTCTCATTGGGTGCAAACCTGGCTTTCCCTAGCAAGCTACCTGTGAATTACCTATGAACCAGCCAAAAAGCCTATTTACCACCTGTACCTAAACATGTGGCAGGGAGTTTGGCACCTCTCCAGTGAGAACAAACATGAAGGACAAAATCATTTATAGGGTAGCTCTAGTCAGAGCTGTCTTGGTCTCTTGTTTGCAGCTGAGAGATTATACGGTGTTGAAACCAAACACAGGCTGGGAAGTAATAGGCCTTGTTATCAGCAGCAGCAGAAGAAAGGGTTTTGTTGTTGTTGTTGTTGGGTTGGGGGTTTTTTTAAGTGTATTTCTCATGTAGATCTTACTATAGGATTTATTGGGAAACTGCTCAATCCTTCAAATTAAACGCAAGATAAACCAAAACACTGTTCAACTGGAATAAAATAAAATACCATCCATTAAATAGTCCGAATCTAGTTTAGTATTTCTTTTCATTCAAAACCAGGCCTAGCATCACAGCCCAGCACACTGAAGCTGTCTGGTACAGCCACAGTAACTATAAATGCTCCATTGCACTGGGTTATAAATGCTCCTTTACAAGGTGGAAGATGGGGTTGTTCTCTGTGCTTTATCTAATCCTTCTCCCTGTGGTGTGCCTGCCAGCTGCAATACTGGCTGTTAGTAAATATGGGAGTGACTTTGTCCTTTTAGGTACCTTGTCCGTGAGGTCCTAGGAATGGCAAACAAACTCCTGCCTTCGCTACTGCAGAGTTATCAGGCAATGCAGAAATGGTGCCTTTATTTCTGATCAATTTGTGGAGGCAGAGGAGGGAGAACTGTGCAGAAGCCTTTCTTGGCACATGAAGCTTCCGGACACTTGACTCCAGGCTCTTCTTGACCACCATAGGGTGGTCGTTCCTGGTATTTGTAGGTGCATAGTTTTGCGTCCTAAAGCCTAAGTGCTGCTTGCCTTTATGGCTGCTTCAGTTTGTACAGCTACAGCTGTCACCCAGTCCCCCTTGCTGATCTCCCGTGCAGTCAATCCGTTCATTGAAAGGAGTCTTGCATTGTAAGCTGTGCATTACTGCACTTAAATTCCACATTTCTGTTGTGGTTCCTCCTTTCCTGCAATGAGCAGGGTAAAAAAGGAGGCATTCCACAGGTGAAAGGACACACATAAAGCCTTTGCTGATTTTTTTAAACTGTGAGATAGAAAGGGATAGAGGAAAGTGTATCACTTAGCCCTGCCCTATGTGTTGGCACCTTGCTGCATTCTCAAAGAATTTTGGACTTGGTACTAGGAATATAGATTCAAAGTGGAGGTCTAATTTGGTTAGTCAGCACTATGAGGAAGCAGTTAGCCTTGAGGAATGGTGGAGGACAGCACAGATTTCTGATGGATCTGGCTGCAGCAGCAGGGTATCAGGTAGGTTTTTATTGTAGGATGCTGGTAGGATTGCCAGACAGTTTGATTAAGTCAGACTGATCCCGATTTGATTCATCCAGGTGAGCAAGTAAAATGGTTTAGCCCAATTTTAAGGACATATCATCCGGCACGCTTAGCCCAGGACACGCTGTCTGTGCCAACCCGGACTTGCAGAAGGGACATGGTAGGGCTGCTGGCTTTCCCGGATGACTCATGTTCTCAGAGAGAGCACCTCTTTAGGGGCTGATATGAATAATAAAGACATGGACCCTGCAAAGGCAGCATCCTGAGGGTGTTTTCCTTTTTTGACACTGCTCTGGAAGTGCAGGATGTTCCCTTCATACCCTGAAGAGCACTGACTGTTTCACCCCCTCCTTCTTCCCTCTTAAATTTGTTCTCCTCCCCACTTACTGCATTTAGCATCCTGTGAAGTAGGTACTCCAGCACTGCCAATGAAATAAACTGCCTGCCACCTGCCTACCTATCTGCAGGTCCATTTTTTTTCCCTTCTCCCTGCTGTAAATATGTTGGCCAGAATCAGAGCTGGCCCCTACCATCTGCATCAGGTTGTAATTCAGCATTGCCCAGGCTTGTTGCAGTGAGGGCTTCTGGCTTAGGGCTGAGAAGAACAATAAGTCTGAGCTCCAGAGGAAGAAATGTGAATCAGGGTATCAGATATTCCTCTGCTTTTCTGGAACCTGGGGCATGAAGAAAAAAGTTGGCAGGAGGTAGCTGGCTTGACTGGACAGAATTAGTAAAGCAACAGCTACACAGCTAAATCAAACAGGCCAGGACCTGTTCTCTAGATCCAAGGGCAAGCGACACAAAACAAAGCTCATCCATGTGGCTAAACTCTCTTCCTCCCAAAACAAAGCGGCCTCATCCACTCATCCAGACTTCATCTGGAACCATTTCCCGTCTGAGTTATCCCCCGTATCAAAGCATTGTGTGGGAGAGCACTAGTTGGCATCAACTAAAATCATGCCAAGGATCATGCTAACAATAAAACTGGTTGGGTGGTCTCAGTGCAGTGCCTAAACCCATGCCCAGACCTATTTAGTCTACTGCTGGAGCTGTGGCATCGGACACCAGACACCTTGGGAGAGGCTTTGTCTTAGAGCCAACATCACCAGCTTTGCTCCTGTTCTACTGAGAGTAAAGTCCAGACTACTCAAATGTCTGTGCAGTCCCAGAATGCCCAGACAAAAATCTTGTGAGTCTAACATTTCCCATTAGCTCGTTAGATTGTTTTGAAATGCTTGTGTGGGTTCAGAATGAAGAGCTATTGGGGTAAAGTTTGAAGACCCATCAAATTCTCCAGGACTAAGAGGCAAAGTCTGCAGGGACCTGTGACTCCACACTTCTCTGGAGTTTAAAACCATCAGCTCTGCTCTGTCCTTTTCAGGAGAATTTAGCCCAGAGGCTTGTCATGCTAAGTCAGCCTTTGTCTGTGAGATCATGCCTCCTTTTAGAGCACAACAAGGAATATCTTTAGCAAACCACGTGGGATTCACTTTTTCTCCACCTTCATTTCATATTCCAGCACTGTGATTAAATTAATTTTCCTATGATAGACACCTCTTTGCTTCTTCTGTGCAGTATACCTATTTCATTGTACAATAGTATTATTTGCCAGCTTGAATCACACTGGGGTTGCTTATGTAAGCCACACAAATACAGGGCGAATCCGTTGTCTATTTGTAAGCAGCTGGACCAGTAAGAAGTAAGGTACAGCTGCATGCAGCTCACCTGATCTCAGATGCAGGCTGCTATATCTAAGCAAGTCACCCCACACTCCCTTTAGAGCTAGTAGGGGATTCATCTGACTTAGATGTCCACCATAAGATGAGACAAATCACAAGCTAGAACTGCGTGTTTGCATCCATTGACTCCAAAGGGAGTCTTGGGTGGCTCTTTCTGATGGAGACGTCTGTGTCACAGATACCTCCTTTCATTCAGATGAATCCCACTATCACAGCGTAAGCTAATAAGATGCAATTTTACAGCTCAAGATGAACGAAAGATCTGACACTGTTCTTCTCCTGCATGCAGAAATGGTGGCAGATGCCAAGCAGCTTCCTCAGAAAGTCTTACCTGGCAGGACTAACCACGAGAAAAATAGAGTAGGAATCAAGGTGTGCTTTTTTGTGTGTGTAAGTGACTTCTCCAACCAGAGTTCCTCAGAACTCCTGTGTTGCTCTGAGCCAGCCTGATTTCCAAGGGCTGCCTGCTGCCGAAGCAGACATCTCTGCCCGTTGTCGCCCATGGGGGACTTCACTCATTCAGTAGAGTAACAAGCGAAAAACCACTCAAGTAGGAATGGTCTAGTGAATGTGAGGAGCAGAGCAGAGGGGTACTTAGGTGCTTACAAGCCACACAGGGAGCATAGGATTTATTGAGCTGTGCTCCGAATCAGGGGTGGAGCACCAATGAGGGATACAGGGTTATACAGGGTTACCCCTGTAAGGTGCCACAGTGACATGTTAACGGCCTCCCTTTACAGTGGCTGAAGAACAAGTAAGTAATGGATTTGGCCTCCCTCAGCTGCTCTACTGAAGGTCACCATGCCCAGAATCTATACTCTGCTGAGCATGGGACACTGTCCTTCAGGCCTGATTACACAGACTGAATTCCCCTCAGACAAAAGCTTCAAGATGACCTGCTTTGCAGTAGCTTCAGAAAAATGAGAATAACCTTAGGCCAGTAAGACACCACCTGAGACTGAGGCTGTAGTACAGATACTAATATTGAGTCAAGCTTAGCTCAGTTTCGTCCTAGTCCATTGTGGGGACAGCTGAGATTTTGCAGGAATGTTACATCGGTCTGTCCAAGACCTTTCTGAGATGACATGCCAGGGAATGTTCTTCTTAGAAGGCAGGGCTGAAATCTGAAACACATAGCTGTGGATCTGCATGCTTTTGCGGCACTTGTGCTTCTCTGTAGGGCCACCTTTGCTCCTTCCCAGAGACACACACAGAGCTAGCAGCGGGCTTGCTAGTACTTTGCTGTGTGCATTATCTCATTTTTCTCCTTATTTGCTTTTCCTCCGTTGTTCTATTTCTCTTTCCCTCATTTTTTTCTTCTTCTTTTTTCTGTTTTTCCCCCTTTCCTTCTCTTTCTCCTTCTGGTTGATTCTCCCTGTCCATTCCTTCATTCATTCTTTCCTCACTTCTCTCATTTATTTGTTTAGAGCAAATTTTCAAATCTATAAACCCATTACAGCAAAGAGACTATGTTGAGGCAGCCTCTGAGCCTGCAGATGTGGTGGGTCCTGGATTCCAATAACAGAACTTATTTGGAAAAAAACATTATCTGTAATGTGGAAATGGTTTGGCTTGAGGGTAAAATTTATCATCATTACCCTAATATCATCTCAAGCCTCAGCTCTGGCAGCAGCTAAAGAAAACACCAAGGCTTAATTCAGTCAGTGCAAGGAAAGAGAGACAGAGGATGGAAAATATGATTTATGATGGAAATCAATGCAATCATAATACTTTATGCTTGTAAAATTGGGCTGTTCCAACAGTGCTCACGGATTGCATAGGCAGCTTTCCACCAAAAAAATCATGGTAAGATAGAACGCAGTAGTATGACGGTGCAGCTGGCACAAAAGGGACCATATTCAGGGTTTGGGGTGGGAATGGGAACAGGTTTTGTTTTGCTGGGGTTTTGTTTTCCTTCCTTCTCCAGGGATCAGGCAACATCATTTACCCGAGGTCTATCTTCATAGGACAATAGAAAGACGCTGTCCTGCAGCTCCCAGAGGGTGGAGGAAGGGGGAAAGGGAAGGGAAGGATAACAATCTGGAATACGAAAGGAGCGCTGACTAGTTCTCCAAGTAAATGGCAAGATCCTGGCAGGAGCAGTATCCCCAGTGTAAAAGTGAAAGCAACAATGTGACTCATTCCTCTGCAGTGCGGAGTACCTCTCAGAGACCAGCTGAAGTATATTTACAAAAATTTGAATCAGGCTATTCACCTCAGCTAAAGACAGGCAACAGTGATAAGGCTTGGGAGGTTTGTTTCTAACGCAGAAAACTAAAAAGCATCTGAACTTTCAGATTTGACCAAATCATGACTCCTTTCATCCAATAAATAAAATAAAAAATGCAGAGATCATGAACAAACTGCTGATGTAAAGTTGAGTTAGTTCATCTGTAGTGTAAAGAACATGCCTTGTCAAAATGCTATATGCAATTTCCCTGAACAATGCTTGAAGGATGTTTTGCACTTTGATTGTATGGGTGAAAATATACCCCTGCAGCATTGCCTGCCTCTGGAGAAGCAGGACAGGTTAGCATCCCCAGCAGCCAGGATGAGGAAATACAGTTATTCTTAGGGAATGCAAAGAAAACCACTTATTTATTCATATCATTCCATCAAAGGTGAAGCACTTGTTACCCAGGACTTGCAATTCAATGTAAGCTATGTCCAAAAGGTGATCAAAAGTAAGCATTTGCAATATTCTTTTTTTAATGGAAAATATCTTTCCAAACAAACCTATCTTTGGTAAGATGCTTTTGAAATTCTTTTGATACCTCCTGATTTCCGGAGAAAGCTGTGTGTCTAAAATTGGAAAAATACTTTTTGTGCATTCCTCCTTAAAAATAACAAAAATTTCCAGGTATCAATTTATGATTCCTCCCCTTTTCCCCTCCTACTCCTCGGGGAGAGTGGATGCATACAGTGATTTAGATCTATAGCCCATGCAGATTATGAACCTGTGACATGACAGATTTTGACCCTGGTAGTCCTGGGCTGGAGAATCGTATCTCACAATGCCGATATCCCTCAAGAAGTGAGCAGATACATAAAGCAAGCTCTTTCTTCCTCTTAGCCCAGCTACCCTGTTTCCCAAAGAAGATGCTGTTGAGGGCTGCCACAGAGGCATACTCTGTACTGTGCAGTTCTGAGCACCACGCTTATACAGAAAGAGGGGACACGCCAGAGCGCACCCCTCACTAGACACCCGAAAACCCAAATGAGGTCGGGGCTCACGGTACAAACCCTTAGGAACCCAGGCTTCATTGTCTTCAGAGCTCACAGAAAGTTTTTTCTGTAAGTGCCGTGGCTGGCCAGAAAAGGCAGAATCTCCCTGTTCCTTTCCAGCTCTGAGTAACTCCACGAGGGTTACACGGTGCCTACCAACACTTCCTACCTAGAACCAGCCGCGAGGAAATGTTGCTTAGGATGACCCCGTCCCTGAATTTTCATCAGGCAAGCTGAAGTGTAGGTATTGTCACGGGGGGCTCCCAAAAGACTCAGCTGCAGGCAGGTTTGCGTTCTCAGGACCATCACAATGAAAGGTGAGCAGTGCACAGAAGTCATACAGAGCATCTCCCACTTCCAGGGCCAGAGCTAGGCTTACCAAGGACTTTGCCTTGTGCTGGCGGAGACATCCCTATCTGTAACTTCAAATGCTTAAAGCTTCCAAGCACTACACTCTTTGCAGGAATGGATAAAGAAGTAAAAGAATAAGGGAGCTTTTACTCTATTCTCCATCTCATCCCCCTGGTACCTACAAGGACATTGACAGATGAGGCTCTGTGGTGCCAGAGAACTGGTGTCCCTTTCTAAGATGAGGTCTTCAAATGAGACCAATAGGAGGCTGGTTTATGGCAGACATTGTGTCTTACTCTTTTGGACACCCTGTTATACCCTGTCATACCCTGTCAGGATCTGGCTGTCATTTTCCTCACCTCCCAGCCTAAAGCTCACTAACTAGTCCTCTTCTATGTCCCCTCCCCTGCATCCACAACTTTCCACCACTATCCCACACGTACGTACACACACACACACTACAAACACCCGTTTCCCAGAGATCTAGTTTGTGAAGCAGGGTGTTATCTGATGAACTAATTTACCTGATGGATTAACAAATGGCTCTACCACCTTCTGTAATTCTATCACATTGTCCCCGCACTCCTTCTTGCTTCTGGAAAAGTTTGACAGCGGTAGCAAGGGACTGGAGAGCAAAAGGTCCACTGAACGAAACCGAATTAAAAGTCTTAGACATTTGTGGTGTCAGTGTTGGACAGCCATCTGTCCCTCATTTGAAAGCGCTGTTACTGTCTGCCATACCTAATGTTGCTTGTCCCAGACAAATGTTAAGATGCTGTGTGGACTAGGTTGATGTACAGGGCCTTGCTTTGCAAACCTGTCCTTTATTTTAAAGACAGAAGGAAAGATATTCTTCGGGTTTGTCTTCTAGTACATTACTGAGATAGAAGAGTTACACTTGACATTAACTCCTTTTGCTGTCTAGGACTGTTAGCACAACATAAACCTTCTTCTTTACCTCACACCACTCTCTATCTGCATACTGCCTAAAGTACAGAAACATCCAGACCAGATATGACAGTATTCCCTCTTCACACATATATGTCCTCTCTACAAATATGTATATATACATATGCATATGTATATAAAATGACTTAAAATATGCTAGACTGATACATATGCATGCTCTCACACATGCACACACATCCTTCACACGCATATGTGATGAAATTTTTCATGAGACCAATGTGCTGGGAGCAAAAAAAGAACAAGAAAAATCTTGTTTGCTGCTAAATTCCTAAGCGTACTATCCATCCAAAAGTAGAAGAAATAGGTCTTTAACGACCTGATAGGTCTGAAAATTTCCTCCACTAACAATGAAATATCAATTTAGAAAGAGAAAATCTTCAAGGGCTGGTAAGGGAAGCACAAAGGGATATCATTTACGTTCTCTAATATCTTCCTTATTTAAAAAAAAACCCTGATTATCCATCTCCTTCCAGACTTATTTTTCTGTATGATCATTGAATTGGCAGAAGAACCACAGGTTTTGTGCAGGAGATGCGGAAAAGCAGATTGTCTTTGCTAGTGTGCTTGAGAACTGTCTTCTGCTACTCATGATAAAGTTTCTTGGTCTATGATGATATTGAAACCAAGAGATATCAAAAGCTAAGAGAAATGGCTATAATCAACCCAGCTGGAAATACTGTAGGGCTGTTGCTGGAAACTGGAAAATACATGTTGCAGAGTCATTTACTAGTAGTCATTGTTTTTTTCTTCAGAGGACTTACTATACTTCTAAAAACTTGTCCAGACACAAATCAGAATCAGGGCAGGAATTAGTGGGGATGTTTTATGGTCTTTACTTTGTAAAAAGTCAAACTATGTAGATCCAGTTAATTTGACAAGTCAGTGCCATTGGTCAAACCACATTCTTGATAAATAAATGCCCACATCGTATAACCATCACCACATTCAGCCTTCAACAGTGAGTCTTGTTTACTTCTAAGCACAATGGTTAAGACTGAATGTTCAGAGAAACTGTTACATCTTTACGTCTTTGGAGGTTAATATTCAGTTATACCAGAAAGGGGAGAAACATGAAGGTCTTATTGGTCAATAGAAGACCACAGATGCTGTCAGTCTAGCATGGTTCTCTACTGAAGTCATAAAAATAGAGCTGATTTGAGTGGTTAATATTTCATTTTATATCACTTCAGTTTTTAAAATTATTTCACAGCAGCTCAGGAATCGCTATCAGTGAAACCAGAGATAAGGTGCCTCTTGCTACCACTACTGCTCTCGCAGGAACCTCTTGGGGAGGAAGCAGCAGCGGCGACATGGCTGAGCAAAGTGGGGAGTGACAATGTTTGGAGGAGATTTTCTCGGGAGGGGGTGTTTGTTTTTTTGTTGGTATAGACAGGAAGCTTAAGATGTTATCTGCGGGCTACATTGTGTGCCATTTTAAACACAGTGCTCTTAATAAATACCGACAGCAAATCAGGACAAGAACAGACGCAAGTTGTTTCAGGCGACTTCTGTCAAGTGAACAGTAATGCGCCAGGATTAGTGGCAATCCTCTCCATATTGCAGAGAGCAAGTCGCCTGCAGATGAAGTGCTCCAGGCATTGCAGTGGGTTTATCAAGGGGTCCTTGATATTCTGGAGCAGACGTGCAGGCTGCAACATTATCAGTAGCTTTTCAATTCAGCCATCTCCTGCTGAAAATTGGGTGGCAGTAGTGGTGGGAGTGGGAGGCAGTTGATTTTAATTCCAGAAGCATCCTAAGGAACCCACATCCTAGTGGTTCCCAGACTGCTCCCTTCACCCCTGTGACGTTGCTCTTAATAACCAAAATGTTAATAGCACAGTATCGGCAGGGCAACAGTTTGAGCCAGTGAACCATTAACTTCCATTCCATCGAGTGCAATCAAAGTCAAAGTTCAGTGGGGCTCAAAAAGGCAATGGCAACTATCCCCAGTGTCAACATCCTCCCTTATACCGGGTGTTTCTTGAAAATGCCAGCTCAGAGGAGAACGCTTTCCAGTATCATTTTGTTAAATGAGTGCTAACATCTTAAGGTACATTATTCTTCTCTCCATCCTGAGAAAGGGAACAGGTGTGTTACTGGGAGTGGGTTAGTTCTTTATATATAAAGAAGACACCTCTTGCATATTCCTCAGTAAAGGACCTCTTTGGACTGACAATGCTGAAGGGCTACCAGGCCCATTCTTCCGTTACCTTTCAGCAGCTTTATGTCATCCCTCTAGTTTAAGACTGCCTAAAAGCTAGAATTAACAAATATTATTGAGTTACCAAGTTCAGGAAACCCTCATAACAGAGCCAGCTGTGCTTTTTTTCTAATAGCACCATCAAGGCTGGTTGCCAGAAGAACCTATCTGGTCACTGGCATCTGGTTTGAATTACTTTGCACATTAGCACTGAGAGCTGACTCAGTCCCTGGGCACCTGAAAGGTTTCTTTCAGGCACAGATTGGATTGCTTGTTAGATCCTTGTCCATAGCTGAGCATCTAAATTTGTATTTCCAATTCAGTTTAAAGGAAGCATCCTGAGAAGAGTCTGTCCCTGTAAGACCTGTAGCCTGGGAAATACTGAAAAGCCAGGAAATTAAGTTAAAAGCAGCATCTCACCTTCCAAAGAAGCCATTTCTAAAAAACTGTCACCACTTCTTCTGGGATTTAGCTGTGCAGCACTTCTTGCTAAGAGTTTTAAAAGAGGTAATTAACAAAATACATATTATGGTCTCTTTGAAGTTGCATGGTGGGGTCTTGCTCTGATAACTTTTGCTGTGGAGCTCCCATCTCGCCCCACCTCCATCTTGAGCTGAGGAAACATAAGTAAGGGGAAGCCAGTTTGGAAGTCCTCCCTAAGTGAACTTCTAGCACAGCAAGAGTGTTCATATGGACTTGTAAGTTTTTCCCTTGCTCGTTCTGCATTTATACCTTACAGGAACTTTTCTTGCCTTTTTTTTTTTTTTTTTTTTTTTTTTTTTTACCCTTTTTTTTGGCCTTGTTAGCCTTCCAGCAAAAATGCTGTATTACACATGATTCTGAAACAGTCTGTATTCCTCACGCAGTTTTTATGCAGTATATAAAATAGCTTAATCAGACACATACTGAAAGAGGCATACACACACATAGTGAGAGACAGCAGGCACACCTGAGACTGAAGTGCATCCTGTTCATAAATGGAGATATAGTGCTGATGGCATTTCACACTGAGGTATCCAGGGACCATCACATGGCTTGATGAGACCAAGGAAGCTCAATAGACTTTCCAAACCTAATTAGTACTTAATGATCTGGAGAGACATGGATGTCCATCACCTCTGCTTCAGCCCCTCTGTTCTTCCTCAAATTCTTAATTAACCTTTAAGGAGATGATGTGCTGATGAGTTTCCTAGGATATTGCATTGATTTTTTTTCACACACGCACACATACACGCTCGTGCACACGCTTACCCACACCACACACTCCAGCACACATATTAAAGAAGCTCTGGTACAAATTCTCAGCTCCAATGCACTCCACACAAGGGCTCTGCTGATCAATGTTTATTAATGAAGTGCTGCCTCAAAAATTGTTAATTGATGGCAATGTACAGAACGTTGTCTGGAATTTAACCTTATTCATCATTTAAGTATGTTGGAAACTAGAGCGTGGTGTTAATTAATAGCATAAGAACAAAGTTGGATCGTTCTGCTGTGGATTTGAAAAACAAAATCATATGCGCAAAGAGAGGGAGAAAAAAGCTGTGATTAAATATAAAACCAGAGCAAAAAAGTGAGAGAAAATGGAGCCAAAGCCAGTGTCATATTCAAGATGACTCATTTTGTGCTGATAATGAAATAAAAATTTTCTCGTGGCTTATGTAATATTTTACTGTTGTGTCATATTTAATCAACTCTGAGTTTTAACAAGCTAAGTAGAAGGTGGGGGGAAGCTGCTACCAATGGAGTGAAAACAGATTAATAAGTTTTGAAAAGTTAATAGCCAAGTTTTCAGATTAAAAAAAAAAAAAAAAAAGGAAATCAATGTTGGTAGCTGAATTCACCAGGGGGAAAATGACAAATGGAGAATGCCTTACTTAAAGTTCACTTAATAACAATCTAAATATGTGGTGATAATGTAGTATGCAATGCTAACAGCTGCACTCTTCCAGGCTTGTCTAGATGTTTTCAATGACCGTTTGTTCTCCAAGTCATACACTTGATTAATGAAAACCTATCTACCCGGATATTCATTTAACTGACTTATTACCATGGGGTCAGCACTCCGGTTTGAGTGCATGCAGCCCCTTAGTGACATTGCCTGCTACAGGACTGTTGCCCTTGCTGAGCAGGGGCACTCGAACCGTTTGAGTTTGGGCTCAAAATTTCAGTGTACAGGCTTCAGCCAGCTGTATCCAGGGAAGTGGACCACTTCTACGGACCAGTCTTTTGGTCCATGCAGGAGTTTCTCTGCCTGGAAAGGCATTTGGCTTGCCCCAGTTCATACCCAGCATACAGGATAACAGGCGGACACCGTGGACATCCCTGGCTATGATGAAGCACCATGGTACTCTGCCCTTTTAGACTAAAGCCCAGTTTCTGTCTGTGATCACACAAAAAGTCTGTGTAGAGCAGAGACTGAAGCCATGCATCTCATTGGGATCTGCCTTCTTGTGCAATTTCTGTGTCTACACCAACGTGGGGTCTTATTCCTAAATAGACATTTCAGTGACTCCCAGGTTCAAAAATGCTGAGGATGGTGTGAACACGTAGTGTGCTCCCTGCTCCAGAAATCTTATTGTCTAAAGAGAGATGATGGTCTGGGGAAACAGAGGAAATGAAAGACAAAGAAAAAGATTTTTTTTTTTTTTTTTTTTTTTTTTTTTTTAAGAAAAAAACATACCAAGGGAAAAACAGAGGCAGAAGTACTGGCAGGTTTCCCTGAATTTCAGTGAAATGCTCTTTGGGGCTTAGTCCTGTCCTCTCCTTCCAGTTTGGAAAAAAAAAAAAAAAAGCCATGTTGAAACAAAGAAAAATTCCATCCATTTTCTGTATTTCCAAAGCTCTTTTCTCTCTTATTTTCACAGACAGTATTCCGGATGTTGACCAAATTTCTGACTTATTCAGATCCCCTTAAAAGTTAATTTTCACTTGACTTTTCTGTTGATTGGGAACATATTCCTTAATTTCTGTTTGGGAGGATAAGGCATGAAATGATAAAACACGGAGCCACCCAGAGGTTGTCTAATCTATCTTCAGGCCCCAAGGCAGGATTAGTTCTGTCTATGTCATTCCTTGAGCCTTGTAACCCTTGAGTCACTCAGCTATTGTTGTGATGGGGCTGGATAAACACATAAACCTCAGATGAGAACGGGAAATGGACATGGAAGGTACAGCACAAGAGAGGACAATTCAGAGCATAGCATCAGGGACCACGGAGGGTGTCAGTGACTACCAGATGCCACGAGAAAGCAGAGATACTGGCTTGCCTAGATCTCTGAAAATGAGAAGAAAGGACCTGGCATTGCGTGTATAATTTGATTTAAGCTCAGATTTCCTCTGATGCAGTCAGTGACTGCTGGTGTGCAGCACACCCTAATGGTTGGTTGTGGGAAGGTATCCAAAGGGCACAGAAAGTTTCTGAGGTATCATCTGCACTATGTCAGTAGCAGGATGGTGTTTTGCAGAAAGCACAAGAGAAAATTTCCTGTTCTGCACTTCATGATCTCTAGCTGAGGTCTGGTTTTCCTGATATCACTCTACTGTGTGGTTTCCCTGAAAGATGATTCATGCTTTATCCCATCTTCTTCCATCACATGCTTGGTGGAGAAAGGAGGGTGTAAAGGATCCCCCACTAATCATGAAAGCTGACACATAAATCAAGTCATATAAAAGCAAACATCCTGGCTCTCAGTCAGGAAAGGTCTGGTGTGGATCACAAGAATGCTCTCTTATTAGTGGCTATTAAGTGAGCCATTTATAATTTCAAAGTCATGTGACTTAATTGTTCTCCTGAGAGCAAAAAGCAAACAAATGTCCAAGAGACCAAGCTCCTTTCATTTCCCATCTTATGGGAAACCTTGTCTACCGAACCTGGCAGCGTTTGGACAAGTAGATGAGACCTATTTTCTCCATTTCTCTCAATTCCCTTTCTTCTACTGCTTACTGAGAAGAAAGTTTTTCTCCAGGCTGCGAAAATTTGTTTAGATGCACAAAGAAAGGCAAAATATATTGCCTATATCTAGGATAATAAGTGACTAATTAAAAAGAACGATGGTATTATATTTAGGAAGACTGCTCAATGGCAGACCAGAGCAGCTTTTAGGTCTGGAAAATCAGATAAACAAACAAACAAACAAATAAATAAATAAAACAAAAGGAAAGAAACCCACTTCCCTACTCTCTAGAAGCTCAGGGTTATTACAGAGTCAGGTGTGGCCCTCTAGATCACCAAAGGCAACCCAAAGCTGGCAGCTTAGTGACTGTGTTCTTAGCCATGCTTACACCCAGCCCTGGACATTAGAATCTGTTTAACTGAGCAAAATAAACATGTTAATCATGATCCTAGGGATTAGCTTGTAGTCTGCTTCAAAATCGCTGCAGCATTTTTGGCCACCAGAGTTACTCATTATCAGAGCTAGTTTCACGAGAGATTAGGCATCAGCAGGGCTCTCCAAAGTGTATCCAGCATACTCCCAAGGGCTTTCAGGGTCAGTGGTGAAGTACCTTACAAACAAGCTCCTGGCATGGGTCTCTCAAAGAGGCCCACCCTGATCTAGCAGGAAGAGTGTTAAATTGGGAATTGCTGTCCTTGGTTCCGTTCCTTTCTTCACCCCTATGAGTGATATGACCGTGAAGGGGTCTGTTGTATTCCCCATGCTTCTTCCCCTTCTCCCACCTATCGCCTATGTAGGTTACAGACTCTTTGCATCAATGTTTGTCTCTTGCATTTGACATACAGGCTTTGGCATGGAGAAGGCATTACCTTGGTGGGAGATTGTTCTTGGGGCACAAGCATAATGCCGAGGCAGTCCACTCTCTTACCTCCAGCATTGGTCAGCCCCAGCAGAAAGGCCCTTCAGAAGACAGTGCTCAGCATCTGCCAGGAGCCAGAGGGTTACAGGCTAGCACAGTGGGATATTCCTTGTATTCTTAACCCTGAGAGAGAAGTCCTCCCTATCTGTCCTAGCTAACTTCTGCACTGCTAACCCTTGCTTTCCATGGGAGAGAGAAGTTCCTTTTGATTCTGAAACCAAGTGAACTATCAGCGATGATGTCAACGTTCAGCTTTTACACCGGCTTGACTAGGGACCACACCTTTACGTGGCACAAGGTCAGCATCTATTCCCAAGTGACTTGAAGTGAGCAGCTAGTCTTGGAAAGACAGGTTTGTTTGTCTCCTAGACCTAGGAAAGCTGTGCACAGGGGGATCAGAGTGGAATCATAAAGCAGATGATTGCAGCTCCTGTTCTGTTTGCTAACAAATACCCTTTAATCAGGTAGCACCAGTGGTGGTGAGTGTGCCACTAGCTGTTCCGTGCACAGTAGGATGCACTCAGCTCTCTGGGTGACATTCACATACTAGTTTGAGTATCTCACTTGCCACTAGCAGATGCTTGTTGGGAAACAGGGCCTATTCCACACATTTTACTTAGCTTTGCTAGAACACTGTCACGCGCATAAGACGTTCACTCCATCCTTCCTATTTGTTGGTGTCTTCCTCCAGTGACTAAACTTCTGCATGCTTATTAGCAAACAGCCTCAGCATCCCACTGTGCCACTTGAATGACACCCCTGTAAAAAAAAAAAAAAAAAAAAAAAAAAAAAGGCAAAAAAAAGACCAAAACCTGACTGGGGAATCTGTCTCTTTAGGGAACTTTTCTCAGTCTTTCTGCCTTGACGTGTAATGTGTTGATTTCATTCCTTTCCTCCTCCTGCCGTTTCCATGCCTGCTTCCCCCTTTCTCCCTCCTTCCCTCCCCACTCATCCCTACAGGTATAAATAACCAAAAAACATGTAGCTAACCATGCTGTGTCAGTCCCTGCTGTGCCAATTTCCCATCTGCTGCCTCCTTGCCCCATGCTGCAGATTCAACGCACACTACAGTCCTGCTGAGTTGAATAGGTTGTATGCCTGTGTTTGAAATTAAGAACATGCTGAAGCCTTCTGCTGAATCTGGGACCTAGGTTGTGACATTGATGGTGTACAGGCAATTGCCTCTTTACAAGTGGGGACCAGAATCCATTTCACAATGCAAATGTTGAGTATTAATAAGACTAATAGACACAGGTGTGAAAGTCATTGAAATAGCAATGTTGAGAGCTGGCTGGTGACAATGTAGAAAGGGGTCTCTGTTTGATCTTCCTGTGACCAAGCTAAAGGCTGCTGGCTTGTATGAGCCCAAAATGCATGTTAATTCAATTCCCCATCCTTATACTGGGGCTCCTTTGGAAATGGAGTATTTGCTGAAATGAAATAAAGCCGTCATTACAAATGCTAGTCATTAACGGCATGAACCTTCATATTCACCTGCCAAGACATCGGTAGCAACTCAGCAATGTTGTTCCCTGAGCGCTGACTGTTGGATTTTAATGACATTGTTCTATTAGAGCTGTTCAAATCAACCATTTGAGAGCCGTCTGGCTGCTGTAGTCAAAAAAATAATAATAATTTGACCTTAACATCCTCTTCCATCTCTTTGCCTTAGTCCTCTTTGGAGGCAATTATTCATACGGTATATATCCTGTACATAGTCTGTCACTCCTCCTCCTGCAGTTCTTGTGGGATCAGTGTAACTTTCCTGGTAGTGGAAACTCCTTTATGCTGCACTGACTAGTAACTTTACTCAGCACCCAAATACTGCTATTGTTATTGGTGCTTTGGAAATGCTTACATGATGGTGGTTCCTACTGTGGCTCTACACCTGTGAGCATTAGGCCATCATGTGTGTTACCTCCTTCGTGCTTTATTGCTTTGACTATGTATGTCTTTGGTAGCATGCAACTAATAACACTTAAAATCTGTCTGCTCACCCATCTACTTGCTTGTAATCCAGTCTCCTAGTTGTCAAATGTAGAGCCCTTCAAAAATGTCAGGATTAGTACAACAGACCTGTGTAGCTCACTATTATCAGAATAGGTCTGCTTTTCCCCTTTCCATCCCTAAGTCAGGGCTGATGAAAGGCAGAGGGACAGGTTTTTAGAATTCAAAAGATAAGTTCATGGCGGTCTCTTACAGCAGACCTCCCTAAGAAGTTACCATCTTCATCTTGGTTGACCATGATCTTGACAGTTAATGATAATGTCAAAGTTTTGAAAATGAAATGAAGATTTGAGTGGACGGATCGCCAAGCCCAAAAAGATGGTTTTATAACTAGCAGCCAATTCTGTCATCAGTCTTCCAATCTGCAACTGGAAATTAAGTTCAAGTAAAGAAACAGCTTATTCCAACATTATCTCTTAACAAGGGTTTAAATACCACATCAGTAGCGACACAAATAGAGAGAAATTAGGTCTGTAGTAAAAATGTAAACAATTCCATTTATGCTCCCTTTCCTCCTAAGAAGAAAGTTGACAAAAACAATTATATGAGGTCCTTAAAATTGTCCATGGAATATTTTGATTCCATGGACAAATAGTAAGTAAATGCATAAATAAATATTTATCTTTGAAAAGGCCACCATGCTGTGAATAGCAATTTGGGTAACTCATGCTTACATCTTCCATAAACTGTAATCCTAAATAGACTGCATGGGTATGGTACGTATAATAGTGTCTAGTCTTAGTGGAAAAAGATAGTTCATCATGGGAACTTTTTGCCTATAAAGTATCCTGAGAGGTTTGGTGCAGCTGGGGAAGCCATCTCACAGCAGAGAATGATGGCAGCATATGAAATGAAAACAATTCCTCTGGCAGCATCTCCAGACTGAAATCTTTGGGGTATTCAGGATTTGAAGGGAAAAAAAAAAAAAAAAAAAAAAAAAAGATTCTCCATAGACACCACATTTTTTTCATGAAAAAAACAGAGCTCAAACCCTAAATTTCTCTGAAAATACAGCCTGATTTCACACTAAATGGTGATTAAGACCCAAGAGGAGAGACTTCCTCCAGAGTGCAGCCACCCACCTCTCTCCCGCATTTCTTTAGCCAAAGACGTGCTATGAGGAATAAGATTGTCCCAACCTTGTGGAGGAGTCTCAGTGAGATCCTCGGAATCTTTCTGTTCATCTCCACTTCATATCCAGGAGCAGTATCTTCCAGTTTCTTCCCCAGCCATACTCCCAAGGACCATCAGGGAGACCACAGGGAAAATGTGAATTTTGTACAATTTCTGCTGATGTCCAACATTCTCACATGGCATCCCCTTGTCACCAGAAAGGTGATCTATTTTTTCAATCATTACCAACTTGAATTTAATTCTGGGCAGTGCCCCTGAGGAGAGGGAAAAAAAAAAATCCAACAACAAAAACCCCTATGCCTCTCCCATCACTATCCCTTTAGTTATCCTGTCCGCTACTGCAGCAAGAGACCTGCCACTAGCAAATTCCCAAACCACTCATTTATTTCCAGGGCTGTGCTGTGAAGCCTCATTCTTCAAACATAACAAATCCAGCAACTTCATGAGTTGAGCTATTGCGGATTTTTCCCTGTGACTGCAAATGGGAATGGTCTGTACAAATGAAAGCTCAGATCTCTGCTATTGCAAGTAAAAGAGTCTGGGTGAAATATCTACCGAGGAATATATTTTATGTGTTTTCTTTAACTGTCCATCCAAAAAGTGCTGAGTGATAGCTGGGTGCTGTTAGGAGGCACTAGTAACGGCCTTACACTTATAAAGTACCATCCGTCCAGATGGACCCCCAAAGTACTTTATAAACTTTACTAACTGGTTGTTCCAGCTCCACACATCACCTTATATCTATCCATCTGTTTACAGCTATAGCCATATAGAGACCATTTCTCTCACCACTAAAGGGTGGCTATTTTGGATTTGGGATGTAACAGATGTTTAAGAGCTCACATCAACTTCATGGCTTAGCCCTCCTCTTCCATAGCTATGTTGACTTTGGCATGAATTAAAACTAGGGAGCATGGAACAAAGCTGCTAAGGAAAGAGGTCAAAAAAAGACAAGGGGTGATTTTCAGGTAGCAAAGCAGACTTAGGCATCTCATTGGCACCAGCTGCTGTAGGTGTTAAAAGTGTACATAGATATGTGGGGAAGTTCACAAATTCATGGAAAATCTTGGTTCCACACTCAGCTCTTCCAACAGAGATTTGCAATGGCGCAGGGGAGATTACTTTGGGCAGACCTAGTCCCCCTTACGTCACAGCTGGGGTTTGGGTGTCTGTGGAAGCTTTCCTATTGCAATGTCCGCACAGAGGAGCCAGCAGAAGGGCTTCTTGGTTGGGCAGTGGCATGCAACTGGACATCGGGGGATGTGGGTTCTGTAATCTCTCACTGGCTCATTACAAGGCTAATTTGCCCTGTTTTTAATCCCTCTTCATTACCTACACTGCTCTAAAATCCTGAGTTGAACCTACCGTTGCACTGGTACAGAATCAGGAGACTATATTTGGGGCAACCAGTTTGCAGTTAAAATACCTAACCAGGGACTAGTGATGATAAAGACATGCTGAAGGGAGAAGACAGTGGCGAGGGGCGTGCTGTGAGCCCCGCGGGACGGGCGTACTGCTCCTCTCCCCAGGTGAAATGGAAAAGGTTTACTCAGTGCTTCCCCATCCCCAAAATTTTTTAAAGAAACACGTGTGTCACTTTAAACAGTCATTTCACAGCTCGGTTCACATTTGTTTTGGGTTTAGATCAAAATTAGATTCTGTTAAGTTCCAGTTTGTATTTTGCTGTAGGAGGCATTTAGATTAGACAGCCTCTGCTCTCCTGAAATATACACAAAGATCTGACATGATTGTTCGTGGTCAGACTATGACTTTTTTTTTTTCTTTTTTGTCCAGAGGATATGTCCAGACAGCAATCTATAATTGTGTGAAATTAGGATCCATTCAGCACCCTGTAAAAAATCTAAACTAAAAGATTAATTGTTAGCCATGATTACCATATTATTTATTATTATTGTGTGATGTTGAGATTATGTTTGGAACAGATGGGAATCCAATTAGCTTAGTTCTGCCTTTGTCCGTTGGATGAGACATTAATTTCAGGGCCACTCTCCACCTTGTCTGAATAGCTACGAGAAAAGAAATATGCTCATGGTACTTCGTGTTTTTGAGACGGTTTGTCACATATATTTTGTTTTCTCATGAAAGGACACTACCGGCTGCTAAGCAACAGAGTAGCTGTGTTTACGTGTACATTTATCTATATATATGCACATATACATACATACGCAGACACACAGAGTATTTATTCAAGGACAAGAGTCCTCATCAGACTGGCTTTCAACTGAGAGTAATTCTATTAATTAGGGCTGCAGTTACGGTCCCTGTTCAGCTTCCCCCACCTTACCCCTCCTCTTCTTTCTTCTGTTGCAACTATTACTATTTTTAATTAATGTGCCAAAATGTTCACTCCTAACTATAACAAGAAAAGAGAAAAACAAAAGGGCAGAAGCGAGGAGAGGAGCTCTGGCGAGAAAGACAATTTGTTTGTCTAACCCTTTTAGAAAAAGACAGGCTTGTCAATGATTTCTCTTCAGGATGGTGTCCCATGACCAGGGGAGGGAGCAGAAATGCTTTTTAATGGGGCTTTTCTCCCAGCCAGGAATAATCATGCCTACAGAGAAGTCTTAGGGCAGCCTTCTGCTTGGAGGCAGTTCTGTTGCACATCTGTGGTACTTCTTTTTTTCCTTTCTAATGTCTCCTCTTTTTTTTTCTTTTCAAGGTGTTATGAAACCTTAGACTAAGAATTATTTCTCAATCTATCTATATTTTTTTGTACTGTACTGATCATGAGGTTATTTCTCCACCACAAATCTCTATCCCTGGATTTTAAATGTTGCTTAGACCATTTGATGTTATCCCCACACTTCAAAACTGAGATCCAGACCCCAAAGTTAATAGATGTAAACATTCAGGGTTCGAGATTGCCTCTCTGTTCTTCATCTTTAAAGCGGTTAAAAATGATTAATTGAATACCTGTGAAGGGGGAAGGTGATTAAGATGTTCATTGTAGGGAAACTTAGGTATAAAAGACAATACTGGGACTGAGATATAAACACAGGAGCAACACTGGCAAAAGTGTTGATTGAATTTGTGCGTGTATGGGTATGAAAACTGGCTTTTCAGCCAAATAAACACTATGAAATGCATGCCTTTGTTGTTGCTGTTTCATTTAAGTTGAAGTTGTCTGGGTGTTGATGAAATACCAGGGGAGGGGAGTTCAGGAAAGAAAATCAGCTTTCAACTGAAAGAATAATGGCTTTGCATTTTCAAATGTTATCATTCTTTATGGTTAATAATAATCTAAATGTTTGCCAGAAACTGGAAAAAAATAATTTACGCATTTTAGTTTTTTGTTGAATCCTTTTTCTCCTCAGCCTCCTCCCTGTCCCTTCCCAAAATGTGTGCGAGAAATTAAAAGCATCAGAAACTCGTGTGTTATGAGCCCCGTCCTTTCTGGCTCGGAGAAGATATGAGTTTTTAAAGCCTCCAGCTGGCATCTGCCAGCTTTTCAAGACAAGCTGTGGAGCTGGAGCCCACCGCTCCAGAGGTCCCTGATTCAAACTCAGTGGCTTTGTCAAGAGGGTGGTGACTACTTTTGCACACACACAAATTGGCAGTTTTCTGAACTACTCTGCGCAGAAATCCTTGACTCCCATTCACATGCGTCAGGCAGTGTCTCTCATTTCAAATGACATTGGCTTATTTGACTTTCAAATGAGAAAACTAAGTATCATGAACAGATGAAGAGATAATCAAAACATCTTTGTCCAGGTTTTTGGAAACTGGTTTTGAAAACTGAAACTCCTGAGCCGTTCTGCCAGTTCTCACAATATTTTTATCATTAAAAAACAACAACAACAACATTTGCTAATCTGTTTCCTAAATGTCTTGCCTTTGGAGGCATGTGAATTGGTGCTGATTCACCTTAATAATAATTAAATGTAACTTAAGTTTCTATCTACCAGTGTTTGTAGAAAAGGTTGAAAAACATTTACTTTCAAATGAAGAAAAATTCAAAATCTGAGCAATTTCTAAGCCAAGCTTCAGAGCTGATAACAGTATTGCAGGAGGCACCCTTGCTTTGATAGCAGTGGTGTAAAATCAAAAGTAAAATAAAAAGGGGAAAACACATGATAGTGAAAAACATTCCTGGATCAGCAAGTTTGATTCCTTGCCACTGCATGAACTCATGGAGGTGCATCTTGAACTTGTTCTTGTACCTTGCTCCTCACTTTTCCTGCTGGGCTACTGGTCTAGGACTTCACACTGTTGATGGGACATAATCCTTTTCCTAATTTCTAGGCTAAATATATTCATAGCTGGTCAATGTATTTCCTCATCCCAAAGAATTTATATTAATGACCAATTGTTAATTCACTCTTTGTAATTATTCTTAACTATAAGTTGCATTTTCTCTCCCTTTTTGCATATTTGGATTGTTATCTATGCATATTCACTCTTCAGGCTGTGTTGGTGAGTTGGGATTCATCAGCAAAATCATATGATGTGGTTTCATATTCCTGATTGAATAAGCAGACACATATCTGTGTGAAAATAGAGCACTCAGCTTTCTTCAATATTTGTATATATGTCTCGGAAACTGGGGGTTTTTTGAACATTCATTGCTATACAACACAAGTGTTTGAATGTTCATAGGAAGTACACAACGTAGGTAAAGAAAAAATTATAAGCAATTTGCTCCTGTCCTTGGAAGAGGGAATTTACCTTCTCCCATTGCTTTTACTGTCTTGCACAGTTGAGTGGTGCGTGGTTAAACAGCATCTGTGTTACCTCCTAGAAACGGCTGTATTTCAGCAATGTCACGCAGGAATTTCTGTATGAATTCAGTGTACTGTAAAGTACCACAGGACATTTTGGGATGTGGCTGTGGGTGTAGTTTGGTCGTGTCTAGACTGGTATTTTTTAAGCGGACACCAGGGAACAGAATATCCCCAAGATAATGGCATTTCATAAGGATGGGTGGATGCTGTCAAGATGAGGTCCAGCAGCATTTTTTCAGGGATTTCAGGGACTTTGCCAGGCAATTCCAGAACTTTAGGCCTTGTTTGCTTATGTTTTTGGTTTAATTATCTGGAGTGAAAGGACATCTTTGCTTTGTATTTGAACAGCGACTCATCACCTGCCCTCTCTAACCTCAGCTAACAGCATTATCTCCTCAGGTCAAGTGAGAAAAGCCAGTGCTCTTGTTGCTGTAGGTGACAGGTTCAAACCCTTATAATCATCCATGACAGCACTTGTTATACTTATTTTTAATGAGACTTTTTCAACCTCTCGCTTTCAGCTCCTTTATACCACCGGTCTTTGGTTTTTACTCATCATCGCTTCCAGTTTTTACATCACTTTCCTTATTCTCCATCAGCAGTTTTGCATTTCAGTTTGTTTGTCTGCCTTGAAAAGTTTTCCCTAAGTGTTTAACTCACATGTTCATGGTCAAACTTTCGTATCCATGGTGTTAATCTGGGTTTGAAGTCTAGCCAGAAGCATGTCACAATCAAGTGCAAGCACACACAGATCTCTCCTGCTTGGCCTCTTTCTCTCCAGCCTGGGAGCTGGAGAAACACACACACACAAACACAAATGCACACCACCACCACCCCGCCCCAGGGTACAGCCATATCCTGTTCTTTCAGTTTAATATGTATCTCCAGCACTATCAAAATTAACAAGAAGCCACCTTAATCCTGCTCACTCATCACAAAGCCCTTTCTTTCCTGGGGATCGGCAGTTACTGGCCTCTTATCTTAGAGAGGAAGTAAATAAAAGAAAGGAAAAGGAAAAAAAGACACCTTTCCCCTCTTGCATAAGCTGCACACCGGCCTTCTTGTTATTGATATGTGGCTTAAAGTGCTGTCTGGCAATGAAAACGTCACAGTGATAAGAAGATAACCTCTGGCTTTGGCAATTCCTGGTAAATTGTTGTACACCTCTGGCTGGATGCAGCTTCCCTCACTTTCTGCTTAGACTGGGGGATGCTGACACCCTGGATCAGAGGGTGAGGTACCCCAGAGTAATCCCTTGCCCTCACTAGTAGTGTTTTATGAGTGAATATTGGGTCTTCTCCCCCAGTTTCTCTCCTGCCATCACCGCTGCTTTGACTGGGGTTTGCTCTGCAAGGAGCAGAGGGAGGCGTAAGGAAGAAGAGTCATAAACTGTGAGATTTGACATTTACTGGCCAGGAAAGAAAGGATATCATCAGGAGCTGCACTAGCTGGCAGAGAGCTCCACTTGCTGGTACCTAATCTGAGCTGTTGGACGGAGGCACATCAGGGAGGATCGCAGTGCAGAACAGACTGGTCATACTGGAGGGGAGGAGAGCAGTGGAGAGACGTCATGCTTTGGTGGAGGCAGGCTTTCCTTTGTTTGCATACACTCACATGCTCATTACCGTTCAGGCTCCAGCGTACCTCAGTAGCGTGCTTGCTACTGTACACTTAGCTGTGTTTGGTCTCTGAGCAAAGCCAAAGCTTTGTTCTTGTGGGGTGGATTGGGAAAAGGTGAGGACAACTGAGCAGCAGCCTTGAGCACCAGGAGATATGTATGGTGGATCACAACACTCAGAGGGCAGCAACCCACGCTGGAGCCTTGTTTTTACCACACAGAAGTGCAGTCACAACTTCTGTGTCCTGTCCCAAGCCACCCGGAACTTGTAAAAAACTCTGATGTCATTTGATAAAGTAATATATATTAGTTCTTCCCAGGATGGGGTGACAGCATTGGTCCTTTCGGGGATGAATGCGATCCAACCTTCCTGTAGAATGAGAAGCGCGGCCACGTGAATTGACTTAGGTCTGCCGCTTTGCAGTGGGTGATGAGATTCTGTTGCCTGTGCCACCACCTCGTTGTTTTTCTCAGGAGGTAGTTTGTTGCATTATTGTTGTTCCTGCTGCTGTTGTTTCAATCTTTCACAGGAGATTATATAAAACAGCCTCTCCATGAACCAGAACACATCTCTGGGGAATATGATGACAGCATCCATATCTTAAAAAGCCATAAAGTAGTACGCACTGTAGAAAGTAGTCGTTCCCAGTAATAAGTGCAGTATGACTTCCAGGAAAGGTACCCTATTGTGACAAGCTTGCACACTAGTGCAAATCTGAAGAAAAGTACCTCTAAACCCACAGATTTTGCCATGCTTATTATTTTAAAGAATTTTCCTTCCCTAAATTACTTCTGCAGCCAGAACAAAGGCCCTTAACCCTTGACAGACTGTAGCCAGTTCCTGATGCTTCCCAGGTGTGAATCTTAAACTGATTTCTCTTGAAGTCTCCATCACAGAGAACTACTTAGCAACAACTGAAAACATCAGTTACCAACATTCTTCTCATACCAAACTCAAAAACATAGCACTATACCAGCTACTAGGAAGACAATTAGCTCTATCCCAGCTGAAACCAGGACATCCCTTAAAACAGCAGCTCCCTGGAATTTTGCAGGGTTTGTGCCTTGGTGCAGTCCAGCCCATGTGGACCCTGACCTTGATGGGTGAACAAGCTGCTAAGGTGTTTTCTTCCTCCCTGATCTCACGCAAAGATTACTTTCTGGGTTATATATAGTAGATGGGAGGCCTGATAACAGGCTTTTTTCAGGTGTGGCAGGAGCTGAAGGCAAGAAGGGAGGCTAACCAGAGCTCTGTGACTGCTCAGTTACACAGGGACAGAAACAATCTCCAACTGTATATTTGCAAAGCATGCTGCACCACAGAGCAGGGCGCTCATTAGAAATAGCTGTATTTGTACCTGGAGCAAAGAGCACTGAGGACCATCCTGCTGCATCGTCCATAGTGGAGCCCAGGGGATGGAGGAGGAAAGAGTTTCCTTTCTCTGCTCCTCGACTAATCTGCTAGGAGAATTCAGGCCACTGAGCTGTAACTACCTTGGGCCACACTGAGAGAGCTGAAATGTCACCTACATCCCTGCAGCTAGTTAGTCAAAGAACAAGAGACTCCCAAGTGTTATTGAGAGTGCCTAAGCAAGGTGACTTATAGGGTCCTGTTTAGAGCCAGTGAATGAAAAGCCCTGGGCACAGTGCAGGTCAGCCTTTCCAAATATGGCCTCGTCTGCCTCAGTTTCCCCACACTGATCGGTGGGCGAATGATGCCAGCAGCCACTGCCCTCAGTTAGGTTTTATTAATGAACTCCGGGACCATTAAGTCAATAGATCCTGGAGAAGTGTCACTATTACAACCATCCACGGCAAGGGAAAGCACACTCCCAAGCAGGGAGAGTGTGGAAGGCCTAATGAACATTGAGCAGAGCACTTGCTCTGCACTCGCTTTGTCACTGCTGGGCAGCCTTGCCCTGACAGAGCTCCTGTCCAACCAGGGACGTACATCCATTCATCATTAGTCCTAATGCAAGCTTGGGAGTTTTAAAGCCAGGGCTAAATCAGACCATCTTAATTTGCAGGCTTAATGCATTGCATATTATCCATATCCTTCCTATGGGATTTATCTTGATTAAGTGCTAATTTGTAACTGGTGGTATACCCAGTGAAGTGACTGATGAGAAGGGTGCCTGGGCAGAGAGTCTGTGTTTTGGCAGCGGTGCAGACTGAGGATGGGAAAGTGCTGTTCCCGCTGCAGACACGCAGGCAGGCAGCACATTTTATGCACATCTCCCTCAGCCTAATAGGCGAACTGTCCAGAAAGGTTTAGCTTGGGTTATTCTTCAGCTGCGACGGAAGCCAGAGGTCTGCTGTGAGAGAGAGGACCAGATTTATAAAGGGTTTTGACCATACTTAAAAAGTCTACCCCTGGGCTGTTGTGCAGCCCTGTCTGTGCAGAACAGCACAGGTCAGAAAAGGTGTAGCTGCTTCAGATAACCAACTGTAGGCAGCCGTTTATAGATCCCAGCTTGCACATCTTCAGTTGCATATTGAATCTGTCCTGTACGTGCCCATAGCCGAGCTGCCTGCCCCATCCCCTGCAGTGACACCGGCCCCTGCCCAGCATCTTCCTCTGTCTCACTGCTTCCACTCTGTGAGCACCAAGAAGGAGCTGGGGTGAATGTTGAGTGGGTGAGACCATTTTAGACACGATCCCAATCCCGATTTGACCACAGAACAGTTTGGAGATCCTGTCAGTAATATGCAAAAGCCTTTTTGAGATAGGCAGGGCTTTTCCAAGGAGCTAGGAAGCTGTATTTCAGGATACTTTCACTCTGCTGACCTTCACTTTGGAATGAGAAACAAACCTTCCCCTCCACCAGACACACCAAATCTTGGATCAATCTACATCAGCATGTAGATTTTACAGGGTTTGAGGAGAAGCGACCTTTAAGCAAAAAGGGGTTCTCAACTTTTGCTACTGCAGCGCTGGCATTTCACTAAAATAAAAGCCTTTATTTCAGCTGCTGTTTTGGTATCTGAAACTGTGACTGGTTCTGTAACCACCTGTCCCCCACAATTCATAAAAGCACACTGAATATATGCATTAAACAAGTCTTACACCCAGAAACACACACACAGAGAAGTCAGGTCAAGCTATTTCATAGTCTTATTTTACAGAAGGGTGAAATAAAACTTTATTCAACTTTCTCTGGCATGGTAATAGTAAACCCAAGGAAGGCATCTAAAAGTCTTAATTTCTGTTGTATGCTGTACAGAGGTGTTCTGCATTAGCAGCATTTCTCCTTTTGACTGTTTTTCCTAACACTGAAAATAGTGGACAGTTTCTCAGCTGATGGGTACTGCTTCCTTTTACTTGGGTAACTAATGACAGCAGTTGAGGGGGAAGGGGGGTGTTGGGTAGAAGGAAGTTAATTAATTTCAGGGTTTTTAATCTCTTTTCTTTTGTACCAAACCATAAAACAAAAATTCTTCGGGAGCCAGAACATGTACCTCCAGTAATCGAAAGAGAGGCAAGGATCTGACTAATAGATATTACGTTCCATTATATGGTCTTGAAGTCAATAAACATTAGGTTACCTTCATGCAGTGAAAAAAGACCAGATTTATTAAAAAATCTTATCTGGAGGGTTTGCATTTCAATAGGATGTGAATTTGCATATTTTAACAATAACCTCCCATCATTCTGTCTGATCTGTGCTCAGTTGGCCATACAGATCACTTTATCTTGAATAGATTATCACCGGTTTAATAAACCCTTCATAATATGCAGGTATAACAATGGTACTTCATTGGATAAAGGAGGTATTAAAGTTCTTTTTCTGGAAATAGGGGTGGCCCAGCTAGTGATTAACTTTATACCTCTGTACATCCCTGTGCTGAATACACGATTGAAGGAGAGTATTCCCATTATTCACATTCAAAACGGACCGGCTCTTCAGAGCTCCTGTTAACTCCTCATTGCCCAAGGCAGCTGTGCAAACGTGGGAGTCAACAAAACCAAGGCTGTCAGGGATGTTATCTCCAGCAGTGACCACTACCTGAGACGTCAGGAAAAGGAGACAATTTTCCCCCAAGCCAAGTCCCTCTCCACATACAGAGTGTGATCAGTGCCGGGCTGTTTCATAGAGGAGACACCTTCTCAGTGCTAGATGGAAGCAGGGTCAACACACTGCTCTGCAAAGAGCCAAAAAGGCTTCTAGGCAGATAGCTTAGACACCTGGTTTTCAACAAAAAAGCAGAATTATTCTTGTCTCTTGTCCCAGGCTTTGACTTACTCTCTGCTTCCACTTTCCGCACAGAAGCTCATTGTCCACTGGTTGCCCTTTGTAAGAGATGAGTCCATCTCATAACTCCTGTGTCCTGTCTTGTCATCTCAAAACGTTTGGTTGGGAGCAGCACTCTCACACCCTCTACAGGAGCAAAATAAGTCACTGCCAAATCACAGGGCTGGCTTTTGCCTCCTGCAGTCTCCACAGGGACAGACTATTATTTACACATGCCTGCTGTTCGAGGCTCCTGACCACTTTTCTCATGAGACACAGGACAGAGCATTAGGGCCAGTGCACTAGTGACGTGGGCAAATATAATTTTCATGTTGTCCTGCAATTTTTGATTTCTTCATTTTTGTTTCTTTATTGATATTTGCATCCTGACTTCAAAAAAACCTGGTATTCTTCCTCTCTTGGGTATCCAGTACAGAGCAGGCAGCTGTGAGCATTAACTGTCCACACACAAAGCTTAGACAACCCGCAGGCTACTGTGGCATTAAGCCCAAGCTTGTAGACCTTAATGAGAGATCATGTTCTCTCAGGACCAGCTCTGTGGTCACGCAGCCCTGGGATCTGGACTGCCTCACGTCTGACCAGCTGGGAGCACAAGAATAATGAATTTTGGGGCTGAGTGTGCATGCATGTGTGAGAAAGAGAGAATATGTCACATACACGTTCCCCAAGATACTCTTGAGAGCAACTAGAACTTTTCACACTCTCTCCCTCCTCTGTTTTCTTTTTCGCTGCTCAAGCTGTGTTCGTGCTTGCTTTTCCAAAGCTCCCATCATGAGCTTTTTGCTTCTCAAGAGCCGACATGCCGGTGTGCTGCCTGACAGTGGGAGCACAGCAAGGCTAGTGAATAATTGAAAGTTATTGACCTATAATAACCTGGCATTATTGACCATAAATGATTTAGTTAAAGCACACACACACGCGCACACACCATCTCACGTGAAGGAGCTGAATTTTGAATTGCTTTTGTCCAGCACTGGCTCAATGGAGCTTGTCACAGGGGGGAGAGGGGCATTTTGGCCCAGCATGAAATTAATGTTTATCAAAACAACATTTCTGATGATGGTCTAATAAGATTCTTGTGAGGAATGAGCACAATACCTGGAGCCACAAGCAAATTGTCCTGAGTCTTTACTCAAAGCTCTATGACGGCACAAACCTTTCCTGAACTTCAGCAAAGTTCACAGATTTTAAGGCTGAGGAGGACAATTTTCATCAAGCAGCCTGACCCCTGCAGTAAGGTAGGCTAGAGACTAATGAATACCAGGACCAATAACCTGTCATCGAACAGGAGCATGACATTTAGGGAGAAGGAAAAACATCCAGTTTTGATGTCAGACTTCCCACTCTCCTATTATTTTTCATTTCTGCTGAGCCAGCTCTTTCCCTCCAAAGTGGAAGCACTGACATCAGCTCCTTTGGAGCCACAAAATGTTGGTCACCCTGCCTGAAAGCCTGCTCAGGGTTCATGCCTGGCCTCAGGTCCCCGTCGTCTCGTTGGATCTGCAGGGTCAGGCATCCCCATCTCCAGTGAAACCCTAATACCTTCCTGTGTCTGAATGCAACCCTGTAAAAGTACAGGTGTCTGGGCTGGTGAGTTTGGCTGGGTCAGATGAAGATGTGAGCGAGTAACTGTTTAATTGAGCCAGATATCTGAACAAGATATAATCCCAGACACTAGCACAACTGCCATATGCCCTCCTAAGCTGGCTGTGTTTGTGTCAGGATCTGAATTTTGTGGCTGGCCCCTGTTATGGAAAGTTTCTGCCCAGCTTTTGACAGCTGAAACTTTGCAGCTTGGACAAGTTCCTGATTATCTATCAGTGTCAACAAAGAGCTGTAAAAGCTTCTCATTAGCTTTGTGGGTGCTGTTCTTTATATACAAAATAGCCAGGCTAGCTGTGCCTGGCTTACTTTGTTTTTCAGGGTCAGATGGATGAAAGAAAGGATCTCTTTGGTTTCAGATTTGCCTGACTTGGAGCTCTTGAGAGAGGACGTAAGAACAAAACTTTTAACTCTCAGTGGTGCTGACCCATGGTAAGGTAGCAGCTATGAATTGGCATTTACAGCACAGAAAAGAGTCAAGATGGAGGGATTCATTCCCTTGCTTTTCCAAGTTCAGGGCAGATTTTTCCTACTGACTCCAGCAGGCAGTGAAAGCGCCTGGAGCCGCTCCCACAGTCCAAAATCACTGCAGACAGTCAGTCGCTGGAGTCAAAGGTGCGATCCAGTCTGTGTACTGAAGTAACTAACTTTTGAGTACATTTTAAGTACCTAATGAAGCAGGCTTCCCGGAGTAAATCCTTAATTTCTCCATCTAGGAAATTGGGTCTGCATAATTTAGTTGTCTAAATTTAGGCAGCCAAGAGCTCCCTCTGGAGGTCTTCAAGCAGCCCGTTTCTCTGCACGGGCAAGGCCAGGCGCTTACTTCAGGAAGAAGGCATTTCGTGAGATATCTGTAATTTAAGTACAAGCTAAGTCTTTTCATTAAGCAAATAGGGTCTCTCCCAAAATTTCCAATTTTCCTTCCAGTACTAGAGCTAAATTAGGGGGTAAGGCCAGCTGCAAAGAAACAATTGAGTTCTCTCTAAGGTCAGGTAAGGGGCATGATAACCTAGGATATAGCCTCCTTGTCTCTCAAAAATCACTGGGAGCAGTGGGAGAAGTGCAGTGTCTCATCTGTATGTGCACACCATCGCTTATTTGGGCATACTCCTGAGAGCAGCCCAAAATACCTGACTACAGCGGTACATGACACCAATGTCCAAAATGGCTTCCAGCTCTGTCCTTCCTTCTTCGCTGTATAATTGACTATTATACCACCATTATCTGTGCCTTGATACCTTGGATTTATGGAGCTTCTAACAAATATAAATTCCCCTTTGCACACACCCCATTTAATCAAAACCTTGCTGGTTTAAGCAGTCTGTTTTATTAAATTACCAACCTATGAAGCCATTAACTCAATTAGAAGCAGCAGTTCTGTAGTCTTGAACAACCAACGGGTAATATTGCAATGGTATACGTTATGCAGAGTATAGCACATTATAATAACACTGAGCGCTTATATAGCATTTTAGAAATTTACAATTTTGTAGGAATAATATCTAATTAATCCTCACAATGGGCCCTGAAGGTAAAGATTACTGTCTAACCCCTTTTTCCATGGAGGAAACTAAGTGGGGAAGAAGACGATAGGTAATAGACTTCTAAAAAGAGTTCAAGGCCGTATCTTTCCACACTGTACGTTCACAATAAGTAGACTTCAGACTTTCCAAATTTCCTTCTGAGAAAATCAACATCGAGTGACCATTATCTCCCTTTCCTGTCTCCATATTGTAGTGTGTAATGGGCTGAGTTTATTTTAAAACATCTTTTCCTTTTTTGGGGGGGCGGGAGGGGACAGGGAGGGAGACCCCAAAGGGACATTGAAATCTCACAGGAGTAGGTTACACCCGTTACACATAAACACCTCAGGTAACTGCCTTTAGTGGTTGCTGTGGTTGTCTTGTGCTTCTGGGTGCTTTCAGGAATCAAACAGCCCCGGTTTCAAAACTCAGCGCCAATTCATGACCATCATTTCCCACAACTGTGTTAACCCAAGAAATTTTACTTTTCACTGTCAGGGTAGAAACACCCACAAGTTCACCTGTGTCACCTCAGCTATGTGATCTGACAGCAAATAACGAGGATGGTCACAGGAGCTCATCTAACTAGGCCTGGGTACCTATGATCTTTCATGCAGAGACTGCAAAGATAAAAGGGTTCAGATGGGAAAAGTCATATATAGGGCACAAAAATGATAGTTAGAAGTATCTTGGTAACAAAGTAAATGGCAAAGATCTTGGAGAGCAATATCCAACACTAAAACTAGACCTGTTGATCTCAAATGACTGTTACCATGAGGTATTATGTTTCCTTGCTAAGTAAAGTAAACGAACTGCCAGGTCCATCATATAGAAGCAACAATGAGCTGCTGACAATAACAGCCGATCCTAAATGTAAGGATTTTGTCTAAAGATTTACGTATGTACATTTTTGTTCTATAAAATTTAATAAAAGAATTTTTTTTCTTTAGTTTTCAGCAAAAAAAGTTTTTTGGGACAGCTTTGTATATTTTACTAGTTTTTGAAAAGTAAACAATGGAGAAGTAGAGATGATGAATAGGAACAGGAACTGGACTTGATTTGAATTTGAAAAAAGAAAGTGACAGATTTAGGATCAGTATCTGCTTTAAGCAAAGTACAGAGAGGAAAGAAACAGCTTAAAACAGTGAAAAGCAAATAATGCTTCTAATAATTAACATTGCCTACTGTAAAGATGCATCATTCATAAATTAATTCGAGCAATCATGTGTGATATGATAATGTAAATAAGAGAGATTTTATTTTCATGTATTCATTTTCTTTGAGATATATTTTGAGCATTAAGAATTCTCTTCTATTCTTTAATTAAAATTCTTGTTAAGAAGTTGCCCGGGTCCAGAAGTTGAGGATTTAAGGAAAGCACTGTATGTCAGGAGACTGGTGGTAAAGCCCCAAAAGCTAGAAATGCTGGCAGTGCTTGTAAGCAGGGCTAGATCAGAGTTACCTTTAAATACAGAGAGGTTTGCATTATACCCTAATTCAAATAATTAATGGGTAGTTTATTTAAAGTAGATGATCTAAAAAAAACCCCCATGATTGTTCTCAGTGGTCATGACTCCAATTTATCTCATTTCATATTTACACCATGTAGCACCCAATTCACACTGCTGAGAGAGAAAGTACAATCTGGCCCAAATTTTCAAATATGCTCAGCACCCAGTGGACCAAAATCTTTTAATTATCTCTCTGTGTATTTGAGAACATCCTGCGTTTGAAACAGAAGGTTCCTTAAGTAGTGTGATTTCTTGCTTGGTTTCCCTCTCTGTGTTTTTTTTACTCTCAGCGTCACATCTTGAGAATATTTCTCTGCAGTGATTTTGGAAGGACACTGCTAGAAAGCGGCAAGCCTTGTTCTCCTCCGCTCTGGTTCAAACATGTCAATGCTGCTTAGGCTTGCTACCGATCCACAAAGAAGAATCAGACCCTGGGAGTTCAGACACATACTGTAAAAAGGTTAATGGCTAATACCGCCGGAAAGTTTATAGCTGAACTTCTAGTGGCTCTGATCAACGCTCTGTCTTTAATCAAATGCCACAGCACGAGAAGGGGAAGGAGGGAGGAAAATGCAGTTGGATGAGTTGTCTCTTCTTGATGAGGCCTCTCTGGTTTGCCTCTTCCAACTTTATCAAAGCTGAACACTCTATGCAAGCAAGTGAGGGAGTCAAGCTTGCAAGCAAGTGAAAAGCAAATGGGGGTGAGGAGGAAGGGAGTAAATAACTTGGAGCTATGGGCTCCAGATGCCAGAGGTGGCATGCTGCTTCTGGCCACTAACAGATGTGGACAGGTGAACCTTTACACCAAATCAATCATCATATTTATTCTAATTGTATCGTAATATTCCCCCAGGAGCTCAGTTCAAATGAGCTTGACATTATTAAAATTTTAATGCCCAGTTTTCATAGCTGAATGAATATTTAAAGGGTATGTCCCAGGCTTAAGTTATGATGATGAAGAAATTAATGGAATGTCTTGTTTAATGCTTTGGTACATGTTGATGCAAAAAAAAAGAAAAAAAGTGATCGTTCAGGGCAGAAAAGAAAGAAAGGCAATGTTTAGGCATAATTAGAGGAGGAAAGCATCAGCGATGCATTAGTATCAGACATCGGTCTTGTTGGATAGCTCTCAGCGGAGAGGAAATATTTATCATTCGGGAGGGGGGAAACCAGGGTGCGGTCAGGGACCAGAAAAGAAGCAGCTCCACATGAATGACAGACAGATCAGAAACGAATCCCTGGGAGTCTCCGACCACATCCCTACGTGATAGAATGAGATTGCTAGCCTTCGCTGTCTGGAACAGACACAGAAAATCATCTTTGTTACCCAACCAGGGTGTTTGTTTATTGTAAGTACCCAGATCAACTTTGAAGGATGACATAATTAATCAGCGATACTCATCAGTCTGGTAATTATGTTATAAATAATTGTCAAAACATAGGACTAGATGATACCAGTTATACATAGGTGAGGGTGGGGGGTAGCTCCTTTTGCATTGGAGGGCCTGATTCTGTACAGGCTGAAACAAGCATAGGGAATTGCATTGACTTTGAGGATCTGGAATCTGGAAAGATTGTGGGGTTTTGTTTTGTTTTTTTTAAGACTTCCATGCTTTTCCCAATTCAGGAAATGTTTGGGGAGCTAAGGATTTTTGTTTTCTTCTCTTTTTGAAGGCTATACTAATATCTGCAAGGCTCCTGCTTGTGCTTATTCATTTGCTGTTAGGAACAAAGAACTAACTTGGGTGGCTGGATGGGCTTAAAATCCCCCCCCCCCCCAATATGCCTTTCTTAGCTGTGAAAGAGGACTGAAGAAAAAGTTAATGCTCTAAGTCCTTTCACAGAAGATTTTCTTTAAAGGGGCACTGTCAAGATTAAGATAATCTTATTCTTTCCTTGAGTCTTCCCTTGTTTGTTTGGGGTTTTTTAAATTAATTTTTCATTGAGGTGCTGGAGCGTGTCCAGAGAAAGGCAACGAAGCTGGTGAAGGGTCTAGAGCACAAGTTTTCTGAGGAGCGGCTGAGGGAACTGGGGTTGTTTAGCCTGGAGAAAAGGAGGCTGAGGGGAGACCTTATCGCTCTCTACGACTACCTGAAAGGAGGTTGTTGCGAGGTGGGGGGTCAGTCTCTTCTCCCAAGTAACAAGCGATAGAACAAGAGGAAATGGCCTTAAGTTGCACCAGGGGAGGTTTAGATTGGATATTAGGAAAAATTTCTTCACCGAAAGGGTTGTCAAGCATTGGAACAGGCTGCCCAGGGAAGTGGTTGAGTCACCATTCCTGGAGGTATTTAAAAGATGTGTAGATGTGGCACTAAGGGACATGGTTAGTGGTGGACTTGGCAGTGCTAGGTTAACGGCGGGACTCGATGATCTTAAAGGTCTTTTCCAACCTGAATGATTCTATGATTTTATGATTTTTTGTTATTTTCCTTTTGCCAGCTCCTTCAGGATCTGCAGCCCCGATCCAATGCACAGCTAAGGGGTTTACCTTTAGGGAAGGTTTTCACACACCTAATTTGAGGTGTGATTTCAAATCAGTTTAGACAAACCAGTGGAGAAGGTGGAATGGCTGCTGGATTTTTTCTGTTCAAACGGGGCTTATTTCAGGTTATCTTAAAATAATTAGTCTATGTTTGTTCATTAATAGAACTGAAAGGAGAGTACAACCATACCACGTGTAAAATGATAGGGATATACCTTGAGAAGGAAGCCCCTATGCTTCACAAATGCCACAGTGTCCTACCTGGAATAAGTTTAGGTCTGGTCCTCCTGGGGTGCAGGACTGAGGTAATGGACTGCTATCTGTTACACTGCAGCAAGCTTGTCCTACAGATGATCTTAAGCCTTGGGAGAAGGGAAATTAGGGTGGGAGGAAGAGAGTGAACACCCTTGAAAGCAGGACCAGTGTTGAGGGAAAATCACTTTCTGGCTCAGAGTGGATCTAGTCCAGTACCAAGGAAAACCGTGTTTGCAACCTCAACCCTGTGATAGCCTCTTCTAGTTCCTGGGGAGGCTATGCTTTAATTCGGGCCCTGAGGCTACCTACACATTTATATCAGTGAGAGAGCCTTTATTTCATGATTCTGGCAGTGGGTGAAAGCAGCTAGTTAATTTACACTGCTTACTCAGTTGTTTGTTAAATGGCAGTGCTGTGGAAAGCATTTCTCCATGGGCAAAAGGGCTGGCTGTGGTTCTTATCTTTGTGGCTAGGCATACAAAGCCACAAGCACAGAAGGTCTAATCTTCTTGGATGGACGGTGGCCAAGCTCCTTTTGCACTCAAAGCACTGAAGTCAATGGGAGGTTGGCCTTGCCTAAAGTCTGCAGAGTCAAGCCAAGCAACCATTAGTGGCAAAGGCGGCGTTTGGGTCTTGCTTCAGAAGCAGACATAAAGCCTAGAGAATGAAGAGCACAGCAGGGAAGCGCCAACAGCCAGAGGTCATGGGCTTAGGATAAGGAAAAGATGAGAACAGATGTTCATCTCTAAGTGAGGAGGCAGGGGTTATGTCTATAATGCCTTGAGTAATACATCTGTCTCTCTGGCCTGCTTGCCTGCCCTGCTCACATCCATGCTGAAGAGGCCTCTGGCCTCTACGCAGTGAACCCAACACGCACAAAGCCATGGCATGCCCCATATGCAGCGAACACCCTACCTTTCCCCTTATCTGCACTTCCTCACCAAGGCAGCTCCTGAGCATACTCCAGACTGTGCCTCTGCCTGGGTGAGTACCAGCGGCAGGCAGGGCTGGGCAACCTCAGAGCAAACCAACACAGAGAGCATCCGAGAGACAACTCGGATACAAGGTCTGAGAGCAAGCTTTCGACTAGGCAGTGCAGGCACAGATAAACCTACAACCACAAACACTCGAGCTGAGTACACATTGCAAAACTGATCTAGGACCCTGGCACATATTTGCATCACTCATTTAAGTTCTATGTTGCCACCTAGATACAGTTATTCGTTAGCCATGCTGGATAGTTTAAGGCTATCTCGGTTGTATCTATATGGACTACCTTCATACGTGTGGATTATGCTGTTGCTCTGCCTTGAAAGAGTTTAGGATCACAATATCTAGGCTAAAAGAGAAGTGGTTGCTTTCTACTAAATGCATGCAGAGTTGGCTAATAGAAAATGGCAGGGATAGAAAAGAATGATTTTAGATAAAAGGTAGTTTGGGCACATTTTAAAATTGGCTGTAAATTATCTTGAAATAAACTCAAGTGGGAAATTAGAAGAGAGGTGAGATTGTGGAAAAGCTTATCCCTACTGATATTAGGGAAAAGGGAGGAAAGGACAGCAAAAGGCTTCCTTAGTTTTATAGTAGAATTTGATGTTCATGAACAGAATTTCACATTGTGACTGCTCATGGTAGCAGCAGGGAACTAGATTTAATGAGCAGGGTGTCCCTTCAAAACTTACACCTCTGCTGTCAGGATACACAGACAAACAGACCCTTTCATATAGCTTAGCATCACCAGTGGGCCAATCCTGGGACTCTTTACATGCTTGAGTATACTCACTACATGTCCAGGGACTTCTCACATATGCAAGGGGTCTGGGACTACAGACACTTTTCCCAAGCTGAAGTCAGCATCCACCAGGCCCCCTTCTTTCCCAGGAAAGAAAGGTCAAGTGCACAAGCCAAGCAAATAAATACCCATCTGGATGATCAGGGCACCGTGCAAATAAATACCCATCTGGATGATCAGGGCACCGGTACCTTAAGGCACAGTCTGTGTGTGGTGGCACAGTCTAGCAGGTGAAAGCAGACCTATCGAACTTCATTTTTACTGTGTGACTGCCCAAAGCTTTAAGGGGATCTCCCGCTGCCTCTTTCACATGCAGATTTGCATACGAAACAGTACTTATAAGATATAAATACTCGAAGAAAAAGCAGTGCTGTCTCTCTTGTTTTGGAAAATAAGGCTTTGTTGTTCCAAGCATCCTGTGCTTTGTTCCTCTTACTGTCCTCAAACCTGCTAAGGACTGAGTTCCCCTTTTACCTTTCCCCACTTCGTTTAAAACCAGAGGCACCGTGAGGTTGAGCAGTACACACTCAGCTTCCCCAAGTACAAATCAAAGGTTTTGTTGTATTGGAAAGACTTTATTTTGCTATTAACAAGATCAGCAGTTTCTTCAAACTCAAGCCCAAACTGTTCTGTGCGGAGAAAGTTTTGGATTTGAAGCCATAGGCTTCTGCACGTGAGCCTGAACTGAACTTAAGCCCCCTCTAGGTTCATCTATATACACGAGACAACTGGAAAGATGAATCGATAGTTAGATGGATGGATTATAATGTGTTTTATATGATATATAGAAAATACTCTCAGAGTGCAGGGATGGCCGGTAGCAATCATTCTCAGGGGTAGGCACCAGAGCATTGACTGATTTGTAAAGGTCAGACCCTTCAAGATTTTTTTTTCATATCTCATACATTCCCATTTCAGGTCTTCTCATCTATTTGTGTACACGTCTATGACACACATCTCGTCAGGCAGGGAAGAGGGTGGTAGGGTGGAATTAAGAGTCCACTACACAGATAAGGTTTGGGATAGAGTCATTTCAGATGCAATGCATTACTAGTGAGTGCTTCTCACAAGGAAAGCCAATGTGATTTTTTTCACCAAACTTTCTGAAACATTTCCTCTCTCTACTCTTTTATTAATCCAACATTGTATCAGTTTGCACTGCCCACACAAAAGTATGCTTAATGTGTAATCACACAGCCATTCATGCAACCACAGCACTTACCTCCATTCCCATGGGGGCAGGTTTTTGCTCCACGCCTTACAGCTGCAATATACAAATACAGAAGGCTGGTTGTATAGCTAACCTATGTTGAAGCAGCTTTCCTGATTCTGTAACATTCACATAAATTTCCCTGAGCTGAGGACCTGGGCCCTGACTTTGTTTTTTTCTTCAGAGAGGAGATTGCTTTGGATTCACTCTTATGGCTATCTAGTTTATATCACTGTAATTCAATTATGTCACTCAGAATCAGGTACACAGTGATTTACGTGAACTTTGCAATTACACACACGCAATTCAATTGTAGGTGATTTTCTTGGCCTTTCCAACTTTGACACTAATATACTTTGCATTTCCTTAGGGCCTTCAATCAAGGCAGATTTTGCTCAATGCTTTAAAGTTATGACCCACTCCTGCAAACTCATTCCTGCCAGTACCTTTACTCAAATAAATAGCTGTGCTGGCTTCAGAGGAATTACTATTGTGTACATGGCAGACCCCGCAAAAGTTGGCAGAACTGGTAAAACGAAATTCCTCGTAGTGTTTTGGGGGGAGATTTTGAACACAAAAACCTTTCTCACTGAAGAAATAAGGAGTAACCATATTTTCTGGAATTTTCAGGGCAGTTATTAAACTACTTATACTTCTAGTTAACATCTGAGCTATGTCATGTTCACCGAGAACTACATGGCATCTTTAGGAACCAAGTTGTTATGGGATGGGATTTTCTTCCATGAGGCTAGCCAGCATCTACAGAGATGCAGTAGTGCCCAGTAAACATTTGCTAGACCTGCTACCTCACATCAACATCCTATCCTTTGTGATTAGGTCACAGCAGTGTTTCATCATTGATTTAGAGGCCTGATGCCTGAACAATACCAAACACAACAGAACATGACTGAGCAAGAAGACTTTATTTGTCATTATATCTGTCCATATAATTCAGGCATAGAAATGACTGGACGTTTGTTTGTTTATTTGTTTGTTTAACACCAACATTTAGATATATTTTTTTCATCAACCACCTTCATGGTACATTAGGGTATCTTTATCTTCATTGTACAGAAGAGAAAGCTGAGAAAGAGACAGACGTAATGATATGACCAAATTCATTCAGAAGACCAGTGTAGAGCTGGAAACAGGCCTTGTCAGAGGTTTAACACCTCAACTTTCTACACTGTACCAGACTGGTTCTTTGGGAACTTCAAGAAACATGGACAATAGAATACCTTTCCTCACAGTTTTTGATACAAAGCCTTAATTAAACCCCTCAGTCTGTTCTCAGGGAGTATTCAATTTTCTTAAGCCCTCTAAGGAGGGGTGGAAAGACTATTCTTAGATAGATGATGACTGTTGTCATCTTCCATGGTCTTATAGATCACACAAGCTCTAGAATCACTTTTTGTCTCCTGAAATGACTTCTTCCTTAAGCACAACCAGCAGATTATCTCCAACACAGCTCTCTTCTGCCTTAGACATGATCTTCCTAACCATTAGTGACACTTCACTGATCTTCAGTAGTCTCCTCCTCTTCTCACTTTTCCTTCCTGTCTCAGATCACATTTGAAGCTATTCAGGGTTTCTTCATCCTTTTTTATTTTCTTCCCTTTCTTCTTCTTTTTATCTCTGCACTTGTCCATTCTCAAGCCTGGTAGACCCTTAGTCCTGGCTAGAAACACCAGGTATATTAATGAAAAAGTGAGTGAGAAGGGTAGTAGGAACAGTGAGAGGAAGAAAGATGGAGACAGTGAGAAATCAGCTGTCTCTGCTTCCTACTCTTCTTTCCCAGGTGATCCTTCTACCTGCTCTAAATTAATATCAAAGCCAGAGGGAGCAGAAAAAGGTTGGTGGCAGAGAAAACGACAACCTTAGGAAAAGAAAAATCATGATGCAGAAAAGCGTCTGTCCCCTGTCTAATTCCTGCAGTGGCCTGTAGCTGATGGTGCTGAGAAAAATACAGCAGCAAGCTCTGACATTTCATTTCTGTGGAGAATTGAAAAAGGGCTTGCTGTAATTCATCGCTTCTTGTAACTCAAACCCTTTTTGACAGGAGTACCTGCGCTGTCTTTTAACAGTGGCACCACGGTGGCTGTAATTGGACATGAAAAATGATGTCGTGTTTCTACTTGCAGGGAGGATTGGGGTGGGGGTAGGTGGGGCAAGTGGCAAGTTGGTGTGAGAGGATGACATCTGGCATTCTTTGAATGGGTTGGTTTTAGGCAAAAGGAAGGAAAAGCCAAAAGGAAGACTATGAGGCGTAACAAATACGATCATCTTGTCTAAGGTGTGCAAAGGTGATAGTAAAGGTAGTATTAAGCAGAGATGAAAGTGCAAAGGATCAAAGGAAAATAAGAAGTGTGATGCTCCTGAAGTTCTAACTCCTCCATCAACTCAAGCACTCATGGCATTTGTGGAAAAAGGACGTGCAACCTCTCTTCCTGAAAATGGGTCTGATTCACAGCCGTAGTGGCATGCAGTGCCCATAGCTCTCAATACAGACAGGGAATCTGAGACACAGGCTTTGCCTGAGGCCACACTGGGAATGCAGTTGTGAATAAAACTCTGGTTTGCCATCTGCCTGCCACCCCTTTGAAAATTGGGTCTGTCATATGTAACCAGAAACCAAAATTAAATTTTTTGGCTCTTGCCTGAATCCCTTTGTGCCTCAGTGGTCTTCAGCACACCTCTGTTACAGCATTGCTGTTGCATGAGGCACTTCAAAGTAAATTTGTGGCCAAATTGGACTCTGAATCATGAATGAGGACAAACATATTATCCTGATTTATGATGGTTTTATGACTATTAGGCATTCTGGTACCATCATGTCAGGAATTTTCATAGTTTATGTAGAGAATAAAAATTTGTAGTCAGGTCCTAAAGGACAGGAGGGAGGCTAAAGAGGAGATAAACTCTTTCTGGGTTAACTAATGGTAAAACAGTATACTTCTTTCACTATGGCAGCCCAACAGGGATAATATAGAATAAGGAACCATGATCATATTTCAAAGGAGAGCACAAAGAGGATCCATGGCCAGAGGAAAGAAGGACCATCACAATGGACACAAGTGTAGCACATCCTAGCGGAGAGCCTAAAAGGGTTCATCCAGCCCATCTGTCAGTTCACATGTTGGATCAGCCTGCCTAGGTCTTTTCCCATGTTGCCAGATCTCTTTTGAAGACGTCTAGTGATAAGGATCAATAAAACTTCAAGCCACATCTGTAGTTCCTATGATCCCACATGGATACCCATGGTATTAATCAGATTTACTGACAGGCAGATCTTCTTTCTCCTATCACACTCTCAGGGTCCACCAAGACACGACAGATGTTAAAGATATCCGTATCAATATTCCACCAATCACTATTGAGATAACTGCAGTTTGGAGTATAAACTTTGGTTTCTTTACATTAAACCCATGATAATTCCCAGCTGAAGAATAAGCAGAGAGCTTGAACCTCTGAATTCCCTTCTCCCCAAGAAGGCATTTTCCAAGACTGTGGAAGGTACATCTGTCTGCCATTTTATTCCCCACTTAGCCCTTTTCTGCTCCCCATGCCAGCTCCTTGCTCCCAGAGTGTCTGTATTTTTTTTAAAAAAAAGAAAATTTCCATAGACGGAGAGAGGAAACTTAATTATTTTCCTCTCAATGTTTCTCCCTATAATTGGTGTCTTTCATGTCAAGATGATCTCAATTTGTATTATGGGCTCCGTGCAGGCAGCACTTTCTCTTTGGTCTATAAAGAAATTGTCAAGTGTATAAATCATAGTGTACATTAAATTACACTAGCTTTTTAGTTATTAATTTCCTCAGTTTTTTCTTCCTCTGTTGGATGCTCATTCCCTCCCTCTTTTTCTCCCCTTTCTTGGGGATTGTATTCTTTTTCTCATGCCCCAAACTGAAAAAAAAACCCCAAACCAAACAAATATTAGTCTCCTCTCATTTTTGCTAAAGAGTCTGATGATCTCCTCTGCCTTTTGCAAACTGACCACATCCAACTCAATAACAAGTAGGAAGAGCTCTGTCTAGTTTTTCTAAAGCTTACCTGAGTTCAGTGGGGATTTTCATGGCCTTTAGCAGGCTTCAGATCAGTACCTACATTGGTAGATTTATGGAGCGTTCTGCATTGCAAGGCTGTGTCCATTTTGGACTCCAGACATTGCCTCTCAGGGCTGTATGCAGCACACCTCCTATAAATTCCTGGCTACTGTGACTATTTCTCTTCCTGACTACTTGGGATGCGGATTCTGGCTGTCTTGGAGTGAGCACCAGGGACCTCTGACCACCCTCTTCTGACCACTGGAGTTAGACTAGCCATTGTGTCCACATTCGGAAGTCTTAATATATAGCATGAGTGCAGCTGTCAAAAGTTAACAGCTCTCAAGTCAGACCTTGGCACATGGATGGTGTCAACACTAACCTGCTGTAAATGCAAACCAATCGCAGTGATTAAGAAGCTGGGGGAAGTTAAAGCACAGTAACTGGGTAGTTTGGCTTCATTATCCTGTGCATGAGAATCAAGACGAGGTTCATCTCACCTAACTCTAACTGCATAGACTACATTCATGATCAGTGGAGAGGAACAGGCACTGCAGAAGATCATTCATCCTTTTCATCTCAGACACCAAACTTAAGAGTGGCTTAAAATGACACTTTTTACACATTTGGAGTTATATGACATAAATTACCCTCCTTACCTGCGTGATGTCAGATCTTTAAATGCTTCTAACAGCTAGCTGCTCACATGTGGTTACAGGAACCCTATGGCAGGATGTTCATCCTGCTGCTGCTGCTGCTAAATATATCACCTCTGGCCCTGCTAATATCTTGTATTATATGTGTGAGCAACAGGTCTTTACAGTTGCAGAAGCAGGGGCTGATACAAGGTTTATCCAGTACCAGATTCTTTGTTGGTTTTAGCACTTCAACTGTCTGGAGTTTGTTGGATGATACAGGCATACAGAAGAGCAGAAATTGCTCAGTAGCGTCTGGAGCCATTGATCCTTCTCTTCGCGAGTGTGAGTCTAACTGTAGTCAGTTTATGGCTAAGTACATTTTCCTCTTGAGACAACAATGCAGCAGGATCTGCTAGGCTCTCCATCATCTTAACCTACTTGTCAGCCAGCTTGATAACTTTTTATTACTAAATATGTGTGCAGAGCAATTAGAATAAATCTAAATGATTATGAACTACTTTCAAAATAAAGGGGAATTAGGAAGAAAACAAAAAAGAAAACTAACAGCCTTGCTGCCCAACTCTGATTAGCCACAGATAAGGGAGGGACGGTATCACTTGCAGGCACCCTGTGACACTCATCAGCCAATTTGTGGTCTGACTTTATTAGGAAGCAATATGTTGGGAGATTCCATTGCCTTATGACTTCCTGTTCCTTGTGTTGCCTGTTTGAACTTGCAGTTTCTTTGGTTGCCAAATCTAAAGGATAATTTCATTCCACTCAGGGGTAGTCACACGCAGAAAGATATTTTGAATAGTCCATCTGCATAGTGTATGGATTACTTTAAGTGACATGGAGGAAGAGGCAAGGAAGGGCCTTCAGATGAAAATCTCAGCTGGTTCTGATCCAATCTGCATCTCCAGCTATTAACTAGAGGAGGGGTATACCCTCACCCCTGTCCATCAGACACCCACATCATGTTAGGCACTACCAGTGAAGGTGATTGTGGACATCTGTTGCGCTCTCTCCTGAGACTGAGTAGCTCTGGGGATGATGATGGTCCCCAATGCTTTTGCTGAGAGGGCTAAGTTGGAGAACAGAAATCCTACTCACAGCACAATGGCAAGGTTTTTATACTTGCTTATGTTCTGATGTAAGAAAGGAAAAAGGTGTTTGAAAAAGCAACAGAGGGAGATGTTTTGACTCTCATCCTACCCTCTTCCCCCACAAAAAAAATCTCAATAGCCAGCACTCCTACAGCGTGTGGACAAACCAGATCCAAATCTCATTCCACAAATATGAAATGGAGTCTGCTATGTTACAGGTGACTATCCTACTGATCTAACAGTGGAGGTGGAATTCACTTTTCCATTTTCTTTTCATCATGCCAATCTCAAGAAATCTTTGCAATTAAAGTTTCACTGATCCTGATGCTCTGACAAAGCATTTCTACTCTGAGACAGTAGTGTTTCCAGAGGAAACTATTAGAAATTTAAAAAGTTATGTTTAAAATTTCATGACCTGTGTGAAATGAGTCAGATCCCTCTCCCAATGTGATTCAACAGAGCTCCTGTCAGGTAAATGGGGTGACACTGATTTACCTTGGACCAAGAAGCAGCCTGTACTCTGTGGTTACTTCTTTGCTTATTAATTGCTTTTTTTCCCCCCTCATGGAGTAAGTTCTGGCGCTGACTATGATGCATGGTTAAAAAACAAAGCAAGCCTCTGTATATGAATGTATGATGCCACCATTAATTATGTGTATCTCTTTGCTCTTTCTTACAGATGAACAGACCGATCCAGGTGAAACCAGCGGACAGCGAAAGCCGAGGAGGTAGTTGACTGCATTGCTTTCAGCCACAGTGCTAAGTATAATTGTTGTCTCTGGCTTCTCTCAGGCAATGTGCTGATCAATTAGTAACGTAATCACTGCCAAAGAAATTCCCTCTGCAGCAAAGATTCTCTTTATTAAATCTCCTTTACTTCGTCTCGCTTTCCTCATATTCAATTATTATTTGATTTTAAAAGGCAGGCAGGTGCCAGCAATTGCCTGGGAAACAAATAACTGCCTCGTTAAGAAGTGAAGCATCAGGCGCTGACTTAACAAAGTTTAACAGCAGTGACGACAATGTAGGTTTTTCAGACCTATGTTGTGCTGAGCTGCAGAGGTGTTTAATTTGGTTAGGATAAAGAAGATATTTTATGGTTTCTCTGACCATGTTGTTTCTGCTTGGACTGAAGCAACTCTACTTTTGGAAAAAGCAAATTCTGAGGTAGCAGAGTTTTCTGCACCTGTATCAGCTTATCTAGATAAACCTGTTGTGCAAACCGAAGACTTCTCTCAGTCCTAGGGAGTTATTCAGGATTTGCACAGGTGTAGCTGAAATCAGGAGCTGGTCTTTTGCTTTTCCATCCTGCACAGTGGATTTGGAAGGCTTTGCTAAGTGACTGTTCAATAGATCACCAGTGATAAGGTGTTTCCTGTAAAAGGTTTTCTACCAGAACTGATGTGGTGATACTTCACCGTACTCTTCTAATAGGGGCCTGTTTGTCAGATCAAACACAGAGCTCACTGAGAAAGTGTGAGATGGTCTGTTATGCTGGATAAATTACAATTTTGCTTTTTTTTTTCTTGTATGTGCACATTTATATATATATACATGCATATATATAATGACATGGTGCTTCCTTCCTCTTTATCCCTAACTCTTTGGGAAAAAATAGAGAAGCTTTTGCCCATATATGCAGTAAAAACACTTGTGCTTATGTATCATATAAATGTGGGAGTAGATTTTGTCATTTAGTAATGATGTGGCTCTTAGATGTGTGAAAACTCTTTAATTTCCACCATAGACATAAACTCTTACTCATTTTTGGGATGACTATCTTTGTGCTGGCATTAGTGGAAATCTCCAGCAACAACTACTTAACAGGAGTAAAATGCCTCGCAGACAAAAGGCACTGAAATTATGTTCTTTTTTCAGTTGAAAGCTTTGGATTCCAGAGGCTTTGACTGCGTCAGTGTGAGGCTGAAACTCTCCAGTGACTCAAGTCATTGGAAGACTTTGTATGTAGCTTGTAGTTAAAGGGCTGGTGTTACGGAGCGGTGAAATCGGCAGGTTGACAGAGGCTCTGTAAGGAAGGGCTGTGGTGCCGTGTAATTGCAGAGCAGGAGAAGAGCTGAGCGCTGGAAAAACGCCAGAAAGCTCAGGGATAAATATTGCACTTTTAGAGTCCCTGTAAAGTAAATTCGAGGGAATTTGGCCAACACTGGGCAGAAAGTATTGGATGGGCTCTGCGATGGCAAATTCTGCTATCAAGGGCCACGGTACCTTTCTAACCTGCAACAAAGGCATGTCACATCATAGAGCATCGTCCGGTGGTTTTTAACAGAACCAGGTCAATTTACCCCCTTTCCCTTCCTGTCTGACTATCTGGCTCCGTGTCTGAGTAGGACTGGGTAAGCCATGGGCAGTTGTCAACGACGATCTCCTAGGGGAAAAGGGAAAGGCTCAGCTGCTTGGACAAATGAGGGGACATTATGCACATTCCAGTGGAGCTCGTGCCGACAGCGAGAGTGAAGGGAGGGCCTTTTGTCTATTTAATTAGACATACCAAAAAATAATAATTAGGCTGGCCAAATTGCTTAGTGCGCCTACAGGGTATGTAGCTCCCAGTGGCTTTTTTTTTTTTTTTTTTTTTATGCAAATCACTAATAGAGAACACATGCCTGGCTTTCTGGGAAGGGTTTTCAAACTCTTTTGCTAAAACCAGCTGCTTTCAGGAGGGGTGGTTTGAACTGCAAAGGGCTCCAGTGGTGGTTTGATTCCACATTATCCGCCACACCAGTGGTTCCCTCCCCATTGTAGTTTAGCTAATTATCTCCCCAACACACACAAACCACATCTTTTCTCATACACTCCGCTCCCATATCGCTCCTATCGGTCGCGATCATAATGCAGGGGCCAAGCGGGTGCACTCATCATTGGCGTGAAAGACGTGTTGTCCTAATTCCCCACTGACAAGCTGCTTCTGGACTGGTGATGTTTCAGGACAGCATGACTCAAGGGCAACTGTGGGAGAAAAGAACAATTGGCACCCAAGGGAGGCATTGTATGAAAACTTACGTTCTTCGCAAGCCCACTGGTTAAAGCAGGCACGGCAAACGGAATGCTAAAAAGGAGGCCCTGTATCTTAGGAGCACATCAAAAGACTTCATTAGGGCTGCAAGATAAAGGTCAACTTCAACAACAAAGAAACTTAAGTTGTAGCTTATTATACCCCATCCATGTATCAGGATGGGACGTGAGGGAAGAGGGGGCTTGGAAGATGAAGCAGCTCTTTTGCACAGCACAAGTCTTTGGTCTGCCCAAAGCCCACACTCTGAATACACCTCTATCTTCTGGCTTATGGGGAATTTTAGTGCCAGGTCAAGGTATTAAAGAAAGAATGCAGTGCTCTTTGAAACTGTAGTTTGCAAGGAGGTTTTTACTGGAAATGGTAAGCAGTATTCCTGAAGAAGTGAGATTGTGTTTTACATAGGGGTAAATACCTGCATTTTGCTAAAACACATATCTTTGACTTTTCCAGCAAGTTCTTCCACAACCCAAAGCTGATGGGAGTCCAAAACTTATTCTGCCCCCCAACCAGATTCTGCTTAGCATTTTTCCCTGTTGTTCTGGAGTCTGGATTTTGTTGGGTTTTAACCCTTCTTGTGTCTTGATTCTCAGCTGAACTGAAAGTGGGTGTGTTAGTATTTAGTATGTGTGAGTGAGAATTTAGACTATCAGACCATCTAGGTTTGGGCAAGAATTCAAAATGTTGTTTGGCACAAATTACACTCAACCCAACAAAATGGAAATGCTGAGTGACCCTTATTAGTTTTGCTGGTTTTATTATTTTGTTTGTTAATCCCCATATTGGACTAGGAGTAAGACAAAGCGTGCAATCCTTTTCAATAAAAACTGGCATTATTTACATTTGTCTGATCTCACAGGAACTAGAAATGAATGTATCCTCAGTACATTTCTCTAGGGAAACAGTCTAAATTAATGGGAAAATTCTGCATTTTGCGTTCCTGCCTGTTTGCGCGTGTGTGTATAGTCAAACTACAAAATGTTATGTAGGGGTATTCCTTCTACAAAATGCTTCATGAAGCTTCAAATACCTGATCAGAAGGTCAGAGTCCTTTGACTTTTTATAGAGACTTTAGCAGTGACGAAATTGATAGAATGCGATAAAAAGGCAACAATTCTGTATTTCCTTCTGAAAAATCAGAGTGTAACTCTAGCTCTATTAAGGGTGTATTAAAAACTCTCATCGGCCTTTGTGTTGTCTAAATTTTAGCTTGACTACACAGAAACTACTTCGCCATAGATTAGGTAGTCCAATATGTTTTTAGGGATGTAAGCTATAACTCCATGTTAAATTCTGAACATGATAAATCCCAATTAAACTAATGGAATTTTCTATTATTTTCTTCCTGTTATTGATGATTTTTCTTGGTTCCTTGTCTCATATTCAGCTCTAAAAATAGTCTGTAGATATCAGTGACTTAAAGTTTTGCAAACTTAGGGAAAGATTTCAAGCCTGTTTTGTGGTTTGGGGCAAAAGTTTGGAGCCATTTCTTATTTTATCCACAATATCTCTAGCTCTCACTAGACAACTCTCACTGCAGCTGGCAGGGTTAACCTATGAAAAATGCAGCCCCGAGGTCCCACTAGGTTGTACAGAGAGTAACATTTTTTAAAAGGAAAGGACTCTTCTGTTACTCTAGTTGCGCTCCGTTAGTGATGCTTAGATGCTCCATTGCTCCTACATTCCTCTCAAAGGACAGAGGAAGGTCTGTAAAAGAAAGCATGCAAAGATGCACCGTGTGCTACCCAGGCCCAGTGTTAATGTCTCTACCAAGAAACACTTCACAGTGGTTTTGGGGTTCTCCTGCATTTTATGGAAGAGATACAGAAGGTTCCTGGCCTAAAGAAAATAAAAAGGCGAAGACCAAAGTGGTTTAGAGTTGAAAGGGTGCAATGTCCTGCAGAGAGACTGTTGAGAGATTGTGGTTCATCACATTGGAGTGTTTTCTGCATGCAAGACTTCACAAATCTACTAAAGTTTCTGTCTTTGTTTGTGCTTTCAAGCAAATTTTTTTGTGTATATTTGAGGGAGGCATGTGCAGTGTGTCTTTTTTTGTCTGCTGTTTGGGGGATGTGATAGCAGCAGCTGGAAGGCTTGGACTTCATATTTCAACTGACTTGCATTGTTTCTCTACCCGTTACTCAATGTGCAGGCTCTGAAATTATCTGCTTGGTTATGGTTTATTCCAGCTTCAGAGCAAAATGTCCAAGCACTCATTTACAGTAAACAGCAAAACCGTGGTGCCTTGCTCATGCACTATGATCTGTTTCTTTTTATTCTCTTCCATCAGCTCAGCAATGATGATGGGGCCAGAATGGCCTCTCCACAGTTTCTAAGCGTTATTTTCCTTTGGGACAAAAGTCTGGATCCATTTCTTATTTCATCCAGGCCATTTCTAACTCTCACTAGCTCTCTGCTGCAGCTGGCAGGGTTTATCTGTGACAAACACAGCCCAAGGTCCCAGTTACTATTTGGCATTTAGCTGGTTTCCATTTAACTGATCAGAATTCTGTGGCTTATGCAGATGGCCAAAACCTGTCGGGAAGCTTCCCATCCAGGTACTAGCCAAATCCAGGCCTGTTCAGGTGCCGCAATCAAGGAAGACTGGTTGCCTTCAGCTTCGTTTGGCTTCACGCTGTATAACAGTGCCACATGGAATGATTTCCTTCTTCCTTGGAAGCGCTTTGCTGAGCGGTCGCTCAGACCTTCGGACTGGGAAGGTCTGAGAAAAGAGTTAAGGATGGGTAAGGAGATGGATCTTAACAGAGCTCAGCATCTCCTCTTCTGCACTGCTGGAGGTTAGGCTATGCCTGCGTGCAAGAACTCCTGAAGTCTGCGACTATGCATGCGTCAGAGTTGTAACTTTGTAATTCTCATCTCTTCCTCATCTCTGAGCCGCATGTGTTGCCTGGCACATCAAGCTCCGTGGAAGCCACTTTACCAGCAGTTCCCTACCTTGCACCTTTGGTGGGCTTCTTTAAAAGACTTCCCAACCCAGAAGCTGGAGAGCAGGCTGAGGCAATGTCCTGTTTCCAGGTGGTAATCCATACAACCTACCTTTATGTGGCCTGCCCCAGCTTTTTCTTCAACTAATCATCTCTTTTTCTTTTATGGTCCCCACACCCATTCAGCAGGAGCGGGCAGGTGGCACTGGCAAACACCCCAGGGACACAAATAGTGTTCTCCCTTCTCACAGTTGAGGGAAAAGGTCCAAGCTTACTTCTCCATGAACGCATTCCCATTAACCCTTTCAACATCGCCATGAGCCCAGTATGACTCACCCTAATCTTTTATAGCTCGGGTAGAGCAAGGGACAGACAGGGACTTCCAAAGGACACACAACACACATGTGCCAGCCTTTGCTGAGATCATTGCACTTGCAAGGCTAAGACTGTTAGTTGGACAGTGACAGCTCCTTTCTTCACATTTTATGAGGTCCAGACTCGGGACCTCTGGACAAATCATTTACCACGTCTGGGGCCTCATATTCCCTTTTCTTTCCCTCAGTGACCACAACAGTTTAAACAACATCTCTCTCCCTCTTTATCTTCCCTTGAAGTTTGAAAGCAGATTTGCAACTCCATGCCAAATCCTCCTCCTAAGTCTCATACATCTCCTCATCCTGAGATTTGCCCCAAATGTGATTAATCAGCTGGTTTTGACTTTTCTTGCAGGAGGAATTAAAACAAAATGAAACAAAACAAAACAACATACCCCCACACTCAAATCTAAATATCTTTTCTCTATTAAATACGTATCCAATATTAAACAGCACACTGGTGCTGAGTTGCAGTATCTCTGTGTGAAGGGTAAAGACAAGGAATGACTGTTTAAAAATATTCTAATAGTCTGTTAAAAAATCCACTGGGAGAGGAGATAAGCTCATGAGTCAAAGGAAAAAAAGAAAAATCAAGAACCTAACCAAAAGATCTTGATATGAAACTGGGAGGCAGCTTTCTTGCCTCAGAGGCTGGGGAAGTGTCAGGACCAACAGAAAACCATGGTGTCATTGACAGGGTGGGCTTCTGAGGAATGGCTGTCAGAGATAATGTAGTATTGGGAGGGAGAGATGTCAGTGCCTTGAAGTGTGTTCGCCTCTCTGTCTATCTAGTCAAGGGCTGGCGAAGGAGCTGGGACTAGGACCACGAAGGCCACCTTAGATATCCCACAGTCTTGAGCATTGCTCTGGCCCCTTCTGGCCTATATGTCCTGGTTTTCTCCCCATGTGAACAGAGATGCATCAAGTCCAGGGCAGAATCAAGAAACTCACCCAGATTTGGACATTCCTCCTTTCTCTCAGTTCAGGTGAAGCTACTGGCTTTGAAAGGCAGAGCCGAGCTTTAGGCCCCATTGTGTGTGAAGGAGCCTTCTACAGCGATGCTCAAAGCCACTGGGTTCAAAGAGAACCTGTCCATTGGATTTTATTCCGGGTCTGAATATCTGTTAAAATCTGTAGTGTTTTTCCTTTAGCCCTAAGATAAACCTGTTATAGAAAGAGCATTTTTGAAAGAGCATCATGGAAATATTCTCTTTCTATCTGTGGCTTGTTGTGGGACTGATTACAGTCAATGGGAAATGAAAATGTTCTGGTTTATTTGGAAATTCAGGATTGCATGACCCTACTGACAGCTGACACCCTCTTGTCCTCACAAGGCTGTATTTTCAAGCAGGCAGAATGTACCAGAATGCAAATGGATCAGTTAATTCAAAGTGGCCCTGGATGACCCCATTCGTGCTCTCCACTGTCTGGTAAAACTTAATTCTGGGGGAGAAAAAAGGCTCCAGCAGATCCTCCTGTATAGTGTTTTATATTCGATGACTCTGCTGAAGGCTGATGTGCTCCATTCCACACTCACCAGCTGAAAGAATATAAGGGACATCAAACTTTTGTTCACGTCTGCCCTTTCCATAGTGATTGAAATCGATGGAAGTGTAACCATCAATAGGAACTGGAAAAGATCCACAGGACATTGTGTTCTAGCATATGTCCTAAGGACAACCTTTTAAAATCAAACATTAAGGGAATAAAAGGAAAAAACAAAACATATTGCACATTTTTCATAAAGCATCTGTAACTTAATAGTTTACTGACAAGAAGGAGGAGAGTCCAGAGCAGAGCCTGGGGAGAGGCTGGGGAGCTCATCGCCTTGAGGTTTTGGTATTGGTTCTGTTCTCTGTTACCACACGACTTCTGATCAATTATGTAACTTCGATTCTATTCTCCTTCTCACCCTTCCTGCATTGCCTGCTTAGGTTATGATATGCTTTTATTTGCTCATTTCTTGCGGCTAGTGCCTTTGGCATTCATGCATGTCAGGCTGTCAGTGTCATAGGTTTAAGACACCAGTGAAAGCCGGTAGCTGTGTCCAAAACAATGTGTACAGGACCGAAAATCAAGTATGGTGGATGATCGAGGGGCCTCACACCGCAGAGTGATATTTGGAGGTTTTTCAATAACAGGGCAAAAATGGAAGAAGTGGTGGGAGGAGGAGAGCGGAGGAAATAAAAAATGTAATCCTATAAAAAATTCCACCTTTGTAAATACAGCTCAACCTCCTAGGTGAACTCAGGGACACATTACAATCCTAGTATCTTTTTTTAATGTAAAGGTTGCTTGTCAATGGGTTTTTATACAGCATTAATAATACATTTATAGATACGCTCCACAATTAATTGCAAAGCATTTATGGCACTGAACAGTTAGAATGCATTATGATAATCACTCCTCGTGCATTGACTTTATTGTAAAGGTTTTGCTGATCATTATAATTGGCTTGTTATTACACAGGGATATAATAACACCTCTCTGTGTAGTAGTTTATAGCACATCAATAGCAAATGCATTCCCTTTATTGGAAGCAATGTGCATTTTATTAGAATATAGCTGAATAAGTGCAATCCATGTAGACAAATGAAGTTTCTAATGAACTGTCTCACAAAAGAGTCGAAATAACAAGCCATTTATTATGCATTTTTCTATTGACGAACTTGTAGTTATGGTTACATGGGCATTTCTTTAAAAAATGGAAGGCATGTTTTGCTGTTCTTTCAGAGAAGCATTTGGGGGAAAGGGAACATATAGGCCATTTTTCTGCCTGATGTTGAATAAAGTAAGGGTGACTGATGCTCACACCTTACAGATTTCATTTGCTTGTTGAGATTTTCCAAGCTTCTTCCTTGTGTGTTTAGTCTGACATTCACAAAGGATCAAAATGTTCTCACACTGAGTCCAAGCCCAGCTCCTGGAGCAGTGATGCACCAACATCCCCTATACAGTTAGCAATGAGTTAGGTATGAGGGGCTTGCTGTTGTCCTTACTCCTGTTGTGTGGGTTCTTTTTCTGTATTTTACCAAGTCATACTTTAATGAAAATGCACAAGCAATCTCTGGGCAAGGCCTGTAATGTGTAACATCCAGTATCTCTCCCCGTGTCAAAATGCTGTTGTTGCTGATTGCTGTACCAGGAAGGCAGAGGTCTTAGAAGAGGTCTGGTGCAAAATGTGATGCAAGGAGGAATGACAAAGAGAAGAATTAGTACGCGGGAAACTGAGGCATCTGGCAGAAAATCCACTGGTCACAGGTCACTTCTTACTTAGAATCGGGATAAAAAGAGGCATGTTTTAGAGTTAGCAAGAAAAAATGCTATAAGATATCCAAAGTTATTCCCCTGCCTGCCATCATTACTCTTAAGTCTGAATTTCAGTCTTTTTGGCAACTTACAGTTGCATGCATCTGGCATACATATGTAATTAATGTGTATTTGTTTATTCATCTAACCCCAACTGTAATCAATGTCAAGCAAGTACCTAAACACTTTTAAACCCCTGATAAATAACTTTGTTGTTTCCATATGTGGTACAGTTCATACAGTTATACTGCTGCCTAAAGTATTGCCAGGGTATAAACTAAGTCCAGTGTTCAGCACATAATGCTGTGTGCCTGTTTATTCATGACTGTCACTTGTTTATTGCATGCTTGCAAAGACCTTTGACTCTAGAGTAATCCAGGGTCTTTCTGGAAAGTGAGTTTTAATGTGATGTAGGAGCTTGGAAATGTCTGGACTATAGTCAGTAGCCTCAGCTGTTGGCACCCAGAGGTTACAACTGAGCAATTTAAAATAAGACTGGCTCAACCCTGCAGTTTCGATGCAGACTGAACTCTTTCTTCTCTGAGTGGGAATTTCAGTGAGAAGGGTTTTGCCCCTTGCCTGCTAAGATCCCAGATTATAGTAACACAGCTTGCAAGAAGTTTCAAGACTCCAGAGATACTGGAGGTCAAGAAAACTTTTCTCCGTGGCATACACAGCATTTTCCAATTACTATATATATTTTGCAGTATGTACGTGAAATCAGTTCGGGAGGTAGAAAATCCCTATGTAAATAATTTAGCTCTCTGAGTAAACTGTATCTAGTGCTTTTACCCAGAAACTGGGCCTCTTAGGAGCCTTGGACTTAGGGACAGAAGAAATTTTAAATAGGGCTTCTATGTCCCTGTCCTTAAAATGCTATTTCAGGCATGATTCACTTTACCTAGCTTTAGCACCTAAATATTAGGCATATAGTCCAAGTTAGGCAGCTAAGCTCCTCCTATAGACAGTGGAGGGAGAGAGATGCCTCCAGACTGTGATTCACCCCGTCCTTAGACAGATGGGATAAATGGTGCTTGGAAGTTTCCCTTCTCGCTCTCTCTATCCACTAAGTCTGGAATGAACCTATGGCAATTAACTCAGATTTAGATATCTCACTTTTAGACACCTGAAGAGAGGTAAGATGAATCACAACTTTCACCTTTTCATGCCAGTTTTCCATCTGTATCATATGAATGATGATACTTGACTTTTCTGAAACCCTAGTTAAGTTCTATGAATAAAAATTGCTATATAAAATCTATGGACTGTAGGAGATGTTGGTGTTTTGTCCTAAAAAGGGAAGGCACCTTTCTCCATTAATGTGTTTGCTTCATAATGTCAGGGGAAGAATAGGAGGGGTTGCATTGCAATCAACCTGAGCAACAGAGATAATCATCTGATCAATTTTAATTCCTCTTTAAAGTCAATTTCCATTTTCATTTTTGTATTTGGGTTTGCTACCACTCCCATTCTCATGGCAGAAAGTGAACTCCAAAAAAAAAAAAAAGCTTCAAATTAAAAGCAGTGCGTAACACCAGTGTCTTTAAAATGTGTTTTCATAATTAAGAAAAATATTTTTATCTTTAAAACCAGCTTGTTTTGGAATCTGTGATGGAAAATGAATATGGCCCCTTGTAATATCATTTGTAGAGAGGTAATTTTCAAGGCAGCACTGTACTGAAACATTTTCCCCCAGGGAGGATAAACAGTTGGCTTCAATTAGTGAGGGACTGTTTCCTTTCTTTTCAATTTTAAGGGCAGTCTTGCAGCCTGATCCTGCACAGTGGAAGAGAAAGCTCTACACAGGGCAATAGACTGAAGCTTGGAAGACTGAGGCTTAATTTCTTGCCTTGCCACAGATTTTCTCCTTGACCTTGAAGAGGTTACTTAGGGTCAGGCTATTATTCTCACTCCATTTCTATATGGTGACTAATATTATATTTGACTGTCTGAATATACACATAAAATTGGCCGAACGTCTTGCTCTGATTCCAGTTCCCTCCTATAAAATAGCATCGGTGCTGCAAGGATACATACATTAAAGATTATTAGGTACTCAGGTTCTCTAATCATTAGTTCCACAGAAGTAACTTGGTTAGATAAATAGAGATGTTCAAAAGTGTCAAATGTGTTTCACTGCTCAGATCTCACATAAAGTCAATGGGCCTTGGGTGTCTAAATATTCCCTTTGAAAGTCTCCCCAAATAATGATGTTCTTCCAAATAGTTGGAGCCAACTTTGTGGGGCTGATTCCTCACACTTTTACAGTGAGTCAACTCAGACTCGCTCCTGTAGGAGACGCTGCCTGCTCACGCTTGTGGGAGCTGCAGCAGGATATGTCCTGTGCCAGGGCAGGTTTGTTTCATAACACAAATTGAGCTTGGCCAATGAACCGGACTAGAAGAGTGTTAAAAATAAGGGATAAGTAACTCAAATGTATTAGGACTGGCCTTAGTGGAGGGATGGTTTCTTGTAGCATCAAACCTAGTATGCAGGAGTTTGTAGCTAGTGAAATACTTCCTGCCCATGAACTGCCATATGAGTGGTAATTAATTCCCCCAAATCTTTATTTTATCCATCTCTTGAGTCTCTGATGAATGGCCAGATGCACTGCTTATAAACCACAAAATACTGACACTTCCAAGCAGCCATCTAATTAACATGAAATTATGTTGCCACAATGTAAGGTACATTGGATGAGTTGCTTTCTTGGATTTTATTTTTTTTCCAAAATGAATATGACTATTATTATTATGAATAGCTAATGAAGAAGAGGTGTGGGAGAATGGGCCAGAACCTCAGGCAAGGGGGAATGAAGATAGTATGAGTTTAATGACTTTAGAGATTGGACTGAACCAAAGCAGTCTCTCCACTCCCTAGTTCAGAAATCTAATTATTTACTATCTATCTTGCGACAGTGCCTGGGAGACCAGTTATGAACGATGACACCAGGTTCATTGTACAATACAGAACAGACAGAGGCCCTCTTTTCCTTAAGAGCTTACGCTCTAAAGACCAGATACGGTGTCTGGATGCAGACCTGTCATATAGTGTCTTTCCAGATGGGAGAAAAAGCATTGTGCTGGGTTGCACAACTGGGAGTGAAAATAATACATCAGGCAAGGGGCTGTGGAGTTAGGGTCTACCTGGGGAAAGGAAACATTAAGGATGGCCTTCAAGCAAAGCTCCTTTTGGGGACATATCCTCTGAGACAAAGCAAGTGGCATCCTGAATAACACACACGAGACCTTAAGCTAGTAGCATGGCCTCCTCGACAGGGACCCTCCTCCTGCACACTCACACCACGTGGTCCTGGCTGGCGTATTTGGTCACAGCTAAGGCCAAGTAGCTGTCTTCGGCGTACAAGTTTGTGAGTGGAAAACAAACTGAGGTTCAGCAGATGCCTGAGGGACACAGTGCACTGCCAGGGAGCCCGTTCTGCCACCGTGCCACTCGCTATAGGAGAGGCAGGTCCGTTGGTACTGTGTGAGAAACAAGGGTGCAGGAGGAAACTGGGATATAGCAGTCCCTGAATACCAACTGTCTCTTTACAGGGAACTCTTCAAAGGGACCAGAGCCACCCAGGACAAAACAGGGGTCAAACATCATGTCTCACAACAGAAATTCAAATCCTGATGCAAGTACATTTTGCAGTGTTTGCAATGAGCTGAATTTATCCCTGTCCCTGCTTGATCTCAGTGTGTGATCCAGCACTCTTCCCTAGTATTATGGGCAATGTGGTTTTTATTAGAGCCTGTAATGTTCCCTTATTGAAGTTTGGACTTTGAGAGGAAAGGCCAAAACACTGGAGCACTAGCCATTCTTCTGGTGTTTCTAGCTAGATTAAAAGGAAATGAATAGGTTTTAGATGTAGAAGGAATCGTTAGATCTTATTTAACCTCTTGCATAAACTGACTGTAAAATTTCACCCAGATGTTCTGTGCTGAGACTTCTGACTTGCATTTGACTGAAGAATAAAGAAATTTAGCCAGAGAATGACTCTTTTGAGGCTTCAGCACAACTTTGATATCAAACAGGTTAGAATTGCGGAGTTGAACTTTCTGAAAAGCTTTTAATCATTTTGAAAATCAGTTCAATTAGTAAGGATACATTTTTGCAATCAATTATGTGTAACAACTAGAGATAGTAGGATATATTTTCCAATCAAAATAATTTGGATGGAAACTTGCTTTTTGACCTAAATACACATGCCTTCCCCCACCTCTCACACACAAAACCACAAGGGGCAATGTTTTCCTGGGGCAAAGTTTTCCAGGTTTTTCTTAAAAGACCCTAGAAAAGGCACAGCAGGGTGATAATCCTGAAGCATTTGAACAGGTGAAAATCTTTATTGTGTCTATGGACACAATGGAGTTCATTCAGAGCACTGAGAGGGAAGCTTCCTGGAAAGTGGATATTCACATGCAGAGGAAGCAATTTGCCTGACTCCTATATGGTCCCAGATGAGTAGGCTCTCATTTCCCTCTTACTACATTTCCATATCAACACAGATGTTTCTTCTCCTTGAGTTTCTAGCTCCCTAGTCTCACCATGTGCCAAACAGGTGAGATATTTCCAGTGCTTTTCAGAAAGTTATGCTGTCCCCATCTCAAAAGGAATCTCTCACCTGCCTTAGCTGGTGCCCACAGAAATGGGTCTTATTCCATTTCAACAGACACTGTAGAGTGACAGAATTTCCATGGGCAAATAATCAGGGAAAAAATCCTCCTTTTTGCAGACATTAGTAACATGCTGACCTTTAACAACATCGCAAGCCTTCACTCTCTCTTTAAAGTATTATATCCGTCCTTAGGGGGAAAAACTTGTAGCTAAGGATTGAAATCAGCAGTGGATCATAATGCTGGCTGTGCCATTCAATTGCCCTGCTGTATTTAGGATCCATTTATTTCTAGCTATTTTTTTTCTGTCTTGAATCTAAAAAAAGAAGTGACCAGGCTGGCAGTGACATGTGATTAATAGATTGCACCTTTAGAAAAGAGTTAGCAGAAGGAGATTAGCATTGCAGCCTATTATTTATTAATTAAATGCAGACACCCTATTTATACCAATGCTGATGACATTAGTTCACGTCCATGCTTTGGGACTGCATTATCCATCCGGTCTCCTAGCATAGTAATGATTGTTACTAAGCCGGTGGATGTTGCTGAGCTCCTTCTGTCACTTGCTTCTGTTACGAGCAGAAAAGGACAGCCCAGAAGTTAAAGGGCCAACCTAAACTTTTTGTTCAAGCGTCTGCTCTGTCTCTAACAGCCTGGGTTACCCTGGCCATATCTCTTGGCTTCTTTGGGACATCACTGCTTCCTTTGGAGCAAGGGAGATCTGTAATTCCCTATAGCACAGGGTGCAGTGAAGATTAAGTATGCAAGGCAATATGCTGTGTGAGACTTTCTCCATTGCTTACAGGAGAAAGGATTACATTAGTGGGGATATATGTACCTGCTGCTGCTATTTCAGTTAGCAGAATGGGAAAGGGCTATCACAAGTGTTGTCATTTAGCAGTGCCAGGGTAGAATATTATACTTCATATGACCCTTGGTTTGCTAAGCTGGTCCTCCTGCCTGCAAAGTCTTCCAAGGAAAGTCCTGAAGCCAATCCAACCCTGATGTCTCCATTACTCCTAGTAGCTGGTTTCAAGATCCTGCCATTAAATGCAGGAAAACCAGCAAAGAGGTTGCAGGACTCTGATCCCACCTCACAGTGGCTCAGGCAAACCCATGGGCTGCTCTACCAGACATGACGCCTGGGACAAGGAGATTGCTGTAAGACTGGCCTCTCCTGCACCCTAAAGACATGTTGGTCCAGGACACAGTTCTGCTGGTTTTATATCAGGGAATTGTTCTTTACCAGCTCCAGGCAAATCATAAACAAATGTATGGCCTTCCATTGAACCCACTGTGGTCACTTGAGCCAGCAGAGCTCATAGACAACATACGTTTTGCCTTCAGAGTAAAGATGGAAATACAGGGAAATCCTCACATTCATCAGTTGATGTCCTTGAAAAATTACAGTTCGGGTGTCCATAATCCAAATGCTCAATTACCCCTGGAGAAGCATGTCATAAATGCTTAGATTTGGTAGGGTGTCTTGACAGGGTGTAATGTGCACTCTCCTCTGTGATTGTGTCTGGCTCTTTTTCCATGCATTAAAGGACAGGTAAAATGCATGAACTAGTCTCTTAATGGTATCTTCTCCATGTAAGCAACTGCTTTCACTGTCAGCAGGACTTTCTGCAGCCAGGGCAAGCAGCCTGTTCCTGAATGGGGGTAAGGATTTTGCTCTACTCTGTGAAAATTCATAGGTCTCCAGAGATACGCAGATGAGGTCTGAAACCAGTGTGTACTCATGAAACTATTTAGGATTTAGTCCAAAGCCTACTCAGACTCCAGAGGTCTTTGGGCCAAGGCCTTCACGGAAGGTTTCCTCTAGAACAGTCCGAGTACCTGAGCCTTAAACATCCTTTTATCATCAATTTGGTGTTTGCTTATTTGAATTTTGTTCAGCAATCACGTTCCCTCTCTGAAAGCTGAACATTGTAACAGCCAACAATTAAAGGCGAATATTGAAGAGTCTTTCAGCATTATCTACACCATGATACAATCTGAACACATGCAAAAGACATTCAAAAGATGAATGAAGAGAGTGAATGGGCTGATTTATCCTGGACTGTTTCTCACGGTGTGAAGTCTGCCTTTCACAGCCTGATGAAGTGCAGAGACAGTTAGTGGATTTGCTACCAGGAAGGGCACACATTTGTTTCCCCTCCTGCAAGTGTATTTAGAGCTGAGATGTGAGCATAGGAAAAATTACAGCCAAAAAAGCAACCACGGAAAATGCAAACTATAGTTTATTTTGGCAAGTTGGTGTTAAAAAGAATAGGTTGAGGGTTGCAGAAACTGGCATAGAAATTTGGCAGAAGGGTTTCTCCCTGTGTGTGTATGCTTCCGACTGTTTTTTCTTCTTCTTTTCTTTTTTCTTTTTCTGTCCTCCAGTTCTTGTAGTTTTCCACAGTTAGACGTTGCTTCCTATGGACATGCCTCAAATACTAAGTCAGTTGTGAACACATCCATTCCTGACCACAGAAGAGAACAGAGTGGGGTGGAAAGTCAAAGTGCAGTTCCTTCCTGTCCCCATTGCTGTACCAGCAATGTAAAGCTCCTCACCTTTACCCACCAAGGGAAGAAGGGCAGAAAGACGGCTTTAAAATGGATGCTGCTCTGCTGGGTGATGTAGATAATAGCCCTTCTGCAGCTCTGTCAGTGGCTCTTAAAGCCTCTTTCAGGTGAAACCAACTTCTTTGCCTTGCTCAGTGTATAGGCAAGGAAACTGAGGAACAGTGAGTCATTGTGGTTTGGGAGCAGCACCTCATTACGCAGCTTGGAGCCAAAGTCATGTTTTCTAAATCCTATTCAGTGCCTTACTTAAATTTGTCCATTTTCTTTATTAATTTTGTCTTCTTTCCCCACCTCAGCTTTGCATGAGTCTTCTGGCTTTTGTAAATGTGCTAGGAAGTGAATAAGAGAGCACAGGGGTGCATCTGTGGGGAGTTTGGAGGAGAGTTCCCTCTGGACCCAGCCTGTCAGGACTTTAGCACCCACTCACGTGCATCTTTGCTGTGGATGGGGAGCATCTTGCTGCTGGCATTGCAGGAAAAAAAAAGGAAAAGGTGGTCCTATCATACTGGAGAGGATGTAGCCCCATTCCTGACCTCCCTGCATCCTCTGTGCTGTAGGAATCCGTCACCACTAGCCTGTCAGTTATATTATCTCCTGCGTGCAGCAGTGCAAACATGCAGTAAAACACGTACAAATGTCTGGTCACAAAAGGCTCAGCAACAGCTCTGTCCAAATAAAATCCCCCCAACAGACAGTGGGTTGGGATATTGTCCTTTTAAAGCTCCTTTGAAGGTTTGATTTTTTTTTTTCCCCCTTTTTATGTAAATCTGTTCTACCTACACCACCCAAATGCCAGGAAATCTTAGAACAATAAATACCCCTGCAGCACAAACAAAATCGTGCTTCAGAGAAATTGTTCGGCTTCTCAAAGCCACAGCCTTGCCCTTTAAAATGAAGGGCATGCTTCTGAAAAGCTCTCCTCCTCTTCCAGACCTTTGCTTTCCGGACACTTGCAGCTGTACCACATTCACCAGTGATGGTACCATAGCTTCTCAAGCTCAGCAAGGACACTTGGCCCAGGGAGGCATTAAAGTGACATCTTCAAAATCCAGAAGGTGCTTTGCCATTGAGTTGTCATTAAAGCAACATCTTAAGAAGGCAATAGGAGGCAATTTGCTATAAGTTATCCGATCTATTGGCTGGGACCAATAAAACCCCTGCTCCTTCTTTCCAAAGGAAATCAGACTTGTACAATCAAGCTGTTTGTAAGTGTGTGCCTGGGCCCATCTATCAGTCAATCTGTCAAGGGCTCCTCCTTTGAGCTTTGAACCCACTGGGTAATTTAACCTATCGTTGATGGGGTGGAAGAGGTCCCAAAGCTATTGTTTTCCTATAAATTTCATGAAAATAGGCAGCCAGGCAGAGCAGAGAGTTCTCATTAGTGCTCATAAGCCCATCTTTTATGAGACATCAATGAACTCATGGGGGTAGGGACATTGGAAGAGGGTTTACACATTCGGCTGCCCATGAAGCAACTTGTTTCAGTGTGTGCACTCTGATACCCTGTCAAGAGGCCTCCTGTAGTAACAGCTTCTTGGTTTTAACAGGATGTCAGACAGATTTCTTAGCTTCTTTCTGCTGATTTCAACAGTGCTTCACACAGCAGAAAAGTCAGCCTGCTTGTTGCATTTCCCTTCCTTCCCCAGCCAAAGCCACCAGGGAGAGTTCCTGCACATCGTTTAACAACTAGCACAACATCAGAGGTGACTGCTTTTCAGTGAGGAGTACCTGAAGGTAACAGGAAAAACAGCACAGGCTTATGAAATGGTTCTGGTATGTCAGCATAAAAAGTACTGTTCAAACATAAACTGGTATCTTCTATTCAATCACATCTTCAGGTGGTCTAGACAAACTTCAGGGTTAAGAAAGGTGTGTGAACAAGTCTTATTTTCTTTTGACATGGTCCAGCCTGTATCAGTTCTTCTTCCAAACCATTTTGCATTAGTAGTGTTGAATTTTGTCTGTTTGTCATGTGGAATAAACAAATCTGATCTGTTACTCAAAGCCTCTCTGTTCACCATGAAGTGCAGGAAAGCACACTCCGAAGCAGACCTCCAAAGCGCCAGATGTATGGCAGTATATCTAGCCCCAGGAGAGCCAGGGCTTCAACTTTAGTTCTGCAATCCCCATCATTTCCTCGATGGAAGTCAAATCTCTGGGCATTACCCAAGCATACCTCTGGACACAGGTATGCAGATGGGGGTGTTCACAGTATATGGTGTAATATACTACAGGCAACCTATAGGTGAAGCTCTCTAGCAAAGAATTCTCATGTAGAGTTGATATATGTTGGCTACAAAGTGCAAGGAATCAGTGGAATTAAAAAACACACACACACATACACAAACATTTTATATATATAAAAAACTTTCCTGGCAAGGACAGCATTGAACGACAACAGGAATATACCCCTAGCTGGTACCAGTCCTATGGCAACCTGTATTTCAAAGAAAGGCTACTTGAAATCAAGATCATGTCAGAGTTACTGCTTTTCATGAGCATCAGAAAATGTTCCCTCTCCTTATTTCTTTAGATCAAGTTTTTTTAAAGTGCATACTTACATTATTTGTTCTTATTGTAGCATTCTGGATAAAAGAAAAGTCAGTTTAATTCCTCCTTTCAAAGAAAATCACACTAATTTGAATATGTGGATTTGCACATAACTAGGTACTATGTGGGCTGTGTGTGCACATGCATTGTTCAGGTTCTATGTCTTTTTAGATTTTTTAAAAGTCAGTGGCAATTTTACAGAAAAATTATTGGGTTTTTTTTTTTTCAATTTGTCAAAGTATTTTTTTTTTTTTTTAGAATTCATTCCTATATTCTTTTTACTGGAAGTAGAAATGTCTTATTTTCTTTCTTTCTTACCTTCTTTATTTCTTTCTTTTTTTTCTTTCTTCCTTTCTTTCTTCCACCTGCCTGCCTGCTTCTCTCTTAGGTAATATCACTATGATTTCTAGAAGCTATAACAAGCAGGTGAAAGAATAGGACCAGGTTTTCTTCTTTTTAAATGGCAGTGACTAAGCAGTAACTCCACAAAAGTTCTTAAAAGTCAGTTTGATTTACTGTGGGGTACATTAGAACAGGCTTTGGTATACATTATCCTGCCAGAGAAGTTGTTTATATGTATGGAAGACCAACAGGATGAAACTGCAGAAAAAAGCTGGTTTCTATCCCTTCTCAATGAATGGAAACAGAAAACAGGAGAAGAGAGTAGACAGGGGGAGGAAGGGGGAGGCAATTCCACCAGGTGTCAAGGAGGACATTTCTGGTGGCCAGGATTCTGTGCAGTGCTCTTGCACGCCAAGGACCACCCTCTTTAGAGCTGGATGTGTGCAAAGTGATGAACCAGACAAGAGCAGGCAGCTTGGCAGCAGGATGTGTTGCCAACGTGTCCTTTCACAGAAGCTGAGGTGTATTTGCTGAAGGTAGGCCACTTTCTGTGGCCATCACTCACTCCCACGCTCGCAATTAGATTATTTAGTCTAGATGATCTCATTTTCCTCACTCAAAACATCAAGCTAGGAATTACGTGAGGAATGTCTGTCTCAAGTATCTCTAGTGCTTCCTGACTGTGTGAAGAAACAAGTCAAGAGGAAGACAGAGGTTTGCCGTTAGTTACCTAAACCTTATGATTATCCCTTTTAGCTTAGCCTCACTGGAGGGAGAACAACCTCAGAGCAATATCCCAGCCAAGCAGGATTGGAGTATAGCCTTTGCCATGTAGCAGCACAGCCAACACAAGGGAAAATCACCTTTGCTCTCAGCTGATGTTAAAACAGTAATATTACTTGTCTTGTTCTTTGATATGCTGCAAGGATAATGTCCACTAACCCCTGTGAGGTGTTCTGTGGTAAAGGGACAGAACCATAAATGCACATGGGTCCATACAGCAGATGAAATCTCTATGCCATCCAGTACTTGGCAGAGCTCTCTGAAATAACAGGGAAAAAAATGGCTGAGGGCTTGGGAGAGTTTTGTAGAGCTTCTTTCCACATTTCATGCAAGTCTCTCTTCCCAGTTCCTGATCTTACAGTGGACCTTTGAACACCACTGAGCTAGGAAACCAGGGGCAATACTCCAGCAAGCAGATTCCCTCAGGCCATGCTTGGCTATACCTGTTTGACGACGGATTGAGCACATAATTTTTTACTGGGAATACGTATTTCCCAAGACTAATTGACCCTTACAGTAATTGAGACTAGATTTTTACAGGTCAGACTTTAACTCAAACTGTGCATAGTCTTAGTCTCCAAGAAATTTTATTGAGATTGCTTGAACAACTCCCCATAGTTATTATTTTTCACTCCTGGCAGTAGCCCTGCAGAAGTACTTTGTTCTTTAACTCGAGGGGTGGAAGTCCTGGCTTGCAATCCCAGAGCCTCTGTACTCCTCCATGGTGACCTGTAACAGGCATCTTTGCACTTGAAGGTTATGCCCATCTCCAGGTCTCTTGCTTCATTAAGGATGAAATTCAGCTGGGACTTGGAAGCAATTCTTTCTCTCACTTGGCTTTTGTTGGGTTTGCTCAGACTCACTAGTGAGGTCTGGAACCAGTGAGTACTTTGAATCTGGGATGGGCAACACTCCTTGATTTGGATGGCTCATTTGCTTTTTACCTTCTGGAGATGTAAGCCATGAGTTAAAAAGGCACAGAAATTTCTATCCTAGTGAAGATCTTTATTTCCTTATTTTTTAATGTAAAAGCCACAGTTCCCTCCCTCCCCCAAATTGTACAATTTCTATAATTCACTAAAAAAAGATTCCATCCGTGGGCTGAAGATTTTTCCCACTTGCCAGAATCAGGCTTCAACGTTTAATACTCTTTTTTTTTTTTCATGAGTGAGGATGGAAAACAAACCTGAAGATCTCATCTGACACCCAGTACAGTTCATGTTAACACCACTGTAGATATCAGTAAGCTCTATATCAAGCCCGAAAAGTTTTACAAAATGTCTGGGTGCACACATGCCTGTTGGAGTTGAAGGGATTCTCCCGGGCAATTTTGATCTTGTTATTGATAAAATGCAATAAATTCTTATTACTGAAGTGGAACCTTCTCAACTGTCAGAGAAGTTGTTAATAAAGAGGTTGCTAAGGATTAATGTCTATGTGTGTGTGGGGGGGTGTATCAAGGTGAATAATAATAACTACTTTAGTCAGGTGCTCTCTTCAGCCCTTTTCTTTATGTCAGCTGTTGTGTAGGTTTTAATATTTTTTTTTCCTTCAGGGGATATTTAAGTATGAGGCACTGTTAGCTAAAAAGAAGGAAAACAAATGCAAAAACAAATAAAACTTGAAAACGACATTCATTCCCAATGGACTGTGGCACCTGGAATTTACCTACCTTTTCCGTGTGTCTTCAATTATTATGATTTTGTAGAATTTAAACAGAGACATTCAATCCAAGGAAAAATAATAACAAAGATGATCCTCTGACCCAGCTGTTCATAGGAAATACCTTAATCCTCATTTCCTGCAAGGAGGAAATAAGGGTTTGAGAGCCACTGAGTTTGGATGATCTGGATCAACATATTGAATCATTTCTCCTTCCATTCTCCTCTGCTCCTTTCCCTTCTTCCCTTCCCACACACTCAACTACTGCAATCCGTAAAAAAACATGGAAAGTATGAATCTGCCTAGGTTTTGAGCCACACTCAACTCTGAACCCAGCTTAATCTTGCTGTGGAACATCATTAGGACTGTGTATTTCCATTCTCTGTAGACTTCCCCCCCCTCCACACCCCCAAGACCATTTCTTTTTGTTTTAAACAAAACAGCTACAACTGAACAGTTTTCCAACAATGTGAATTTCAGTTTTGCCTCTGTGGTTCACTAGAAGTTGCATCCCAGATGTGGAGGTGTTCACTGGACACAAAACATACCCCACGGGCGAAATAGAGACTGCTGGTCAATATGTGATTGCTGGCTAGAGGGCTAATCCACGCTCAGAAGAGCTGTCTGGAGAATGCTTTACAAGGGGAACGTTTCAGTTTCACCTCTTCCCCAAATAAATTTTATTCTTTCACGTATAGGAGCTAATCAGTTTGAGAGAGAGAGAGACATTAGTCAATGAAACAGCTTTCTGAAGGAATCCTCATTGTTCGAGTCGTTTAAAAATTGGCTGGACAATGAACTGCACGAATACAGGGATTCATTTCGTTCCGTCCAAGGAGAAGAGCGAGCGTGTGGGATAGATGAACTAATAAGTCTTTTCTGTTGCTAATTGCTGTAATTCTGAGAAAGAAAATGGGATGAGACCACTGCAGCTGGAGAGCTGGGAGACCCCCGGACCGGAGGGGTTAACACTTGTCATTCTTAATCATACAGTTATGGTCTCATGACAAGACGACTGCACAGGGTACGAACACAGACAGCTCACACAGCTCCATTTTCCCCACTGGCACCGCCTCTTTATGACTTATTGTGTTAATTAGCTCGCCTGCTCCGTTCCACAGCGGAGCTAAATGCGCAGTGATTGTCACCAGAGGAAGAGAGAGGGGACTTTGTGCCCAGCACCAGCGACTTTGCTGTTCTGCAGAAGAGTGGTTGTCAAGGAGGCAGCTTTCTAGTCATCCCCAGGGGAGCAGAGCCTTCACGACTGGCAAACAGGAGGGTCCTCCCCTTCCCTCTGGTTTTCTGGGACTGTTCCTGGGGCTCGCTTAAGTCTGGGGAGCTGCAGTCCAGTCTGGGAACTCGTCCCTGCAGCCACCTGGGCTCTGGTTCCCCAGAGATACTGTCATCAGCTTCAAATTGACGTGCTATAGGCCTGGAGGGTGGGGGTTGTTTCTTTGCTTAGTTTTAAAGTAAAGCTAATTGCATGAAAATCAGTGTTTCCTGATTAAAATAAAATTAAAAAAACCCTTCCCCCTTCCCCCCAGCTTTTCCAAAAAAAGCATCTCAGGCTCAGCCAAACTGAGTCCTGTCCTAAGGAGAGAGGATGTGTCAGTCTAGTACAGGTATAAGTGTGGCTCAGGGGAAGGAGTGTCCCAGCCAGAGGATTGAAGGTTGTTATACAAATTAATGTGGTAATTACAGTATCATCTGGAGAAAGCAACTGTGACTGTGTCCCTGCTCTGCTAAGTACTGTACACACTGTAATAAAAGAGAAGTCCTGGCATGGTTATAATCTCAGCAGACAATTCAGTAAAAAAGGTCCATTATTACTGTGTCATAGATAAGGAGCCAAGGCCCAGAGACATTTTAAAGGTGCAATAGTCACCATCACCCCTGGTGCTGTTTGGACATACTATGGGCAAGAGTAAATTGAAATTCTTGACAGAGGAAAGGGTCGTCCACAAATGCTATCAGTGAAAGCCAGAGAATTTTTATAAATGCAAATTTTTTTCAAAATTCCATTTTTTTAAAAATTTTCTAATAATTATTGAAAAGGAAAAGGGAAAAGAAAAACTCTACCTTCTTCATTTATCCTTTGTTTTGGAGAGGAGGATTTTATCTCGAATTTTAGGAGAGAGTGAGAATGGATAGGAAGGATTCTTTCTAAAGACAAACACAAATCATAATGCAAAAATAATCAGGGTTAAGAAAAGACAAAAAAAACCCCATATTTTTTGGTTAATGAGCTATATGTGTTGGTTAGGTCCAAACATGTCCTTCCAAAAAATCTGCCTAAAAGTAACTGGCAGAAGATCACATAAAGAGGCTTTGGCAGAATAGTCTTGTTTAAGTTCTGTTTTAATGAAGAAAGTAATGTTAATAAGATATCAAATGAGCAGCCATAAAAAAGTATAAACAGAGAGACAAAACAGGTAAGTATGTGAGGAAGGGGAGGATCAAAAGCAACTTCCACCCATGCCAAAACAACCCTGTTACAAGCGAAAAGGACATTAGGCAGAGATTATTAAAAAATAATCCATTGTTCAGTAATGGCAAACATTTCACACCTCACATGGCAGCAGCAATAAATCCCATTGATTCCTCCAAGACAATTTACAATTAAACACAGATTTGCAAATAAATAAATAAATAAATAAAGGCAGAATTCATTGTGGCACCTTACGCCGCCAAATCAAAGCAATTGGAGTGGAATTGAGAATAATTACCAGATGTGTTGCTTTGTGCTCAAAACGGCATCCGTTATTTACAACTACCAATGATGTTCCTTATTTATTCCTCCTGCTGGTCTAATGACTATTGCCATTCAGCGTTCTTTTATTTAATCATCAACATCCAAAAAAAGAAGTATCTTTTTTCTCTCCTTTTTTTTTTTTTTTTTTTTTTTTTTTTTTTTCCCTTTTGGCAGCAGCAGGAAGGGAGAAGTTTCCTAAACCCCAACAATAGCAAATTGCTCTGGAGGAATGCATCATTTTTTCAGCCTGGCCTGCAATGTAATTATGAGCATTGCCTTCAATTTATTGGCCTTTTACAGATGTGCAATCCAAATGGATGCTACTTTAACTCCTGGAGTAATGAATATTTGTTTTCTCCTTGCCTATTTCTTGTCTTTTCTATGGAGGATATTTCTGGATGGAAATTGACTGGCGGTCATAAGCATTAAGAGAGTTTGAAGCTCCCCAGGGGAACCCAGTGCAGTCATAAAGTTGCAGTACATGTAGCCATGCACACACAGAAAGAAAAGTGTTTGCAGGTGAAGAGACTCCAGGGATGAGGATTTTTTTTTTCTTTATTCTTCTGTTTGTTTCAATCCTATTTGCAGGCAGGGTGCTCTCCAGGATCATTCTACATAAGGACAAAGGGAAAATATTCCTTGAGGAATGAAGAAATGAAAAGGTAGATATTAGCAAACAATTATATAATCTGGCCCTTCATATACTATGTCCTGAATGGGCCATTTCATGGGTGTCCCCACACTTTTTCTAGGATGTATTTATGTGGACCTCTCTATTGACATAGAGAAGGAATTCTGAAGGACTAGATGAAGCTGTGCTGAATTGTCCCATCTGCAGGCTGTCCTATAAAATGTCCCTCTTTTTTATTGTTATCTCATCATTTCTAGAGGTAAAACTTTTGGGACACCCTTTTTCCCCCCACAGTTTACTGATTGAACATTATTTCTTCCTATTTTTCTCTCTCTTTTTGGCTATTCAGAATGGATCCTAGTGATTATATAGGAATTGGTATACTTGCTGGCCCTTATACACATTTAGATCAAATCACATCTTACATGATGATGAGCTTTTATCATTGTTAGTCATCTCTGGGGAGCTCCTCAGGAGAAGCAAGTCCAGGCAGGTCTGACTCAACAAGGAGAGTGGATGAATATGTAGCACAAGGGCACACGAGGAAAACCCTTTTTCATTCATTTCAGGTGGAATCTGATAGGTTCTCCCCTCGCCATGCATCCCTCGGGTCAGTCAGTGCACTTCCACTGTAAAGCGAGTATTACCAAAATACACCTGCAAAGACTTTCACCCAATACTGCAGCAAAAGGGTTAACCTCGTACAGGGTAAACTGGAAGCCAGACCATGCTGGAGAAAGACACCAGGTTGTAGAAACTAACGGTTCTTTTGCCACTTCCAGGTTTCTGCCAGAACACTGGAAGTGGAAAGAGTATGAAAGGCATTTTATAAGTACTAGGGATTACAAGGCATCACAGAAGAGCCACAGAAAAGCACATGCTTGAGCAGCACTGATACATCCCCGCCAGTGTCCAAATTCTGCCTGATGGGCTCTCTGAAGAGCTAAGGGTGCAGACCATAAGATCTGTGCCTTTGATGGTCTGTTATACGTGTAAAGGTTATGGAAGCAGGGCATTCACTGTCTAAGAAATGTACAGTAAGTTTCAGTGCACACACACACACACAAATCCCGGAATGACTCAAAATTTGCTGTCAGCTGGGTACTCCCAGTGAACGCAGACATCTCTGCTCCTTGTTCTATGCCTTGAGTCTTCAGTTTTGCTCATTCTGCTCTTTAATCATCAGACGACTCATGACAGTAATTGTGGATGTCCCTGGATAGCTCAGTAATAAATGTATCCTGAACAAACATACCTGTCAGACTCTGTTTAGCCTAGAGCATCAAGTTTATGACCTCAAGAAAGAGAATCTTTCTTAAGTTCTCTAAACAACTCTCAAAGTTAATTTCTACTTGTTATAAACACTAACTATTTTTTTGCTATTTTCCTCAAGAATTCAAGGTAGGACCCTGAAAATTATGTAGGTGCCAAACTCTCTAGGTTTACGTAGGACTTTGGATCCCAGACAACACCTCTGGGTTCAGGTCTTAATGTCTGGACCATTGCATTCTGCCTCTTCAAATCTGCCTTTTCGGCACAGCAGCAGCAGCAGAACAATATTGCAGGGTATTATTAATAAAAGTATACTTCTCCCCCTAAAGATTGCTGCAGTGGCATGGAGGACAAACTCTATTCCTTTATTCAGCTTTGAGCATAGTACATTTGCTGTGAGAGTTTCCTGGAGTAAAGAAGTGGAGTGGGAAAGGGGTTTCTCTCGTTGTTAATTATTTGTGCTTCTGGTCTAGTGACCCAAACTATATTTAGCTCCCCATCAAAACCAAAACCTGAAAATTAAATGGACTGGAATGGAAAGGTGGTCTCTGTGTCACTCTCTGGATTCTGTTTCACAAGATGCAATCTTCCTCGATTTCCAAAACCAATTTTCTCCCATCATCTTATGAAAGTAGAGGTCATCCTGTGAAATGTGATATCTCACCAGTTTTTATAAAGGAATGTGCCCTTCCCCACGAAAGGAGGGTTCATTAAATCATGCAGCTGATCAGATTGCTGAAGCCTTGATTGGCCGACAGCCAGAGCGAAGAAATCCATGGGGAAGAGGCACATGGCACCATCCAAATAGGCTGGACCTGAACTAGGGTATTTTAATCACACTGTTATAGGGAAGAAGGGGAATCTCAAAGAAGGGCAGTATGGGAGCTTTATTGACTTTTAGGGTTAAGAGAAGATGGGAAATAATCAGCCAGTCACACCTGAATTCCACAGTTCAGAGTTTATTCCCAGGCACCACTTTACTGGTAATCAGAGTTCAAAAATAATTCATGACCCACTTCTGCTCTTGTTGCATGCCTTCTCTCCACAGTGTCCTTACAGAAGTCGGCAGACTGCTGCTTGTAGCCAGTACCAAAAGGCAGCTACTTCTGGAGTAGGTCACAGCAACGATGCGAAACATTTGCTGCAGGACAGAAAACCCAATAAGTTCTGAGAGCGGGTCCGTGGTCTGAGACAAGCTTCAGGGATAATGATGCCTTGGACTAGTAGATGAGACAAAAAACCCTGTGTGTGCTAGGTAGAACATGAAAAAGTGTGCAGGAACAAGTGCGGTTAGGAAGGTATAGCTTATGTTCAAGCTGGACGTCAGGTGTTTTTAAAGACTTGGAGGAAGTGTTGTCTTGAGTTATGGGGTTCATTTGTTCCCCAAACTCCATGTGGAATGAAAATGGACCAGATGTAGGCAACACCCTATTTTCCTTTGAAAGGTCATCAAACTCTTCTGAGAGTCATGCTTTAAAGGATCACAAGGCTCCAGGTTCTGCAAATGTAGATAGCACTTCATGAAGGCAAACACTTCACTGGGGACAGGCAAGCTAAGATGGTGCAGCACCACAAACTACTTCAGATGCAGCAGACTCACTGGGAGGGCTATAACCTTGCCTACCTCGCTGGGACTTTCTGATGAGTCTTGCACTGCAGGTCTTACAAGAAATGGCTGGATTAGTTTATACCTCCCTTATCATCAGTGCACATGTTCACCCCAGGCCTTACAGGAAGAATGTGGTTGCAGAATTACAGCTAACATATTTTCAGTGGCAAAGATCACCACCATAAAGTGACAAAAGATCACTTTTGTATTTTATCTCAAAGTTGGTGGGAGGGATCTGAAAGACCACATCGGTAAAACCTTGCAGGCAGAGCCCTCGGTTTTGTGTATTTGGGGAAGTCAGCACTTGTGTCTGTCTGACATTTAGTTAGGTGGATGTATCCTTGGATGATGGTCCTTCCACACAATGTGGCAACAAAATGCAGAACCATAGCTGGTGACTCAAAGAGTAATCAGGTCTGAATCAAAAGCAAAGAGCCTACATGTTTTGGATTTGCAAGGCATACCTAACCTGCATCTAGGAAAGGATGAGGAGAGCATGAGAAACTGTCCCATTATTCATCACAGCTGCCCGGGGCTCTGAGACAAAATATGCTGGGGACTTTCTTTTTATCAGCCAAGAAGAGGGGAGTTGACAGGGCATCCTCGATTCAGACACCCATTCCTCAGGCTTGAGGGTTTTGTATAGTTCAGATGAGCAACCTCACTTCTGGCTTTTGATCTGAGTCAAACCTTTTGATGTGAATGAATTCCCCTCTGGCCAGGCTGGCCTGCCCGATTTTCCTTCCCAGAGTGTTGTTAGAAACAGCCCCAGGCTGAGTGGGCTTGCAGGTCCCTTCCAGCTTTCACTGCCAGGAGAGAGAAAGGGATATCTCCTTTAACCTAACTGGTCTGGGGGATGTGCTTTACTGGTGTTTGGAGATAGAGAGGTGCTTTGCATCTCAGCCACATTAAAACTCTCAGGAGAAAAACAGTCTTTCCTGGGAGATTGTCTCTCTCTTCAGTGATACCTAGACAAGGTGAACACCTTAAACCAACCCCCAAAAAGAGCAGCAAAATCCTCCACCGGTGGTGGTTCCACATCAGAGAAACATCTACTGCTGCAATGCAGTATTAAGACCCCTGGCTGAAGGGGTTCTCTGTTCCTGAGGGCTGCAGCCCCAACACAAAGTTTTGTAGGGAAGCTATTACATACACTATTAATGCTTTGGGGTTTTGCTATTGCCAGAAGACCCTTCATGTTGATTTCGTGGGAAAAGTGGATGTGCAGGTCCTCTGAAAATCAAACCTTTCATTCTGAGACTTAAAATTTGAAAATATATATGGTTTAATCAGCTAATATCTATAACCAACCAATGCATTCTTTTACATACAACCTGTTTTGCAGGTGGGAAACTGAGGCACAGAAAGGCATAGGACTTGGCCTAAGATGTACAAGCATAGTAGGACTGAAAAATAATGCTATCATCAGAATTGACAAAGGTTTTCCTCTTATGTTGCTGCAGGGCACCAAGCTCTATCAAAGAGGGGATGAATGATTTACTTCTTCCTAGAGGGAGCACTGAGCAATACTGCGTGCTCGCTCTTGCTTTCTCAGCTGCTCCCAGGAACCGAGGTATCAGTCAACAGCAACAGGGTGGCCAGCAAGTTGTGGTAGGAGCCAAAAAGTCTGAATTTGCAGAGGGAAGGGCACACTGGGGCTCCTTCACAGGAGTATTTTCTGATTTTCCAGTCAGTCCCTGTTAGCTGGTAAAAGTTAATTCTGCCCAATGGTCCTGTTCAACTAAGCTAACTGAGAACTGTATATTCAGTGCATGAGTAGCTGACTCTTCATTCGTTGGAATCCGCACACTTCTACCCTAGGGTGAAGCATTCAAAGGCCATGTGCCTTGCTCACCAGCTGTTGTCTGAGCAGTTTTTCAACTCGTTGGAGCATATTGATATTGATTCTGGAAAACAAGAGTTAATCTGGAGAGACAGACAAACACACACAAATAAAGTGCATTTGAGTTTAAAGAAAAAAAGTTAGCGTCATGCCATTGAACTATTGACAAGGCTGTCACAAATATCATCTCGTCTCAGTGTAAATAAACAAGCTTAGTGCTGTTATTTTAGAATAAAAGGCCGGAATAGGTTTTGTATTGACTTTCTAATACCCACTCAAGAGTTGGAAGAAGAAAATTAAAGATAATAAAGTAAAAGTGCAAACCATAAAAGCGGAGACAGACGGTGCATAGTAAACCGTGAATCTGAGTCCTCTTCGGTGCAGGAAACCAATTGTGTAACTCAGTAAAGGTCAGCAGCAAAGATAAGAAGTTGAGGTTGTCAGTGAATCCCCTTCTATATTTGGAAGGATGACGGCTGCAGGATGATACGATCTTGGTCTGCAGTGATTCAAAGGCTGTTGCTCATGTCCTGCCCTTTCTGCATGCACTTGAGAGCTGGGTGGTGTTTCTGGGCCCTGTCACATTAGTTTGAAGTTGAACCACTCCTGGGTAGCTTATTCAATCCACTGGGCAATGATGGTAATGTAAACTGGTAATCGCATCTTAACTCTGTCAGTGACAGGGACATTTATAACTCCCTGCAATAGATTCAGGTGTGATCCCAAGCTCTCTGCATTTGCCTTTCTTACAAAAAACATGCACTGATGCTACAGAAACTGCTTGGTATCTTTTCTGGGGCTCGTCCCTCTGTGTCTTGGGCAAATTCAGCCCTTACTTTGGGTGGTTTCCTGTGCTAACCCCATCATCCTTATCAGGCTCCTCTTAGAGCTCCTTTCCCTGGGAACTTTTCAAGCTTCTCTGCTACTTTTGTGGACTTTCTCACTTCCTTTTGTCATCTTAAGTGGAAGAGGATAGAAGGATTAAAAAAGATGGGAAAGGACTGGAAAGGGAAATCTGTTCCGCTTAGACCAGCAGCCCTCTCAGAAAGGACAACTGGTTTATCCGTTGTCCCTTCTGAGCATGCTTTGTGCAAAATATGAATGAGATGTTAGACCTGCAAGCCCAAGATGCTTCCCTTCAGGACAGCAAATAATGTGTGGGAGCCCACACATCCCATTTGGCAAGTAATGTGCTGCTAAATGAGCTGAGGTGCTTATAGAGTGGGTGCTATCAAATGCGTGTGCTGGTTCAGAACTTCTTGTAAAAAAACCCTAACAACATGTATGCGCTCTGGAGTAAACCTTCAGCAGCTGCAGATAAGAGAAAAAGTTCCTCATATGGAAAGACTGAGGGAGATTTTTGAGGACTGCGGAAAAACATGGTCAGAGATGAGGAGCTAAAGGAAAGTTTCAAGCTGAGAGAGAGCAGGTTGATAGTGAAGTTAAAGAGGAGGAAGGGATGATAGTTGGAGGGGAAAACAGACTGCATGAGGGACTGACAAGATGATGAGGATTTTGGGCATGGGGTCCAAAGATGGGACAGGCGAGAGAGCCAGTGAAGAGATTTGTTCTGACGCCTTACAAGCAGCAGATGTGGAAGACATTAACTGGAATCAAACAGCACTAATGACTGTAGAGTCCTGCTCCAAGGGCATAAAAGCCATCTCTGCCTGAATATCTCTTCATCCATGTGACCAAGGGATGAACGAGGCTTTCCTTGAACATGACTGGTATGCATGATTTTGAATCAAATCAAAATATCTTCTAGATCTGAAGTGTTTCAGACCTCAGGTTTTGCCTTGTTCAGCTTCATGAGTTTTCAGTGATGTTGCCTCATAACATCCAGCACGCCAAACTCATACAATTAGAGGGTGTAATGGCCCGTGAGTTGTTGGATGCATGCAAAGCGTTCATGCAATCATTTAATTTTAATCAGATTGGTTACCATGTCCAAATAATGGTATTTAAATATGTTTCTTTGACATTCCTTTGTGAATTCCTTTGAGATGGAGAGTCAAATGTGAGGCAAGCAGAGAGGAGTTACTGGGTTTTTTTCTATTTTAAGGGAGAAACTTTGGATGGAAAACTCAGATATTCCAGATCTATGTAGAAGCTGCAATTCCTTAGTTAGAGAAAAGATGGAGCTGCCATTGTATGGATAAGCCTGGACACTCGTATTGGGAGCATAAAGCACAGGGCTGGTACAAATAATGATAGCACTTCCAAATTTTGTGCTTCTTCAGTGGAGGCTTGAAGGCCAGGAGTAGCCTTCGACACATCTGCCTGGCCTCACACACAGTGCAGAATCTGAGTTAGTGACTCTTGCATCTGTCCCGCAGCCTTTGGCTCAGTCAGAGATATCTAATTGCCTTGAAAAGTCTCAAAGCAATGGAGAGGTTGCCACATCCCTAGTCTCAATGGTTAATTACCCTCACTGGTTAATTATGTTCACTAATTCCCTTCAGTTACAACAAGATGGCTATGGGTTTTTTTTCCTACTGAATTTAGTTTCTCTGAGCCTCAGTTTTACCTTTCTTAAAATGGAAGTGATAAACAAAGAGCCAGATCGTCCACTGATGTAAATTAACACCACTGAGCACAAAAACTCCTTTCTTACCTGCTTCGGAACAGCCTTCACACAGTGAATTTGATTGCCTTCCTGGGCTTTCCAACCCCTGCTTAAATCTATTTGGTTTGGAGTTAGACACCTTTGAAAATCCTGCCTGTGTCCCTCTGTACTTTTGGTAGATGGGATGCAAAAGTCCTGAACATGACATTGCCTGTGAAATGATGCAAGCCCACTATCTCTGCAGCATTGTTCTTACAAGCGTGTATCATATCAATAAAAGCTTATCTGAGTGCAGGAATGAAAAAATAAAAATGAAGGAGAAAAGGATTGGGAATCATTCACAGCAGGTCATTTTGGTTGGGCTGCAATCAACATGCCAGGCTTGATAAGACAGGTATTTGAGAGAGTATTGATCTCAGATCTTTTTTCTTTTTAATTTCATTTTTGTATTTGTTTATACTTAACACTTAATAAGCTCCTCACATCTTGCTTGCTGGTTACACGCCGTCTCTGGCCTGTGTGTTTGTTGCTCCTTGAAAGTTGCGTAAAATTTCTGCAGCTACTGGGCCAACCTCGATTTTCATATCACAGATAAGGGTTCAGCTCTTCTGAGTTCCTCTTCCTCCCTCTCTCCAGTTTGTTTTGGCTTGATTAAGCAAATCCTGATGTTCTCAAGTAAGACCAATGCGATTCCCTCACTGCATTGTCATTCTGAAATATTTTTGCAATGGGAAGCATGCATTGGTACTATGGTTTCTCTGCCAATTTGTGCAGCTCACATCGCCATTTACCTTCTGGTAGCAACTCCAGATGCCCTCCTTGAGTGGTTTGAGGGTCCCAAGTGACATATTTACACCGAATAAGATGAAGTAGTTCTTGATCTGCAGATTTTGTCAGGCCATACAGAGAAGATAAGAGGGGAAACAAAGGCACAGAGGTGAGAATGACTTTTCCAAGGTCATATTGCTGACTGTGTCAGAGCCTGCCTAGACCCCAGCTCTCTCAGTCTCTCTCTAGTGAGTTATCCCCTGCACCAGAAAACCTCTCCAGGGTGATTTAAAAGGGTGCGATTTTAACCAAGCTCAAGGCCCAGTGGTCTAATGAATCTTCTCCCAACGACTGGCATGCACATAATTCACCCCATTCTTCAGGCTTTTGTGACTAATACAAGAGCTGTTCACCCTAACCTGCCTGTATGATTCATCTGTGTTTTGTACAGGCTTTGTTACTCAAACTGTAACTCTCAAGTGCAAGGGGTAAAAACAAAATTAAAGAGTGATATCTGACAGCAGATGGAGATTTAATAATATGAAGAGTAAAGGTTGTTCCAGGATCTTGTTCCAAGTTGTACCAGTATTTAGGATGGTTAGACTCGGGCCAAAAATAGCAAAAAAGATTGAAATGAGAACTCAGATCTGAACCTTTTTTGCTGGGTTTGTATCCAGGGTTTCTTTCCAGGGTCAATCTCTGTTAGGGTGGTATTGTGCTAGGATAGGAGGCAGATGGTTCATTTACACTGTGAGTTAAACCTTGTTTCATTTGCAAGTTTGGTGTCTGTTTACAATAATGAGCTACAGGTGAGCTGGGAACCAGGTAGTCCAAAGGAAAGACTATCTTAGAGCTGTACCTCCCTCTCTAACTGACTTCTGCTTGGGCACCACATCTGATCCTTGAATGCATTCAAAGTTTCCCTGTCACCTTCTTCCCTCAGTCAAATAAATCTCCATTTTCTTTGTTTATTTAATCAGCTTGATAGGATGATTAAAAGATAAAATATATGACAAGTCTGTTCTGCCTTAATGTTTTGCATTTTTTCGTTTATAGCCTGCTTCAGAAGGTGTTAGCTTAAAGGAATGTAATAGCTCCTGCATGAAATTGAGTGCTTCCTTTTGTTAAAGAGATGCCCATGAATGCTATTTCTTTTTTTCATTGTTATTACTATTAACCAAAGAAGGTCAGTTTGGTTTTGAATCAGCTGTTTCACTCTAGAGGAGAGTCAAACTCTGATCAGGCTGCATGCTAAGAGATGAAGGAAAACAGAGTTTAAACACTCAGTGACTTTTTTTTATTATTAAGTACAAAGCTGTCCATTCCAAATAGCAGCATTGAGCTCAGCTTTGCTATCTTCCCCCAGCTGCCCTTTCCAATAATGACTTCATGACTGGTAGTTAGCAGGAGGAATTTTATTTAGGACTCAATGTTTTGATAAGATTTAGGACTATTAAAAAAACCAAAATCCCAAATGACAAGCACTGCTAAGTAGGTGGTTAACCGATTACAAAGCACAGATCTAAAGCAATACACATTTTCAGAGAAACTGCACAATGTAAGCCCTTGGGGGACAGGCTCGAGTAAAACGAAATGGGGTTTGCAAATTCATTGAAATTAGGTGAAGCATTAGAGAGCCATCACCATTTAAAGAAATTGATGAGCCTCTGTCTGTATGTGCAAGGCCATAACATTAATCATTCACACAGGCAGGAATGGACTGTAGTTTTCAAACAGGATTTGCTGAGGGGTGCTGGGTGGTTTGGAAGATCTGTTGTTATAGCTGGTGTTGCATATAGTTAGGTAAAGGTACAGGTTTACAGCTCTCACAGCTCTCCCTACACCCAATTACTAAAATGTATCCACCTCATCCCATAGGCAGTCCTGTTTTCAGCTGACACTGACCAGCTCTCCAGACCTCAGTCAGTTCATCTAGAATGTTCCTGGGCCAAGGTTGAAGTTAACATGGCAGTCTGAATCCAAGCTATCCAGAGAAAGTCACGTCCCTCTCCTTCCTGCCCATGCCTCAGTTTCCTGATCTATGCAAAGTACAAGAGATATGTATAGACCTGTCTTGTAGAGTTGTCATGAGAGAGAGGAAAAGAAACATTTGCAAGCTGAAATGAATGAAAACCCATTGGATTTCACTTACGATTGGATTTGGGGGAAGTCCAGACTAGTTGCTATTTTTGTAGCTTTCAACTCCGGCATGCATTTCTTGGTTCCTTCCTCTCCCAGTGTTAAGGTCTGATCCTGCCACCTTTCACTGGCAAGAGTAAATGCTGCCCTTGGAAACTGTGTCATTGATTGCCATGTAAAAAACTCACGTTACATAGGGTATTGGGAGTGAATAAAGATTTTGGGCTCAGATTTACAAAGGCTGCAGTTAACATGGCTCAGTGAGAGGTGTCTGTTCCCATCCCTCAACCCTGGGCTGCCCCGGAGTGCAGGTCTGCATGCTCAGGACTGGTGTCCTTCAGATAAGCCGTTCACCGGAGCTCCTTTGTCCTGCCCATCTTTAGTGGCTGCTGTCCAAAAAGAGCTTAAAAAGATCCCAGTGTAACTTTCCCAGAAGAGATGTCACCTCAATGTCTTTGCCAGTGTTTCCCTCTCCCTGTAACACAAGGCCCGTGTGTGAGCTGAGTGCATGATGACTTCCAGGGTTTAACAATGCAGGGCCAGATTGTGTCCTTGGTTTACAGGCTCTGCAGGGATAACCCTCCTCACTGCCACCACTGCCATCAAACACCACTCCATACAGTGTCTGGGTGGTGATCCGTGGGATGAAGTCCACTCTCAAAGGCAGGCTTCTCTGATGCCCATTTGCAGATCCTCTGCATTGAGTCTGCATTAAAACGTTGCCTGATTCCAAAGTCCGGACTTCTTCCTGCCCACTGAGAAAAAATAAAGAAAAATGACATGCTGGGATATATACCAGGTAACTCAGCATTGGCCTAAATCCTCGCCTTTGTGGCTGCTGTTGTGCTGCACTTGCTCCATCCCATGCTTCTCACTCATCCAGCTCTTCCTCAGCATGGGCGAGCTCTGCAACACAAAACAAAGATATGGGAGATCCCATGCTCGGATCTCTCCTTCACCATGCAACACTTGTATAGCCTGTCAGTACTGGAGGTAGGCTATTAAATTTGCAGCTCTATAGGCCTGCTTTGGTGTAGCAGTTCTCTAGCACTAGTGAAAGGCAGGAGGGCATCTTAGAGACAGTCACCAATTCCCCCTATTCTCCCACAAATCATAAGATCCTCTCCCTCCTCCTCCTCCCTCAGTCAAGGGAGAGACCATCTCTACAACCACAGTAGTTGGCTGTTCATTCACAAACTAACTGCTCCAGCTCTCTGCCTTATTGCTATTCAGATTCGTTTCCCCATCCCATCAGGCACTAATCCAGCAAAAGATGTCGGCTGGTTAGCAGGATCTTCTGGGAAAAGTTGGGAGACCCTTAACAGACTTCCCCTTCCCATTGCCAGCCCTCTGCTACTAATTCAGATAGTCCCCAAAGCACTGGAGGTTTATTTTAGTTTCCTTTCTCTTTGTCTGTTTTCTTGTTGGTTTTTTTGTTTTGGTTTGGTTTGGTTTTTTCTCCTGGACCCAGCTGCATCTCTGCAAATTTGATCTCCAAAATGGAAGCTTGGCTGAGCTGGAAGCTGTCAGCACCAACGGTTAGTAGCTGGCTGCGGCCACTTGCCAGGGAAGGGGGAAGATGAGTCCCTAGGCATCAAGGCAGCATGAAAAGTGACTACATCTAAATACTTCAGCACATGATTTCTTTCCCATTACTTTGATTCAAATCTCCCTTAATCCTCAGCTGTGTTAATGCAGTTAGTAGGTTATGAGTGCCGCATGTGGATGCCACTGGATTTGATTCCTTCACACAATTGGTTGGTAAATAATTTAGTACCAGTTTTGCCTGGAACGGGACCTGAAAATAGCCAGGCTGCTTATAGCTTCTGCTTTCTCTCTTCCCGCGTTTTTCCGACTCACAAGCACCAGGGGGTTGTTTGTGCAAGCACAGCCTGGCAAAGACTGCCATTTTATATGTCACAGCTTCCTCCTGTCCCTGCTCGTCAGAATCTCTCTCCATTTGTTTTCTCGAAGAGAGGGGAGGGGAGGAGTGGGGTCAGGCCGGAGAGCTGGAGCTACAGACAAGAAAGCACCTGAACGCTCCTGAATCAGAGTCTGCAAAGAGTAAAAATTTGCCCCAGATTCTGCCACCAAACCCAGTTTTTCCTTTACATCTCACGCTTTTGAAATAGTGGTGTATTCATTTATTTGAGATTCCTGCACTTCTTAAACTCAGTCGAAGGTAGACACGGCAAAGGCAGGCAGAAAATGGTAATAACAAGGAAGGAATTTCCAAGTTTGGGAAAAAGTCTTGGATAAGCAAGGAAACAAGAATTCCACTGAAATGGCCAGGACTATCTGGGATGGGCCAAATTCCAAGTGTTGTGAGTTTCCTTCGGGCACAGCCATAATAGTATCCCTAATAATGTCCCTCATCCCCTTTCATTTCTTGCCACAAAGCTTTCTCTTCTTACCTGCCACTGACCATGATGCACCGCATTGTCTGTGTTTCCCACCCTACCGCTTCATACCAGACACCCTCTCCTCATCCATGCAGGACTGAGTTTCACCCACCAGAGATGTGCTGTGGAGGAGACCATGAATCCCTACATCTCATTCATTGCTCCTGGTTCTGCTGAGGTTCCACTTGATCTGAACCGTGGGGCATATTCCCTCTCCTAACCCTACAAAATGCTTATAAAGACAGAAGATGACTCATAGGTGTTTTTGTGAGACTCACTTGACTAATATGTATGAAATATACAGATGAAAGATGTCCAGATTCTTGATTTTCTGGTGACTGTTAATGTTGTTGGGATCTCTTTCAGTCACTGAGGCCAACCAACAGGGAGCACCTTGTGTTATCAGTCTCTTAGCTTCCAAAACAGGGTGTTCATATCCACACTGCACGTTGAGGATGATCTTTGGCCTATCTTAATTCCCTAACCATCCAGGAGATTGTTTAGGAGAATAGTAGGGTAGACACAGATGCACTCCATGGACCATTGTAACAGCATAAGAATATGAATTACCAAGCTTCAATGGCAGGGACAATTTCTGGTCACTATTTCATATACTTCAATAGACCAGGACCACTTTGTTCCTGAGTCAGGTATTCAGGGTGCCAGACCAATGCATTCATGTTTGCACAGGCCTCGACTTGACCTGATACGTCCCACAGGAGCAGGCTGGGGGCCGTGCTCCCCTCCTCGGGCACAACCTGTCCTAGCACATTGCGTTCCAGTTGGTCTGCCAGCCCGTCTGCCTGCCCAGCTGCAAATAAACCTGACTGTTAGCTAGATTCCAGGACCAGGCTGTCCATCCTTACACCAGATGGTTTTTGGAGTCTCTTTGAACTTCATAACTGCTTGCAAGCCCCCACCTCCCCACCCCAGCCTCCAAGCATGGCTTTCCAAATGCCTATTATAGGAGTCTGCATGGGCATATGAAGTTAGCAGGGCTTTGTCTGTGAGGTGTCATTTATTAATATGAGGATTTAATTATACAGCACAGCAGCAGAAAAATGGAAGCTGCTTATGCCCTGCACCGCCCCAATGCCACATCGTTGTGTGTCAGGGCTTTAACTTGCTTTTATCTGCTTTGCCCTCCTGCTTTGCCCCTTTCCTGCTTGCAATTTCTTTCACCCAAGCAGTCTGAGGTGTTTTGCAGACACGCTGCCCGAGAGATCCCCATGCTTGGTGAAGTGCAATAACCATTTCATAGAAGGCAACACTGAGGCACAGAGAAATTAAGGTCGGAAAGTTCATCCTCAGGTGCTTAAATGCATCAACGTTCTTCAGCATTTAGGGACCAGAGGAGTGACCTGCTTGTTGGAGATGGTACCGCTGCGTGTTTGCAGATCCCGTTGGTTCCTGCGTGAGCAATGGTTGCTTAGCAACTTTGAGATGAAGGCCACCTATTTTGATGTCTGAATAAGGATTCAAGCATTTAATTTCAGGGACCCACATTTGAAAACACTGACGTAGGAGACTAGATGAAGGTCGCATGCGGAGATGGTGACTGAGTGGTAGGGGCACAACCAAGCTTGCTCCTCAACGCCCGTTCGAACCAGGAGCACCCACTCACTCCCTCTCTGGAGATGTTTTGGACCTGCAGTGTTAGGAATCACACTTTCTGTCCTGGCATAGCTAAAGCTGGTTCCTGGGAACAGAGTATTTGCAGAAACGGGTCAGGTGCTTTCAAAAGTGAGTGTTTGAAATGGGTCTCCACCCCAAGTGCCTGCAGCCAAAGCTGGTTTCCCCACTGATGCCTTTGGTGACATGGGCAGCAGAGGGGCTCATGGGCCGGCGGTGGGGCACTGAACTGCTCATTAGGAGACTCCCAGACCCTTCCTGAGGGTCCCACTTTTGCCCAGTCTGCAAAATGGGGATAGTGATGCTTCAACTGCCTTTGCCAAGAGTTTCGAGAGGCTTGTTTCCCTCCTACAAACGCTACGCGAGATCTAAATAGCGGTGTTATTTCTAGTGTGTTATCCTGATAGCGTGAGAGGCATAAACAAGATCCGCGTTTGCTGATGGTGACTCACTGTGAGCCTTTGAGGGTTGTGTAGAAGGGCTTGCTCTGATGTTTTTGCTGCTCTGAGATAGATTATTGATTCTCTTTATCTGGTGTTCGTCTTACAAACCCAAGGTGATGAGCATCCTGTTAGTTTCAAGAGCACTGGTGCTATTTTTCTACTGCTTCAAGGGACACAGAATATGATCCAAGTACCCTCAAATGAGCAAAAAAACAGGTCAACCTGGTTCATATCAATTAAACTGCCAACTCCAGGGGAAGGCTAAAAAGTAAGATTGGATAACAAAAGCAGACCTTGTCCAGTGAGAGGGTTGGGAATTTTCCACTAAATTGTATTTTGCTTGGCTTGGATGGCTTCTTTTGTTGCTAAGTTTATTAGGAAATGCCAGATCATTGAAAATGGTGTCTTTCACCCAGAAAAAAAAAAAAAAAATCCGAAGAGAAATCTCAGAAAATTGTCAAAATATTGTATTTTGACATTGCTGCCAAGAAAAAAATTCTGATCTTTCCACTTATAAAAGAATTTGTTATTTCAGAAATGTAAGCTTATTCCCAGGTAATTAATGTAAGAAAATGTTTGGAATCTAACAGATCTGTATGTACAGCGATCAAGGTACAAAAATAAAGATTTGGCTTTAACACAATAGGGATTTCATCATTCTTCTCAAGCCGTAGCAGAAAAAGGTCTCTCCAGCAGCAGCTGCAACATCAACATTCCTTTCTTTGTAGCAAACCCTGCAGCCAAAAAATGCTAGACGCAAAATTTACCACACCTCTTTACAAAAAGCCTGGCTCAGCTCTCCCCCTCACCCCACCTTCTGCCTGTCTTGAAAGCCATAAATACGAAGAGGCCAGCTGAAGTTAACTGCAAAATACCCACTTGCAAACAGGTGTAACAAAAGAGTGAGTCTGAAACGAACGCTCTGCAGAAAGGAGAGGGAGAGAGGAGGTGGGGTGGGGGGTGGGAAGGTGGGAAAGGGAAAAAAAAAAACCCACATGATTGAAGGCCTTATAAATGTAAATGGTTTGGCAGAAAGGGTTTAGCAGCCCTGGGTAGAAGATTGCACTTGGTGTTCCAAGGCCCTTATTTTCAAAATCGCAGCGCTGGAGCCCTTTCGAAGCTGGTCCCTGTGTTTGCTTTTTCAATCAGTGAATATCAGGTTGTCTCTTTTTTTTTTTTTTTTTTTAATCTCTGCACTCAGATGTGCCAGGCTTAAATGAAACCTCAGAGAGGGAGAGAATGTGAGCTGTGCTCCGGACCTTTGAAAGAGCTCATCCCCGCTGCCTTTATCGCTACTTATTTATGAATCTCCCCCTCCTGACCCCCCTTCCTCACCAAGCCCTGTCTCTTGTTTTCCTGCAGCAAATCCCGCCTTCCCTTTTGGATGTTTTTTATTTATTTTTTTTCCTCTACATTTATCTATATATTTTGCACCCAGTAAGTCAATCAGTTTCAAATTATTGGTCCCTGAGACAGATGTTTGGTGAGTCATTTAGCTGCACGAAGTTCTTCAGACAGTTTGCTCTTCCACCTCCTGTTCATTTAAAGCATCTTTTGAGGCTGATTTTTCCTTTTCAAAATGTCTTTAACTGCCGAACGTTTGCTCCCACCGGGCAGTCTAATGATGTTGGACACAATATGTGTGAACATCTCTTTAGAGGCCATCTCCCCTAGGCTACATTCTTGCCTATAAAATCATTGTTTATTTAGTCCTTAGGCCTAGGAACCATCTGCAGTCCCCATGGCTCCTGTTGTTTTTAAAGTCTTATTAAGTTTCTGCACTTCTCCTCAGAGCATTATTTTATTTCTAAACAACCACAGACAACTTCCTGTCAACGCGGCTTCTGCCAGGCAAATTAGAGATGACAGTTTCATTCTTCTGACTATGGCGAGCTCTCATCTGATGTTATTTAATGTGAAAAACAACTGTTAGGTAGAGAGTGATTTAAAAACAATGAGGAGAAAAATAATAATAATAATTTAAAAAGAGAAGATGGGAGAGGGTGGCCCAGAGACTCTGGGTTAAGGTGCTCAGACAGCGTTTGCCAGTCAGGAAAACATAAGGGATTGGAAGGCTCTATATAATGGTTATAACAAAAGAGAATCAATGAGTGTTGACTTGATGTCATGTCCAATCTTTCTTTTCCTGACAGGAACTGAAAACATTTTTGTTTCATTTGGTAGGGTTTATTTTTGCTTTCTTTCATCGCTGTCTTTCCCCACCTCCCATTCCCCCCTTTGCTGAGTAAGCACTTAGAGCCAGGGAGAGTGGCTGAGCCCTGTCCCCCGAGGGAGAGCCTCTCCTGCTCAGCCGCTCTTGGCCTCAGCACCCAGGAGCTATGAGTTGACATCAGGGACACCAAAATCAACCCTTGGTTGACCAGCATCTCAGAAGCAGGATGTTCTCAGCCTTGAGAGGCACCTCCCCCTTGCAAAGCGCTCCGTGTAGGACGTCGTCCCTGTGCAGGACGTCGTCCCTGTGCCTTAATAGAGGTGCCTCACTTAAACAGCTCTGGGTAGAAAAAGGTGAAGTCACTGTGCTAATGCTAGTGCCAGGAGAGGCATAATCTGAGCAGCTACCTCTGCTCTAGCCCCAGACTTCCCCTTGCTCTGCAGGCAAGTGAACTAGCATAACTCATGCCCCCACATCCAGAAATACTCTTCTCCCTAAACACAGATGGCTTCATCCATTCTTCCTACTGGGAAAGGTTCCTGGCTTGTGGTACCCCCCAAACTGTGCCCAGGTATTGCCTGTGAGCGTGCTAGCTGGCCAGGGCTAGCACTGTGCCAGTCCGTACACTAGTAGCAAAACAATAGGGACAACCAGAGCATAACACCTGAGCCCAAGCTCCCTCCTCGGACAATGAGACGTCCATGGTGTTTTGACCTTCCCAGCTTCTAGAACTACCCCTAGGAACAATAAGCTGCTGGCTATGGCTTCATGCTGACTGCTGCTGATAAAAGTATAATCAGGGAGAAAGTGAAAAATCAGTAAGAAAAAGAGGCAACCTGTGTGACCTCTGTGAACCAGCCAGCATCTTACTGCATCAGTTTTGCCACCTGCAGATCAGCTGTGAGAGTTGGGTAGGGAGGCTGCATTCGGTTGCGTTCATAAGGCTCTTCAAGACATGCAGGGAGAGGACTGTAAATGGAAGTGGTTAGAAGGGGCTGATGTGTTTTGGGAGGAAAGCACGCTACAGTAATGCTGTGGCTCTGCAGTTGAGCACTCAGATGTCGGGAAAAGAGGTTAAGGTTGCTTCTGTAATCTTAACTCTGCTTTCTTCTGAATGTGCATCATAAGGTTGTCAACCAAACCCTCACTTGGTGGAAGTCTGTGTAACTCCATTGAAGTTTAAAAAAGTGTGAAATTATATTGCATTATATTAGCAAAGAAACAGCACATTACACTACCGAGAAAAGAGGCTGACATCAATGGAGCTATGCTGATTGACACCAGGTGAATAGCTGCCTTTTACGGCAATCACAGGTTGGGTTTTCAGCTAGTATGATATTGCTTCAGGTGCGTGTTTCTGCAACCTTAGCTGTAACACTGCCATATTTCCACAACCTGTTCGTCTCCTTGAATGCTCACACTGTTTTTGCTCTGTCAGAGCAGTCCAAGCTATCCTTATCAATTTAGATGGTTTATCTTCTCCCTGTGGCTTCTATTCTAATCACCTGGGCTCCTACCCTCTAGTGTGAATTTGCTTTTGAGACAGCAGGGTAGCCTTACTGAGGTACAATTCAGGGGGATATGGCAATTCCATTAGTATGAAGCTCATTTAGCGGCACACTTGGGTGGTCTATATACTCCAGTAAATTTTCACTGTTTATACTGTGGCTGTGAATAATCTCTTGAGTGCTGTTCTGTTCCAGATAGGTTTTCATTCCATCCTCAGCACTGGCGTAGTAGAGTGCCTTCCAGTCACGCATTAAGTGATATGACCAGTTTCTCTCCAGTGCAGCCTCTTCTGTCATTTTCTTCTCGGGGGGAAAATTTAGGTACATGATCACTTTGGTTTTGTTGGTTTTGTTTTTGAAGTCTATCTCAATGTCTACACTTGAGATATGCAGTTGAGAAGGCAAGCCGAGGAAGCGTCCCTAGTTCTACAACTGAAAGATGGCTGCAGTCTGTGATGGCTGTAGTTTTGTGGGAGCTGCTTCTACAGAGCTCTTGAGAAACCTTTGACTGTGCTGCAAGCCTTTGGTGTTTCAGAGCTGACGCTGTCATTCAGAGCCTCTTACTCCAGTGGGAAGTTGTTGTTCAGATGGCTCCAGGTGAACATGTAGGTTATTTAGAGAGGCCAAATGCCTACAGGGTAAGGAGTGCAATAATAATGGGGCTCTTCTCCAGCGCTCCTCAGACGAGTTGAGGACCTCTGGCCCGAGGGGACAAGCTCAGAAAAAGTTTGTCATTCCACAGGAAGAGACAGTGGAGTGGAGGGGCTTTGCAGAACTAACTCTCTGTCTCCACTCCTTGTTCCTCTATCCCAAAGGCGCAGGAACCCTTCACAAATACAGAGTTGCCTCAGCAACATTGGTTTCACTCCCTGAGGTGTATTCACATTCAGTCCTTCTCTCTGCAACAACCTCCTCAAATGACCCTGGCAAGTCTGTTAGGGTAGGGTTCACCAGGTTTGATTTAGGTATCACGAAAGTTTATTTGTGACAGAGCTAGTCACCTATGGCTCCCTTTAGAGCCAGCAGAGAGGAAAAGGTGATTCCAGGTGGCAATTCATCTCCTCCTAAAAAACAAGACTGGGCAATTGACTTCTGGAGGAGTCTGTTTCACTCCACAGAGCCGTGGGACACCAGCTGTGACTGGGTGATGAAGGGCTGAATCTCAGCTGTGGCCCCTCTTGTGAGACCTACAACATGGAGAGTAGATCACAGAGTCCCGCCTCACACAGGGTTAAGGAGGAGAAACCCTTCAGAGAGAGAAGGGGTGCATTCCCACCCTGGGAAGGAGCTGTGGAGGGGATAAATTAGTATAACAGTATCCAAGAAAGATGGGATATGTTGTAAGGATGGGGTGGGAATGCTGTGATGAGTAGTCGCATGGATCTGTTCCACTGCACTGCCAAACGATGAGTGCATCCTCAAACAAGCTTCTCCAGATATCAGTGACATCTCCACACATAGCTTCCAGTTGTTCCTTTTATATAGGGGAGAAGAGAGGGGGAAAGAAGGGGAGAAATGGGGAGGGAAGGAGATTAGTTTAAACCATTACAGTTGAACCCAGACTGTATTTGGATGTGATTACAATTAAAACGGAAGGTCTTTTAGAGGTAGGAAAGAAATCCTGGCTCACAGAGTCCGTGGAGAATGCAGTATTCAGTAACCACTGAGGAAGGCATACATTATAAATACATCTGTAACTACTAGGATAGGTGTGAAAATGTAATTAACTGGAAACCTACTGAGTCTAAATGGACTTTTAGTTGTTTCAGGGTTTTTTTCTTCTTCTTTAGCCCTCCCCCCTCTCATTCTTAAGTTAAGTTTAGACTTGTGGGTCCTCTAACTCCCACTGGCACAGTGTAATTTAGCAAAGGTTGTTCCAGCCGAATTTGAAATTAATAATTTCAAATAGGCAAATCAATGATATTTAAAAGCTCCCTCCTGTGTGTTTGTACAATCTGCACAGGTATAAAAGCTAATCACATCTTGCTGGGGAAGAACATTTGTTATCGGTTTTAAGTAGAGCTTGGCAGTTTGGGGGGATCAAACACCATGTTTCTTTCCAAAGTGTGCGTGTGCCTCTGTAATTTAATATTTCTCATTAACTTAGTGCTGGGGAAAGGTGTCAGTGCCGACAGGGAGGAGCCAGCCAGCCCCCTGAGAGACCATTCATTTTGTATCACCCTGAGGTTTGCAAATAGAAGGAAGGGTACATAGAAGGGATCATGCAGGATCAGAAACAGACAGTTAAAAATAAGGTTTCTGAGGGTATTGCTTGGCTGGACAGTGAAGGGCTAGGTTTGGCTCGCCCAGCAGCCATCCAGAAGGATGCCAAAACACAGATTTCCTTCAAATATCCCTGCAAATACCATGTTAGATCAGCTCCAGCAGTCCTTGTTGTCCTTTGTCGTGGTCATAGCACTTTCAAATATCACATACCTCATGAAAAAGCATCAGAAAAATTGTGGACTCTGCATTTTTCATAAGAGCATTTCTTTCTAACACCATTAATTTATTTTTAGCATCCACCTGGAACTGAGATATTGTAAAACCACTATCCACATTTGTTCTCTTTAATATAGTTTTGAATGGTATTACTATCTGCAAATACTATCCCCTTTCTAAGTCCTTGAAGAACTTCAGCTGCAACAATTTCTTGCGGCAAGGAGTTCCATAGGTCAACTCTGCAAGAGGGAAAATATATTCTATTTCTATGCCAACTCCAATGTATAATTTATTTTCTGGATTAGTATTTTGCCTGTGCTTCTACATGAAAAGATCCCGTTCAGCCCAGTGCTGTCTCATATGGAAAAGAAAAGCCAGCTGGCTGTGCTGAAATACTCTTTCAAAAAGTTCCAAGAAGGAGGAAGACTCTCACATTTGTATTCTCCTTGCAACATCTCTTAATAATTTAATTCCCATTAGAAGTGCCTGTGTTGTAGGGGGGGAAAGATTTATAGAGAGATTTCACTCCAGGTTGGGTTTTTGTCTTTCTGTGTTTTCTTGGCATTTATCATGCATGTTTTAATTTGGATCTGAGTCTTGCTACCATCTGGTCATTATTGCAAAGAAATATTCATTTTCTCTGAGTGACATGGGCTTCATTCATCATGGAACTAGCTGATTGCCCCTCAGTTTTTTTTTCCCATTACTTGGAATGAAGTCTGAAGATACTTAGCACCAGACAGAGCAGTAGTCAATAAAGTTTGCAAAGTTAGTGGCAGCTGGTAACTGGGCAGAGGAAAGATTAAGAGACACTTTTTAGGCCCTGATCCTTCCACTCTTTTCCACATGTCGTGCATGGGAAGTGCAGCATCGGAGGCCAAGGCAGCATTGCAAAGGCTGGGAAGTGAGCTAATGACTCCATTCCCCTTCTACTATCCAACTGTGAAGTGCTGTCACCTTCAGAGTGAAACTTGGAGGTGTTTGCTCTCACCTAAACACAGGGAAGACAAAAGGGAGACAATTTGTCCCAGAGGAATGTTGCGACACCTACGCCCTGTTTCTCCCACCAAGGGAACAGATCTCCAAGCAAGACAGCCTCAGAAGCAGTGGGAATTCTTCACGAAGAGGTCTGGAAAGCCATACTTCAAGCTTTGGGGGGAAATTAGGCACAATCAGTTTTAGCCTCCCACCATGCAAGAGCCTTCCTTGGATGCCTGTCATTAGAGACAATGGGCACAGGGCAGTGGGGAGCAAACAGAGAGACTCTTAACTAGTTTGGGGATTATTCAGCGGGTGCAGTGACCCACAACTGCATCTGCACACCCTTTGCAAATAAATTGCTTGTGACTATTCTTTCCCTTCCCTGGTACTTCCCACGTCCTGTTTTCTAGTTCCCTGGACTAATCCATCTTTGGTTCCCTTTGTTTGCAAACAATCCTTTGTAGCATTTTCTGCAAAGGGGGAGGCTGCTTTGGTGGGGGGGTTGGGGTGGTCAAGAGGGTGTCCCTCAGTCTCTGCATGCTGTGAAAGGCCATTGTCAGTCAGAGGCTTGGACTATCCAATCTGAAGGACTGAAAGCCCTGAGCACCATCGTTTAGGTACCTCTCCAAATGGGTTATAGCTAAAAAAGGCTGGCCAGGGGCAGATGGCAACTTGGGATCAGTCAGGAGCAGAGACAGATGGCAACGTGCAACTGGTTGGAAGACAAGTTATTGCATGAGATTAGCTGGAAATGGATGGGAATTGTAAAATGGGACTGGTTAGGAATGTAAGTCTGTACAGTCATTTGTAAAGTGCTGAAAATTAGACCAACAACTTAGCTCCCTTGGCAGTCTTGGACCTACCTACCTTTCCAAGCAGTGCAGAACTACACAGATGTGTAGAAAGCAAAGTGACCTCCCAGGGACAAGATCTGGCCAACGTGATCTCACTACAGCCTCTGGATTTGGTCCTAGAGGTTAGCTTCTTTTTTGGAGAGAATAGGACCACTGGTAGCAAGCATTGCAGTTCAGTGTTCATCAGCAGTTGTCACTGTGCCCAAGGAAATATGTTTAACAGTTTTTGGACACACAGCACATTCTGTTGCACCATGTCTAGGATGGTTTCAAATGGAGCAGCCAACAACTGGAGAAGATGATAGAACAGCTTGCTTCAATTTGGAGCATCTGTGCCAGTGAGATTTGGGGGTTATGAATACCCAGTCTTCCTCCAGCCTAGCAAGGCAGAGGGAGAGAGAGAGAGAAAGGGAGAACATCTGTGAATTAGCTAGAGGGTAAAACTAAGCCCCATATTGGGTAGAGCAGCCTCAAAACATTGAAATGACTAGAGGAATTTGTTCTGGATCAAAATTAATTTCTACTGTTCCTAATAGGTGGCTTGTTTGGAGGCTTTGCTCCTGCTCAAAGTGATTTGAAGTTGCTCAGTTCCTATTACTCCTAGTGAACTCGGTCGTGATATATTCTAACACAAGCAGGAAACTAAACAGAGTATTTATTTATTTATTTATTTAACATCAAAGAAGAGCAACAGAATCATCCAGTGGTAAGGGTGGATGGGTAGGAGAGAACCAGGGGCGAGAGAGGCAATAAAAATAGAAGGCAGTCCAGATGTTTACTGCACACTAAAATACTGCCTTTCCTCTCTACTGATAGCACCGAATGTTATTTTGTTTCTTTGGAATTCATTTTCTGAAAGTGTCTGCATGAGGAACATCTGCTCCCTCAAATCCAGACCTACAATTTGAATAAATTATCAATATCTGGCAGCAGCCCGTTATTAATGGCTAGAGTTTTATAAGATTCTCCAGTATAATAATAGCAAAGCTAGCGGCTGGCATTCCTCCCAGAGAGTCGTATTTGTCCCATTTTATTCTGTTCTGTTTTCTTTTCTTTTCTTTTCTGTTTTTCTCTCTGAATCTGAGCGTCATCACTTGATTTTTACCATGGCTCTTGGCTCAAAAAAAAGAAAAAAAAAGAGAGAAAAGCCATTAGTATCCTATAAATCAAAAAGAAAAATGACATCCTCAAACACAAAAGACTCCCCTGAGTGTTTTGCTATTATTACCTGTACAAGGTTGCACATGTGGCTTCAGAAACATCTTCTTCCATCAGGAATCATCAGGTAGTAAGATTTCTCACTTCCATGCAAGAGACAAGTTTTATTAACTTCCTCTTCAGCATATACCCTGGTAATTAATGATGCAGTGCACCTTTGAGGTGTCCTAATGTAGGCCGTTTATCAAAAACTGCAACTGCGTAGAAAGAGGACTATGTTCTTTCAATATGATAAATCCAAGCGTGCGCTGGGATGTTCTACATCTCTCTTTTGAGTACAGCCGCTCCCTCTAATTGCAGGGTTTGACTTTCATTGCAAGTTTTGACAAATCACCTTCTGGCAGAGAGCCCCTCCCATGCACGTGCGAATGGCCACGCACCAAGAAGAAAGCTAATCGCTTCCCACATTCAGCAGAGCACATGCCTAAACCTGCGGGAAGATCACGCAGCCTAATTTTTGGTGCCACGCTAGGGAGCCTGTGACAAAAGTCATTTCTCTCTGAGCTTTCTACATCAATGGGGAAGAAGGAGAAAGCAGCAGGGTCCCTGCATGGGCATTTTGCCCTGTGTTGTCCCCTCAAACTAGCTTCTACCGTTTTGCTCTGTTTTTTCCCCAGAGCTTGGCACTGGGAGATGCCTGTTATGATCTCTAGCACATGGTCAGGACCTATGCCACTGAAGTCATCATTGCATGTCTGGGCTTTTGGCAGGATTAAAACAGTTCTCCCAAGCTGGTTGCAGGGACGGTGGAGGTATCTGTGTTTGGCCCACAGATATGACCAGACCATTGAAAAAAGAGCAGAAAAGCAGACTTGAAAGTGCTTTGGATTGGGTCGTGATGCAAAAGTTCTGTCATCCCATCGAGAAAAAAAATATAGAAGAAAATAATATAATCATATCAGCAAATACAGTTGCTGAGCAAGGAGCCTCCAGCCAAGTCCGCAGGGTGCCCTTTGTCACTGCTGTGATTTGCTTAGAAATGCTGGTGCCGACCTAAACACAAGGAAAGTCAGATTTCACAGGAGATTTCCTCACATGCAATTTCTGCCAACAGACCTGGACCAAGCAGCACCCTGTGTCCACTGGCTGACGCTGAAGGCAGAGGATGGCTCTGAATGGATACGTAGGTCCGATAGGTGTGGAGACACTGATGAGACGGGCAACCCATCCCCAGTGCCCTCCAAGTACCCAGAGGGCCAGGGAGTCACCAGGACACAGGGACAGCCCTGGAGAGGGGAGTCACTAGAACAGGCTCTGCACAGCATCCCTCTCCTCATGGGTAGGCAGAGCTTTGGGGTGCGTACTGGGGAACTGCCTGCCAACATTTTCAAAGTAAACACTCCTTTAGCACATATCTACGCACTATGTCCTTAGGACAGGTCAGCTGTTTTTCACCCAAAAGTGGACCCCTGATTGCTCTATGAACAGTGTCAGTCATGAGTGCATGAGCTCCCGTGCTGCCTCAGTGAAAAGCTCCATCTCATGCAGCGATGGTGAAGATGAATTAGTTAATTATGTAAAGTGCTTTGGAGATGAAAAGTGACATCTGAGTGCCAAGTATTACTATTAATAACAAAACATATACCACCTACCAGATATTATTTCTTCTTTTTTCCCTAGATAATATACTTCTGAAGTTCAGATAACACCAGCACAAGTCAGTAGGAAAGCATAAGACTTCTAGCAAAGAAGTATTTTGATCTAATCAATCCAAAATTTCAGAGGAGCCCATTTTCTCTATGACTGACTATATTTTACCACCTCTATACCACAGTGTCCCAGTATCAATATCAAATCCTAACAGATTGCAAGTCTTGCATAGAAATCTGCCCTTCCTTCTTCTGCTCTTTTGTGTAGACACCTGAAGCACCTCTGTTCAAAGTCAAAGAAAACATCTCTGTAAGGTTAACAATATGCTTGGTTCCTCTTCAGCAAAACACTTATGCACATAGTTAAATTAAAGTACATGCTTTAGGCTTGAGGAAGCTGGGTGCCAAATTCTCAATGGAGCCCCAGTTTTACTGAAAGCCAGTGGGAATGGGAAGGAGAGGGAGAGGAGAAATTTTCTCCGAAAATTAAAGCTCGCATGAAATGCTGGGTTGTGGCATATTGAATGAGAGGAAAAGACTGAAAAATAGGAATTTTTGTACTGTACCAAGCAGGGTATAAACTACATTTCAGACCTGTGTTGATGTTTAAACCCATTTAGTATGTTCTTGCTGGGTCACTTCAAAGCTGGACCTCGGTGGCAAAAGCAGCTGGTCTGTATTGATTTTGGTCTATTACAATATTTCAACAGAAAGACTACAAAAGTGTTTTGTGAGACAACAGGTAAGCTGCAAATTCTGCTGTAGCAATGTATCTTACTAAAAAAGGATGCAGATAATCCCGTCACATATGACAATCAAGGCCAATATTAATTAAACAACTCCAAACAATACAGTGTATTTCTGCAAGGAGGGAGGAGTTTACTCTGTGTGTACCATACAGCAAGCCAATTTTAATGTATTTTGAGAATAAAGCAATTTGTTGAATACACATCTTTGTCCTCTTCTCTTCCCCACCCCCCCTTTTCCTCTTTCTCCTTGCACAAAATTTGAAGGCGTTCATGTAAAATGGCTCTTAGGAATATCACACACAGTTTTATTTATGGTAAATTTATTATAATAAGGATGTTCTCTGTCATTGTCTGAGAGATTTATTTATTGTATCACACTTTTGAAACTGCTGATATTGATTGTTTCAAGAGGTTGCCTTAAAGGAAGAGGGGGAGAAAAACAACAACAAAAAAACCCTCACAAATTAAAAGAAATGGCCATGTTACTATTAATTATTTCATAATGAGATATGAGGGGAGAATTTTAAACATTATCTCTAGCATTACAGTTGAACAAACAATATATTTACTGGAAATTATACTGTGATGATGAATGGCTTGTTTTAAAATAGAGGCTTCTCTAATGGGGGCCTTTCTGAGCAGCAGTGACACACGGTCCAACTCACGATTATTATTGCATTTTAATCGAAACTGAGTTCCGTATTTCTGCCAGAGAGTGAGAAGAGTGAATCCTATTTGCAAATATCTCTATCCCGATGATCCCCAAACAATAACAAATTCTGCGCTGTCCAAAAATATTCTAGCAATAATGCCATTAGCTACTAATTCATCCTTTTCCTCCTGCTAAAACCCCTCTTTTGCTTTCTTTCTTGGTGTTCAGGTACATTTTCAACTGCAAGGATTCAATAAAAAGGAATGTAACACTAGCTTTTCCCACCACCACCAAACGAGCGCACACCGCCCCCCCCCCCCCATCTTATGTAGAATAGGGAATTGGATATTAGTCACTGCAGTTTCTAGCTATGACAGACAGTAATTTACCATTTTATTGTGATTCAGTGCCTTGGACAGAGGCACACATTGCCTGTCATGCTGTGTTCATCACCGACTGTAGAGACAAGCGTTGCTTGTCAAATAGTAGAGCCCTTATAATGAGGACACCTAGGTGCAACATAAAAGATTCACAGGCAAAAGGACTTCTTATGGAGGGCTTAAAACCTCTAAAGCAGTGTGAGCTAGTTAGATAATACACAAACTTTAGAAGTGATACAGACAGATATTTCCCCCTTACATCTATTAGGCATACCAAAGACGTTATCAACAGAACAATATGTAAACCTCTGTGCAAAGTAGGCAGAGCAATTTAATTCACTGCCCCATAGAAGGGACGAAGGAGAGGTGTGTGTGTGTGCGGATGACACACGCAACAAAACCCCACAACCTAAAACAGGTGTGTGCAAGGGAAAGCAAAAACCTTCTACCTTTCAGCGAAGCTGTTGGATGGTCACTAATGAGATTTCTGATGATTTTCATTTGTCTTCATTTTTAGCGAGCTTGACTCTGCATGGCATTTTTTCACAAAGGGAAAGGTAAGGTGGGCCAGCAGGTTATACAGCACGTGCGTCATGCCATAAGCAGCTGTCAGGGGGCAGAAAACTGACACCTGAGATTGGATTAATTCTCCATCAAGCCTAACTGGAAATAATGGACTGGACCCTCAACTGGGGTAAATGGACACAAACCCAGTGTTTTCAGTGAGGCTGTCCCCTTTTACCTCCCTCACAAAGCTGCCCTACCCACGCTTTGGCAGTGTGATTGCCTGCCTGTCATTGCCCGTGTGCCTCCCAGGGCTGGAGCTGGTCTTCCAAAGTTGCATCCCTTTGGGGTGTCAGCATCCTCTTGGTCAGTTAGGGAAGGATCTGGCCAAAACATGAGCAAAGGTTTGCAGAGCATGCAGGCAATACCTTGGCTCATCTGCCAGGTGCTGTTCAGGCCCAGTATTTTGCTTGAGGATGCAGGCAGCTCCGCCAATAGGAACGAGTGGAGACCCTGCAAGGAGCATGAGAAGGTGAGCGTAAAGCCAGAGCTACGCTTGGCTTCAGGCGCTCGGCACCGGTGGGTACTCAAAGCAACCTCTAAAGAAGTGCTGCATGTGCTTCACAGCTTGGAGGCCTCTGTGGGTACCGTTCCCTCTCACTTTTTACCCCTCTCCCTCCCACCCCAGCCTAAGTGGGCTTTGTTAGTGTGAGACTGCAAAGCGTCCTTTGAGTGTATACTTCCAAGGGTGAGCAGAGTCATGTGCATAAGTGGTCCCTGCATGCAGACCATACGCTTGCCTGTGTGGGAGAAGACAGAGTGAGAGGTCCATGAACCATCTTTTCCAGCTGGGATTTCCCTAGGACAGCCCACAACTGGAAACCATGTGAAGAAACCCCTGCCAGCTTTTCACTGGCCAAAGGGACAGCACCCTTCACCAGCAGTCCTTCCCCTGGATGCCCCAGACCAGGGCAGGGACACGCCGCGGCAGCGCAGAGCTCCTGCGGGAGGTGGGAGCTTCCTCCCGTCCTCCAGGTCCTCTGCCCTCCCTTTCCTCGGGGTAGGGAGATGGAAGGAATTAAGCTGGATGCAAATGCTGCTGGATGGAAGTAGTACCATGTGCATTTATACTTTCTTATTTGCACCGCAATGTGAGCATACACAAGTTCATCTGTGCATTGTAATACGCACGTTTTCAGTCTTAGATGCTGTGTTACAGAAATCTGCCTCCACACACAGTTCAGCATCTCATTTGTAGGCAAGGTTATGTTTTCCTTTAAGGATAGTTAAAAACACAACCAATTTTAGGTACTAATACAAATTTAGGAAAGTGCATGTTCTAATAAAGGTAGTTTAAATGTATTTAGAGGCTGAGGAGTACTTGAACTTTTATATTGCCAGTATCAGATATACATTTGAATATTAGTGAAGCTAAACTGATTGATTGAATTACTTTAGGGAAGGGTGAGACACAAATGCAACATTTTAGTTAGTCTTATTACATTTTCATTTACCTTAAGGGAAATCGTAACTGCTTGAAGACTGGATATTAAAAGTGCTCAGGTAAATTTTTGCAAGATTTTGTTTTATCACTGTATGCATATGTTACATGCTGACATTCATTTGCTAAGGCTCTTTCCCATCTTTTGTCCCGCCTCTCCTAAAAAAGAAAACAATATGTGAAATTGAAAAATGGTGCTCACTGAGGGGTTTAAAGACATTTGAAATTTGGAATATATTTTAAAGGTCAATTTCAGCAGTAATTATGTTATAATGGTGAAGCTTTTAGAGAATGCGAAACACAAGATTAATATGTTGCCAGATAGAAAGTGGCAGAAGACTCTATCTTGTGTGTGTGTGTGAGTGAGTGAGTACGTGTGTGTACGCGCATGTTGCATGTGTTGAAGCTTATAGGCTCCGGCAATACATCAGAACAGCTTTCACAAATACAAGGAACACTGATACACTTCATACATGTATAAAACGTCCACTGATATCAAGGACACTTGCACACTTGCCTAAACACAAGCTCGTAGTTTTAGTCCCGGAAAGGAATTCCTTATCACAAATTTGCTGTTCCAGTTAATGGCAACAACAGTAGCATCAGCTGTTCCTCACTGGAACTGATAGTCCAGTGTGCAAGGTGTTGTACGGTCAGAGAATAAAACTGATAAACCTACTCATGCACATTTACTTAGTCAAGACAAAGCGAGCCTTTTCATGCATTTTGAGGGGAACTAGAGATGAGGTTAGATCAAATGAAATATTCTGGTTTATGATGGGTGTCTGTGTAAAAAACAAACATTTCTTTTTTAATCCTTGGATGGGTGCTAAAGCACACCACAGGATCATCTATGCAACTTTATATTTTGTCAGATGGGTTATTGGCTCATTGTGCTCTCCATGTTGCCTGATAACTTAATGTGCCTCAGTTTACTCAATCAAAACAAGAAAACCACAAGTCATGACGATGTCAAACATCATATGAGTTTTGAACTCTTCTAGAGTGAGTTGTGTAAGATGTTTCAGATCCTCTGATGGAAATCACTGCATAAAGCATGGAGAGAACTTACTCAAAGTAGGCAACAACCTTTTTCCTTACGAAAAACACACTGCTGGAGGCAACCCTAACACTCCATGAATAGCATTATTCTGAAAACTCAGTCTAGGCTTTTCACTGGGACCTGGTACAGATGGGCACTTTCATCCCATCAGTTTCTCAGTCCTCTGGCTTCTTTTTGGAAATCCAAGCCTGACAGCACATTTCTAAGATGGAAACAGCCACAGGGATGGATCAGAGCCTGAGCAAGGAAGGGAGTGTTAATACTGTCTAGCTGTAGCTATCTGAAGCAAATCCTGTGAAATCTGGAGGCCCCTGTGTCTTTATTCATTATATAGGGGTGGGATTCATCTCCTTTATTTTTAGCGTTTAGAAGTCAGGGGAGGAAGTCTGAGCTGGTTTTCTTTTAGGACCAGTAGAGAAAAATGGGCAGGCAGAGTGTGGATCACCCAACTGGTCCTAGGCAGGTATCCAGATTGTTGCTGCTCTCCTCTGACTACACCGGGAGGCTGTGACAAGCTTAGGGTAGGCATCTAACTCTTAGACACTTAATCCTCAGATGAATCTCACCTGTATGCTACTCAATCCAGATGCTCTCATTTGCATTTAAGTTAGATGCCTAAAGACCTCAAGAAGATGATAAGCTCCTGTCTCCCCAGCAAAGGAGTGATTATGAAGGCAGATCCCCCATAGCACAGGCTGTGATTGCTCAGGAACCTGCAAGGCACCTGGCCACTGCGGCAAGGCAAAGTAAAACAATAAACTAAAACATGATGTATACTGAAAGAACTAATCATTTCCCAAAGTACATAATAAATAGTATATTTATAACAGTAATTAAATGTCTGCAACTAAAATTATTTATAATAGAGGTGTGAGAGTCAATAGACTATTAGTGAAGTCAGCTTGTTTCATTCCAGAAGGACTGGACAAAGACTTATTACACTGTATATGAAAGTCTTAAAGAGTTGCTGGCTTAGAAAAGTTTCTTTCCAAGATGTCTACGTAACACTAATGAATGTGCTATAAAGTACAGCTTATGAGAGGAAACCTAGTTTGTCTTGCCTCCTCTCTGACACATTTCCCATATAAACAAGAAGAAAAATATTTACTTGTATCCTAATGAAATTATACAATGTTAAAGAGAGCTCCAGAAAACCTACATCTTAGTATATTTTGGGGGCTGAGTTTCTTAACAGAGTGTAAAGCAAAGAACAGCTGCAGAACTGAAGGCCAACAGGTTGCTGTCTTTATGGGCAACAATGCCTACATCTCTACCTGTAAAGAAAACAGTCTAGGATGTTGGCATGAGCCCTGCCCTACAGTTTCCCACACTACTGAACCATTAGCACATCTCTTGGCAGTTTTGGCCTGTATCCAAACTGCTCACCAGTCCCTACATGACAACATTCGTCATGCCAAGGACCATTCCCAAAAGCGGTGTGAATGAATTTCTACCAGGTTTGTCTCCTTCCACCCTACTCTGTCCTGCACTGTGTTTCCAGTGGGCTTTGCACGCTCATGGGCGCTGATACATCCTTATGTCACACTTCATGACATTAGCACATCCCCTCATTTTCAGGCTTTGAAACCCCTGGTCTGTTACATGGGGTTTCTCTCCCATGACTCTGAGCAAAGCCCACACAAAATAACAGACCTATTTACCGTGAGTGTGGCCGGACTATGTCATCTGGCCTTGGTGCTAGAGAATGATCCCTAACCCTGTTTTATTTAACCATGCAGACATACCAAGTGCCTCTGCTGCCTTTAGGAGGGATGGGCTAGTTTCCAGCAGCTGAAAATCTATCTTTGAGCATGGGGAAGCTTTTCTGTTCCTTCTCTAACTGTGATCTTGAGCCTGGAGGCTCAAGAGCTCGTCACCCAGAGCTGGATAGATCATTCTCTTTTCATACAGCAACCATTTACTCACAGGCCACTCAGCTGGACCAGCCTGAAAATGACCAGGGACAGAAAGAGATGGTAAGAGCAGTTATTATTACCTGTTGTTTTTGTGGTTTGGAACCCATTTTATGAGGCTCACCCACCAGCCAGCTAGAATTAATAATATAGCAGGTCATTGCCAAACTCCATTGTTATTATGTTCAATTTTGATTTTCTTTTCCTCTTCTTTTACCCTCCTTTATGAGTTTTCTTTGAGGTGGCCATGCCCACCCCTTCTTGCTTCTTTGTCTTCAAGGTCATGCATCATGAAGATTTCTTTTCACCAAATAGACTGAAGGGTAAATAAATCAGGAGAAATCAAGTCCCTCCCTCCATTCCCCATGAGTAAGGATTCCCCCTGCCACTTCTTCTGGTCCTTTTAGTAGCTGTTGTCCATTTAATAAACATCATAGCAAGGCAGTGTGTCTCCATCATCTCTCTTCAGATTCCAAGACTCTGTGTTGTGCATTAGAAGTTTGGAGCCACAAGATATGCCAAAAGCTGGGTCATATGTTTTGCTATGATGTTCCTACTATTTCAGCTTTGTCTATAAAGGGCAAGTGGTAAATCATCTTCCTGAGAGTTAATGGAGCATTTCTGCAGCAAGAGAAAAAAGTGAAAAAGTTTCAAAAGAGTAGCTTATTATCTCAGTCAGCCAAAATTCGCCTTGCCCATCACTTGCCTAGGAGTCTTCATTTTCCTTTCTTTATTCTTCAAGTTATTCTTTTTTCTTTAGTTTTCCTTCACTTTACAAGCTTTCCTGTAATTCTGTTGCTTCAGTTTCAGATCCACACCCCTCTTCAGCTCTCCAATTATAATATTTTGAACTTTAACATTAAAACCAGGGTACCTGTCTAGCATCTTTCCTGTGTAGGTTTCTAAGCTCTTTGCAGACAGCAATTAACTGAACCTGACAACAATCCTGCAAGTTTAGGTTAGTGGAGGCACAGAATGCCTGAATGGTCACATATTTAATTAGTGGCAGAACTAGAAAGAGAGCCTGGGACTCCTGAATCCTCATTCCTTGATTTGACCATCTGATGTTGTCTCACACAAAGCACAGTAAAATACGGATCAGGCTATCCCTCTCTCCGTCTCTCCTCATCTCATCGTAATTATCCATCCATATTTAATCTACTTCATCAATGCCAGATATGCTACCAATGTTTTCTGGTTAATGCTGTGTGATACTCTGATTACTCTGTAATACTCTGTCTTCTGGTCTTATCCTTTCCCTTGAGATATTCATCAGTAGGGACATGTTCGCGTGGGAGGTAGCTTGCTGAGCATTGCAGGACTCTTTGCTTGTGGTGAGGCTTACAAGCACAGCTGAGCTGATTTTCCCTCCAACACGTGCCCAAAGTTTACACCCTTCCTAAATCACTGCTAAGCACGCTCCTTTCTCAGACATCTTGACAAGCTTAAATTTATCTCTGACTTCAGGTAGGGACAATACCTTATGACAGGGAACATGTACATCCCTTCCCTATCTATCCCACATACTTGTATGGCTCCTGACATGTTGCTTTCTAGCTTAAGCTCTTGTGCTCCCTTTTGTGTGTTTGGGATGGACTGGGGACCAGATGGAGGGATGGGGAGATGGTGCTGCAGTGATGGGAAGAACAGAGGTCAGTGGGCTCAGAACACTTGCACGCATTCTTCACGTCTTCACAAAGACACGTTACAAATTACTTTGGCCACAGTTGCAAAGGAAGCTGTAGCAGAATTCATGACTGTCTCCCTGCTACTGCTTCACGATGTGTCTCCTTACCGGTGGGGCCAACCTTCACTGGCCCCATACAGGTATCTCGGTAGAGCTGGGGGCAGCCAACCCTCGCACATACTGGATCGGCTTGTTTCAGTTTCTGCACTGTTTCTAGTGTTCATCGTCCCTCCCCATGCTGCCATCTCCCTGACTAATTAATAAGTGAGTCATCTTCTCCTGTGGCCTCGAAATGCATTCAAACTGTCAGTGGGGCATTTATTTATTTATTTTGTTGTGGTTAAAGGCCTACTCTTCTAAACAATGAAAGGATAAATAAAATCAACTCAGACAAGGTTATTTCACATTCCTAATTTCCAACACCTTTTTTTTTGCTAAAGCCCCATGATGCTTGTTCGTGTTCTCCCCCCCTTCCCTCTCCCACCCGCTAACAAAAAACAAAATACATTTTCGAATCAAGATAAAGCCATCAAAGAACTAACTAAACATGATTAGAAAGGACCTCTCCTTAATGGGAAAAAAATCATGATTTAGACCTGGCTGCTTTCCAAATATCCCTGTGCAATCAACCAAAGAAACACATTTTAGAAAACAGAATTGTAAAAGTAACTTTGAAGAATCGGTTGCCATGGAAACAGATCTGTAAATACTTAACTGCAAACATTAAGTGACACAGTGATATTCCAGAGCCCAGGATGCCTTAAAAGGATGGCAAATTTCACCCAGCTCTTTAAATAATCAACTCGGCTGTGCTTTGATTTTTCTTCTTTTTTTTCCCCCTTTCCTTTCTTTTTTTCACACTATTCAGTGCAATTGCATCCCTGTTCTCAGGCATGTGTGATAATAGAAATGCCAGAACTATTTTATAAAAGAGAGTCCTGATCTTTTATAACATGGAGGCAGAGAGGGAGGAGGGGGCACCAAATACAGAGTCAGAGCAACCTGTGGAGTCTGAAAATATAGCCCAGAGTCATTCTGTTTCCCTGTAACTGCAGGGTCAGAAGAAAGCGTGATTGATTGTGGCTTTTCACTGCAAGAAAAAAACCGCAAACGACCAGCAATTTCTTGTCATCTGCCAGGGAAGAATCAGATGCAAGGAAATAAAAGGGTTATGGGCAATTTTAATTTAAACAAGTGGGTGCATTTATGTTGTGCCCTAGCCTTAAATCTTTGCTCAGAGTTAACTCACTCCTGGGTTCCCCAATACATTTCAGGACCCAACTCCTGTTGCCTTCAGTGGAGTAAGAGTGCCCTGCTCCCTTGGGGAGTCGGGGCCCCTCTCCTTTCTTGTCATGGAGCATCCATGCCCCACAGACTTATCTGGTTTAGTCAAGAGGGTGACTTCATCTGAAAGCCTCAGGTGTTTGAAGGGCAAAACCGCTCTCCCATGCTGAGATCTGAAAAGTCAACAACACTGGTGTTTCCTCCTCGGAGAACAGTGAGGGGTGGCTGCTGATAGACCTTTCCCTGGCTGCAGACACTGATTACGGAAGGCATTTGCAAGCCTGCTTTTCCAAGATTTTGAATGTGGAGCATTTTCAGACATAATTCAAAAGGTCTATATGTTGTCCCCAGCCTAAAGGGAGGTGAGATGCGTCATCAGTACAGTAGTGTGAAGGACAGCTTAAGGGATGGCCATGATCCAGTGCATGAGAAGACACTGGACTATGGTTAAATATCTAGTCCTGTCAGATGCTTCTTAATAGCCTTGCTCATCTGTTTGAAGTTTTGGCAATATAGGTTTTACTGCAGTTTTAAACCTAACATGGGCAGAAGCTGACTGCAGGTTAATTTAACAAGTAGAAATCTTCTGGGCAAGGTGATTCCTCTTTGGCTTCTGACAGATTATGCTCAGAGCCTGGGAGCATCCCTACACTGCTAAAATAGCATATGGCTTTTCCAGAGTAAGGGGCTAGGAGAGAGGAGAGGATTTTTTTTTTCCCACTACAACCCGGCTGTTGGCAAGCACTTGGATTTGAACCAGAGATCCTCACTGCTGAGCAACAGCCTGTGAGTATCTGCAAACACGAGTTTAGCTGTCGCTTTAGGAGGACCTTTAATAACCTGCTTGTTTTCATCGTTCTGGTTGGGTTTGAGGTTTTCTCTTCCCTGTGGGCTGGCTATGTTATCCTACTGAAAGCTGAGCAGTATTATCCTTTAAGCTGATTTTTCTGCCCAGCTTAGGAAAAGAAGGGATGGGCAGAGGAAGAAAAAAAATGTAGAGGCCAAGGATGCAAGAAAAAACAGGAGGGGGCAGAGAAATACAGTTTGAAAGGAGCCCTGATCTCTAGAGTGATCACCTTTTACTTACATATTTTGTTTGCTGGAAGTCTGTACAGCTGTAAAAGATTCATCTCTCCTCTGTCTAGTCTTGGGGGTTACTGAAACGAACAGCAAAACACAGATAGAGGGATAAACCTAGATACAGATAAGTTAGCAATCAATTTATATAGAGAGATACTTTTTTTTTTAAAGAGGTGTCTTTATCTCAGGTAGCTGAAAAGTTCCCACCTGGATCTCTCCTCTGCCCAGCCTGCCTATCTCTGTCTCTCACACATGTCATCTGTCTGGAAACCTCTGAGAGAAACCTGTGTGATCTTTGTGGAAGGAAAGTGAGGAAAAGAACATTTTCCTTTGCCTTCCTCCACTCCCACCTGCCCCCTCCTTGGGGTGCATGCTTCAAGGAGACGTGTGTGTGGCAGGCAGAGCCCAGCGCAGGGCAGGGAGAGGAGAGGTGGCTCTCATTTGCAAAATCTACGGTGTTTTCATCCTTGGCATGGTGGTGATGGGGTGGGGGAGACGAAGGGGGTATGGCATGTCACTTCACTTTATCACTGCCTGGGCTCTCGCCTTGTCATTCGGCACTTGCCATGAATCTAAAGAGAGTTTGGCCTTAATAACTTCACACAAGTACCGCATTGCCAGTGACTTTAGAGACGGGTGACAGCAAGCAAGGAATTATAATGAATTGCTGCAAATGCCTTCTTCACACAAATTACAGTTATTTTCCTCTGAGCCTGCACGCCTTCCAACATCAGGATTTTGGTTCAGAAGATAGGGCTGGGTGTTTATGTGTCTAGGGAGAGAGATACATTTTACCATCACACTGGGACCCCTTCGCCCCTTTCTTTCCCCACTGCCTCCCTGGGTTTTGTTTATTTGTTTGTTCGTTTCAGATTTTTTTTTTCTCACATGCAGTCAGAAAACTGATTTTCCTACTGAAAGCAATATGCTGCTCACGAGCCATCCTGCGCTTCGACAGGGAGTGGAAAGAAGTTTGGCTTTTGTTGTGACTGCAACAATTTAACTTAGGGTTAACATCTTCCTCTGTCACCAGAGTTATCCAGACTGGGCTGTGAAGGTCCCCTTCTCCACGGAGGACGATGCCACCTGACTGTTTGGCCATCCTGATAGGTGTACCCTGGTGAAGGTGCTCTCAAACATCATGCCTGCCTTCATCAGGGCAGCTGTTTTGGTCTCAGCAGGGTGGGCAACTGTTCCTGCAAGCACAGCTTGGCTGCTCAGCACCCAGAGTGCCCGTAACTGCGGCCCCAGGAAAGCAGGTTCAGGTCAGCTGTCACTGTTGCCTGTAGGTAGAGTTAGCTTAGTCAGTCTGTGGTGCATTTGGGTTCTGCTTATTACAGGTAAAGGTCTCCCAAATACAGCATGACTTCCTTTAGACTGGTGCTTATGGCCAGTACATGGTCAGTACATGGCTCACGGCCATTTCTCACTTCTCCATTACGGTCACTGTTGTTTTCTCTAACACATATTTTGAGAGGTAGTGAAGCTAGGCAGTCCTTGCATTTCTAAGAAGGAATTGTCCAAAGTCTCCACAGATAAGTAAATTGCCTAAAATCTCCTTGGTGCTAACACATAGCCAAACTCTCCATCTTTATGCTCGTCCTGGATCAGAAGAGATCTCTTTACCAGGGTTCAGTGCATAGCTATCCTTGCGTTGAGGGCAAGAGAGTGCCTTGCTTTGTCACTCCCCATGCTGAACAGAAGACTGGAGGTGGCACTGTCTCGATGTCGTCTTCTCTGTGCATGGGTTCCGGTGATTTCAGTGGTGGTCTGCAGAGAGCGGAGGATACATGTCACACAAAATCGAGAATTACCTTCAGTGAGGTGTGAAAGGAGAACTGTTAGGCAGTCACTTTGTGCAGTTCTGCAAAGGTCAGTTCTGTTCTTGCTGAGCATCTTCCAAAAGCACTGGAGTAAATGGGAAGATTTATTTTGACTGCCTTGGTTTTCATTGCAATTTGGGAACATGAGCTAGTTTCTCCACGTGAGTCAGAAGTATAACTCTAAGTGCAGGATAACCTCATCAGCTTTAGGTATTTAAAAGAATTGCTGAAGAGTTTTGATTGAGACCACAGGTCAGCTGAGCTTTTGGACAGTTCAGGCAGCTCCTACCTGATTCACTCTGCCTCAGTGTAATCATCCACACAATGAGCCCTTGCTTCAACTGTTCAATTCCTAGATTAGTTTTAACAGACATTATTTGTGTTATTGCCCGTGTTACTTGTTTATTTAGCAGCTGTCATATGTCAGGATCAACTAAGTGATGATAATGCATGGCAGAATTATTTAAATTATACATGGGGTTATTCTTAAGTGGTTAAAAAAAAGAATGTGTCTGTCATTCAAGCCCATGTTATCCCAGAGGTGTACACCTGCTGCTGCTGAGTCTCAGGTGCATTCAGGACAGGCATTTGATCTCCTCCTGCTTTCATTCCTCCGCCTGGAAATGGGTTAGTCGTTGTGAGGGCTGTTGTGAGACCAGACAAAGTCCAGTTACAAAGAGCCCTGAGAAGCAGGGGACTGAAGAGGAATGTTATTAAAGACTGAGCTATTTCAGTAAAGGCACTGAAAGCTGCATGCTTGCATTTGCCATAGTCCGGTGTGTCTTTGAATCACCACTGACTTGGTTACTGGCAGGGAGAATCTGTTGATGCTGCCGGCTCTGCGGTGTCAATGCAGTTAAAGGGACACTGCCAACATGCGCTACCTCCTCAGGAACAAAATGTGAATTACAAGTAGTTTCAGGTGCTATGTTTGCCCTTGAGTATCCTTTGCTGATTTCTGTTGTCTCACAAACATGTTTTGAAATGCCTTTCCTTCCCTTGCTGCAATGTGAAAGCCCAACGACTGACTGTCAGTCGCCGAATGAGTGTTGCAAAGCCCATCGTTGGTAGAAGGGTGATAGTTTCACTTCGGCAGTCTCCCTGTAGGGCAGTGCATGACGATGGTATTCTGCATCATGTGCCTTGTCAATAAATTTATCAATTAAGTTTCAAGGCAAGGAAGACATCCGCAGGCAGTGTCAGTACCTGCTCTTACAGAGCTTTCCCGCTGCTGGCCTTTGTCAGAGATGAGATGTGCTAGCCTGGATCCACGGTCTCTCCCTGTGCAGCCATTTGCAGGTTATGAAGTACGGCAACTTTATTTCTTTACAGTTATGTCAAAAGCTGAGCCAGGTACTTTAGTGTTCAGATCACAATTGGATTGGGCAGGGTTAGCAGTTAAGAAAATCTATATTTAACTTGGAGGTGACTAAACATTACTGGTGCCGTCTCACAGGTATATGATATCGTAGTTGCTTTTGTCCATGGCTCTAAAACCAGCAACGAACCTCAATTTTCATCACACCAGGCTTGTACTAGTGTAACCTCACTGGATTGAAGTGTGGTCACGTGGTCTAAAGTTATCGAGCTACCAATGCTTATGAGTCGCCATCCACCCCTTGGGCTTCTCGTGGGGTTTTTTGCATGCAGAGGCAGCAGAGCTAAGGACACTTTTTTGATGAGTTATATCAGGCCAGCTGACAGAGGGCAATTGATTACGTATGGCACCAAAATCTCTAATACAGGAGCTATGCACTAAGCACTGCGGTGTTAATTTATCCAGATAAGGTGTGAGCACACAATCACGTTTATATCAGTGAGCTAGCTAGCACTGCCACAAACTTCCAGTTTTAACATTGGTTCTATGGAAAAGAATAGAAAATAGATTTTTCTACAACTAGGCATTAATCCTAGATTCTATCTGAACCTTAGGTTCAATCTGAAACTTTTTGAAACACAGTTAAAGCATCGAAAACACCAAAGATTTGAACAGCAGTATGTAAGATCAGCACTTTGTTTCATGTGCCCGACGCTTTTGTAATCCTTTAGCTGGTGCCATATACCTGGTTTATTGTACCATTTAACCAGGGCCTTACTTAAAATAGTTAAACCAAACACTGTTATTCTTTTAAGAGGGCAACTGCTTCCACCTTATTTTAAAACTTCCTAAATGAACTAAGCAGAAGTAGAAATGTCCTCACAGTCTTCTGCCTTGCTCTAACAAAACGAACCTAAATAGGAAAGCTGACTTAAGCAATTACAGTTTTGTCAACATTTGGTTTTGTCCTGAATTGGAATGAAAAGGAGGAATATCAAAACCCATCTTGGCACAAGGAGTTCCAGAAATGCTGAAACTTTTTAGTCTGACATCTTTGATTGAAGAAGAACATTTAGACTTTTCTCAAATTGAAATTCAATTTCCAGGCGGCCAGACCTGAGCTGTCGCAGTGCCTCAGGCAAATGCTGTGGACGGGGGGCACCATGGGATTTGTAGCCTGGCAGGGGAGCCCAGCCCTGTGAAGGATGGGGATGTGAGACAGCTAAACTATTGCTCTCACAAGAAATGGCTCTCAGCACTATTATTTGAATTGTGGGAAGATTCCACTTTCATCAGAAGTCCTTCAATTATCTTTTTTCAAACAACAGAAAATTATCCCCATTTAAAGGAGAAAATGATCTGTGGGTTTAGCAGAGAAAAGGGGACATTTGACCTAAAACACATTCTTGAAAGGTAGAATTAAGTGTTTTGTGCATAATTTTGAAGAAGAAGGGAAAAAAAAATATGGCTAAAAAACAAAACAAAAAGCCCTGTTTGCTGTATTTGATGTGGTGTTTATGTTTTCAGTCAGTTTGACCAGAGCTCTTCCATAAAGCATCTTGTCTACTAGATTTTGAGACATTAATGGCTCACAAACTTATTAAGTGAACTTGTTAAGTTCCTTATTAAAGGAACACAACTTATTTTCTGTTGCATAATTTATGATGATGTGTTATTACTAATTAAATGCAATAATAATAATGAATGCAGTCCTCAGGCTTGAGCAAACTCAGACTTGAGCAATTCAGGTTGCTTTGTTTATACTCCCCATGTAAGTCTTTGTCTTCAAAAAAAAAAAAAAAAAACCCTGATATTTCACAGATGTTTTTTTCCAAAGTGTTTTGAGTTACATCTCACAAGTAAGGTGGGCAGGAGTAGTCCAGGAGAGGGAAGAGATGAGTATTCTTTACAAAGTGAGGAGCTTCAGAGTTGCAGATGTACATCATACACAATTACATATCCCGAATTTGTTAGTTCAGGAGAGGGGAAGGAGCTATATTTCATGTCTGTGAGGTCCTTGAATCTAGCAAAAGAGCAGTAATTGCAAGTGGATTACACCAGCTGCCTAGCTAAATGCCTGTCTTCTTTATAGAAGAACATTTTTCTATGACTCCTTTTAATCCCTTCTCTATTTCTTTTTTATTTGCTATTTCTAATATTGGGAGGAAGTGGTAAAAAAAAAACCTGCCATGGTGACTTTGAGCTATGCATTGTCCTATTCTACCTTCTCCATGCTGGCTTAGCCAAGATTTTAACACCACACAACCAGATTGGTTGTGATGGTGGTGCTAGTGGTGGTGGGAAATGCGGTTAGAAGGAAGAAAACAAATTAAACATACAATTTGGTGAACTCAACCTCATTCCTCTAGTCTCTCAGAGCAAGTGAGGGAAAAAAAGACTGTGTGAAAGGATTCTAAGGAAATGGGAAAGGCAAGAAGGGAAAGGGCTGGGTGGGTTGGAAAACATTTTTAGGATTTGTGGAAACACGGATTTGCAAAAGAAAGTGAGAGGTGTATTGTGTGGTGCCATGTGGATTTTCAAGAGAGAGACAGATGCATATGATCAGCTTCGCCTCCATCTTCTCTTCCTACTGTTTTGCTGAAGTCCCATCATCAGTGAGGGAAAGGGAAAGATGAGCCTGCTGTTGGGAGGGCAGAGCAGGGATGCTCAGTCTTAGATGGAAATCAGGGAGAGGGAATGCTTGGTCAGCTTAGCTTTAAATGAGAGAGAAAGAAGCCAAGAGACACAGAGGAGGAGAGAGAGGAGGAGAGACAATCTTGGATGCTTTGTTAATTTAAAAGTGCAGTAGCACAGCAAACCCTGTACTTGATGTCACCGATATGAATTTCAGGCCTTTCCTTCTCAGAGAGCAACAAGGAAGGAAACAAGAAAGGCAGAGGTGACATTTAACCTTTCCCTCCCTAAAGAGCAGAGGGAAAGGGCTGTCAGATGCAAGGAGGTCAAAGGAGCTCTGACCGTTACCACCCACCACCGGGAGAAAGGCTCATCCCTGCTTGTGTTTTCAACAAGACAAAGAGATCTTGATGGAAAGAAAACCCATTACATATCTTGCTGTAATGTATTTTAAATGCTTTTATTTACCAGCAGTGGCAATAACTTCCTGTTGGTATCAAGGCATCACCAGCTAAAGATAAAGGAATCTCTCAACTGATGGTGCATGGGGTTAGGAAATAATTCTCCTGCTCTCTCTGTCTAGCTTTGCATAATTGATCCTGTGAATTATGGGGGTGAAGTGGGGAGATCACCATCTTCCAAGGTAGCAAGCACCATCTGGGCAAAAGAGAGCTCGGTACAGAAAATTCTGTTGTCTCTTTTAATACTTACAATATTTCACGCGCAGACACATCAACCAAAACCCAAAATGCTTAATGCTAATGTAGGTAAGTCCACTGTCCTTTGCCAGGCTTTATCTCAGCCTTGGCTAGGCTGAAATCTGGACAGTAGTGTAAAACTACACTCCCTGTCTTGAGAACGCTTGCTGACAAATTGGAGAAGAAATTAACTCAATGGATAAGTTTTTTTTCTAGCCACCTTTACATGCTGAAATGTTATGAAACATACCTAGCATGGCCAGTTCCTGGTCCCCCCTCTCCCCCCTTAGTTTCTAAAGGTAGTTCAACTAGGTTCCCAGAAGAGTTGGGGTTGGAAGTGATCTCTGGAGATCATCTAGCTCAGCACCAGGAGGAGTTGGAGCTATTTTTGATGTATAAGATAAACTACCAGAACTAAGGAGATGGCAGCTAGCTACACTTTGCTTCTTTTGTTTGTGGTTAGTAAAGAGTAGGTTTCCTTGTCACATATCCCACACTTTGTTTAGAAAAGAAAAATGCTGGCTTTACCAAAATAAAATTTCTGTCTTTCAGTGGCAGACAGTAGTGGAATGATTGCTTTGGGTACTGAAGTACATGCCTTTCCAAGCAAAGGGTAGAGGGTTCCATGAGAAAGATTAGGTGTGGACTGCAGGAGCTCGAATACACACCCTTCATTTTGGCTTTGCTTAAGCCCAGTATTGACTGAGATACGAGAAGTTGCACATCTTGGCAGTTAGCAAAACCTGGACCCAGAGATGATGACCCCAGCTTCCCAAAACCTTTCTTACTTTTAGGAATGCAGCTAGGTCCTTCACCTGAGGTAGCTATTCCCTCAGCCACGTCTTCTGTACTTGTATGATCTTTCCCAACTCCACGTGTGGGGCACAAAGAGAGCCCGGGCTCCCTTTGTCTTCCTTGGCAGTCTGAGGAGGAGGAGGGTGACCTCTGGAACTACTCACATTAAGCTTTTGTCTTTAACCCCCTTGGAATCCTGGAAAGCCCCTGAAACAAGTTCTGTGCTCCACCATTAGTATTGTTTTCACTGGGCATGTGAATTCCCTAACTATTGTACAACTGACAAGAGGAAATGACACAAATCTTGGCATTTTACAAGAAAAAGCGCCAAAGCCTTTCACAGTTTCACAACTGTGCCAAACTGCAGATGTTCAAAACTGATGAATAAGACCCCCTAAAAATCATAACACTGATCAGCTTAAAACACTTTTTTTTTTTTTCTTTTTCAAGAGAAATTTGTGGTTAAATTTGTGGCTTCTTTTCACTTCTTTTGTGATTTTCAAGTCTTCAGGGCTCAGGACTTAGTTCACATTTCCAAGCTTTTGTTGTTCACAGCAATTCATGTCTGGAAAAGTATTTATTTTTTAACTGAAAGCTGTGATTTGCACACATAACAGCAGAACTCTGGGAGGAGTCATGGAGCAACAAAAAATATCCTGACACTCAAAGCAATCACTGGAGTTGGTAATATGGATTCATTACTGCTGTTCTAGTGACTTCTTTGAAAACAGTAAGTATGTTTTTAAGGATGTTAGAAATTCAAACAGAAAAAAAAAAAAATCTTGATAAAAGAAGCCAGTAGCAAATAACTGGTCTACTATGACAAAGATGGTTCTTAAACTGTGTAAGGATTCGTGGGAAATTATTTTTCATGAGGTATGTGCTAGTGATCTCTTTGATGCTTGCATCCCTAAGGAGGATGTGTACATCCTCTAAAGTGTTCCTGGAGATATTCACTGTGAATTCATGCAAGAATTCACAAAGTTTAGCATCAATTTTCTTTAGCTCTAAGCAACCTCTCAGATGTATTTCACTTGCATTATAAGTGTAAAAGGCAGTGGCCACTCAATGAACCTGGAGGGTGGGGGGGCTTGGATATATATATATATATAATTATTTTTTTTCCCCCACTGCTAAACAGAAGGACTTCCTCATGTAAAAGGGCCAAAAAACAGCTAAAGAAGAAAAGACAAAGCCTATGGGACATGCAGCAAAGAGTCCTCTGAGAGGACTCAGTGGCTTAAGAAAGACCCTTTGAATGATCAATTCCCTTATGTTGTTCATTGATTTTCTCCTGGTTTTCCCTTATCTTTCCTTTCCTGCTGATATCTCTTTAATTGATTCCTGATTACAGATTACACCAGTTACAAACTGTTATTTGTCAAACAATGGAGCCAGGCTTCTCTCTGTGGCTTGGGGAAACGCATGCAGCTCTTGATAATTTCAGGAGGTTCAAACTGAACAAGCTGTAGAGAACGTAAGATGATCTGGTGGTAATTGGTAAAGAAGGAGTCTGTACAGACTCTTTTTCAAGCAACTACCTTGTTTACACTCCCCGGCCTTTATACTGCTAGGAAATCCTGTATCCTGCAAGAATTATAATGCAGTAGAATCTGCAACTGAGTTCAAAATGTGCTTCTTGGACTCATTATCAACTCCAGTTCTGTTTGCAATGCTTAGCATATAAATTATTTAAATTAAACTAACTACATAAATTATTCAAGTTTTTTTTCCCCCCTTATCTTTAACAGACACTACAGAAAGTTCAGTGCTAGTGGTGTCACACTTCACTGCCAATCAGATAGGAGTGCTAAAGGTATCTCAAAACATTGGCAGTGTCCAAATGACCATGAGACTCTTAGGAGACAGCTACCAAAAGATGAATGATAGCGGCACTGGAACAGCTCGTCACCAGTGATGGGCTGCATTCTGCTCACCAGGGCAAACAAGGAGGGAGTTACAAAGGGAATTACAAGAGGGATGGTTGTTCTGGAATTGCTACAAGCTAATCCTGTTAAATGCTTTCTGTTTTGCTTTTGGATGAACCCAGGGCTTGTTGCTCCTGCTATGGGGAACCTGAAGTGGTCAACAGCCACGCTGTTAACAAGCCTAGTGCAGTGTCAAGGGACTCCCCCCTTATGAGACATCATCCTGACCCAGATGTCTTGTCCCCTGGTGAAGTACAAGGATGAACAGGAATGCGGTCTTGATCTCTACTGTCTTCTCCTTTCCTGTCATCTGCTGTATCAGCTTCATAGCCAATGTCCACGGTGGCTAGAATGACACTCTGACTTGAAGGCATGTGCAAGCAGAGTTTCTTTAGGGCCTCAGCCAGATGTCTGGTTTAGGTGCCTGGACTAGACAGGTATGGCTCCCAACTCCAAGAGAGCAATAAACTAGAGAGCCTGCTATAGAGGGAGGGCTGTCAAAGGCTGGTGCCTAGGCAGTCATCAGAGGGAGGCAGCAATGAAGTGTAATTATAATACGAAACCTGAACAGAGTCCTTAGTTTCAGTGGAACCTGTCTGAATTATTCTTTATACACAGATCTTTCCTTTCATGTTTTATTCTTGCTATTCTCTTAATTTCACATTTCAAATATGATTTAAGAAGGCAGCCTCCACCAGGTCTCCTGATTTTGCTCTGATTGATTTGTAAGTCTGTGGGGACATGGTTGAGTTAGATTTCTGACTATGCCCAGACGTTGTGATACATCACAGCTGTGGGGTTTGTAGGGGCCATATTTCAGCTGTAGGGAAACAAATTATTTTGTTCATCACAGTCCCCATGGACCATCCATGTGATGGTTCAATACTGATCTAAACAATACCAGGTAAAATCCAAGATATTGATGGCTACCTATTTAGTCTTGAGTTAGTGTAGCTATCAAGGACTGATAGCAATCCAGGGTGCAGGGGAGTAAGACAGAGAAATATATAATTAACATATTAATTCATTTGAAGAATACATGGGCGGTCATGGCATGATCCTTGTTGAAGGCAAAAGGGAATACAGATAATATGGCAGGAGGACATGATGCTAAGAGACCTGCTGAGACGTGTTGTGAAGGATCAGAGCAGCACCCCTTTCATTGCATGGCTCGAAGCATCCTACAGACCAGGCAGCAGTACCACAGGGGAAGAGGTGTGGCCTGGTTTGCTACTTCAGTAAATCTGAACCTTCTAGAAAGGCAGGCCCAAGGTTCAAATGATGTGAGTGTGATGGAGGGAGCAGACTGCCACCCTTGTGATTTCACAGGGAGTCTCATGATACTTGGTGTTTTCCAGTTACCCGCCGCCTTTACAAGTATTTGCGCGTATGACAGCCTGTTTTGTTTCATTTCAAAACAATAAAAGATTATGTCTTGATTACAGAGTTGTGGAGAACGGCTGGCAAACCTGAACCCTTAAAGCACAAAAGAGCAGAAAGAAAACAAAATTACCCAAAGTAATCTTTAAAACACAAAGCAGAACAAAGACCATTTTAATCCATCCTCGTGATTCAGGGCAAACAGGGAGAACAGACTCTCCTATCTCATTTTTCAGCAGTTTGGGGTTGCTGAAATACAAGCGGGTGAGAGATATGTCATATTCATTAAAGATGGATGTGGCATGCTTCTTTCTTTTTAGGCCACCAAGAGATGACATTCTGTGTGTGGTGATAACTAAGAGGATAAGACGGTGTTTCTATTGGTTTCATGCTTGCCTGTATTGGACTAGATAGACGTAATCACCCTGGAGATACTGTATTTACTTCTGCTTCCTTATTTACTTTGTTTCTTTTATTTCACTTTAGGGGACTAGGCTGGAATTGACATTTCTTTCTCTTCAGCAGCCGACTCCTCTCTCAATGCAGGGTCTCTGGGCACTGAGTTAAGCCAGACAGTGGAATGGACCTGCTGTAAATAGTGTTGATAAATTGGGTAGATAACACAGCATGGCCTGGTTTACCCCAGTGCACAGAGTAATAAAAAGGAGCTTCTGCCTCTGAAAGGTCATCGTATCGACAAGGGGAACGATTGTGGGAATGGCAGTTGTGAGACACTTGTCGCTAAAGCCACTTTTCCGCAGGAGATGCTGAAGGGATTATGCCTAGGCCTTTTCCTCCCTACCCTCACCCCTGAGGTCGTCTGATTTAATGGTGCTGAGTGTGACCACGGAGCTGAGGATCCCTGGTGCAAAACAGGTCTGAGCAGCAAGGCTCCCAAAAACTCTCATGAACCAGCTAAGCGCAAAATGGCCAACTATTTTTCCAACTTGGCCAGATGGGGTAGACTTCCCAGGCCTACCCCAGCGGTCCTTAAATGCTTTGTCACCTCATCCTGTGTAGCCAGGAGGCCTTAGTGAGAGGGATGGCATAGGGCTACCAATTAGCCACAATTCTCCCAAATAGTTCAGTGGTTTCATGTGGTAATTAAAAAATGGTTCCTTTTTATTCTGTGTTTCCATATCTCAATTCATTCAGGGGAAAGAAGTGTAATAGCCAACAGACAATGCACCCAATAGACATCACTGAAACATCATTTTGGAGGTGCCAGATCACTTGTGGATCGCAAACTTTGAGAAGTACTTGTGTCACGTGCATCCATCACACAGCAGGTGCAATGGAGATCAGCCAAAGGAATAGCTTCAATGGATAATTAGAAGTCTCAGGCCGCTTTGAGGAAACCTACACCAAAAAAAGCTGGTCCTGAAAAACCATGCCTTCCCTTTTGAGCAGTCAGAGCAAAAATGGTGTATTCAAAAGCACCAAATCAGAGATGATAGATCAGAGAGCACAGTGGGGTTGACATGTGTCCACAAATAACAGCAAATGGAATAATCTCTGAGGCCTTGCCTAGACCTGCAGTCTTCTTCATGTCACGACACTTTTATACAGCTTTCCAATTAAGATACCCAATATCAGGACTGGAAATTCAAGTCTAATAAGGTCTCATTGAAAAACAACACATACAACCTACTGACAATGCAACGGACCATGCCAATTGGCACCAGGATGTGATATGACTATACAGTAACTGCCAGTCTGTGTCATATCAAAGGTCCATGTAGACCAATAGCCTTTCCTGACATTGGCCAGTAGAGCATGCTTAGGAAAAACTATTAGAACAAAGTGCCTGTACAATGTTTTTGCCCCAGTTGCTCTTCCAGCCTCCAGCACTCCAGAGCTTATGGGATTCCTAAACCAAACTTGTACATAAAGCACTTTGTACATCAATAAGAAAGTATCTATAAAGTGAAGGCATTGCTACTTGGTGGGGAAAAACATTTGTTCTCCCCAAAGAAGCTAAACAAGTATGACAAAGTATTGATTCTATCATTTTCTTTCAAGAATGATGTCCGTGGTGTATTAAGAAAGGGAGCATTTCTACAGTAGAGTGAGTTTCTTAGCTCTGCAAATGTATTGTACTCCACTAAACATATTATTACACCAGAGGTGGTTTTCTGAATGGGGAAACAATGGGGTTTGCCACTTTCTCTGCCTTTTGACTGTTTACTTGGCTACAATATTGGCTTAATAGTAGATTCCAGCAGCACTCATGGCCTGCTCCCAGCTAAATGTTGAACTCTCTGCTGAGTTTTTTATAAATGAGAATGAGGTTTTGGGGACATTCCTATTTTGCATTGAGAATTGGCCCATACAGAAGACCAGAGTTTGATGGATCATCAATTTGTGTCATTTACTACCATTCCAAATGCAAAGTGACATGGGTTTGGAAACCTCAGCTAGATGGGGAACCGTGGGGTAAGGACCGAGTGTGGCCGGAGTGGGAAATTGTAATGACTTGGGAAGGTGACAGCAAACCGGCTCCAGGGATGTCTAATCAAGACCCAAATGATGCCCTCTGAAAAGGTGATCCAATGATTTAATACCCTTGTTCCTGGATAGTGGTGTCATGAAGCCCAGAACAGCAGTCCTTGCTTTGGCCACACAGCACAGTCTTCCAGGGAGCCAAGACCAGCTCATTAGATGGCAAGATTTGTGCTCCTTGCAAGAAGCTGGCTCCCACCCAGTTCTGAAAGTCTCAGCCAGCCTGTGCCATCTGGCCGGGAGAGCCCCCAAACACACAGCAAAGCCTTTCTGAGAACCCCAGCCACATTGAGGGAATATTTCAGAGGGCTGGAAACAGTGGTCACTGTAAAGTGTAGTAGCAGTTGGCTTCAGCGGCCACTTTGTCACAGATGTTGCTGAGGTCTGTTGTGATTTCCAGGCACTTCTGGAAAGCACAAAATGATTCAGTAATCACAAAATAAGAGCAGAAGTAGAAAACTAGAGTAGGTAACCAACCCCCTAATGATTAATGTTCTTCCCCTTCCCTGCCCCTAAATGCAAAACAGTCCCCTGTATTGGCAGGATGACCTGGACCTGAGCTCCTCTGAAGTGAAGTTAGTTCAGTTTAGTCTTGCAGGAGGCTCTGGGCTCTGACTGATGGTGGGAAGTGAGATAATAGGGCCCTCAGCAACTCACCCTCACCTTAGCCTTGTCCACTGGGCAGGTATGGGCTAATGCATTCGGCTCCTATTGCTAAGCAAGTCGGGGTTATAAACATGATTTTCATAATTGGGTTTTAACATACGTAGAAACCACCCAGCAGTGATAATAGTTTTGCACCAGAAGAGCCTTAAGACAGAGGAGAACAGCTTCTCTGAAGTGTTAAGAATCCCAGCACATTTATCTTAATAAGTTTTATTACAGCCTGCCAGTTTAAACCTAATGACTAATTTATCGTATAAAATACCAGCAATATATTTTTTGATTTTGCTAATTAATTATCTCAAACAAAGGTGATATTTATAAAACTGTCCAGAAATGGTATGTGCATTAAAATTGCCTTGCAGCAGGAGATGAAATTATTACTAATATGGGATCAAATTATTACTGTATTGACTTAGTTACTTTATTACCTCATAATGGATTTCTTCATTATTTTCCCCGGGATTGTAGCATTCATGATTGCATTAAAGTCTGTTAATCTATGCAAATATCATTAGGAGGTACTAATAACCACGGCAACTTTCTTCAATTTCAAGGAATGTGGTAAGTACTCTCAACACATTGTTATGTTCTGTTAGTGTGATGGGATTAACTCAGCCCCTGAGTCCTTGGGACAGTGGGTGGGCAGCAGATCCCTTTGAGCCTTTTCTTCCTTAAGGATAGATGAGGTGGAAGGTGGGAATTTGTTCTTCTGCCTAGGAGGTGGGACGAGGGGCACCATTTTCAGCTCCACCACTCTACCCCTGCCTGATGTCAACCGAGTCACCTGTTAGTTTGCAAAAAGGTCACATCATATAACTTCCCTCTTTTTTTTCCAGCCCTGCTATCTATCCTCAAAAGCAATAGCCCCCACATGAGCACACGTGTTTTCAAACTACAGTGTGAACCAGCTATTTTCTAAAGGTCAGGTGATGGGGTGGTGGCTTTTCTACGTGGAGGAAAAGGCAGAAGCAAATAGGGTAGGTGAAATATCAACATTGGGCACAGCTTTTGAGCATCCCATGTGTGATCTAATGCCTTCACACTGATGTTTGAAAGGTGCCCAATGAATCATTTTCAAGAGGGCTGAGTTTCCTGCAAAGCTGTAAGTGTGTGTGTCTGTGTTTGTATTGACCGCTTTAAAAAAAAAAAAAAAATGCAGACAAATATTAAGCCTTGAATGTTTCCTTTTCCAACAGCATTAAAAACTGACAGATGCATGGATAAGTAGAAGAATAGGTAAGGGGAGTTAGGTATGCAGTAATAAATACACATCTGTTGAATGGTATAACTATTTATCTCTATTACCTGTTACTCCAATTTCACATTTCCCATGCTTAGATAATGAGGTTACAGACACCTTTGTAGTAAGGCACACAAAATTAAATAGGAGAAAATCAGGTTAAATTGGATCGCTGAGTGACAAGGATGGAGTTTCACCTCCTTACCCATATCTGTCTGTCTGTCTGTCTATATGATCTAGATCCATAGATTACATGCAAGCAAGACAATCCCAACAGCAACTTTCCAGCAATGATTTCTAACTCATCAGTGCTATATTATTCCTGCAATATTAGGGCTTACATCGGTCTCTCCTGTCATTTCTGAATGGCACCTGAAGCCTCCTCTTCAAACTGACCTTAGACTGAAATCAGTTTAGGTCCAATTATAAGAGCTACCGAACTCTGGGTGCCCTTGTTTTGCTCCATCAGCATGTGCACCACAGCTGAGAGGAAGACAGGCTTTGAAAATGTTAAAGGCTTCAGTTTTTGACACAAAAGCTGCATTCTGAACTATAAACAAGCAAAACAGGCTTGAGATGGTGGTGAGCAATCCCACAGCCCCAGGGGTTCCTAGGATCCCTCTCTTCTCCCTTAAACAGTAACAAGAGTCTCCCTCCCAAAATCTCTTGTTGGTTTTTTGTTGTTGTTGTTGTTGTTTTGTTTTGGTTTTTTTTTTAAAGATAAAATCCCACAACACTGCTGTGGTGTCAGAGCAAACCGGTGTTGGATTAGGCATTTGCACCTCTGTAAATGGATTAACAAAATGTGATTGTTTGGTGTTTGGCTGTCAATCTGCATTTGGCTCAGAGGGGATAATTTTAACTCAGAATGTGTTAAAAAGTAATTCCGTAGATGGAAGCAGTCTTGGACCCCGTGAAACTTTCAGCTTTTTTGCTGATGAGCTGACCTTGTTTTGTTAAATAAAAGAGTCCCCAAACAGTGTTCAGGAAGGGAAAAAGCAGGGTGAATCCAGAAAAAACATGTATTTCTTGTGTATTCTTTCCTTTTTTTTTTTTGAGTGGCTATCCTTCATGGTGAAAGGAAAAAATAAAGGGGAAAGCAAGCCCAGGAGAAATGCAGGCAGTAAATTAGATGGATTGGTTGAAGCTGTTATGCATTAATTGCATTTCAGGATCACCTGGGCCCCCTCTCCACCAGGCAGCAGAGCCCCTGTCTGCTGGGCACTATACAAATGCTGAACAAAGGACAGTAACAAAGCAGTGTTAACGGTTGTATCGAGGGTCTCTCCGGCTGGTTTTCTTTCCCAGTCCATTGCAGAATAGAAGCTCATTAATTCTCTGAGTTTAGACAGGTTCTGTCAGTCAAGACTCTTTCACAAAACCGCTGAACGAGCCTCCCAACTCAAACTGGTTGGGAGTTTTGAGACTAGAAACAAAGGGGGGTTGTTTGCTCATTTTTTCACCGGACAAGGGTCTTAAATCGGCAAAAAACATAGGTCAGCCCTGCTAGCAGGTTACAGTAGATTCAGATGTGAGCAGCCAGAAATGGTAGGCCCGTAAATATCTACTAATTGCTACCTGAAGCATTAACTTGGAAGGAGATGGGTCCCACCAGAAAGTAGTTTGGCTCTCCTATGCTTAACATCCCTTTTATGCCAGGCAGAGAGTTCAGTGGTTTAACTCAAAATGGGATATAAAAGCATCTGCATTGGACAGATGGGGAAGTGGGAGGCAAGGCTTTCTCCTTATTACTTAAATCGGGCTTATTTGGAGTGGCTGACATTGGTTTTGAATAGCTTGATACCTGCTAATAAAAGGCTTGCTTGGGTTTCTAGCTCTCGGTCTAACGGGATGGCTTTAATGTAATTCGGAACTTAGAAAAAGTCTGTATTCTTGTGATGATCACAATGCTGTCATCCTGAGCCCATCTCAAATAGCAATGGGGGGACATAATTATCTGGTGTAAATCAGAACGGTTCCATTGACGGTGCTGATTTACACTGTCTGAGGACCTGGCTTAGCTGTGTTATGGCAGTGATCTGCACTGTCTAACCTCCCTGAATCCCTTGCATGGATTGTACACATCAGTTAACTTCAGGCAAGACTTTCTCACATTGTCTGAATGCTAATTGCACTTCTGTGCTGCAGCTTATATTAAAATTAATATATAATTCCAAAAAAATAGAGATAATTGAACTGACCCAAAATATAACCCCTTTCCTTATTTCTTAAGCACTTGAGTTTTAGCACAAATCTCTTTTACTGCAGGGGCTTATGTTATGCCATCAGCAAATGCAAAGAGCAATTAAACATTTAACATGATCACAAGGAGAAGAGAAAAGCTGCTGTTTAAATGCGGGGAAAGTTTAAAAAAAAAAGAAAAAAGAAAAGCCCAGGAAAACAGCCCATTGGCTCTAACGTAAGACTAAGAAAAATTTGCACTACGGTCAGTTCAATCCAACAGCTTTTTTTATTGGGAATCTAGAGTGTTATTTTTAAAAGCAAAATCCCTACTTTGCTGAGCTCCTTAGAAGGAATTTCAAACAATCCTGATGCCACAGAGATGCCAGGTAGATGCAAATGCTTTCTAGGGAGTAAGAATTATGGTTTTCACCTTCTTTTTGTTGTCCTTACTTGGGAGGGTTACCTGGAGCTTGGAGAATATCTGCTTCTGGAAAGGACTGTACTGCATTTCCTCAAAAGGAAAAAAAAGAAACAACAGACTTCAAAACTCTGCATTCCTACTGATATTCCTCGTTTTTCTGTTTCGCACATTTTCCTATTCTGCTAAAAGCATGTAATCCAACCTATGAGTCATCATGGTCAGAGTTGCCACCTATACTCTATTAATAAAGAGGAATTAGTCCTGTTTGTCAGTCTGTCTGTGAATGAGGGACGTGGGATTAAGTCGCTAGATATTTGTTTTCCGTAGCTTATAGAGAAAGTTTATTCAGTTGTCATAAGGACATCAGGGTCATGCAGCCCTGTACACAGCTTGAGCAGACAACTGCATTATACAGTCCCTTTCATGGGGGCGTTGAGTCCCTATCACAGAACGGGATCCTGTTTTGACATTCTGGTTGCCCTAGGAGCCTGCCTTAAAAATGCCCTCAGAGTCTGTTTCACCAGTACAAAGGCATGGATAGCAACACAAGCTCAAAGTCGTCTCGCTCCCCGATAAGGGGTGGATGGGAGAACAGGTCAGTGATGGGACTCCAGGACTGGTGTCAATTTGACAGTCTTAACAAAGATACAGAGGAATTTGGGGGGCCTTAATTTAATAGGATTTTTCAGGTCTTTTCATGGGACACTACGGTTTTCAATTAAGCTTTTATCAGGACAGCCTTCTCAATTCTGGTGGGAGGTATAGAAAGTGGACCAATGCCAGAAAACCAGATAAAGAGGTAGTCAGGTCACTCATCCACATTGTGGGGTATTGTGGTACAAGCTGCTGAGATGATCTTTTTGGTAGTGTTTGACACAGGGGAGCTCTGCAAGGGGGTGCTGGTCACCAGGGCAGCCACCATGTCCCCAGAACAGGCATTCCCCAGGATGTGAAACTGTGGGAGAGCAAAGATCTGAACTCGGTTCCCTACATTTTAGGAAGGTATCTGAATGCCAGAAAAGGGACTCTGTTTCCTCCTGCTCCGAGATTCTTGAGGGTTTAGGATTTAGAGCACTGCAATTCTTCATATTTTAATGGAAACAGCTTGGAAAAGTTTTTTCAAAAGGTTGAATTCAGAGAAAGTGGGAAAACTATCAACCGCTTTCTGCCTGCAAAAGCGTTTTCTTCTCAGCTCTTGCATTAACACCTAGACTCAGGCATGCCTGTGTCACAGAGAGGCTCACTATTTGCCATCTCAATTTTTTCTTGGATTGCAATATCAGACACAAAGCAACATTTTCTCTAGTAGATTGTGCCACTAATACAATAAGGGTCTAATACATTAATGAATAAGGATCTGTAATATGCTAATATTTCTGCATCACATTAATATTCTATTAGACTAATGCATTATTATGCTAATAAGTCTATTAAAAATGCAAAATATAATTATACGTTCTGTATGGCTCCACTGTTGAAATCTGATTCCTGCCCTAGACACACTTGTGTGTGTATTTCTAGAAATTGTATTACCTGCTGTGAAAAGTTAACTTGATCTACACCTGATGTATTTCATCACACACACCAAGCAGCCCAGTCAGGATTTCCATACCTCCAAAACCATTACCACGTGAAACAGATTAAGTGCTTTAGCAGGTCTGCATTTCAGCTGTGGGAGAGACAAGCGCACAGCCATGCTTTACGCACACCTCTTTCTCCCTTGCTTTAGAGCCTGGTGTTTATCTTTCCTTTCACGGAACAGCCGGTTGAGAGGGGGCCCTCCTCTGGGTGGGCACGTTGTGCAAGAAGGGTCTCATGCACCTAAATCCCAGCGAGTCGATCCCCTGATGAAGGGTGGTATCTGAGGCCTGTTGAGGGATGGGGTTTAGGAGATCCCTTTCTCTGTAGTGTTTCATTTTGGCAAGTTTCGGCAGCTGCCTATTCAGCGTGCTGTTTATACAGTTTATTCTTTACTGCCTAATTTCCCCTGACACTCTCAAGGGAGTCTAAGCCACAGGCATAGCTGGCTGTGACTTCCCCCTGTCCCTGACCCCGGGTCACTGCGATGCCAACATCCCGCCGTGGTCCCAGCCTTGGGTATCCTCCTGCTCCTCTGTCACTGTTGAGAGAGAATTTGCAGAGTGCCTCCCACTCTCCATAAACATATCCACACTCCTGTGCACTCCTGAATAATGGCATTTGGAGGAGAGGTCTCCTGCAGTTCTTTCTACCACAGCTAAATGTTCACTTGATTGCTTTTAGATGGGCCAATTAAGAATGAAAAGGGAAAGTGAACAGCATGGTTTTGTTTTGTTTTAAAAATGTCAGGTTTGCCAAGTTTATTAAGCAGGAGCTCAGAATGAATATTGAATTTTCAAAGACTGGCTCTGATAAAGTTTGGGAAAAGAAAGTGGAAGGACATGTCCTTCCCCTTGTCCCTGTCAGGATAACTCGCTGCCCTGTATCAATGTCTGCATCTCGTGGCACCAGTCATTTAACAGATGTTACAACGGACATCTTTAATGAGAGAGCAGGGTTTCTGTTGTTTGTCTGAAGATCTATTCACTTCCCTGTTGCCGCTGGAAAGAGGCAGGAAATTGAATGGGGAAAGATTCTGACTAAAAGAAATCCTTTGTAATGGCGAGGAAAGAAAAGATGTAGAACTGGTTGTCTAGGGAGGCTGAGGCTCTCCATCACTAGAGGTAGATTAAAAATGAGGGAAAGGTAACTGTCAGTAATAGCATAGTTGAAGCTGGTCCTGCATTGTGCTAGTTGAGCTAGACAGCTTCTCCAGGGTCCTGCCAAACCTTTGCTATGGTTCTGGCCCTCCTTTCACAGGCAACAGACCCAAGGCTTTGTGAGGAGTTTCTTAACCTCGTAGCCTTCAGGGTTTGTTTGGTATCTAAAATGCAAAGAGGTTGGGATGGCATTAAATTGTCCTTAAAGGCAGTGAAGAATAGGAGGAACAGTTTACAAGTGCTTCATAAGACTGGGAAGTGTGCTCAATTTCACAAGATTTAAGGCCACCATAACCATCTACACGCTTCATGCAACCCACTTGTATTGCATTGCCTTGTGAGTAACCTTGTTCTGTGGTGGCTGTCCTTCCTTCACAGTAAAGATCCTGCTATCATTAACAGTGACTGGATTCCCCTTTTAGGGCAAGGGGAAGAAATCCAGGTCTGCAGAAATGAAAATCCAACCATTTCAGAATTGTCTTCTATGGGTATTCAGTATGATTTATATGCATGAGTGATACTTTATATATGTGACTCCCCAACTTGAATTTGTCATAGCAGACACAGTGAATGAGTTTGGGACTCAATTACACAAGATTTCAAATAGTTTTATTTTTACTGTATCATCTAACTCAACTTACTGCCAAATTTCACTGTTTTCAAAGCAGCAGTGGAATGATTATTTACTCAGTGAAGATACACAAAGCACTGAATTCCCAAGTTTGGTCTACAGAACAGAAAGCTCATATTCAAATGTTTATACTGTCCATATTTTCAACTTGCTGTTGGTGTTCCAGCGGCCCCATAGCAAATTCCATTTATGTCATTGTCATTATTACCATTATTATTGTAATACATAGCCTGTGTGCCAACATCTCCTGTGGATTCTCCAAGATGAACATCAGGTGGTTTCAAGCTGCTTCATCAACTTGAGGTTCAGTGGAGCTACACTGATTTACATCAGCTGAGAATTTAGCCCAAAGTCCCTATTGAAAGTGACAGAAAGCTTTTTGCTGGGCTGTCTCTCTCTTGGAAAGATAACGCTTTTCACAGGAAAGCTGTTATTTTGTATGTTCCCTTATGTAACAGCACTGTTAGCAAAGTAGAGAGACCAAAAAAGATGAGGACACTAATACGCATGGAAAGGTTCATGGTGCTGAAGTGAGCAACCTCTCCGCAGCATGATGTTGTGCTGTTGTTGAACAAGTCCACAAAAATAATGGGGTTTTAGGAAAATCTGTTCTTCAGTTTCTGCAAATATCTTCAATCTAAATTTATGTGGAACAAAGGTTTAAATGTAAATTATGACTCCAGCCTTTAACTATGCCTGTGTTAATCTGCCTAGCAAAAATCTCCCTGTCCTGCCCCCCGCCTATATTTACGTTTCAATATATATCTGAAATATTCCTTTTTCTTCTCTAATCACAATCAGACTAGGAGTTAGTTAAGCTGATTCTCTTCCTGTTAAAGTGACATGTTGGATATTTTATACCTTTCTTTGACCTCTAGTAGGTCCATCCACAAAATGGCATTTGGATTTTTCCCATATTTCAGAAAGTAACTCCACTGGAATGTGCATGACTGGAAATCTAGAGCTCAGCTCACTCTTGGGGATTAAGGCACATGAAATCTGAACTGTAATTGTGCTTCATGTCCCCAGCGATCCCAGGAACTCCTTTTTAGACAGTTCAATGAAGAGAGGCTCCCCTTTTTCTAGCCTCTATTTTACAGTGATGTGCCACTTCTGCACTGCCACTACCCTGTTAAATATCCTGACCCTCCTGCTACCTTAAGACCTCTCACGACATTCTGTGCATCTTCTCATGCTGTCTTGTCACAGGCCATGAGCACAGATGGACAAAAGCACCCCTTTGTGCTTCAGATATAACCATAGCTCTGCTAGATTAGTTCACAGCTGTTTCAATATTGGTATTTGTTGAACCATCACCATCTTGAAGAAGTGTGGGGGCTAAAGAGCAAGAAAAGCCTTTGTGGGGGGCGGGTTATGTTGCACACCTCTGTCTTAGAGCCCAGCCCAGATATTCCTGTGCAAAACCCTGAAATGAGAGTTCGCCACAGGATTCCTGAGCTGCAGAAGCCTGGTAGCTCGCTATCAATCTGTGAGTGGTTTTGGCCTCTTGGGCTTGCTTCACACCAGGATTAATAAGCAAAGATTGGCCTGTAAAGCTTACACAGATTGCAATTCCCTCTCCATATAATGTTCTTCCTTTTGATGGAGAAGCACTTTTTCTCCTCTAACTTTCTCAGTTTTTGTCTCTCTAGATCTAACTTTTCTGCAGCCTGGATGCAGGCATGTGTAAAAACTCAGGGTTAGAGGATTTGGTCTCTAGGCAAAGAAAACACCGGAGGTTAATTAAAAACAAAAAGAAGCATAACAAACAACCCCCACTCTCTCGTCCTCTCTACCCACATGGACCCTTCAGTCCCAGGGGTTCATGCAGGAGTGGAGTTAGTCAGGACCAGGATGGAGGCAAGAGCCCTGGAGGAGAAAAGGGGTTTGTAATCTTTGAACGAAAGAAAGCGGGGGGGAGACCATCCTATCAGTGTAATCCTGGCGGTGATTTCAGCTAGGCCTGTTGTTTCTCAATGCGTTTTTAAACATCTGTAATTTGATGGGTCTTCTTTCCCGAATGAGGGCTAAGATGGCAAGGGGGGAGGGGAAACAGAATAGTAGGGCAGAGACCCAACCCTCTGACAGTATTTCTTTTTTTTCTTTGTTTCTTTCTCTCTTAACTGATTGCTAAAATCTCTTTCTCACACTTTTCTCTGTCCTTTTGCTAATACTACATTTTTGTTTCAAAATACATGTTCTACACAAACACAGGGAAATAAGAACAGCAGCATCAAGCCAGGCTATTTAGCCCAGTACTGTCTATATCCACAGGAGCCAACAGCAGTTAGGAGTATAAGAATGAGAAAAACATACTGCGCTCCTTTCCCTGTGATGTAGGCTCAGAATTTCCTTGCAGTTAGTTTCCCAGGGTGGGTTTTTTACCCATTAATTTCTCTAGTTATTTTTTTGCGCCCATGTAAACTTTTAGCATTTACGATTCCCTGCAGCAAGGAGTTCCATGGATCAATTACACTTTAGGTGAACAGTGTTTTCCAGGTGTTCATTAGTATGTCCACATGCCACCAGCCATTTGTGGGTTAATTTAGAGGTGACTACAGTCAGTAGGCAACGAGCAATCATTGAGCATGGACAGCTGAATTAATAACTATTTTTATGTCACATTGTGACTTTCTATTATTTTACCTTTTCTTTGTAGAGTAGTTTTTGAATGTGTTTTTTTTGACTCTTCCCCAGTCTCTCCCATTTGTGTTTGACCTCCCTCACTTCCTGTGCATTGCTCAGACATGGAAGCAGCAGACTACAGTCTTGAATGGGAAGGGACTATTTAGCAGAAGTCTCCAAATACCAAATGAAATTAAGCAAGCAGATTACAAACATTTGATACAGTGCCCATGTTCTGTGTGTGAGGGAGACAGGAAGCCCAGAGCTGGCCAGTCCAACCCAGGTAGCAAGCAACTTCAAAATACTTGCTTAATTAAAAAGATTAGGAGACAAAGAAAGCAAGAAATCCTTTCTTTCCCTTTTTTTTTTTTTTTTTTTTTTTCCTTCTGGGAGCTGGGAAGCTCAGTAAGAACAGAAAGCTATCTCGTTTTTCTGGCTTACATCTCTTGGACCACATCTAACTGGTTACATCAAGCCTTCATAGTGTTTAAAGGGAAAAGTCACAGACTTCTTATGTCAAGGAACAGGCATGTCAGGAGCAGGATGAGCTTGGAGGATATCCAGCCTTAGTGGCATGGTTTAGGTATGCTCTAGTCCTTATGATAAAGAATGGGGGCATCTCTCCACCAAAGCATTCGTCACGGATTGAAGTCCAGTCCAAGCTGAAGAGCAGGCTTGTCTATTTTGGTTGCTGGGGTTTCACACGTCTCTTCCTCTCCCTCTTTCAACCATATGCATGCCTCCTATTAGAGTAGTAAACTTTGAATGAAATATTTTGCACATCTCTACCACTGCATTACAACCCGCTGGCCATGTCTTGACAGGCTGCATCAGTCAATAATGATGCAATATTAAAGGGTAATGACACAGCCATGCAGAGTAATGAGAGAAAGCAATTTCTCTCACTATTTAGCCATTTACCAATCGATTGAATTCAAAACCATCAAGTCAAAAACACAGAGAGCGTGCTAAGTCCGAGAGGGGCCAACATGCGTCCCTATAATGTAGTAGTTCTGCTCAGCTGGCTGACAAAAAATGTCTAAGCAAACACATTGAGTTAAATGCTGCTCAGGGTCTGAAGACAGAGCAGAGCAAAGGAAACAAACCTGGACATGGTTTTACAGAGTAAAAAAAAATGAGTAAGGTGTAAGGAGATGGAAGAAAGTAAGAGAGTGCTGTTTGGGTCCACGCAGTGAGCATCAGTTGAGGCATGTGTGCTGTTTCAGCAGAGTAATTAATACAGGTGTGTCTATTTCTATAGACTCTGTCTGAAGAGTGCAACTCCACTTTGCAATCCTTCCTCCGAGAATCTCTACAGGCTCAGAAAACATCTGTGGTTCTCATGAGCTGCCCCCAGAGAAGATTAGGGTGGACAAACTTCATTTATAATCAGGCAGAAAGCGAAACCCAGATAAATCCTTAGATTAAGCAGCAGAATGAGCACAGGAGCCTACCTGTATTCCCTCCTCGTGAAACAGGGGAAGGGCTCGGATCTGCCGCAAGGGAAGCCTGAAGACCAGATGTGGCCAGGAAAATGACATTTGGAAAAAGTGGGAGACAGATTTTATGCATTCTTTTTTAAATTGGAAATAAGGGTGAAATTTCTAAAATGATGCTCAAAAAGCAGGAGGATAAAGTTGGTGAGGAATTCCCAGGAAGCAGAGAGGTTTCCAGCAGTGGGGGGGGGGGTCACTGTTTTAGCTTCTTCCACCAGGCAACATCAGGCTGATGTGACAGGACCCTTCTACACCTTCATAGCTTCCTGTTTCCAACGGAGGTATCGATATTCCCTCCTCTAAAAATCAATGAGGATGTCCCTTTCTAGCACAGCTCCCAGGATCTTGCAATTTTGCAAATACATTTACCAAATGGACCCTGCAAAAGGTATGTAGACCTGGGAGCAGCCCATCAGAAAGAAAGGTGGCGAACTCTGTATGTGGCTGATTGTCACAAGATGAAGTGTTTGGCTTTACTCAACCATGGGCATCCTGCACAAACTGCACCCATGCGGCGAAAAGGCAAATACACACCCTGTCCCGAGAGCAGTCCTATGTGAGGTGCTGCCCTAAAAGACTGTGCTCAAGTAGATGAGCAAGGCTGTGGGAGAAGGACAGGGTAGAGAAAGGAAGGAAAATCAGTGGTACTCCATCAGAGATGGGTGGTCACAGGCCCTGGGCCAGGGAGGTGTGGAACTCAGAGCATGGAGAAAGGAGAGGGACGAGGAGATGGCAAAAAATTTTTTCTTTTGATTTTCTTTTCTTAGAGCTGTTTATAGGTGTAATCCTACAACTGCAGTGTAAATCCTGCACAAGCCTTAGCGATTATTGCAGCTGGAGGTCTCTGGGTGGTTTTGTAACCTCTCTGCTCTGCCTCAGCTGCTGAAAACCGGGAGGGGAGGGAAGGAAAGCAAAGGAGAGGAAGGGGGAGAGCTGGCGTCTAGCAAAAATCCTGATCCAAAAGCCCCAAGATTTTCCCAGCATTTGGTGCTTCATGAGCACTGTCCAAAATGAGGGGGAAGGAGGCACTGGCTTCCTCCAAAACTCCTCTCACGACATCTCCCTATACTGGGTGTGTGTAGGGGAATGAGGTGTGCTGTGATCCAGCACCCAGAGCGGGTGTAATGGCCCAGGATGCTGTGAGCAGGAGCTGGCTACAGCTTTTAACTCCAGCTGCCCTAGTACGCAAGCAGGTCCACCTGGCACATAGCAGCAAACGTGCCCACAGCGCAGCAGCCACAGGCAACGGGGGGACCAGCTTGTGCCTTGCCTTGCAGCCCTAAATACTTCGGTGAACTGGCTTAGGGCTCACATGGGGAGTTTGCCCACGTAGATTGACCAGGCTGTCAGTACAGGAGGCCACATTCAAGGGTCAAATGGTCCTTTCTGGCCTGATAGTTCAAACCTCAGTAAAACCCCAAACCATCATATGCATGTTTAAAAAAATTTTATTTCCATTTTCCTTTTTTTTTCCTTCATTGAACCCAATTAATGGTGGAAGAGGGCAGCAATCTGTCCCTTCGTTTTGGAGTTTGGGACTTGTTCGTAGAGTGTCCCTAAATGCTTGACCACACCAGGATACCTCTGCTGCTCTTTCTGGCTACTTTGGTGGAGCTTCCAAAAGGAGACGTGGGATATGTGAGCAGAGGACAGGCAATTTTTTAGCCGGTGGAGTGTGATGATTTCTTCAAGTGATGTAAATGAAGAACGCAGAAGCAGTCTTCTGCCAGCATTGCTGCATGCAGGGCATGGTTTTGCCCATGGAGTGGTGCCAGCTCAGAAAGGAGGGGACATGAGCGCATCCCTGCAGTCTCCTTAGCTAAAAGTGCTGCTCACGCCTTGGGATGCATCTGTGCAGCACCTAACCCAATGGGGCTTCTAACTGCGACCATAATAGAAATAACATATAGTAATAAAGTAAATAGACAGTAAAACTGTCTTCTATAATGTTATTCTCCAGGCTAAATGAGATGCCAAAAATGAACAAACAGCCTCCAAGTGATATTAAAATGTCTTTCACTTTTAATAATTTAAGGGACATACTAGTGAGAAAGATAAGGAAACTTTAAAATATATTCTTTTTCAGCCTGATGGTCTCTTCCTCAGACTCTCTCCTGTCTGATCCACTGAGGACTCATTGATATATCCTAGGCTGAAGCAGAGCATTTTAATAAGTTATTGGGACAAAAAGTTGTCCTCTTTATTTTATTTTATTTTATTTAGTAAGTTTGCCTTTAGAAAAACTGGTTTGGTTTGGGGGGTTTTGCTTCTGTAAATAAATTTCCTTCCTCCCTCCCTCCTTCCTTTTTTTCTTCATCCCTCCCTCCCCACCCTCCCTCCTCTCATCTCTCTTTCTCCCTCTCTCTCTTTCCTTCTTTCGCTCATTCTTTTTCCTGGTTCGAAAAGCCCTAGACTGTCTCCTTGAGTGTTAAGGACAAACTGGCAATAATTTATGTTATAGCGTGATATGAAAAAAATTACATTACACTATAAATTATAATATGAAGGGTGAAATGCCAGGAAGGATGCCAAATGCCGGTGGAAGTCCCATTAGACAACAGAGTTCTATTGCCTACCGCTCCCCACAGAAATCTTAGAAGGTTTGCATGAAACTGTTTGCTATGAGGGGGGAGAGGCTGGAGGGGGGAAGAAGAAGAAATATAACAGATAAAATATGTAATCAGTCAACTGGAGATAGGAAATTTTTACTAATGTCTAAAAAGAAAGGTGACTTTTGTATAGAGCTATAGCAATTTTGAATTTGGCCACCTGGGATATTGTAATGCTGCCTCAAGCTGCAACAGGGGCTGTGGGGAGTGTTGTGTGCGCGTACTGCTGTTATTTGAGGGGCTCTTGGATTTCATCCTCCCAGAGAAGTCCCTGTAGGAGTCACAGAGGTTCCTTGGGGTTTCAGGTAGCCCTGCTGGTTGCTGTAGACCAAGGGGGCTGTTTGAGGCTATGCCAGGGGCTGTCTGAAGCCATGGCACACTCTGGTGGATCTTCTCTAGGAACAGGACTAATTAGGGGTGGAAATTAAGGGCTCTCAGCGGAAAATGGCGCCAAAGGGCAGATGGGAGTCTAGAGCCCATCTCTGACCTTGCGGTGTGCACTATTGTTCATGAAGTCAAATGGCTGGAGAGGCACAGGAGAAGGGCCATTTCATACTTGCTGCCCCACACTTCTCTAAACACTCACCACTAGCCAGGACCTGAGAAGATCTGGGGGACTCGTGGACCATGAAGCAGACCTGTGCAGTCATCCTCATCTACCAGTGTTGGGTCTGATACATTTGTGTTATCTGTCCCCTGACTATTATTTAATTCAGGCTGCCTAAAAATCTTCACATGCTGTCCCTTCCACCCAATCTCAGCCTGTGTCGTCTATTCCTTAGATATGATGACACCAAAAATAGAAGTTGGGACAAATAAACTATTTTGTGCAACAGGCTACAGATTGTCGATACAAAGAGGGTCGATTTACCCTGGGGTGGAACGGCTGGTGAAGCTGCTTTTTCATTCCTGTCTCACATCTGGTGAAATAACTGTTTGAATCCAAAACTGTAAGCCAAATTTTATAACACTGCAGTGTTAGTGGAGAGTCCTTTCTGGATATCAAGTAATGAAATGGGATGAGTTCATTGTAAGAAAGGGAATAGTTTTGTGATGGACCGAGAAAGAGAATATGTCTATTTTCCTTTACAGATAAAATAAATAAAAAACAGAAAAAATGATTATTATTTTACTTTCAAGAAAACTAGAAAACCCAAAAACATACCCAACATCCCAATCAATGGAAAGAAAAGGAGCTTTGAGTGCCTTATTGAACTGACCTACAGAAAAAGCTTCAGAGCTTCAAGCCCAAACAAGTCCCTGATAAGATGTGAAATGCAATGGAAAAATCATTTAGAGAGAACAACAGAGAAGCTGATTTTGCTCTAGTTTTACAGGTTCGTTCAATAAAGGTTCCTGAACTGTCTTTTCTGTGTAATTCTAAAGAAGGGTCATTTAATTAATATATTTATCTGGAGAAAGAAAAAAGAAGAGCAAGGGGGGAGGAAAACAAACTTAAAACAAAGATTGTATTTCACATTGAGCATTGCAGGTCTCAGTTGAGTCTGTCTAGCACATGAGCTCTCTGGGCACCCACAACCCTTCCTTCCACACAGTTGCTCTCTTAGCTTCATCCTTTAATTTGGTGTATAAATTATCACAAAAAATGATGGAATCCAGAGAGGAAAAACACATCCAAGCACATTTCTTACTCATGTTTTCTTTCTTTAGCTCTTTGTGATTCATTTACTGCATTTTCAACCAGCCCTCCTGGTTTTATGAGAAGTTGAAAGACAGCGCAAACATTTTATTATCTCGCTGCCAGGCTCCAGAAGAGTATCTGGCAGTGTTCAGGATACCCCCTGCTGTGGGACTTGTAGATGTAAAACTGTGGGGCTCGGTCCTCGGCTCTGCGACATCACTCATCCCTGCTCCCTGTTCCTGCCTTTGCTGTGCATCCCCCAGGCATGGCACAGCTCTGCAAACCTCAGCGCACCTCACGCTCCCGAGTCCCGAGCATCTCCACGGCCTCTGATGGAGGAACCTTGGGCTGAAGCTGTCTCTCCATCTCTTGACAGCTCTATTTCTCATGCGGGCAGGGCTGCTAAGGGGACATGCAGAAAAACAGTTCATCTGCCTCTAAGTTTGAGCAGGGGAGGCTATGCCCATCTCTTAGTGCCCAGCCTTGGACACTACATGAGTGAGTTTGGTGACAAAGACCTGGTGTCTCTGCAAGACCCTTCTTAACCTGGGCACTAAAGCCTTTTCACACCACTGTAGGTCTAGTCCTGCCTCAAAGCGACAAAAACTTTCTGCAGCCCCAAGCAACCTGAGAGAGTCCCCTGTGCAGTACCCTGTAAGCTGTCTTGGACCTCAGACCACTGTTTAGGAACTACAGTAATAACCATAATAGTAAGGTTTTGTGTGCAAGAATAGGGTAAAACCACTTTAAATAACGTGTGGGCCCTCTGGTGGTGCTCCCCATTTAAACGCCACACTGCTGAAGGCAGCAGTACGTCTGGAGCTGGGCCTGGCATGTTTGTATGCATGTTATAAATGGAGTTATTGGTGCCATCTGTGTTCCCATAGCTTTTCCATGTTATTTTTCTATCACTGAAAGACGGAGAGCATTTCCCCCTGCCCCCTTCCTAACAACACGTTTATAAAAAGGGTGTTCTGCACAGAGGGAGGGGAAGGGTTAACAGAAAAACTTTTCAAGGTGAGAGGGAGAGCTAAGCCTTCATGATCTCAGGGAAATTGAACTGTGGAGAAGTGGGGAAAAAGGCTTTCTTCCCCCGCCCCTCCACAATGCGGTCTGTCTCAAAAAAACTGAAATTTTTTTTTTTTTTTAATGTTCTTCCAAATATCACTTCTGCTTGTCACAATATTTATAAAAACCCTCTTGCTATCTCAAGCTGCACAGCCTTTGGCTCAGGTTCCTGCTTATGCAAAACAGGGTCATAAACATGTCACTGTGTATTTGATAAATCCATCTTCCTCTTGTCATTGTCACCAAGAAGCTGAGATGACGGGAGATTACTCCGTCAAATCGCCGTGGAAACGCCTGCAAAGTTTATGAATTTTCATAGGATGTAAGTCCTCTTTAATGGGAAGTGGGGCCCAGTGAAAGCTTACTATTTTTGAGGAAAAGCACATGCATCTGTGTGTCTGCATCTGTGTGTGGGAATATACTGTATGGCCAAATCTTTACCTAACATACATTAAGAGTTCCACCAGTGCATCCCAGTTGAGAGCATCACTGTGAGTTTGTGCCCATTTCCTTGTATCTATTTCTCTTTCTATGACCCCAATTCACATTTATATTAAGGCTCCCTTAAGCCATACTGGATGTGTAAAAGGGATGTTAAATAAGTGCAAATGCCATTAGAGTGTATTTACTGATCTAACACATTTCCTGTGAGCATTTTCATTACCACGTTTTGAAATGCTTGTCTCTGCCCGCCCCCCCCCCCCTTCCTTTTTCTTCAATCTAGTGAAGATACCAACCCATCTTCAGTGGGAATTGCCTCTATGTCAGGGTTCAAAGGCCAGCTGGCTTTCTCTTTCTGTAGCAAAGCTTAAAAGCAAACACAATTCACAGTTTTCCAAATAGGAAAAGTGTCCTTCTCTCACTCCTCGCTAGACGAAAAAATGGCTGAAGGGATTATGTTCAAACTTTAGCAAAATAAGAGAAAATGGATAAATATGGATGTTAATCATCAGGTATGAAACTCAGTTGTGCCAGGCGCTGAACACTGCTGAGGAGCTGAGAGGCGCTTTGGTGTGGCAGCACGATGCTCAGTGCAGGACCGCGCTCCTCTCTGGAGGATCTCAGTGCATCACGGTGAACGGGCAGCTCATGGAGGCAAACCAGAGCAGATCTGGCCGCTGCTTTGTGGGCCAAGGAGATATCAGCTAAAACACCGTGGGGAAATCACTGGAGTGTTGGTGGGAATGGTCCTCCAAAGGTCTTTGGTCCAGCCTCTCTTCCAAAGCATGGCTGTCACCTACACGCGGTCAGGTTAGCGGTGCCTTGGTCGAGCCGTGTCTCAAAAGTACATGGATGGGATTTACAGAGTTCACGAGTGTCTTACAGAAATTCAGTAAGGTCAGGTACCTGACACCTCTTCCTCTTGCCCCCCTTGGCAAGCTGCAGATGGGGAGCACGGCTGTTCACAAGGCCCAGGGGATCTCGAGCTTTAGGGTCATGCATGGAAACCATGCTTAAAGCACCACACAGGTCAGGCGTAAGCTGAGTTCTTGCCTACAACGCAGGGATGCAGCCTGCGTGGCTACACCTGAGCTTACTCTCCACCACATTGCACAGGTACTGCTGGCAGCTGAGCTCTGCAGAAACACTGAGCTCAGGACAGACTAACACTGGTGACATCTTCAGCAGTTCAGTGGGATTTTTTGCAACTTTCCATTGCCATCCATGCTGCTGCAACTGCACAGCTAACACCCAACCCGGGGAGCTTAGAGCTAGCTCTGCTATGTACACTCATCTTTTGGAATTTAGTTTTTACTTCTGACCTTTTGTAATGTGTCCTATGATCCCAGAGCCTTCTCTTCGCATTAAAGTTGTTTTGCCTTCATTTTCCAGCATGTTCAAGTGCTGCAACCTCCTGCTGGGGCAGGAGTATGGCAGGCTTCTAACCCAGTACCTCTGTGTTACACTACTATTACTGCAGTGCTAACAAAATCAGAACCCTCCCCAAACAGCTGCCCAAGTATGTAACTGCAAAACAGGGAGGAAATAGCTGTTCTTTAGTATCCCAAGGCTTCAAGGAAGCTAACCGTACACCTTTGATCCTCATTGCAGCAGTTGCTGCAGTATGTACAGCCTCTATCTGTTGGTGCGTTTACCCGAATGGGGAGCTAAGTAGTAATTCTGGCTCAGTCTTAACCAAAGTAACCACTATTTATAACTTGTCTGCGCTGTGTATATCTGTGTGTGCGTGTAAACTAGTACGGTGTCCAGGAGAGCCGGACTTCAATGGGATTCTCACCCAAGCGATCGCACGAGGGGAGGGCTGTGGATTTTTCTATTTGCCTGTCAGGACCGTCAGTGAGCAGTTTCCCCATGAGGTGATACCAGGGGATGATGTTACCTCTGCTAGGGCTTGTATTACCACTAGTTGGGCTTCTGTGACTAACACATTTGCTTTCTAACTCCTGCCTACTTTATACTCCCATCACTTCACCTCCACAAATTTCCTGCCAAAACCAAGAGTCTCGATCATTAGAAGTAAACTCCATCGCACACATTGGATGAGATCCCTTCCCTGGTATCTTAAGATAGTGCCGTGCATTTCATCAGTCCTCAAAGTGTTTTAGAGATTGTGCACACTGAACTGCACTAACAAGCCATTACAAAGTGGAGCAAGACTAAGAGGAAAAGAAGGAATATCTGGCAAAGCATTACCTAATATCACAATTCCACGTATTTTCTAGAAGCTGCTGACAGTCTTATATTTTTCATTTGGGGTGAGGGCATACAGCATAAGGAAGTCTAATAAAAGCAGGAATATAGCCTTGATTTGGTAATTTAAAATTTTCTGCTTTGCAGTGAAGGCTGGGATTCTGTCTCATTGTTTTGCAAGCAAACAGCAGCTTATCCTTCTCAAACTTAGGGTTCTTACTTCTGGAGGACAGAAGTAATTTTCAGAGAATTTACAAAAGAAACCTATTCATTAGCTTATAAGTTAAAATTAATTAAAAATTAGATGCTTTAAGAAATGTAACATCTGTGCTCACATTCCCTTCATCCAAATGATGTCAATAAGAATAGCTCAGACTTCAAACTTTCTGTATAGTTGCAGTTAATTGAATTCTCATGCTTGGGGTATTCTTGAAGAAATTAGGAAGTAATTAGGCTATGCTATTAACAATTGTATCTAATTGATCTGATGGTGTAGCCAACAAACAGACCAAGGTCAACAGCTTATTCAGCTCTTAAGCTTGATGTGATCTCAGAGATGACGCAATGGACTCCATCCCCTCCTCTGTCACGAATTTACTTGCTGCAGTTCTGCTGGCTGTACCGGGAGTTATGTTACTTTCTTGGGGCCCAATCTACCTTCTACCATACAAAGTCTGCGTGCCTGGTTAGGCATCTAAGCTTGGGAGACTTTGTATGGCCTTGCACCTCACACTGCTAAGCAGCACTGCGGCAGCTTCTCAACTCTACCCACAACAGGGTATCCTACAACCCCTCTGGGTGGCTCTGAACCAGGTCCCTACTTGTAGGGCTAAACCAAGTGGGCAACTCTCAATGCATAATCCAACTCTCTGAGCGGAAAGGGATGCCCCAGACCTTCACTCTCCACTAACTCATGTTACCCAGTCACTAAAAAGGCAGTCAAAAAGTAAAGGCTGACTTCAGCGGTACGGTTTGGCTGCTTGCATGGTGTAGCTCTGAGCAGCAGTTACAAATCCAGTTTAACAGGCCAGCGCTCTGACTCTTTGCATTGATCCAGCACACCAGTGGATTTGTTCTTAAAGAATGAAGTCAAAACTCCCTTTGGCTTTGCCAGGGTCTGGCTTTCACCCTGCAGAGCTACAAATCAATAGAAACATTGGAAGGCAGAACTCACTGTAAGTGCCTCTGAGGGGGAAGGTATGGAAAATGCAATTACCCAGAGAAGGAAATAACAAGACAAGATTTTTATTTGTCTTTTTTTTTTTTTTTTTTTTGGAGAAGAGTAGTATCCCAGGCATAGACAAGAAAAAGCATTTGGAGCATTTTACAATTCTTCCAAACTGAAATAGTAAGGATGCAGGAAATTTTCTTACAGACAGAATTACAAAGATATGGATGTGTGACACCTTAGTATTTTTCAGTCTGTTCAGCAATGCCATCATTAGAAAAAAAAATGCCTATCTGTAAAAACTGTCTAAATGTGGGATTAGAAGAACATGACTCAGTTATTTCATGGTGTCACTGATAACCAAGCATCAGTGTTAGTAGAGTTAGTAGTGGATATGGCACAATAGTTTTCTTCAGGTGCCTTAAAAATTAATTGCTATTAGGATTATGATGGAACCCCTTTAAGAATATTAACGTTAAGTTTCTGGTACATATTCTTAACCTTTAAGATCATTTTAACAGGGAGCTTGGTTTCCTGGATACTGTTCTGTTTTGCCTTTGTACACACATTGCAGTGAGCTGCTTTGGTGTTGCTGTTCTTCATCCAGAGGTAGACCTACTTTGGTCCCTCTGAAAAAGGAAAGAACACAGGACATGGTTTTCTGTACATACATAGCTCAGTTCCTGTGTTTTAAATGCAGTTACATCTGGGGTTAAACACGACAGCTTTTTAACAACTTTCAGTAGTGAAGGATAGCTTCTGCAAGTCAAACTGATTGAGGGCTATCTGACAAGGGGAAGGGGGAAGAAAACACCATGAATTATAGATGGCAATCTGTCTATTTTACCATTACATATCCACAGTTGGAGCAGATTCATTCCTCTTGCACCTCCCATTGTTCAGTCATCCCCATTGTACATTCATTTCCATTGTTTCTTCTTGCATGTATTGTACATTCAGACACTGTCTCAACTGTACATTCAGGCTCCGTTTGCAGGAGATCCATCCATGGGCTCAGCTGTTTCACAAACAGATCTAATAGCTGTAGTGTGCTCAGATGAGCATGATGGGTAATAGCAGAGCAGATTGAACTATATTGTCCCAGGAGTTCATATATTTTTATACACTCGTAGGGTACACATCATCTTGCTATGACAATGAGGCTAAGTCAAGCATCTCGGGAATGCAATAAAGCAGATTACAATACTGTTCTTTCACTCATTTTCAGTACACTTCCCCTCCCACTTTCTTTTAACAACATTAATCAATGCCAGGCTACTTTACACCCAATTCCCAAATGGTGGCTTGTTCTACGCTCTTCCCCCCCCCCCCCCCCCCCCCGCCACACACACATGCAGACATTTAGCTCTTATCCCTCCTGAAACAGGCTTCCATGGAGATAAAACTGGGAATTTGTTAAATATCAAAGAAAGTTAAGGACATGAATTTCAGCAGAAAAACTCCCAGCAATTCAGGCTTAAAAATGGTAAGGTTAATCATTTTTTCCCTCCTCAAGCCATGTCACATTATTAAGTGAAATAAAGCTGACAAAGGATGTCATATTCAAATAGCCAGCTTTCTCATTTGCTGCATTATTATTACCGTACACCTTTCTTGTGCAGCCATGCTAGGCAATTAAGAGCCCAATTGTCCCCTCAGACACAGGTGATGGGCTCCCCAGGATCTCGGTATGAGCTATGGGTGTTCCTCCGGAAAGTAAAGATGTGACCCCAGATGGGTGAATCACAGACTTAGCCAAAAGCTGGAGGAGAGCACTTGTGTCCTCTCCCCAGACTGTGCCCGTTTAACCAAGTGACAGCTGCATTCTTCTCTTGTCATCTCATGCTTCGTGCAGCTTGTCCACTTCCAGTTTGGACAGAGTAATACTCAGTTCTCATGTGCATCAAGCTGGTAAATTGGCCCATGCTTTTCTTTGCTGGTTCCCACTGTAGTATTCCCAATCCCAAACATTTAAAATCAGGAGTCAAGCTTTACAGAAGCACAAAAGCTGATTAAAATCTTGAGGTGTTTTTTAACAGACACATGTGGCATTCTTTGAGTTTGCATTGTGTCTTGCCTTATCTGTTCATTTTTTTCATTCCTCCAAGTGCTGAGGAATGGGAGGGGACACACACGTCCAGTGATTATGACACTTTGATATTTACTGTAAAAATAAGCATATAATGCTCACTTCATTACAGGATTGCAGGTGCTAGTTTTAAAAAATTTCGCTAAAAGTGATAAAATTTATGACAAGGTAAAATTTACTATTGCAAATGACACATTGTACAGTGGCAAAGTCAATGAAAAGCTGAAATCCTTTGTTCACAAAGGGATGCAGCGTTTCCAGGACTACAGACCTGCAAGAGCAGGATAGACAAACTTTTGTCCAGAACAACACAGATATAGCTGATCCTATCTTCTCACAAAAAAAATGAGCTCTTTCTAGGCGCCTTCTAGACCAACAGTTGTGACAGTCTGTACACTCAATTCCACTTTGCATTCAGATAGTCTTTCCCACCTTGAAAGATCCCACTGAGTGCAGAAAACCATATATAAGGAAACACATCTTCCCAACACTGACATCTGCCCGTCCCGAGGTAGCCACAAGCATCTATCTTAATGACCCGCAACACCACCAGACAACAAATATCAGAGAGAGTCTGAGATGATGAGCTGGTGTAAAATGAACCGGAGCAGGCTCTGTATAGATTTACACCAGCGGAAAGTCAGGACCAGGTACAGAAAATCGTTACTGCATGTGATGGAAAGTAAATGTGTACCTTGGAAGGCCAAATACTGGATTGGAATTGGAGATTAATTGTAACATAGATGGAGCTTTAGAAAATGTATCGTAACGTAAAATCATCCTTAATGATATTGACTCCTCTCACAAGGGTGTTGTGAAGCTTCGTGCGGTCATATCAGTGAGGCATTCAGAGATGCTCTGCAAGCAGGAGCCATAGGAGGGCAACTCAGAAAGGACAGTGCCTTCATCTTAATGTCCCTAGCAATAAAGAGAAAGAGAGAAAAAGATAAATCTGGGAATGATGGAGAAATAGGCTAGTTTGACAAATTTGCTGTGATTTCCTCTCTTTCTTTTCTACCCTCTCTCTACTCCACCACTCATCTTTTCCCTTCTGGACCCAACAGGGCAAACACAGAAGTATCAATTCCCCTGTTACATCTGTCTTTTCCTCCCTTTATTAAAAAAAGGTTGTTGTGTTCAGGGTAAAACATAGGTAAAATAGACACCAGCTAGGAATTAAACCATATCCAGATTTAGGAGGACTCAGGGTCAAAGCTGAGCCTGAACTTAGCAGATATACTTCTGAGAAGGACACTGCATTTCCAAAATCTTATAAATTGGGCTCCAAAGTGACAGAAACTTCCCAACACCTTGAGGGTAATCATGGTTACCCATGGAGGTTAGCATTTTCTGTGAGATTTTTACCTGTTATGGGGCAAGTGGATACAAACAGACCATTGCTCCTTTGCACATCTCTGATTCAGGTCACATATTTTTAACACTCACAATGGACTTGGAGTGCTTCTTTATCCCAACCACCAGGGTGAGTCACTTTGAGATATGTAAATGCAAATACTTTCAGTCTCATTTCCGTCTCCTTCCCCCCCATTAGTGAGCCCTTCCCACATGTTGTTGTAGTTTCTTTCATTAGCAATAAGAGATATATCAGAGTTCTGGAAAAAAGGTCTTGATTCATTTAGTGGTAAATTCAGTGTATGTTCAAGAAGATCTGCATTTCCTAATCTCTTGTGCATCACTCAGCTAAGCCAGTCCTGAATCCCACCCCCTGGTCAGAGCTGCCTTCATCACAGTCTACACACCAGATTTATGACCCCAGTACTGTACCTCACCAGCTTCCCTGTAATCAGGCTGAGTCTATCTTACCAACACCGAGGTATTTAGACTTCTTGTATCTATCGGCCATGGATTTCCATTTGGTCTGATGTGCCTAAGATGGATGTGCTGGCTGCGCTGCTTCAATACTGTCCTCTGATTGTTAATGTTTCAGTTCCAACAGAGAAGCACTGGTTATGCTTATTTTTCTTTTTTTTTGTAAGACCATCTGACTTTGTTTGCTAAATCAGATGTGACAGGCAGGGATTGCATCATGGTTTTACAACCGCTCGTTCACTCACTTGCTGTGCTGCTGAACATTTAGTTAGGCTGGAGCAGAGTCAGCGCTGAATATATCTAAGTAAGTCCCACAGTTCCTCTAAGCAAAGAACCTGGATCTTTTCAAACCCTCTTTTCCAGGCATCCAGTAAGAAATTACACAGTGCATGTTGGCTGCGTTTTGGGAAGGAGGGAAGATAGGGGAAAGAAATAAGAAAATGAACTGTAAGGTACAGAAGAGTCACAGTGAGCTGTTAGTGGGACTGAGGAAGATACTGTTATCTTTAAACTTTCGTGTCTCGCTGTCCTGTTATCATTACTACATGATGCAATCTTAAAATATATATCTATACTAAAAATTAAACCAACCAAGGCCCATTTTCTGGCCCAAGGAACAAGTGACACAGTACTGCTTTTATCCACCTACCTAAAATCTCTTCCACCCAGAACAGGGTGAGTGAATCTAAATTTCTTCCTGGAAAGGATACCTGGCCCATAACAATCTATATGGCCACAGCACAGTGCCTGGGTCTGTGCCTTGACTTGGTTTAGCTGACAGATATCGACAAAGTCACAGTGTTAAGTCTTTGCTCCCATTTCAAAATTTGGAGAAGGAGGAAAAGCCCATCCAGCTACCTTTCTTATCTGCTAACTCCCCTCCAACTTATACTCCAGTACCGAGCTGTAAATTCAAGAAAAACGCAAACTTCATAAGAAGACAGTTCCAAGAGGATGAGGTTGTCATGGAAGGACAGGATTTGTGTTGTGCTTGACGCCTGATTATTAAAAGCAGAGCGGAGCCTAAGTCATATCCGGATAGAGATTTGAAGTCCCTACACATGGGTATCCTGGGCTTTATGGTTTATCCTGTTATAAAGAACTGAGAGCAGAATGGGACTGCAGCCCAGAAATATGCATATCTAGGGAAGATCAGAGACATCTGAGCCTGAAAAATGGCTCCAGATTCATCTCTTATCGAGATCACCCTGTATAAAAAACACTGTGTGTGAATATCAGGCTATGTCTCACTCCTGGGCAGAAGAGTGTTAGAAAAAGGGCAGATACCCGCAAATCTGTCAATGGGCAGAAAAGAATGAATAGTAGTGAGAGGCTGAGGTAGCTGTAAATTCAGAACAACGGAAAACGTTATTATGGTAAGAGCAATTCAGGCAATGGAGTGAAGTGCGTGGGAATGGGGGAACCTCTTGGCAGCAGTGCTGCTCAAGGCTGGACAAGACACTAGTTTATCAGCAGGGGCTGGTCATGTCAACGTAAATCGTGCCACTGCAGAGAAGTGAAGTGCTCTGCTCCCGCCTAATCCTGCAAGCCCTGAACTTTGCCTAAGCCCCTCCCAGGTGCTGGATCTTTGCATCTGTGTGAAGCTGTCCATTTCCAAAAAAGTGCAGAATTTACTACACGGAGAAAAAAATGGAGCCCGAGTGCCATTAATAGGATCTATGGCAGCATTCTGTAATACATCAGTCCTACTTATAACATAATAGCCGTATAACTCATACAAGGCTCTGGCTCATGTGAGGCATGGAGGTCTACATTACACAGGGGAGGAATAAGCAACACAGTCACATATCCTGTAGCTGGGTAAGATTACAACACAAGCAGCAAGCTTTCCAGGCCTTAAATGCTGGAGGAAAGGACGAGGCATAGGAACAGTTCAATCTCTGATTTTTATGAAATCTAGAGCATTTTCTTTGCAGGAGAACTGCAGCAATTCTCTGCAAAGCTCTGTGTATGTGTGTGTGATCAGCAATAATTGTTAGTTGCCTTAGCAGTGAAAGCAAGGAATGAATTAGTGATGGGAATTAAATTTGCCTTTTTCTTCTCTCAAGAGGTGATGCCATCGGTGAATGAAGAGGTGAAATGAGACATATTGTCAGATGTGGTAAATTGCTACAGCTCAGCTGAAGTTAAGGGAGCTCTGTTCCTTTATACCAGCTGAGGATATATTAAAGAATAAAAATATGAGGAAAATTTTATTGTTACAGACCAGGTTTCTTTAAGGAAATAGAGAGCTCCGAACTTGCAGTATGACAGCTTTTTTGCAGCCCTCAATTCACATGGTTAGGCATAGTGGGGTGACCAACTTCAGATCAGCCACAAAACACGTAGAGTCTGAATCCAGTCCTTGATTTTTTTTTTCTTTAAGACCTGAATTCAAAGCTTTGGGCTTCCACTACAGCAGGTGATGAACATTACAAGAAGCTACAAGTGAACCTTTAAAGGCTTGAGCCTTTCAGAGAAAGCAACCTTTGCCGTGGAGACTCAGTATCAGACCTCAATAATTCATGCATTTTAAGCCCAGAAGAGACTGGTGTGACAATCTAAGCTAGCCTGCTACATAAAATAGGCCTTCAGACTTCTCTGAATTATTTCCCATTTCAAGTCCAAGAGCTATTGTCAAAGTAAAATATATACTTTAGAAAAACATCCGATCCCATTTCAAAGTAGCTAGTGACAGGTTATCTTCTATAGTCCTTGGTAAAGCCTTCTAATAGTTAATTACTCTTAAAAAAGGGCACCTTATTTCCTCTTTGCATGTCAGGCTTCATATTCTAGGATTTGGTTCTTTCTTCATCCCCATCTGCTAAAGTGAAGAGCCTTGTATTCTCACATTTCTGTTCCACAGAAAGTGATTAAATCAACACTTAATTTTCTCTTTGAGGAGCTAACTGGTGCCTTTAGTCTTATGATAAAACTGGCATATGACAGATATATGTAAAACTGAGTGTCTCAGGGAAGATGAACAGAGAATAGTCATTCACTGCTTCTCCCAATGTAACAGCTGGGGGCCATGGAACAAAATTGTCAGGCAGCACACTTAAAATGGATCCAGGAAAGTTAATTTTTAATGGGACCCAGTCAGGTGGTGAAACTCCTTTCTGCAAAACATATAAATATGCCCAATATTCATTAGGTGTGTTCTCCTTGCCCTGTTTTCTTCCCTTTCCCCAAGTATCTGTTCCTGTCAGTCCCATGGCAGTGTCGCATGTGCCTCCATTTATCTGTAGGTTTAGATGTTCTGTGGGTCAGGTCCAAGCTTCAAATTGGGAAATGCTTCAATAATAGATAATGAAGAAAAGGGTATGTATCTTTAACAGGATTAGTTCTAGTATTTGCCAAACATTCAAAGTAGCACAAATAGCAATGAGGAGGCTCCTTTCCATGCTGAAAATTTCATGGCTTAGGTCCAACCCTTGAGATCTGAGTAGAGGCTACAGCTTCAGTGGGAAGTTTGAGGTCCTGAGTAGGAGGTGAGAATTACGCGCTTTTGTGGACGTGAGCTGCAGAGCCAACCCAAAAAGATAGTGTTCGTGGATTGTCTTCTGCAGCACGGGGCTTCCCCTGAGTGTCCTCACTGGCAACCTGGATCTGTGCACGTGGACGCAAGTATGAATACACCTGCATTGCAGCTGGCCAGAGTGAACATGCACATAAGGAGAAGAATTAGTCTTATCGTTCTTCATCCTCAGCCTGGATCATGGGGAGGGTGGCTTAGAGCAACAGAGGTTAAAAACTAGAAAGCCTAGTTTGGAATTAAGCCATAAGGTCTGGCTGGACAGGGAGAGGAAGAAGGGGATATGGATAATTGCACCCATAGGGCAATTAGAGTTACAAGGAGCAGTGGAGCTCCTCTTCAGTCCCAAGAGTGAGATTAATTGGCAATAACAACCCCCCTGGAGTTGCCTTATTGCTATTATGAAGCCAAGTCTTTATTTTTTATTTTATTATTTTTTATTTATAAATGAAATATTTAAGTGCATGACTTTGATCGCCAGGATCTGCTAGTTAGTGCCGGCTTCAGCCACAAGGTGCCAAGATTAAAGATTCATCAAAGGCAAAGGATTAACCCACCCTGCTGGAATGCCAAGTAGCTGGTCGGGGAGAGGATGCTGCACTAAAGGCCTGAGCAAGTCCCTCTTTGCTTAGCTTGTTCTCTAGGGCTGTGGATTTGGTGTCTACGCCTTCACTCCACTACCGCTTAGATCATTTACCCTTCTGTATCTGCAACTTGCCTAAGAGGAAGAGGATGAAGTCAACATTAAAAAAAATACAAATACTTTCCTAGGGTGGAGCATTCTCCTCTTAAAGAGAGATGGTTGCAAAGATGACATCTCCAATGTCTAGGGTTGGGGACACAACCTCCTCTGTCTCACTGCGTCTTATGGAGAATGGGCTCAGATGTCACCTCGTGTACAGACCACACAGGTCCAGGTTTCCAAAGGGAGTGAGGCTCCTAATAAGGAGCATAGATGTCTGGTGGTCCTTTCAAAAGCAGCCAAAAAGGAGAAAGCAGAAACCCCATCATCCCTCCTTAGGCAGGTTCGTCATACATCCACATTTTCCCTTAGAAACCTCCTTTGTTTCTGTGTGGAAATAGAATCTGAAGCTCCTGGACATTTGTCTGAGATTTCTGGGTGCTTGGTAGTATGGACATGTGTAGTTACATGGTCACGCCAATTGCACCTGTGCGGATCAACGCCCAGGTTCACACCCAAGCTCCATGGTTGTCCAGCAATCCGTGACAGGGGAATGGTAATCCCTTCAGCAGTCTAAATTTCTTTGAAATCCCTCTTCCTAACGTAGGACTGATGGTTTACAGAACGCATATTCACATTCCAAGATTTACAAAAGTGATTGGTAGCTTTTTTAGTTCTTCTTTTTATTCTCAGGCATATTAAAAAAGCATCGTTATTAGGGGAGTATGTTTTGTGGCTTTTGAAAGTCCAAAACCATCGCCAGGGTCTTAAGCTGCAAATCTGAAATTGTTCTCACTCCTTTAAATCTCCACCTGCTAAGTCCTTGCAAACACTATATTGTTTCAACAACCCCCCCCCCACACACCCCAGAAGGGACCAGAGGAAAGCAGAGCTTTGTAAGCATCCACTCCCTTGCAACAGCCCACAGGGCTCTGCAGACCAGTTAGCTCACTGTTCTGCTTAATGGGATCTGTCAAGAAATGGAACAAATGGGGCAGGAGAGGAGCTGCCTTGGACGTACACAAGTTCATTCCAATAAGCTCTGTCTGTCTGACTACTGCCTGCCTGTCCCCCCGCACCGCTAGGGCTCATTCCAGGAGGAGGATAAATACATCTACCACTTGCTTCTCACATGACAGTGCTTTTCCTTTCCTTTTTCTTTCCTTTTTACTTTTCTTTTCTTTTTCTTTTCTTTTTTCTTTTCTTTTCTTTTCTTTTCTTTTCTTTTCTTTTCTTTTCTTTTCTTTTCTCTTTTCTCTTCTCTTCTTTTCTCTTCTCTATTTTTCCTCTTTGTTGCTGCCAAAATAAAATAATTGTCAGGGGTTTGGGAAGACTTGAAATTTTGCTGGCATCTGGTTAGATAAGGTTTCCTTCTCTATTGCTCTTCCCATCTCTCTTCTATGATGTAGCTAAGGAGCCCAACAATCTGCCTTCCCTGCCAGATACCATCATGCAATTGGAAATACTATTGTTTTCTTTAGGCAGATGGTGATTTTCATCCTTTGATCCTTTCACTAAACTCATTAGAAAACCTGGCCTCAGATCAAACCTTGAAAAGAAGAAAAAATCAGAGAGAGAAATAAATGCCACGATGATGAAGGTAGTATGTAAGATGCTGGATAGAACAGAGTAGAAGCACCTATTTTCTCTCTGCTTTTGTAACAGGGATTTTTACTCTCTGAGGTCTGCAACTTTTTCTAATACTAATCAGGTCACACTGGTCTTTGTACACACAGACATATATTTGTGTGTGTGAATGCGTGTGTGTGTGTGGTTTTGTGTGTAAAAGTAATCAAAAGCATCTCCACTTGTCTCAGCTCATGCGTGGAATATGAGAGCCTGGTATGGGACTTGCTACACTGAAGTGTGTGCTCCTCTGGTACACTTTGCTGTATGTTGATAAGGGCTCTGCTGTATTTCTCGTTTCGAAAATAAAGGGTATTTTCAGTGGTTTGGGCCATAAGAAGTAGGATGAATCACAGGGAAGTGACGGCTGACATGGCCTCTGTGCTTATCAACCTGAGTCCAACCCCTCTACACTTGGCAATGTAAAGTGAGCACAAAGAGTGTGCCCAGCCATGAGTTATCAGCATAGCTCAATGCCCCTCCGTTGTGTAGAAGCAGATTTATCGTGCTGTGCAGGGAAAACATCCCAGGTGTGTATTTGAGAGAGGAGGACGGAGACAGGAGGAAGCCAAGCAGCACACTCCTGCTCTCCATTTTGTCTGCTAGTATAAACCCAAGGATCCACCTATAAAACAGGACCACTGTGAGGTGACAGCAATGCACAACAGTCTTCCTCTAGTGCCTGAATTAAGGTGGCATAAGGGGCCACAGATATGTCCAAGCAGGAGGTGTTGCAAAACAACCTACTTTGAACAGAGCCCATTGGCACAAAGCTGAAGTGGATTTGTGTGACTTAAAACATTTGAGATATGTGAGAGTGGTGGTCTCCACACCCTCTCTTCTCTGCTGGGGTAGGGGGAGGAATGTGGCGGAATAACCTCAGATTCCCCAAGAGCAAATGAAACCATCCCTCCCAGAGGCAATGAGAGACTACCTGTATGGTACTCCATCTCCCAGGCTGAATTAGGAGGTGCTGGACACCCCCAGATCCCATCAGTGGGGGCACAGGTGTGTCATTCATCCCAAATGCCAACCTAGTGGGGTTTTCTCTGTAGCACAGGGCTGAAGTCAAATACTGTGACTGGACTTTTTTTTTTTTTAATGGATTGTATAATTTTATGACTGTCAAGATGAACAAATAATTTGCAATGAATAATTTATCCAACAGATTTTGATTCTTTTGCAGCTTACTGAATATCCATGAGCAGACCTCGATTTCAGCTGGCTTATTTATTGTTTGAATTTATTTGACGTGTTCCCCCTTCTTTTTTTTTTTTTTTTTTAAACACTATCTACTGATCAGAGACAGCTCCTGAAAAAGTTGGATAGTCTGCAGTTGAAATTAGTTGTAGCAGCCATGAATCAGGGGGTGGACAGTCCAATGTGTAGAAATTTCACTTGAGCAATTTGGAATTAATTCTCATACCTTTTACAGACTTCCAATGTGACCTTAGTCAAGGAAGTTGGGAACAATGTCACCACTAAAAAGCTGTCCCTAAGTGATTAATCCAAGGTCTGAGATAGGGAGGAACACAAGAATGCCAAGGCTGGGGCAGCCCAAACATCTGCCTTGCCTGGTATCTTGTCTTTGATTATGGCCAAGAGTATATGCCTAAGAAAAAATATAAAATCAGGGCAAGCAAGCAGTTATTCTTCCGTAAAATATTCATCCCATCTCCCATGATCTGTAGTTCAAAAGATCCCTGAGCCAAAGGTGTTGTCTTTCTATTTGGTAGCCCTTGATGTATTTTTATTTCACATTAGGAGCATGAACCTGAGGCTGGGGAGGACATTGTCCTCTGGTGTAAATTCTGTGGTTCGTTCTATCACACACTACCTGGGTTACCTTGATCCAGTCAATTAGGATGAGATTTATTTACTTTACCTAACATCAGCTATTTAAAAGAGAGAGCTCAGTATGAGCTAGCTGGCTAGCTAAAGATGGGGAGGTGTTCAGATGCTGTGGGAAGGCGACCACCACGAACCCATCAGCCAGATGAGACTGATGACTGCCTAGAGGCATCAGGGCGCAGGCAGACCTCTGCTCACTACAGCAGGGAGGATGCTCCCCTCCACCAGAAATTTTGATTATCCTCATGTCAGGGGTACAGAACAAGTAAGTGGAACAAACAACCAAGGCAAGATAACAAAGTGAACAGTACTGAGAGTGAACACTGAATCCAGGATTATGTCTGGCTTTGCCTATGAGAGGCAGCAGTGTTTTGAAGGCACCGAAGAAAAAGGTAGATTTTAATTCAGGTTCTTTCCATACACAGGCTCTGCTGAGATGAAGGAGGTATTTTAATCCCCTGGGAGCAGAACTATCAAATTGGCTGGATGGCTCCCTCTGTCACAAACAGCATATTTTATGCAATGTACCCACACTCTTATCTGTTACGGTAAATCAGCTTTTCCTTCTCTGATGTTGTGTGCGGTTTTGCATAGTTGGGTGGAGGGAAAGAAGGAGGAAAGACCCCGGTGGACAGAGATGTAAAATGCTTCTTTGTCCAAAAGAGGGAGAGAACTGCTTGTGAACAGGTGGAATTGAATAACGCTTGATGTTAGGTGTCTACACTGGCTGTTAAGGGTAGCCCTGAGAGCTCAAGACCAGGAAATCACCCTCTGTGCAGATAATGAGCCTGCAAGAATGGCCTAAGGTGTGTCAACTATACTCCGCTCGCACTGCACAAGACCTCACATGCCCAGGGATACCTAGAGGGTTAGCGTGCTACCAGGCAGGCCCAAACAAACTCTCCACAGGCAGGCGGTCTGCAGGAGGTAGAGTATGCCATGTGTCCTGCTGCTCCAGATGGTGCCCTTTCAGAGTAATGTAGATGTAGCCACCGAGGTCCTGCCGAGAGACAGCCCGTTCCTGCTGGGCAGCTGTACATAAGATCGGCAGCGCTTTCCAAAGAGCTTGTGTGCTGGCCAGTCTGTCCTCGCTCCAGTCAGGAGGGATTGTTATCAGCCCTCTCCCTGGGATCAGGTCAGCGCAGGGTGCTTTTGGGAAAGAAAATGGCCCTGTAGGTCTCAAAGCATGAGATCCATTCCTTTAGGGGTCTGTTTTCACAAGGTCACTCCTCCCTTTCTGCAGAAGGAGGAGGGAAATCGCAGATTTTATTGTTGTCTTGCTGCAGAAGGGTTGGGGTTTTGAGGAGTAAACGCAGGGGTGGAAATACCAGCCATTGCTCTTTCTGTCCTTTCTCCACTGACGGCAAGGGGGACCATCTGTGCCAGAGTCACAGCTGAAGATCTCCAGCCTGAGGTGATTTTCAGACTCACTGCGGGCTGAGTTGAGATCAGAGATGCCAAACTCACTGCATTTTCTGCTCTCTTCCCTCATCTTTCTGGACTCCCGTTTAGTTTTCATTTAAGATCTCAACAGGCTAGAATAACTTAAGTTTCCTCAGCACTTCCCTCTACACCCTTCTTCTCCCTAGACCACATAAGAGCTCCCTTGTTATCCTTCCTCTTACGCTTTTCTATCTGTAATGAGTACTGCTATGCTCAGTGACACAATCATCCCTCCAGTACAAGAAGGCTCTTTTCTTCCAGGCTTGTGTATTTGTTTTGGAGGTTGTCTTGATTCAGGTGAAAGTGTTTGTGGCCTGAATCTATCAGCTACTCAGTGTTGCTCAAATTACTTTCAAAAAGTAATTTGTTGCTGATTCCCACATCCAAAAACTTATTGTCAATCTCGTGTTCTTGGTGACCGTCTCGGTAAAAGATAGTCACGTATCCAGAATTAGAACCTGGCTGTTGCAAACTCTGGGGAAATAAACCTGAGGTGCAAATGAAAAAGAGGTTTTTAGAGACAAATATAGTCTGTTTCCAGTGCTCTCTTTGATGACTTGGTAGAAAGCAGTCTCCAAACTTTCCGGCCCTTCAGCAGTACTTCTACGCAAGTTATGCACTGCAAGTGACTACCTATGGTTTTCTCCCCACTGCCCATGTACAATGTCCAGGAGTCAGCAGATACCAGGGGATCTGACACAGAGATGATCATAGGTATGCCAATAACAGGGCTTGGGGCCATTTTCTGCCAATCCAGTTGGAGCAAGGTTCATCTTCCCTGATTTAGGTCTCCTAAAAGCCAGATGTCTAATCTGAGTTAGTCATGCCAGGCTTTCCTTATAATCAATACAGAAGAACAGGCACCTCCAGAGGACATTTCATTGCAGCCAAAGGTAAGTGTGTAAGAAAAGCCAGATGCATCGCCCTCAGGAGGTGTTCATATATCCAAAATAACAATAAAGGAACCCTAGGATGACCAGCTTAGACATCTAACTTTTAAACAGCCTCAGTTGGAGAAGATGGATCCCACACTTTATTGGAAAGCTAGTTGCCAAAATGTCCTGGTTTCAGCTGGGATAGAGTTAATTGTCTTCCTAGTAGCTGGTACAGTGCTATGTTTTGAGTTCAGTATGTGAAGAATGTTGATAACACACTGATGTTTTCAGTTGTTGCTAAGTAGTGTTTAGTCTAAAGTCAAGGATTTTTCAGCTTCTCATACCCAGCCAGCAAGAAAGCTGGAGGGGCACAAGAAGTTGGGAGGGGACAGAGCCAGGACAGCTGACCCAAAGTGGCCAACAGGGTATTCCATACCATGTGACGTCACATCTAGTATAGGAACTGGGGGGAGTGGGGGTGGGGGGATCACCACTCAGGGATTAACTAGGCGTCGATCGGCGGGTGGTGAGCAAGTGCATTGTGCATCACTTGTATATTCCAATCCTTTTATCATTACTGCTCTCACTTTATTAGTGTTATCATTATCATTATTAGTTTCTTTTTTTATATATTCTATTAAACCATTCTTATCTCAACCTACGAGTTTTATTTCTTTTCCCGATTTTCTTCCCCATCCCACTGGGCGGCGGGGAGCAAGTGAGCGGCTGCATGGTGCTTAGTTGCTGGCTGGGGTTAAACCATGACACAAAACCAAAGCAGTTCAAGGCAAAATGTTGCCTTCAACACATCTCCCAATGCAAGAAGTAGAAATTACTCAAATTTCTTGTCTCAGTATTAAAAAATATATATATTTATGTTTGAATTGGCTTTGGTTGTTGAAGAAAGCACAGGTAATTGCACTAGAAACGTGTGAAATGCAGGCAAAGCTGCAGGGAAGAAAGGGTTACCATAGAAAGGGTAAAGTATATAAAAGGTTAAAATCAGCACAGCATTCTGGTATTCACATAATTATGGAGACAAAAAGTCTCAGGGAGCCTAAGCTGACAAAGAGTTCTTTCTTGTTCCTTAGTTTTGTTCTTAGATGAGAAGTTTAGCAAAAATATTACACCTTTGACCCCAATTCAGAAAAGGGAAAAATTTTTCAAATTTCTAGAATTTACCCCATTCCTAATTTTCCTGATTTTCTTTGAAAGTTACCTATATTCACACAGGGTAGCGGACTCACTGCTTTACAGAACATTTTTGGATAGATAGCTTAGGTGGACATTACAGATAGATGATGAGTATTACGCTTTTCATTGGTGGCACAAGTTTTCAATTAAATCAAGGTCTTTTTGACAGCACAAGATTAAGGAGTTTTTCTGAAAATCACACTTATTTTCTGGAGGAAGGGAAAAGTCTCTCCAACAACATTTAGGCACTTTGCTGGAAAAACTTGTCCATTAAAAGGCTGGGCTTTGATTGAAAAAAACATGAGTGAAAATGGCAAAAAAATGTACATGGAGTCTGAGCTGAGGGAACTGCAACAGTGAACTGTGGAGCTGAAGCAACGTAGACCCAAGGTCCATCACTTATGCTTAGCTTGTGATGCTGGCATGCTGGAGGTATTTAAATACATCAGCGGAACAAATATGGAGGAGGGCAAATGCCTTCCCTTCTTCTTTCATCTTAAAAACCAACAGGTTGTTTTTGCTCCTGCTGACATCAGTGCTGGGAGGAGGGAGAATGAAAAACCCACTCAACGGCACTGCTCAGCTCTCTCTGCCACAGTCAAAGTCCAGCTCTGTCTGTCCTCCCAGAGAGGATCCTCCTCGTCATTTAAAAATCACAAGTATTAAAATGCACCTGCAGCATTTACACTGCTGTATCCGTCCATCACAGCGAGTCAGGAGCCATTGACAGTACTGACTGGCTTAAGCTCTCAGGTAATGCAGAGCAGAGCTGTGAGCCGGTACCAAAAATAAGGATGGCTCTCATTTAAAGAGAAGCAGTTAAATTTTCAGGGTGAAAAGTGAATTGGGTGAAAAGTGGAGCAGAATTCTCCATTGAGGAATCGTCCAGTTTGTCGTCAGCTACGCCTGCTCTTTTGCAGGTGAAGGAGGTGCTGAGATGGATGGACGTCCCCGTTAGCAGCTGCACACCTGCAGCTCCTGTAAATGTCAGTGCACCCCACAGAAAATAACCACAGCATTAGGCCCTCCAGGAGAGATATCAACAGATCTCCTTGCCCCAAATGTCAAGATACTGAATACAGGCAGAATATGCAATGGGTTTTGGTCTGATCCAGTATACTGACCCAAACTTACTATTGCTATTTTCATTTGCTGTAGGCTTCTTGCCCCAGAAGAATCCCCACTCCCTGCAGCCCTAGCTCCATGGTTGCACATTTCTGCTGCCAGCCCATGTCAACAGGCAAGCAAGGAGGTATAGCATCTGGGAGGGAACCAAAGTAGCTTTGAGGCTAAACAGAATTTATGTGAGTGAAATTAAAGAGCAGTAGGAAACTGTGCCACCTCCTGACCCCTTACAAACACTCCTATAGCAAAAACTGCCCTTGGTTTTCTTCTTACTGATCAGAAAAGGTGGTACCCATCTCAGAAGGGGCAATGTTGTCAGCCTCGCAAGAAAACCACCCTTCCTCTGAGTTGTGCTTTACTTGCACACTTAAGGAAACATGCTATTTATGTTTCCAAAAATGTGGAAGTATGTACATATATGTACCTTGCACAGTATCATCTCCCCTCTATAGGAAGAAGCGTAAGATTGGCCTTGTTCCAAATCATGTTGAACACGCCACCTGGAAGGAACAGAGACATCTGGAAAATCATTCCACAATCTCTGAGGAAATTACAGGAGAAATACCGGATGATTGGAAGAACAGCCCTTGGTGGGATTCTTACTTTATCAGCCAATTTCACTTAGATTTTTTTTTCCTAAGTAACATATGTTCAGAACTTTAATAAGAAATCTTTGGGTTCTGGGGGTTTATTTATTTGTTTATTTAATTTTCCTCATAAATGAAAAAAGTTTTAGCAATTTCACAGGTGGCAGGGCAGGGGGTAGGGAAAAGAAAAGAAGTATCTGATAGCTCACACATTATGGTGCAATAGTGGGAAAGATTGCTCCCTCGCCTGGCATGTGGAGCAGAATCACTGAGCCCACAGCAAGGCTCAATGTTCCTGGACTGCAGCAGATCTGGCTGCAGAAGAAAGACTCCTTGGTCAGTGCTTCCCAAAGTCCTCCTGCAGACAAGCAGGGTTGTTTCAAAAACCAGGCAAAGACACCTCTGATAGGAAAGAAGTTGTAGGTAAAGCTGAGTCTCTGTGTGCCCATGCAGAGCATTGACTGCAGTGTCCTCTAAATATGGGGGAATGAGGGGAAGAGAGCATCGCTACATGAACGGTACTTCTAGTTTCCATGTAATGCCTCTGATACAGAGCTGCTCTATCCTCTCCTGTTGTGTTGCAGTTCTTATACTTTAGGCTATTGGCCTTATATACCCCTACTGGCTCAATTTCCCCTCTAAATCACCTTCTAAAATGTAGAAAGTGCCACAAAGTACACATGGACAGCACTGGAGGAGATCCTAGGCTATGTAAGCCCAAACTACTCTCTCATATCACTAGATTCAATAGCGTAGCAGAAAGCGAGGAGGGACAAATCCAGACACCCAGCTTCATCTGAATGCACTTGCTATTCAGTGTTTCATTTTTTTGTAATTAGAGGAGGTGTGCAGGAGTGTGGAGGATGACAAGACATAGATCCAAGTTCATAAACATCTTGAGCATTTGGAAGCTTTTAAGCAGCTGCTATGCTGGCAAAGTATTTCTGAACCAGCCACCTGCATATGTTTTCTGTTTTTATTAAACTAAGCTCCAAAGATGAGAAGATACAGGTGGAAGCTTTGAGCTCCATCCTTTTCCCCACCTCCCCTTGTGTGTTTTAATCCTAATCTGTATCAACAAAGATGAGTCGCTTCTTTAACACATGCAGAAATTACATTGAGGCCCACTGAGGACAGACGACGAGCTTTGATTCCATAATCAATCGCTAAGAAACTCATTAGTGCCAGCACAGATCTTTCGTGTGGGAGGAGCTCTCCCAATGGACCTGCCTGCATCAGAAGAGCTCGTGAGCAGCCGTTCTCTTCCGTTACGCTGGGCTCATTCCTGTGCTGGAGAATAGCCCCTTCCCCGCCTTCATCTCAGGGAAGAAAAGCTCAGGAGCTCGAAGACTGAAAACTTGTCTTCACTACTGACTGCCCTTCACAGCCCCTCTCTCTCTTGCTGTCTTTCAGCTCAAATATGAACAGACATCCCAACCACTCTGGGGTCCTTAGAGACTTGTAAAACAAGTGTAAGGATGATGCTCAGGAATAAGTGCCTTTACAGACAAAGTATTCAAAACCAAGTACCTACTTTTCCCTATTTGTGTTAAGGGCCAAAAGAAATTTCCAAATTTTCAGTGTGTGGTAAGCACCCATCACTTTCCAGGGATTTCTTGGAAAATAGATGGGGATGCAGCACTGTCAAAAATCAGGGACTAGCCTTTCAGAAATACTTCTGATTTCAATATATGTACCCTGGGTTCATCTGTAAGATTTATGTTATTTTTTTTGTTTGCAATCCTCCTTTGGTTATGTGGATTTTATATTAAAAAGAAAGAAAAAAAAAAAACAAAAACCAAACAAAACCAAAAACAGAAAGAGAGAGCAAACGCACATCCCACCAAAACTCACCTGATACTTATCTACTTAAATCACTTAAGCACTTCATCCTAAAAATCTCTAATGGATTAGGTATCCTCTCTGTTAAAAATATTGGTAAAGATAGATGTGTTATGCCTCCTCAGCCACTTAGTTAAATATGTAGAATTGCCCAGTATTTACCTTAAATGCCCCCTGGCAATAACAGTTAAACTCTACTCTTCCCATTGGTGTTGTGTGGTGAATAGCAAAGGAAGCATTAGCTGGGATCATGGAGACATCTGAGGAAGCCAAGCTATATAAAATGTAAGAATTCACAGGAGTCTCCACCTGAGAGGCCTTACTTTTAGATTTAATTCTGCACTTAACAGTAATACTTATAGTTTAGCAGACTTTCTGCATTATGTATATTCACCTCACCTCAAGGTTTACCTGAATATGCTGGTATCTGCTGGTGCTGTTTCTGACAAACTGACGCTGATGTTCTGGTTTGTGCATTTTTCCTCCAGTAACCTGAATAAATTTCTGGCATGAAGTTTGTGTTATACCTCCATATCTGGGAGTCACCCTCCAGAGTGAGGAGTCTAGATCTTTCCATTGGTAATAGAGAGGGCACGGTTCAGTTTGTCTTTACTCCAAATTTTCAGATATTTGGTACCAGGTGAAATGAGTTCCAGAGATTCTCACCCAAAGAATTTGGAGATTTCTTTAAAGCCCAGTGAGGATGAGGGAAAAACTCTACTAACTACATCAGACTTTGAGCTAAGCCCTCAACATATTTAAGCTTCGGTTTCCTTCTCCAATTTGTCCATCACTCTCACAAACAGCTCCTCAAACCTGATCCATGTTCATGGCACAACAAAGCCACCAGGTGCCATACCTACCCCCAGTGCTTTCAGGGGACACATTTGTACCAGAGTGCAGCACAGACACCTCCTCCGAGAGAAGAGAGGATCCCTTGGTTTGCAGCTCTGCTCGCTGGTGTGTCCATGTGTTCCCTGCAAACTCTGAAACCTAGAAGAGCAGTATGTAGACTGGGACAAATGTTAATCTCTATGTGCCGTATAGCTGCCCACACACAGCCTCGGAGAGGGGAATCTGCTGTGCGGAGCTAGGGAATGGTGGCACAACGGTAGGGCTAAGTCCTTTGGACAAGGAAAATGCACCGGGATCCTTTATCCTCTGTCAGGAGAGCCAAGAGAAGCGAGAGCAAGGATGCTAGCTGAACAACTCATTCAAAGGACAGGCTTTCTCAGTGCACAGGGACCCTGCCGGTGCCATAGGTGTGAGCCCATTTAAGATAATCCCGGCCACTGAGGTACGCGCTCCTTTTGACAAAGCTCTTTTCATCCTTTCCTCTTCCTTGACCTTGTCATTCATTTCCTTGTGAAGTAATGTGAAAGCATCTGTTGTCTCTTTCATTTAATTTGTAAATACACTCCCAAAGGGCTGGCAGAGCACATGCAAGCCTGAGAGGCTACCACGGTGTCAGTCATCGCTACCAAAGGCAGGAATGCAGGCTCCTGAACTTCGGGAAATGCCCTCCATCCTCACAGGAGCCTACCCACTGTACATCTGCAGGAAAGACATTTAAAAAGGGGCTTGGGAGATTTCTCCACATACCTGGTGTGTGGAGGGGCAGTGGGGAGCTGTACACCTGCCTCAGATACCCCTTGCATAGCTGGACACGGTGGTTAACATGGATCTCTACGGTGCTCAAAGGCGTTACATCAGAGCCATATTTGGCCCAACAAGCTTTTATGTTTTCTACAAAGCACGGTCATATCTGTCTTTTAGACAAAGTTAGTAAGCAAAAAAACCCCACCTATCTGTTCTTATTAGACTGCATGCTAAAGATTGCTACGTATGGAGGGAGGGGAGAAGACAAAATTTAGGTGGACAAATCCCCTTCCTCAGGTGTATTAGCTAAAGCAAGGAGGGTCTTTGCATTCACTTTGCCATATTATTACTGAGAGAGTCCTTGGACTGCAGTTCAGTCATTTACTCAGTCCTTGAGACAGCAAACTTGTCACCAGCTTATGTGGTCGTTCTGCCCCACAAAAGACTGTTAAAGGCCTCAAGGTTTCACCCATGATTGTTATGATTACTATAAATTATCTTTTTATTGCACATTGAAATCCTCAGACACCGAGCACCTACAAAATTGTGTTTCTTTCAGCAGCAGGTGCAGGTTTTCAGTTCCTGAACGGCCTCTTACGGCTGCGGAGACAGCTGAGACAGCCATCCGGAGATGCGGGAAGGAGCGTACCTGGTTCCCCAGCTCCTCGGCTCTCTCACTGTCTTCACGCCTGACAGAAACAAGTCTTTCCTCTGCCTGGCAGCACACAGACTTTGTGGGTGATGCGGCTTGTTCTGCTGGGTGCATCCCCCGCCAAAAATCCAGAGGTGGCATCTTTCCTGCGTGCACTGAACTGACCACAAACGGGGCCAGAATTCTGGTTTCCCAGTCTTACACTGACAAGTGGGTAACACTAATTAGCAAACGCTTGGAAAATGTGCCTCTCTCTTTGGAAGTAGGGGAAATATCAAATCAGTATAGACTCTGTCAGTTAGCTCTTGATCATTTTTCCTGGCTATAATTGCATTTAATTGAGAGTATGTAGTGCTGATGGGGCATTTTAAAAGAACCATGTTCATCCCCTATGTGACAACGTTGTAACACGTTTCATGTCATCTTGATGTGTTTTGTCTGCTCTGGGATTAATCTTCATTCCTCAATCCTAGCACTGCCTTCTCCTCCCAGTCTTACAAAGGGGGAGACGGAGGTGCAGAAGCATGGGGCAGCTTGCCCAAGCTGAGTCAGCAGGAAGGTGGCAGAGACAGTTTTAAAAGTCAGGAGTTCAAACCCCTCAACTCGGTCAAGCACTTCGGTCCCCCCCACCTCTCTCTTTGTGGTGTTTATTTTAGTCTCTTTCCAGATGCAACCCACCTGCCAGTCCCTCCAAACCCAGAAGCCCAGTGGGGGTAGGAGGAAACTCGTGCAAGCAGCAGCACGTTCACGACCCTCTCCCTCCTTGCACCTGCCAAACATACTGTAATAAATACATAGACACAATTAACACCTTTACAGACAGGCCTCCATACCAAGAGGGATTTCATCCTTGCCTGCCACTCTAGATTGGGCTGATTGGCAAAGACAGGTAAATCCGTATCCTTTGTTTAACAAGATGGGAGAATGATGTGGAAAGCAAGAAACGCCCACAGCCCTCCCAGGTACGAATGCTCAGGCTGATTCAAGCCCTTTCAAGTGGTTTTGTCTCCAGCAATTTGCACTTTCCTGCCTCCCAGCCCATCCCCACGTTCCTGTTCCTGCCCCCAACTCCGTCTTGCCAAGTCCTTCCACCGCTGTTATTATTTGTGAAGCGTGAGGAGAGTTATGACAAGGGAGGGATGTCATTAAACCACGCCGGGAGGAGATGTCAGCCGCCATGCAAACATCTTCCTGACACTCCACTTTCAAACGATTTCAGAAACTGCACTCAGATGATTTCAGGTTGGGTAGGCCTGTCAACTTGGATGGACGCCACGCATTGCTTTGGTGCCAGAGACAGCTCCGAAGCCTCTCAGCCGGCTGTTGCGCACACGCGTACGCAGCCCCGTCCCCACACACACAACTACACATCATTATTTTTATGCCACTCCAAGACAGATATCCTTGAATGCTGTTGGAAGCGTCAAACTTTCACTGCAAGTGAAAGCTTTAACATTTAGAGGGTTCTTGTGTAATGCAAATGAACCGGAAAGGTAGGAAGGCATCCCAAATGCCACTCAATGCATTTATAAAAAGATAAGGTGACTGTGTCCTACCCTACCATATCACTTCATTACCAAGTGTCAGCGACGAGCCTGGCAGCTCGATTGGTTGATGAAATCACATGACCTAAGTGTTATCTTGCAAAAACACATGAAATTACTAAGCTTGAACAGCAAAGATGTATAAATATCCTCACAGTTTATTCTCATCAGCCAATCAAAGACTATGTATCTCTATTTCCTTTCATTTTTTCCTCCCAGTGGGGGAAAAAAAAAGAATTTTCCCATCTAATTTATAATTCAAGATATTTTGCTATCTAATATATTTATATTATTTTCTTCAATATCTAATTGAAGTGCTTTGTTCATGCATTATTCATTTGATCTTTGTTTTCCGTCCTCATTGTTAACTTCCAATGCAATTTTAATAGGCTCATGGTCAGAGATCAGGGTGGCAGACACTTTGATGCCGTGTTAATTCACTGACGAAAGGGCAGGAAGAAAGTGTGAGTAAGGAAGCCTTTAAAGCCATTGTTTCTGATCCAGATCTGAGCTGTCCCATGTTGGTATGTGCCTAATTTTCACAGGGACAGATTTCCTAGCTTTGCTGCTGTGGTAGTCAGTTAGGTGTTTGGGTGGCGTGCTAACCGCAAGCAAGAAGAAAAATGTAATTGCCTGAGCTTCTGCAAATGTGGGACATTAGCCAGTGCCTGCTGAGGTCTGTGGAAATAACACACTGCTGCTCTTCATCCTTTCAACATCTCTGCTGAACTGCTTGTACAAGTAAATGGAGGTGAAGGTGATGGATGTGGCATGTTAGACAGGAAAATGGGTTGGTTTTCAAGATTTTCTAGTACCTGGCGCAGTGCTGCACAAGCAGGAGTGTATACTAGACTCAAGTAACACACCATTCTGTAGGCTGTGACTCGGGACTAGAGAACACAGGCTTCCATGTGCTTAACCCGGAACCGGGTATGGTCTTTCAACTCAAGGCGCTGAGGTCTCAGATAGGTCTCCACCTCTTGAATGTCTCATAAGCACAAATTTTGTTATGCAGTCACTCATTGACTCACTGCTAAGCTGTATTCCATGAGCAAAAATTCAGAACTTCTCTTTTAGCTAAAATGTTGCAGCCCAGCCCAGTAGAGATATGAAAGATTCAGGTTCATTGCTCACTCCAGCCAAAAGCTTACTTTCAGTTTTATTCTTTTCTTCCCAGCTGATCTCAATAAAGGCATTCTGCAGTAGCCAAAGAGTTAATTACAGTGCAGGAACTATAATTCAGCCTAGGAAAATCATTTATGAATATTCTTGGCATTTCTGGATATCAGCACAGCTGTAGCTCTGTCTTACCCATGAACAAATATTCTTGGCCAAGACATCAGCTCACAGAGCCCATTAAAGGCGGCTTCTGTAGGAAGGAGTGCACGCAGCAAGCAATGCTAACTTGAGTTTACAACTGCTGCCCACTGAAAGTTGGCATGGACAGGTAGTGGAAGTATTAAGTGATAAAAGGTGTAGAGCATTGAAAGTGACAGGCAGCAGATGTAAATAGAGGTAATTTTGTGCAATAACCCACCAAATTCCATTTTAATGAACTTAGCTCTCCAGTCTCCATGAGACGAGACATTGCTAGACAAGAGAGAGTGAGAGGGAGGTCCAAAAATAGTGTCATGAAGACAGAGGCTGCTAAGAAGTTGCAGCAGCAATCCCGCAGAGTGCACACTCATATAAGTAAACCCACCAGCCAGCTTCAGTTTGCACCAGTGACAGGAACGGCAGTAACACCAAGGATGCCTATGGAAGAATCTGTACTCACAGGATGATGAAAGGAAAGACATGAGAAGTAAATTATGCATTGCACATTCTAACAAGAAACCCGGCAGCGGATGGTGGAAATAAGGGAGATTTGTGGGAGTGGTGTTTGTCTGGCACCATTGTGCCTTTGCCTTCCTTCTTTCCTTTGTTTTGCACATTTATTCCCCTTGAATTAACTCATGGAAGAGGAACAGATGCCATCAGGATTTAAAACAACATTTTCAGTAGCTTGAAACTAGTGCTTGAATGGAGGATGTCAGCATTTCCTCTGAATTGTACAAATCAGTGTCATTGTTAACGGGACTATTGTTTATACATGATGCTTTTTTATTAGAGATTCTTCAGGTCAGTTGCTTACAAATATTTTTCAGAAAAATCTGGGAATGATTTAGGAATTCTCTCTGTCTAATGATACATCATTTTCGAAAGTTGAAAATAAGATATTTCAGGTCTTGTGGAGTTTCTCACTGAAATAAAGCTCTATGTTTCCTGGAGCAGAAATTCCTGATTTTGATTCCCTCTTCCTCATGTTTGACTGACAGCCATTGACATACAGTTGTGAATGAAGATTCACTGTCTATCTGAACTCAATGGCCTCAGATTTTCCCTTAGATGAATATTCAACTGATCAGAAATCTATAAATCTCAGAATGGAAATGTGCAGAAATGGCATCTTCATTATTCTTCTGGTTCTTTTTTCTCATCAAGGATATAAGTGTCAGATTTTTCTATGTAGTTGCTGTTTCAGACTCAGCATTCTCATCCTCAGTGTTTGAAATTACCTCAGTTAAGTCTTTGCATGTGTTTAGAAGAGATGATCATGAAATCTCTGTTAGAAACTATTTTTGTACAAAATGCATCAAATGCACATAAAATATTCTCATATAAAATATTGCTGGATACTTCAGAACCATGTTGGCAAGTCTGGTTCTGAACACAGGAAGGAAACACAGTATAGCTGATGGGCTGATGGGGAAAAAAGCAAACAAAATGAAAAAATCAGTGAAAATATTACCCTTCTCTGTGGAAAATGTAATTTTATCTCAACTCTCCTCATCTTTTATCTGTTGTAAAATCAACTGCTTTAATAAGGCCACGTCCTTCCAAAACCTAGACAGCACTGGAAACTTAATTTTCGATCTTGGAAAAGTTTTGATGGGAAATTTTCCACCTGCCCTGAAACAGCAAGTGTGGTACGACAGCTGTCTTAGTCAAGCCCCTAGTTGTGCTTGGTTGTTCTTAAATGCCATTAACGGGAATGTGAAACAGTCGTATGCTTGATGTGTAAAAAGGGAAAAATCATCAGAGACTTCATGTGTGAACAGAAAAGGGATTTTCTCCCTTTCCCCATGGATCTGGCCCTTTCCCAGGGTTCAAAAGAATTTGACTGCATGGTGGGGAATCTATCTTTCTAGCATGAGAGAAGGAGTAAAATGGGGAACAAAAAAAGAAAGAAAAGGAAAAGAAAATTCCACTCGATTAGCTTCTTAGCATCAGTTGGATGTGACAACTCTCTGAATATGGATGAAGTCTACAAGAGGGATCATCTGCCAGCAGTAGTTGTTACCAAGGAAGTAAGTGATGCTGGAGGTCGGAGGGCACCTGTCTCGCCAGCTAATGAAAGAATTGTGGGAGACAATTAATATAAGGGCTGTAATTCCTGCCCTTCCCACCCCCACATCTTCTCTGCTCTCTCTTTTAAAATGCTACCAAGGCTATTGTTATTGTAAGTGGTATGTGAAAGAGACTGTCCTAGGAAAAGCTTTGCCACTCATAAGTGATATTTTGGCCAGTAACTTGTGCCAATCTCATCCTCCCACACAGCTTCTGGAAGGGAAAAGCAACTCTTTGCTTTACTCTCTGCCAGACTTTTTTTTTCCAATACGCTGGGAGCTGAAAGTCACCCTTGATTTGCAAGGGGGAGAAATGCAGTGGTTAGAATGGGCTGATTAAGCGGGAACATATATATGGGGGTAGGAGAGTTAGAAGAAATAAATTAGGAATTTTTTTATCCTTACAGGCAACAAAGATATTTTAGGATATGAATGTTGTTATAGTGCTCTGATCAGAGAGAGAGGTAATCCAGTACCCTTTCGCAAGCAGTAGCAAGCAGTAGATGTTTAGCAAAAATATATAAAAATCAGGGAAAATACAGTGAGTGTTCTGAGGTATGTCTTCTCTGTTTAGGGGGGTTTTAATATGGGTAGTGCATCCATACCACAGATAAAGTTTGAGTCCCCAGCTAATATATATCAATGTAGGGAAGAACTACATCCGTATCACTGTAGGTGCATTCCCTGTACCTAAGGACAAATGGTTGTATGCTCACACTTACAGTGCTAAGATCTCCTTCATCACAGAAAAGGGTGCCCATATCCATACTGCAGATTGGGAACTGTTTCTGGCCTGTGCTATCTGCCGAACCATACCTGGATTAAGTTCAGAAGAGTAGTGACCAACACTGTGCTAACAACAACAGATTTTTGACAGTCATGGGACATTGCTTCAGCCCATTTTCTGGCCCAGTTTACTGCAGAGGTAACCTAAATAATCATATAGGTAGTCCTCCTTTCAGTTGCCCTAAGATGTCTATCTCATCCCTGTGAAATCCACACAGGCAAAAGCAGACCTTTAGGCACAACCATGGACACAGGCCAAGAACTGGCAATTTGAGGGTAAAGTCTCTGAAAGTCTGACTTGAAAGCATATTTAGGCATGTAGCATTGTGCACCATCCAGTGCATGGTAAACATTGCTGCAGGAAGGCAGAACACATAAAGAAAAAGGTGCAGAGAACAAAATGGACCCCAGACTCGTAGGGATCAGTCCATGTTATCCAAAGCAAGGCATAAAACAGAACCTTCTGGTCCCCAGGCAGTAGGTCCCTCTGGTTATCTCAGCAGTAGTCACTCTCTGGCCCAGACTTTTTCTCAGCAGCAATTCCTTTGCAGAAGCTCAACCTTTCATGGCATAAATCAGTAAGCTTCAGTACGGCTTTGTGGTTTTCAAGAGCAGATGACTTGTCCCGTGTATTTCACAGACAGACCAAAGATTTTGCTTGACCTCTCTACAGTAGTGCTGGGTTGATCCTCTTATTTATTTACCTAGTAAATGCCAGTCAGTGAATTTAAGATGTTGTCAGAGAGTCTGAATCTACACACAGGTCTTCCATAGCAAGATCAGGTTTCACAGAGTTTAATTAATGCTGAGGATAAGACATTTTCCCCTCCACTGACAGAGGAAGAGAGAGGGAGTCTGGAACTTCTCCATTGTTGAGCTATCACTCAAAAACTTTGTTACACCATCAATCAATACTGTGCAATTGAGAAAAGATGCATATAGCAAGGCAGCTACTCCCATGATAACACCCAAATACGGACAGCTATAAGGAGCTGTAGCGAAAGATACATCTATCCCAAGGTACTGTGACTGAAGTGTCCTTCTTCAGCTCACTTTGAAAAGTACAGAGATGCTTAAAAAACCCTTACCCTAACCCAGGTCCACCAAAAAGATGTCACTGCTGTTATACTCAGGCTGGATATAATTCAATCACTAGGTATAACATTTTATTGGATCACACTTTCAAAGATATTGTAGCAGAATTTATTAACAGAATTTACACTCCACTGGTGTGAAAGTCTTTACTTGCCACCTGATAAAGGCAAAAGCTGGAACAAGGTTACAGATTGCATTTTTAAGTGGATTTTATCTTTTGCAGATACATATATATATATATATATATAGTTTATCTCTTTTGAATGTGTGTGCTTATGTAAGTGTGGGTGGTTGGGGGAAGGGGAGCTGTTTATATCTCACTTCTAATTTTTCTATGCATTTTAAGGTCTTGATAATATTAAGAAAAAGAAGAAGAGTTCAGCAGAGAAGGGATACAGCTAATAGTGTTTCCCCTACAGAGTGAATATTTGCACTTGCAAACAACAAATAGTGCACCGTTGTGCACATTTGGTGCCTCTGCCCATAGGCATTCAATCTGAAATTAGATGCATTTATTTCCATGTGCTGTTGAACAGCCAGCTTTAGGGAAACCACAGCCCTGTTAGGATCTGCATAATCCTGTTAGTGTCCTGCACAGCTTTAAAGGCGGCACTCACTTTTAAACTAGTTGGGCAGGTTTCCCGAATTCCCTAAATTTACCCACATATAAGACATCTAATTAAAATGTAGATCCTTCCATGTAAGCAAGTCAGTCAAGACTTGCAATATAGAACATGGAGAGAAAAGTGTTTTTTCAGGGCACGTGTGGTTTGGCTGAAAGTAGATGTCTATCTTAGGATGAGAGTTGTGCCCTCAGCTTTGCAGACCAGATCCCTGTTGACTACAGAAAAAAGCTGAGGGTGATTATCACCGATGGAGGTATGCCTTGTTGTAAACACATTAGTTTCTCCAAATGGATCCCACCCTTTCAAAAGCAAATCTCTAAATCTGCAGATTCTTGAAGTCAATATTTAGTTTTCTTTGTAGTCATAATGGAAGATGCTATTCCAGATTACAAGTGCCAAAGGATTTTGGTCAAATATTTTATTCATAGGGGAAAAAAAAAAAAGTAGTTAAGCATTGAATGGAAATATATGCAAGCTCCTATCAAATAATAAGATACCACGATCAATTCACTTGAGCGAAAATGTGAAACTTCTATTTTGCTGTTGAGGCATTTTTTAAAGAAAACTTTTTCTTCTCTTTTTTTTTTTTTTTTTTTCAATTTCCTTTATTAATTCACTTGCTTTTAATGAAAAGGAAACAAAACATAACAACATGAAAAAAAAGTTTCATTTTGGGTCAGGAGAGTCACTCTTGCAAAGTGGAAAATGATTTTTTTAAATCATTTTGTTGATGTGCATTTTGGCCAGTGAAGTAAACCGTTAGGTATTCAGACACATCTCTCAATCCGTGTGTACGGCTGCCATCACCTACCCACAGACCTGGCAAAGAACTGCATGCCCAGGGCAGCCTTTTAAGATCAGTGAAGGTCAGGGGTGTGCAAAGCCTGGGAAGTCAGGCTCGAGCAGATATACGGATGCTACGTGGATACATATAAGATGGAAAGAAAAAGCACTCTCTGGGCATTTTTAACTATCAGTTTCCTTCCACATATAAAGGTATAGTTTGCCATACCAGATGGGACCAGCGATCCATCCAGTCAGGTTCTGTGCCTCCAGCAGTGGTCTGTGCTTGGTGCATGCGAAGCCCTCCCTCTCGGCAGCACCTGGCCGACGGCGTGGTGGGGGACAGAAAGGACAGATTTCTCCCGAGGCCCTGCAGCACTGATATTATGTCCTATTGACACACATAAAGACAAATGCTCTGGCCAAATCTTTGGCTGATGCAGGTCACCTTTGCGCCTTGAGAGTCGAGAGAGCCCCTTAGGTTATTTCTAGGCATAACCCATGAACGCAGGCAGGGAGTCCCATAGGCAAAAAGCATCCGTGGGGACTGAAATATGGCCTTCAGGAAGGGCCTGCAGCAGAGGACAGTCCAGGGCCAGGTCATGTCCCTCCGTCATGGCCTGATCACAGCTCATAGCAAGAGCTCTTGAAATGGAGGATGAACCTAGCCTTGATTTAGATTCTCTGGAGCTTCATCTTTCTGCTTTAGATTTTAGGATGATTGAACCAGGTGAGTACTGCCAGTCATCTTCAGCAAAAGAGCCCCCACCTCTATGCACTTGCCTGAATTTGAAGAGCAAAAGGTCAGGGACCCTTGTGGACATCAGGCAGAGCACCAGTGAGGGAGAGGAGATGGACCATGTGCTCGGTCCTGCCCAGCCCCACAAAGTCCAGTGCTAGGTTCAACTGCGGCATGCGTGGAGCAAACATGTTTATCTTGGACATTCATTATGAAAACCTTGTTGGGAACCTTTTGATCTCACATGTAACGGGATCTGTTGAGAGAGGGTTTGAAGGAGAGAGGAAGGAAACTGCAGACTCAGATCTGCTGGATGAGGAAGAAGGGCAAACGCTTCAGAGTAGGTTTTCTTGATCATTTCATCAGAGACCTAAATTGGTGTTTTCTTCAGGGGAAAAAAAAAAAAAAAAAGAGGTATTAAAAAAAGGAAAGAAAAACTAGCCATTCAGCAGTTCAGCTCCAGACCTCCATCTGAACAAATGAAGGTGTTTCCACAGAGCACATTTTATTCCCAGAGACACTCTTGAGCTTGAGCAGAGGGGATTTGCATCTGTAAAAAGGATGGAGAGAAGGAGACAGCAAGGCTTAGCCTTTGTAACCATCGCCAGAGCTGGAGGAGGGGAAAGCCTGAGGAAGGGGGTGTTTGACCCTCACCTGGGCAGCAAAGAGATTGGAGACAAAACAAAAACATTTTCCTCCGACAGGCCCACCTCCCTTCTGTTCTCCCAAGTCTACCAGGGAAATCAGAGCTACAATCTCCCATTGTCAGAGGTTAATAAATAAATAAATAAAGGCCCAGATTAGATAACAACAGCCACAACAACAACAAAACATGTAGCAGCATCAGGGGCAGGAAGGATCAGCATCTGCTTTAATTAAAAAATCTGCCTCCATTGATTTTTTTTAAAAGAAACACATTTGTAGGGAGATGAAGAAAATGTGTGTCCCCCCCCATCTTAGTTCAATGACTGGTGTATATCTGCTGTTAGCTACAAATAAGCCTTTGATCATTTTATTGCTGTCTATAAAACTAAAATAATTTTGCTGTGTATTTTCCTTTTTTTTTTTTTTTCCTTTAAATTGGGAGCATTAGAAGGGGAGTGGCAATAGACAGATCTACTTGGGAAACATCCAAATGAGGGTGGGGGAGAGACCAGGGAGAGGAGAAATGAGAATAAATACACAGTACCGCAGCTAGCGAGGTGGGATCAGACAGCCAGCGCCCAGGGGCTGAAACAACCAAGTGTACCAGCCCCAGTTAAAAAAAACCAAAATACTGTGCCTACTGCTCCCAGCTGCCTACACACCTCTCCAAACATTTATAACAATTAGAAGCATGTTGGTGTATTAAAATTGCAGGAAAGCACACATTTGAGCCCAAATTCAGCTGGAGTGCTTCATCGTGCTCATCAGTGAGGATGAGGAGGACTGGTGGATGGGGGAGGTTGTGTGGAAATCGCTGGTCCCTGAGGAGAGGGGACAGCCACGACAGAGTTTTCCTTGCACGAGATGACACCTGGCAGTGCAAAGCCAACCATGCAGAGATGGAGGTGGGAGGCAGAGAGCTGCCCTCCTGCCCAGAGCAAGAGCCTGGGTCCAACCTCTACTGCCAACTTGCTCGGTATTTGTATGGAAATCACTCGTGTTTCCTGCTGTAAAATGAGCTTAACACCACTTTGCCTGCCTCCCAGGGCCTCCTGAGGGTAAGCAGATTAAAGGTTTGGAAGTGTGTGGGCACCGTGGCAGTGGGGACCAGAGGCCGGCGCAGCCTGGGCTTGGGGGGGGACATGGAGCTTATTGCAGCCATGCGGGGTTGGGTCCTGCTGCCTCCAAAGTGGCCACATTTCACAGCACCGTGAGAAGTGCTTTGCAGGTGGTGGCACTGAGGCAAAGCAGATTTGTTGCCTGGCCAAGAAGGGGATTTTAAACCAGCCTCCATCCACCTCCCTCCTCCCAGCCCAGCAACAGCAGCCGGCTTGGCATGTTGGGGATGTCTCTGCTGCTCTGTGTAAAATCCTTCCCCAACCTCCTGATACCATCAGTGACCCATCCTAGGGCTGGCCCTGCTCCCTTATCTTAAGGGGACGGAAGAAAAAAATATCAGTTTGTCCTACAGTGCTGAGGAGTCTGAGCTGGCCTTAGTGGGAAGGCATGGGCAACAGTAGGGTGGCAGGAAAGGCTGAAGGGGGACATCTCTGCTGGGGACAGTGGGGTGGCATGATCTGCTCCTAGATCCCCAAGAGTACATGTCTTGTGACCCTTTTGGCTGTGTCTTTTTGGACAGCCTTATCCCACGGATGTATATCATCACGACTGTCAGTCCACGACTTCCCAAGGGCTTGGGAGGTACACAGAGTAGGACATGGTGTGCCACCAAACAGTTACAGCTTCCTAAGTCAAAATGCCAACCAACACCACCCTTAACCTGTGCACCTCAGAGCAAAGCTTTTCCTCGTGGTTCCTGCCAGGGAGAGGAGCAGGGAGGCTTTTCTTTCCTGAGGGACACCATGACACGGGACACACAATACAGGGTCAGAGCACTAGAGCTTGCTCCTACGTGGCCTCATCTCCATTGGCTCCACATCTCCCATTCACAGGCAGCAAGGACAGCGTGAGAGGGTGCATGCATGTGCATGTGTACCCACTATATTAATACATATGTATGTGTATTTTTACATATCAGTTCTATAGGGCTCAGCAACATCAAAAGGAACCTGGATAATCAGAGCAGAAGATATAAAAGATCAAACAGAATATCTTTTAAACAGATCTGAGAAGCTTAATTTTCATCCAATGTTACTGCAGGAGCTTTTCCTTTTTTTTTTTCCCTCTCTCTGTTTTTTTTTCCCACTTCCATGAGTTTCTTTGATCTGTTTTGATGTCTTTTTCAGCTCCTCTTTCAAAAAAATTCTTTTAAAACCTCTTTTTTTTTTTTTTTTTGCTTTTCCTTTCCCCCAAAGTCATGAAGGCTTCTAAGAGTAAGAAACTAGCTACATGCAGCATCTCCCCACACACTTTCCTCCCCACAATGCACATGCCCTCCACAGTCCCTGTTCTGCTCAGAAACCTCTGACTCCAGGGCAGAGGGATGAAATTAAAACTGCACCGAGTGAAATGTTATTTTCTTCATGTCAAGGGTTTTCAACTCGGTCACTTTTGAGTCCTGTTCAGGGTTTGAATTGGACTACATTTGTGGCAAAAGCTGTTCCCTTAGTTGTATGTCTAGCAAAAGGCCAACTTCACAGAGAGAAACCCGGCAGGCTTCATTTCAGACCTGTGCTATCAGTTCGCATTGACAAGGATGTGAGCGTAGGGTCAGGTCACCTGGGTTTTTCCTTTGATTTCCTTAAGGCCTGGACAGAGTTACTTAACTTCCCAGCCTAACTGCTGCAGAAGTTACTAACTTCTGCAAATCTGCTATGCCTATAGGCAACAAGGAAAAATTAAATTTCATCCATGGATGAAAGTCACCAGAGAGGAACTGCTCTTTCTTCACAGCTCTGTGGCACATTTTCTGCTCTGGTTGTGGGCACCCCAGAACTTCCCCGCCTTGTTCTCCCAGGTGGTTTGAGGTCTGGGGTGCCTCTTAGTTCAATTCCTCTAACACCCTGTAGTACCAAGCTCCCACGCACAACATTGCCCCACCCCACGCTCAGATGTACCACTTCAAACTCGACACTCCAGCATTGTGTCCCAGCATTTCTCTACATGTCCCCCAGCCACATATGGGGGAGCTGACACTCCCCGCATGCTCCCCACAGCCTTCCCTCTCCCAGCTGCCTTTCCCATTCCTGCTTTTGCTCCCCTTGCTGTAGCAGACACACCTGCAAAAAGCCCTTCTCCGATGAAGGGAGCTCTCAGCAGCACTTCAGAGCAGGCTCTCTGCAGCATGCACCAAGCACAGGCAAGAGCTAAACAGTATCAGTTGAGTGAAGCCAGGTTGAATTTATGTGGCAGGGCACTGCAGGGGATGGCTGTCTGCTGGGGACAGGACAGATGATAAAGCCCAAACCCTTTTACACTGCCCCTAAGCAGGCTGCAAGCAAATTCTCCTGGATGCCAAGGCTCACGCTTCCTGCATTAAGGCTCTCCCTCCCTCAACAGATAGTGCCAGAGCAGTAGGAGTGCTGGTCCTGTGCTTCTAATTAATATGATTTCAGTCTCCCAGAGTGTCCTCAGAGCCCAGATGAAATGTGGAAAGTGTAAATACTGTACACAGACAGACTCACCAGACTGCCTCGTCTTTCAAGCCGAGTTAGTCTTTCTTGCAGCAAGCAGATGAGCTCAGAGGAACTGGAGAAAAAGACTGAGCTATTACAGCACAAGTTTTGTGTGAAACCAAAACTGCCCTGCAGATTGGAAATCTATTTTCAGTCATTCCAGTTCCTTCCAAATACTAATAATAATAATTGAAGTTCTGAGGCTTTTCAAGTAATTTTTATCCACCAGCCTCCTCTGAAGTACAAAGCCAGCTCATGCCTGTCAGGCCAGCTGGGCTGAGCTCAATCCGAGACACGGGGTGCCAGAAATTTAATCCTGAATTTCCCAAATCTAATCGAAACAGCACAAGCCGTGATTAATAATTCACTACTTTATTACTGATACGATGCCTCGGACTATCACAGCGTCTAAATAATTGATTTGCCAAGAGGGGCGACATGTCCTTTCCTAAAGCAGAGAAAGTTTGACCGAAGAGTTGCCGTGTAAAGCTGGCTAAATGTATTTAAATAGTTTGAATCTAGATCTCTGACATTCACTTGGTGTCTAAGGACAAGCTGGGAAGAGGCTGCCAGGGAAGTTTTATACTATCTGCTACAGTACAGGTCATATGTCTAGAAACATCGTCAAAGAGATAGTGTATAAAACACTGCCTTATACATGGGGAAAAATGATGAGAAAAGACCAGAAGAGAAGGAAATAAAGTTACTAGAAGGAAAAAAACCTTACCTTTACAAGCCTATGCATAGTAGGAATATTAACTACCTTTAGAATTGATTCATTAGGTTTATGTCCCCTTCCTCCCACCCTGATCCCTGCTTCGACTCATGCTGGCTCAGATCTGCTGAGTCTAATGGATGGTGAATGCCAGTAGAAGAGCTGAGAAAAACTTGGTGTAACACAGCCAGATTTTGTATTTTCTCAGCCTGGAAAGTTGACAAAAATCTGGGTGACAGTCCTACTGTGCCTTAGGATTAGAGGCAAATTTGGGCTAGAAATGGTGTTTCAAAGCTCTCCAGAATGGACAGCCCCAGATCTGAGCCTTGACAAACCCTAGATGTGAACAGTCAGTATTTCAGCTTGAACAGTGAACAAACTTTCCATCTCCCATGAAAAACAGACCTCAGTTTTGACAGGTTTCCCCATTTGTAAAATAGAGATATTGAGAGCTGGTGCACTGTTTTCCACCCATTCCTCTGGATGGAGAAGACCTCAGAGCACTTTGAACTACTGCTATCATCTCGATTGATGTGGGATGATGACAAAACCATGGAGGTAGATTTCTGAAGCATCAGAGACCTTGGTGAGGACCCCATCAGGGCACACTAAGGCCCTGAATTTGTAAAGTAGGATTTTAACTGTTTATCTCCTGCCAAATATGCAAGATGATAACTCTACCAGGAACCAGTACCACCTCCATGCAGTTTTACTGAAATTTTCAGAGCAAAATGGCAGCCTGTGGCACTTTCAGGGAGCAAAACACAACAAAACAAAGCATTTTAGCTGCTAGCTGAAAAAGCACTCCTCTGTCTTTCTTCTCAGTTTATTTTAACATGGAAGTCTGTACCTATAAAGCGAGCCATCTACTGAGCTAGTAGTGAAGGGGTTAACATAATTGGGTCTGTTTTCTCCCCCTCTCCACTTTGCCTTTGGTAGTTAAATCGAAAGCAAGTGGTACTGCCTTATTACTATCATTGTGCTGAGATATTGCATTAAAGGAGTTTAGGGTTTCAAATTGAATGTCAAATATAATATCACAGTGGAAACTTGAAGTGTGCAGCTGAGCTGCTCAGCTCCAGAGGGTTAACACTGCCAGCCTATCTGCCCAATAGCACGCCGAGCAAGTGATCTCCATTTCAGCCCACTGAGCTATCTTCAGATGCTCACCAGGACTTGCAGGCAGGAGAAGGGGGCCCTGATGGATGTCAGGCAGCTGCAGATGGGGGGAAAGAGAGTTTGGTGTAACAAATTGATTGCTGGGGAATTGATTGGAGTTCTGTATCGCCTCAGCTGTAGCAGCCGATCATAACTAATCAACCCTTTGTCACTTCAAACTGGAGCAGCGTCATGCGTGGACCAGGGGCGGAGAGAATGTCTTTCATTTTCCTTGGTAGAAAAGTTCCTTGTTGGAAAAGAACCATGGCTATCGCTGTATGATTTTTCTACCTCAGTACTCAGAAGCTGAATAGTTTCAGGTTTGGAGTCATTTGCTAGGGGCATAGACACAATATTGTCAATGCCTTCCCCCAGTTCTTCGGTTTTTTTCCTTTCTTGGTCTGATTTATCCTTTTTCTGCAGGGAACATTAATGATGTATGCTAGATGATGGAAAAAGTGCATAGTACTACATACAGGCTTAATACCGCACACATGTTTTTATCTTCTTGTAAACGTGAACTAAAGTGTATTAAATTAAATCACTGAGAAAAGCAGATTAGGCCTATTCAAAGTTTGGAGGAATCTATAGGTAGCTCAGAGAACAAATTCCCATTGAAGCAAATTCTCGTTCAGTGCAACGAGTCGTCACAATAAAGAGTTACTGGGGTAAATCCTTTATTCTGGTACCTTTTCTTAAGTGGTTGGAGGACTGCCAGTGTTGTTCATCTTCCCCAGCCTCACTGACATCAATGCAGTTGTGTCCTCCTTATACCAAAACTAAAGTTGTTTAGAAAACTCACCTGACACAGCAAAACTGTCCTTCAAGTGCTGTGATAATCCTAGGCTTAGCCTATGCTTTTAGTCTGCTGAAATAATTTGAAAGTGCCCCAGAAATGTTCATAGTCTCTGGGTATGATCAATTTGAGGATCAAGAAAACTCTTTTCTCACCTCCTTCTCCCCCTTCTTTCCTCATAAATCCTCCCTGAATATAGCCCATGTAGGACTAAAAGGTGCCTCGCCTTCACTGTTTGCTAAAGGACTGTGTCCTGGGGTGTCAGGACCAGTCTCAAACTGCCATCTCAGACTGCCCAGAAGGACTGGTCCACCATTTAGTGTAAGTAGGAGCTCATCAGCTCCCTTGTCCTGATAGCTGAGACAATTACACAGGACACACCCCACAAAACACATCCATCCACCATATAATTCTGGTGTACGAAAACTGCATAACTGCCTGCTGTGCCTGGCCACTAATTTGCAGACAGGACAGGGGACACTTCATCTCTCCAAATTCACTGTTCAGCAAAGAAGTTGCATGTGTCCCTGTGGTGGGTTGACCCTGGCTGGACGCCAGGTGCCCACAAAAGCCGTTCTTTCACTGCCCCTCCTCAGCTGGACAGGGGAGAAAAAATATAACAAAGGGCTTGTGGGTCGAGATAAGGACAGGAGAGGTCACTCACCAATTACCGTCACGGGCAAAACAGACTCAACTTGGGGAAAATTAACTCAATTTATTACAAATCAACCAGAGTAGGGTAATGAGAAATAAACCCAAAATCTCAGAACACCTTCCCTCCACCCGTCCCTTCTTCCCAGGCACAACTTCACTCCCGGATTCTCTACCAACCCCCCCAGCGGTGCAGGGGGACAGGGAATGGGGTTTACAGTCAGTTCATCACATGTTATTTCTGCTGCTTCAACCTCCTCAGGGGCAGGACTCATCACACTCTTCCCCTGCTCCAGCGTGGGGTCCCTCCCACGGGAGACAGTCCTCCAAGAACTTCTCCAACGTGGGTCCTTCCCACAGGCTGCAGTTCTTCACAAACTGCTCCAGCATGGGTCCTTTCCACAGCATGCAGTCCTTCAGGAGCACATTGCTCCAGCGTGGGTCCCCCACGGGGTCACAAGTCCTGCCAGAAAACCTGCTCCGTGGGCTCCTCTCTCCACAGATCCGCAGGTCCTGCCAGGAGCCTGCTCCAGTGTGGGCTTCCCACGGGATCACAGCCTCCTTCGGGCACCCACCTGCTCTGGCGTGGGGTCCTCCCCGGGCTGCAGGTGGATATCTGCTCCACTGTGGACCTCCCTGGGCTGCAGGGGGACAGCCTGCCTCACCATGGTCTTCCCCACGGGCTGCAGGGGAATCTCTGCTCCGGCACCTGGATCCCCTCCTCCCCCTCCTGCACTGACCTGGGGGTCTGCAGGGTTGTTTCTCTCACACGCTCTCACTCCTCTCTCCGGCTGCTGTTTCTGTCTGTCCCAGCAACTTTTGTCCTTCTTAAAAATGTTATCACAGAGGCATTACCACTGTCGTTGATGGCCGGCGGTGGGTCCTTCTTAGAGCTGGCTGATATTGGCTCTGTCAGACACAGGGGAAGCTTCCAGCAGCTTCTTACAGAAGTGACCCCTGTAACTGCCCCCCACTACCAAAACCTTGCCACACAAAGCCATTACAGTCCCTAAGACCATCTCTGCTCCACAGCGAACTTTAACACATGCTGGACATAAAGTATATGCTACTTCACACTCATCTTTAAGACAGGCTTCAAGTCAGCCATGTGTCTCAACGCTTTGCTGAACAGCAATGGACCAAGTTAGGCTTCCCCTGGGAAGAAACACTGTTAATTACTAAAGAGTACTTTTGCAGTCAGCATCATCTTTTGATTATAAAAAGACCTATAACAAACAATGATCAAAATAAAGTCCACTCATCACGTGAATTGTGGTATACATACTGTTAACCAATTACAAATGAAAAGAAAATTTTATTAATCCAAACATCTGAAAGAGATATATCATACCCAAAGCAGGCGGAAATGTATAGATTTAGCTATAGTGCAAGTCTACTGAAAGTGAGAACACCTTGTGCAGGAAAGTCTTGGATCAATTCCACAAGTGTGATATCATTTTTACCTTTTACTATTCCGTGTCCTTGGAGTACAGTGAAGAAAGAAGGTAACTTTAGTTGATGCTGTGTCTTTGTGTTTGTTTACTGTGTTACACATTATATTGTAAAAGATTAAAAACAAAAGAAACCTAAAAACCTGCGGGGTTAAGTTAGAATTTTATAGCCCTGTTGGGAAATAACATGGCAGGAGCAGCAGGCTCATCCTACAGATGCATTATATTTTGTGACAAACTCTGGTGCATGCAGAACATCCATCAATCATCGAGATAATTTTCCATCTCATCAATTATGCAAATTAAACCACAAAAACTATGTTCAAATAACGCTAAGGGCCTGACATAAACCCAGGAAAGCGAGGCAACTTGGAGCGAAGGTTGAAATCCTACCCTCCCTTTGCCCTGCCATGCACTGGCTTTTCAGGAGACACACTGTGCACGACTGCTGTGGTGCAGCAGTGGTTTTGTTCCTGCCAGCAGCTCAAGTATCAGCAAACCATGGTACGGCTGCTAACAGGAGCTTGAGGGACAGAGCTTGGGATTTCTTTGACTGATATTCAATGTCCACTCTTTCCACCCTGATTAAGGCCAGGACCTACCTCACGTGTTTGTGAGGGTGTACCATGCCCTTTAGCACCATGACCCTAAATACTCTGATGCAGATGGACAGACTGAGCTATGACCCACTCACTGGGTGTGTGGGTTCAGAGTGTGGGGGGAGAAGCCTCAGCTCTCAGTGGCTGAGTTTATCACCCAAATATCACCCAACAGAATAAAACTCCTCCTAGTATGGTGGTCCCCTACCTCTCATATCACTTACTCCTACTTTTCTTCTTTTTCTCTACCACAACGTGACTTAATGAATGGAGTCACACCTGGGGAGAGGACATTCATCCATTTGTGGGTCTCACACAGGTGGCAGCCATTGCCCATGTGAAGATATTGTCATTCTCCCAGCAGATCTTCTGCAAAGGCAGAACAGCACAGTGGGAGTTAAATATCTCAGAGCTCAAAGCTCAAAGTGACAAGAATGACAGTGGATAAGACATTTGTTAGCTTTTCAGGGCTTTGGAGCAATCTTGCAATCCAAGCTGCTGTCTTCTCACTGATGCCGTGTTGTCACCATGAGGCCTAGAGAAACTACAAACACCAATGCAAATAGTGTAAAGTAACTGCTAAGTCGTAGAATAAGGAAGACTCCCCAATATGCCAGCTATTGGATAATAATGATGATGATTATGATTATTAATAATAATAATAATAATAACAACAACCACATAGTAAGGCTTCATGTTCCTCAATTTTGTTTATTTCAAAATCAGGGCAGTCATTCACTCAAGAGAATATTTGACCGAATATGTGCATCCAGAGTGTATGCACGTGTATCTGAGCAAATCTCTCTTGGCTGCCTCTATAGTCAACAGTGAGTTAGGCAATATGGTCAGTGGAGTTTGATCAAGATTCACTTCAGCTCAAAGTAATTTCCGTCATTTAGTCACAAGAATTGTATCCTAAATAATACTGACTGTATTGATGAGATCTCAGTTTCTTGTGAGGGCATCTGGACACCTGGCTCAATGTTCGCACTTACATTGTAAAATCTACTGTTAGTTGGGATCCATTTTGTGATTGTCCCATGTCTGGAGCATCTAGTTTTAAGCATTCTCAGAGTTATTTCAAACTACAGAAAGAGCAAGTCAGTGATTGTAGGATACCTTTGGTTCCACAGCACTCTGCTCTTGGTCATTTGAAATTTCTTCCAGTTTCCAGAAAACTTACCAGTTTTCAGGAACAGTAGAATAATACCATCTCAGCTGGTACATAGAACAGTTTTACTGCAAGAGTAGTCAAAAGAAAATGTACAGAGAATTAAATTCTACCCAGTCAAAAAGAAAAGGTCTGCAGACAGAAAGAAAAAAAAGTGTACTTTTCTTGCCAAAAGACAAGGTGTTTTTCAATTCCAAATGCAAGCATCATAAGACAAAAAGCCCATTTAAAAAAAATCTATCTATTTATCTATCTATCTATCTATCTATCTATCAAGGCACCAGAAAGTTTGGGAAAAAATATAGACATTCAGAAAGATTGCTTTTATCGGTACACCCACACCACAAAACAGATTTTCCCCTCCAAATTATTACTAGTGAAACTGTTTCATTGTTTTTTTCCTTCTGCCCCTCCAGTTCTGATCACAAATGCATTGCTTGTACTCCCTGTTGGTTAAACTCCCCATTTGGTATGCGACCACCAGCTCTTAAATGTAAGTGAAGAACTATACTCCACTGATTTGTGTCAGTGAAGCTGTATTTGGGAGATAATTGTTCACTGGGTTTATTTATTACAGTCACTCTCACAGGATCTGCATCACAGTATGGTCACAGCATGTCTCTGGAAATAAAGCAAAATGAATTGTATAAATAAATCGGGTACATTAACTCAACATGAGCTTTGCAAGCAGCAATATAGTCAATAGAACATACTACTGAAAGTGACAGGACATTATATATTCAATGACACATGCTAACGAAGGTAACAAGAAGCATTTATTCCATAAAGCATACAAATATCATGTAGAGACAGAAGAAGTTTGAGTCACATCCAACTAAAATGGCTTGTTTCTGGCAGGTGAACTGCACTTGACAGATGTCCTCATATACAGCAGTACCTTGCAATGATCTTTGTACCCAGCCCAACTCATCTCTCATTAGCAAGACATTTCATTACCAGTCTGTGGGACCATCCTCTCAGCATTGCTGATTTCTGTCTGCCCAGCAGAAATACTGTCTTAGCCAAGAGCTTCCTGTAGGTGACTGTCTAGCCAGAAAGGGAACTTGGCACTCAATAAAACCCACCAACTCAGGAGGCACCTGAGGCACTTGCAGTCAGGTTTCCCAAATATTACTCACTGCTCTCTTTTCTGAGAAGGTAGCTCTACACCTTGTAAAAAAAAAATTTTTCTTATCTATTCTTCAACTTTTGTCCCCCCTTCCCTTACTCTTCACCTCAGGTAAACTTCCTAGTAGGAATCTGATATCTATTTCTCCTTGTGGAGAATATCCACTGACAGCAAGATCTTCTGGGCTGACTGGAGATCATGGCAATAGGGAGAGGAAGATGTTATAAAGGTTCTGCTTGTCTCTCTGGGAAATAATCCATCTCCTACTCTGTCCAGTTATGTAAAGGGTTACCACAGAAACAAGGGTAACTTCTCAAGTGTTTGTCAGGTAGAATTGAACATTACCTCTGCAATGACTTGTGACTACGTTCAAAAAGACAGACAGTTCCATACTGGAGCCTGCCTTTAATCTGGGAGAGATCTTTGATCACTTTGGGTATTTTGACTTTCAGTCCATTGATGGTCTGTCATACTTTGCACCGTGTTGGCCTCTGGGTAAACTCAGTCATGACGTTTGACTTGGCTTTTCTGCTCTACTTGTTTGGGACAACCACCTTCGAGACAACTTGCCAAGGTATCTCCTGCATTGGATAAATGTCTTCTGGTTTTCACATCTACTCCACAGTGTCTGATGCAAAGTGCATTGATATTAAAGGGCATCCTCCCACAGACCCATCCTAGACATAGGTCAAGCCTCACTTCAATCTTAACCCACCTTCTTAACCCACAGCCTGGACTTCATCATTAATGCAAGCCAGCTGAAAGTGTCCTTTTCAGGACACTGCAGCATGCAGAACGGATCTACTTGTGAAATGAGTTTAATGAGGCTCTGGCAAGGAAAGAGTTATGTGAGGTCCACAACTTAGAGAACATTATGCACTGATGATTGTTCCTGTCTCAGGAAAGAGATTAACATTGAAATGGTCACGGAGAAAGGTGACATTTCTTCACGTTCATATTCTTACATACCAAGAAGAGAACCATCAATTTATTTACCTGTCTCTGCCTTCTGTCCTTGTTCCCTGCCTCTCGTCTATGTTCATGCACTAAGCCAGACACTGTGGCATACTGAGGTGGTTCTTTGCCTCTGCAGGACTTATTCAGATAACTTAGTCCTGGGAGAGCTGCCAGAGTGACCACAGTAGCACCCACACATGCACCAGTAAGTTAAATAAGAAAAGAGCTGATTTGTGCATTAATTTTTGCCAGAACGCTGGAGGGACAGTGTAGTTTAGCTAGTAGACCATAAAAGGTACTTTACAATTCTTTCATTCGCTTTCTTCACACTCAGCTTGATTCTCTCAGCCACAGGTTTTAATTAGACAAAAATTTTGTTTTGACTGTTTTCAGGCCATGAAAATTTTGTAGAAGTAGAACAGAAGTGATTATGGACTCAATGAAGGAATGGATGGTTGCACAAAAAAGGAAGTATGTGTGTGCATGTACCTATGAACTAATGTAGTTGACATAACTCAGATGGAAACAAAAGCATCAGAAACATCCTGGTGCAGCCCCAACCTACCAGGAAAAAGTATGATTTTATGTCATTGAGAAAATACACAAATTATATGTAGCTTGGTTTAATAGCACTAATCCCCCTTCCTTTCTTTTCTCATACCTATTATTCCTTTTAAGTAGTGGTTTACCTTTGAACCATTTTCTCTTCAAGATCCACAGACTGATGAACAAACATGAGTTCAATGACTACATTTCCATTTTTACCCAATGTAAACCAAAGAATTAAACCCAGGGAAATCTTTATCCCATCAATTATTGAACAGCTCAGGTAGGCACTTTCTAGGTAGATGACCATGACTGTGCTAGAGGCAGTTCAGCTGATTCTGGTCAAAACAGATTGAAATCCATGTGTTCAAAGCTCCCAAAATCAAAGGCAGTTTTTAACTCTCTTATTACAGCTTGCCTGCATCCTGTTCTGTCCCATGTCCCTGCTACCCTTGCTCCTCAGCTCAGCACATTTCCCATTCACCATCACTGTTACCTCCATCACTCTTTCCTCACGCATCCACTTCAGCCAAGACCAGAAGCACCTGCTCTTCAGCATATCATGAAAAGATGAAGTTGATTCCTATCCTCTGAGTCTATGTCCTCTGAACCAAATGATACCAAAAGCACAACACATCCCTTTAGCTAACAAAAGCCTTCCCAGACCCACTACGGTTGGCCAAATCGCCCTGTGATTTATGTTCATTAACATCATGAACATTACAGTGAAATTTTTCACCCTGGCACTGTCTTCTTCAAGCAATAAAAAGTGAATGACTTCTACCAAAAACTCTTTTGTCACAGCAACAGGAAAGCCATTTTCTGAAAATGTGGTTACTCTGCCTCAGCTTGGAGCAGAAGTCAATGGGCGCAGCTCTCTAGATTTATAAAAATTTCTTAGAATTAATTTATCTGTGAAGTCTAACATCTTCCATGTAGTTGTACCTGTCAGATACAAATGATTCAGCTATGCAAGATGAAATCCCAATATGTCGATATGATCTACTGTAGAAACAGGTTATTTTTCTTTCCCCTTTTTCCAATATTAGATAATTAAGTCTCCATCCAGAAACAAAGAAACAAAAGAAACCACACAATATACCCAATAGCATTCAAATGTGATGTTTAATAGTAGCCTAACTAATGGGATGAGAAATTCTTGATGAAAGCAATGCTGTTTTACAGCATCTCAGCTCTGCATGCTTTTCCAGACAACCATAAATTTCTTTGTTCCTGCCATGTGGGTTTTTTTCCCAGAGATTATTGTCCTGGCGACGTTTGTATCTCTCTGGCCCAAACTGAGATAAGTTCATCCTGGGGTTCTGTTCCTTTGTCACACTTTTCACTTGGTTTTTTTTTTTTGCACAGTACAGCTGTGGTTACTGGAGGATTATAGCAGATATGGCTTGATCTTACAGGGCTTTTTTATCAATTTACAGCAGCAAAGTTAAGATCTCATATTCCGATTTGTGGAAGGTAATCTTCAGAAATGAAATTTGTTGAACGTTCATTTTGTATCCCTCTTATGTCAGATGCAAGAAGGAGATGAAGCACCTTGTTTCCACTTCTGTAAAAGTCTAAGATTAGAAGGAGAAGATACTGCTCATATTTCATTTTCATGTGGTCCAGCCTTTGAGGTCAGTTTGTCTTCTGTCATTCCAGAAACACATCAGCTGTGAACCATGGAGCAATGAAATGGTTTTGAAAAAGCTGCCTCCAGATTTTAACATCTTTTTAATAAATATGTAGCATATGCAGAATAAAGGTCCAGCTATGCGTAGCTGTGATATTACTCACTATGTAGAAGATTGTTCTCTTTTGGGGGCCCAAAAAAAGAAGTGTAACTGAACAGGCAAGTCAGAGAAAGGTATAGCAAAAATATTCTAGGAGAGGTACTTATCACTTCAAGCACTGAAGGCATGATAACTCTATATGAATATGAGGGGCATATTGAAACTGTGGCGTTCTCGTGAGGTCCAAACGAATTACAATTAGGAGAAGGCTGAAAATGAAGAAAACCTCAGAGAGAGTATGAGAATGATGAGATTTTTTTTTTGATAGTGGAAGTATGGTCCTTCCAGTGAAGTGGCAGAGGCTCTTCTGATTATGTTGTCTAATTTGAAATTGGATCGGACAAAGTAGTTAATTTCCAGTAACAACAAGCTGTGCTGAAACTTGAGGTGAGTTAAATTATTCTAATGGGCTTTGGGAACAGAAAGAGGGAAGAGTCGACTGTGATGATCAAAGAGTTTTAGTTTGGTCATCACTGTGCAACAAATTGTTCATTAAAACAGTAATAACTTCTGTCTAATGATTGTACTTAAACATTTTTGAGCACAAACAAGAAAAAGTCCTGTTAGCAACATTAGCCTACCTCTGTCCTTTGCATTTTACACCCTGACCACCTGCAATGGAAAGTGAAATCTGATCTCAAAAGCTACATTATCTATCTTAAAATTAACCCATACTTCTCACTCAGTATTTACACAGTCATACCCTGTCTGAGGAAAGTCTGGTGCCATCACCAGCCCATCACTTACTGGGTAAATAATTAGGAAAGTGGGGGAAAAACACATGATTAGTGGAGTTGAAACCATAATATTAATGTCAATTCCCTTGCCCATTATTTTTTTAAGATCAAAAAGTACTTTACAAACATTCAACTATTAAAGTCTGCAAAGGCTTTGATAACATGTGTTCCCAGGATTTGCATTCTGTACTGCTTATTACTAACACTATTAATAATACTGTTTCGCATTAGAGCAGCAAATAGAGATCTATTTGGGTGGGTTTTATCTCACCTAACTTTCACTATCTAAAAGCAGGCATCACAAGCAGCAGACAAGCTGTGTTTCAGTCAGCCACAACTTACTGGGCTTCTGCAAGGACATGTGCATGTAGTAGTTTGGGATATCCAGGGAGTGACATAATATGCTCTTATGGGTCTACAGTTTTTAAATGTTGTAAATCCTTGAAATGCAGCAGTTTGATTCGTGTGTGTGTATATATACTTGAAATGGTTTGTGTGTCCATCTGCATACAGAGAGAAATATATACACAGATAAATGGATATTTTTATATGACTCATTCCTATATTGCCATTCCTTAATGGATGCTATTTGCTTCTTTTGAAACCATCCCTGACTAGCGTATCAATCCATATTATGTAGACATCATTGAGAGAGGCATAACAAGAAGCAATGGCTTGAATCCTAAAAAGGAAACATTTAGCTTAGACATTAGTTAAAAAAAAATCTTAATGATAAGGCCAATTAGGCACCAGAATGAGGCACTAGAGGTGTTTTCAGAGGAGGTTAAAAAAAGGACTTGCATCAGGGGTAAGGAAGAAAATTATGCTTGTAATACAAGTGTTTCAGGAAGATAGACAGATAGATAGATAGACAGACAGATGTGTGTGTGTGTGTGTGTGTGCATATAGTATGTGTGACAAGCATAACAACATTCTGTACTTTGTATATGTGTTTACATACAGATGTGCACATACGATAGGCTCTGTGTGTGTGTTTACAAAGGCAAAAATGCATTTATACGTAGGCATCACAGACATGAATTGACCCACTAAATATTTATAAAATGCACCCTACAAAATCAAGTAAAGTAGAAGGTTTTATATGTCTGCCAATCTGACTCTTCCAGAGCTTTTTTATACTCTATGAAAAGCAAAATGTATGGAGTTTGAATAAAGTATGGTGAAGAAGCATCTGTACCTCTTGGCTCCCAAACAATGACTTCTTTAGTGGTTAATGTTGTCCGTAAGGCCACTCAGAGTCCATATCTACCAAGCAACTGTTAGAAATCCCTCAGCTTGACCTTCAGCAGTTGTCCACATCAACGCTGTAAGCCCTGCTTGGTTGCCATCCCTGAGATAGCCCTCTGTTACTTGACTTCCTAGTCCAGATCCTCTCTGTGTTTGCCCTCTTCAAGAACTGGGTTCTCTCTCTTTTCTGCCCTCTTTCCACTATCATCTGGGATAGAGACAAGTGTAGACAGAGAAACATTTTATCCACAATTCAGAAGCACTTATAGGATGACTAGCTCAGGAAGTGTGATGAAGCACACCACACTGCTTAACTTTACAGTAGAAAGCAACTTTCATATAGATTTTATGTATCTGTGAAGACAGATACATAAGTTGGGTCCAAGTTTCACTGTGGTCTTTAAGAAACAATTTTGTTAACTTTGGCGTGTTTAGTGATACCAAGATGGGGAAGAAAGGTGTTGCAAGGTGTGAAAGCAATGCCTTTGTGCACCCGCTTCAGCATAACTTCCATCTGAAACAGTTATACCCAAATGGGACCTACTCCAAAATCACCTTCTTCTAACTCAGCTTCAAGGCTACAGGATGCTGAGCAAATCTCCCCTGGCCTAGCCAAGCATGTATGCATATGCTTCACTTCAGGGCTAGACTAAATCCTGTTGATTGCCAAGGAAAAGTAAGCAAAGCTTGTCACAAAAATTTTATTGCTGAAGCAAAAAGTGGTTTGCCCCAGGCCACAGAAATTTGTGGCAGAGCCAGAGACTAATTCCAGACCTCCCAAATCCCAAAATATTGCCATAACTGCTGGAAAGCACGAATTATGCAACAGGAAAGGGCCATGCTGTTTGACTGTGACCAACACTGAGCGTGTCCAAAAGTCATAGTCTGCAACAGCATAGAGGGAAGGGGGAAGAAGAAAGTTATGTTCTGCTCACTCTAAATCAACCCCTTTCCCTGAAAATGAGATGGGCTATGGAGATGTTCATGGCATTCCTAGACATCTTTCCCAAGCAGCCAGCCCTTCTGTGCCAAGGGAATCTGACGCCCAGCGCTGGCACACTGCTTCGCTCTGGTTTTCTTGGAAAGGGAAAGCCAAAAGAAATCTCTGGATGGCAGCCTCTGGCACTCAGCTCTTCATATTTCCCTTACTTACTCTTCCCATCTCTCTTTTCTCGTTTTTATTTCTTTTGGACTGTAAGTTTCATTCCAGCTGGAAAGGACCAAAGTATAACTGTGGGATACGCACAGAAAAAGCCGCCATTGTGGAGGAAAAAACCCCACAGAAATAGAGACACACCTCTGGGCTCTGCCAAACTAAACACTGGGGGTGTTTCTGCATGCATTTGCATACAGAACGTGCATACACATGTGCATGTGTGCACAGATACCATTTAATTTCCCAAAGTAGAAACAAACAGGCTTCAAATTGCCCTTTCCTGTTGTGGGGAAAAGCCAGGCTGCGAACATCCAGTCCCAGCAGACTGGCGTCCTCCATCAGTAACCTGAACGAGCAGTAACAGAGTGGCTCCTTTACACTATTTCCCACCAATTTACCTGTACTTCTTGGTGGTGTAGAGGAATAAGAAGAGACATGGACAAAGCCCAGTCTTAGCTCTTGGCCTCTATGCTGCTGATAAAAAGGATGCTAATATGCTGGGGAAGTTTTGGGAATGCTATTCCTCTGAAAGTTAAATGGAGTTATAGGTAAGCGAGCCTAGTACCATCTTTGGGTTAACACAAGTTCTCCATTAGGCCAGTGCTTTGTGCCACCTAGTTCAAGCAGTGGGTGCTCTACCAGAGAACAGAGCTGTGCAGTCTTGGTCCCTGAGCTTCCCTGCACTGAGGCAGTCTGAGAACCTGGCGGATCCCTCTACCCTGAACAGTTATCATGCTTATCTCATTAACTAGGCAACGTGATGGAAAATACGCTTTTAGATAGCATAAAAGTGCCTCTGAAAGATACAGTCTTCCTTGAACAGTTTGTTTAGGCTGGTATAGGTCCAGCCCTGAAATCAGCAGTGGTGTTTCAGATTTACACCAGCATAACTCCCAGCAGCACTTAGTCCTGTCATGGGAAATGAAATTCAGGGTGGGCTTCAAATAGTGTATGGGTAGCCTAGGAAGCCTTAGAAAGGATGGATTTGGTCAGGCTGACAAGTTTGTCTGTGCCTGCTTCTTACCTGTACTATCCAGACAACAAATACATTTCAGAGGGAAGCTGTGGGGTTAATTCCATTACCACATTGTCTATAATTCCCTGACAGGGGCTGAACAGTTCTATATATTTATTAGTAAAAGTGATGGAGACAGGTGACTTTGGGGCAGTGTAAAAGCTAGGAGCAGAGGTCCGATACACCTTTGCATGGTGACACCATTGCTTGGTTTGCTCCTGCAAATCACTGTTGTGGTTCAAGTAGTCCCAGCTTGCAAGGCATGACATCTGCTGCAGTCACACTAACCCACAGGAGGTCAGCTCCAGCAAGATACTTCTTTTTTTCCTTCTCCCAAAATCACATGGTGAAAACCCCATGAGAAACCACAGTGAAAGCTGCAAAACTGCCCAGTTCTTTGCTATGCAGGCAGCAGTTCACCTTAAAGTCTTTCTTTTCAGCACAATGTAAGACTTCTTAGTCACCTAAATATAAAATGACCTAAAAAAAATTTTCTTCCCCTCCCTGACAATTTGGGTTTCTGTGGGCTCAAAAGAGGAGCACTTCTCTCTGACAGAGGTTTGCCTTTAACTAATTGCAACCCACTGCCCAGCACTGTAGTCCTTCTGGTGCAGGTCTGTTTTCCATAAGTGGAGAATAATAGGCAAACCCTGTCTCAGTTGGGGTCTTTGCTTTGGCTTCCTTTCCTTCTGTGTTTAATGTTATTTTCTGTAATAGATGTTTTAAATTATTTGGGAACTTGGTAAATTAGCTTCATTTCTAGTGCCATTTAAAATAACTAAATAATTGTGCTTAACACTGCTTAAGAAAGAGTTAGACCATGTCTTCCCAACCTCTGACAGCGCTAAGCTCTGTGAAATTCAGATGAGCTCATGCTTTAGTTAATGGCAGAGCTGGGGTTTCTAGATACAGATTTTTTCAAGTAATAGTTATGATACTCTACATTTGCCTAGTCCTTTCCACTCCAGCATTCCCTATAACACATCCCAAATGTCTTGTCAACCTCCAAAGCACAATTCTTTATTCGCATTCAGCTAAATCTTTCTTCCCTGCCATGGGTTTTTGCTTGAGTTAGAACTTCAAACCATACTCCTATGTACACTCTAGTGTTGCTTTATAAGGTACTCGGAGGCAATTTCCTCTAGGGTGAAATACATCAGCTGTTTCAGCAAGGGAAAGCCACATATCTGCCCAGGGGTCTGCTCTCCAGCTGCTATAAGTCAATGGAGATGCTCCACTGGGCAGAAGAGGAATCCCTTAAAAATGACGTGACGAACAAAGCAGAGAAGCCTTTGCAGCCTGCATAGTAAGGGCATTTTCATGTTACTTTTTTTTTCCTGGCCAATGAGCCACCTGCCTTGCAGACGAGCCAAAAAGCCTGAGGGGATTTGTGTGATTCAATTTGGACAGTATCTTCCACCTTGGCTAGAGCTGGTAGGAAAACTTTCACAATTTTGATTAATTTTTTCCCTTCTCAAAAGCTTGTGTTCCAATTAGAAATTGCAGAAATATTCTCACAGTTGTTCTCGCAAGCATAAACTTGGCTCGGTTTTTGATCTCCCTGCTCACAGCCTGAGAAATAGTGTCACTCAGTCTTTCCCTCTCCCTCAGCTATCTTAAGACCCTTTGTTTAAGGGCAAGTGTCCTCCAAGGAGAGAATGCAAAACCCAAGAAGACTGATGAGCAGCGTTTGGCTGTTTGCAGAGCAGTGTCAGGCATCAATAACATCTGCATGGGGCAACAGGCAAGAGCAGTGCTGAAAGAAGCTTGCTCTCTGTCTCTCTCCAGTGTCTCACTTCTCTCCCTCCTGCTTTCACCCATCTCTCAGTAAAACCTTTTTTTTAATACAAATTAATTGCTACTGCAGAAAGCACTGTTGGAGACAGTTAGTTGACTCCAGTGTGCAGCTTCACTGTGATGGAAAGGAAATAAAAAAATAAAAGCCTAAGAAGGGTGATCTTACACAGTGTCTGCCAGCAAGTCCCTGGGACGGCGGCTTTTTGGCACATCCCTGTTGCACCAAGGGCCTGCACCAATTTGGAAAGGAGGGCAGGCTGTGCTGTACCCACATCTGCACAGTGAACCGGTGAGGACGTGATACTGTGGGTGGAAGAACAAAATAAAATTCTGTTTCTCGTCTTCCTCTCACTAGCCTCACTCTCACAGACAACAAGGAAACCCTGTGACAGGTCCAATAGAAAAGCTTCCTTGCATCTTTTTCAGGTGTTAGGATGGGCAACCTCTTCTGAAATATCCCTCTGAATGCGTCTGTCCATCGGCCCAGTAAGAGATGTCACATTGCCTGCCCTGTCCCCCTTTTCTTAAGGGCCAATACAGCTACAAACATTTCCTGCTGTCATGTCACCTCAAATTGTCACCCTGCTCAGCTCAGAAATGCAAATCACTGCAAACCCAAGTGCTGACCTGTCATTCCCCTGATATACTGGGGAGCAAATGACATGGACATCTGCATTCTTGTCTGCAGCCGCCTCTGCCACAGTTTGCTGCAGAGGGGAAAAAAATAGATATATATCTTGTTTATAACCCTCCTTCTAACCCTCCTTTCATCTTGCAGCTTGGGTGAATCTGGAGCCTCTCAGAAGCTCTTTCGTTACTAACTGAACTGAGCAAACTTCAGAGGGAATAAAAGGGGTCGTGAAGGATTTCAAGAGTTTCTCCACACCTTTACTGAACCAAAGCTCACCCTCCCACTATACCTTGGGTCCCGGGTTTTGATGTAGCTTTGCACAGAGAGCCAAGCAATTTAGTCTCAAATTCAAAGTTTAGGGCATTTCTAAAGGTATAAGAAACCAGTAGAGGAACTTAAATACACAGATAGATAGACCCTTGTGCGAATAAAACTAGCTTACAGCTAGTGAAATAATACCTCTGACTGCCTGTGCTTCCCTTAGGTTTCCTTTGTGCTGCTGGGAATATGTAACATATTATTTATGTTCTCATTAGTATAGCTTGGAGATGTGTTTGTATTCTCCATTTAGCTCAATCTTTTTTATCTGGTCCTCTGTAGCTCCACACTCACACTGAGCAGGCTCAAACCCTTCATTGTTGGGCAGGAAAGGGGGAGAGGAATTACAACTGTCTTTTGTAGGAGCACGGCTGTTCTTATCAGGAATCCCCATGCTGGGGAAGCGAATGAAAGGACTGGGTATATGCTCCACTTGAATATGTCTTTGCCCTCATTTGCCCTTTCCCATGTGCTGATGTAGTACTATCTCAATGGGCTTTCGAAACTGGAGTCGGGGGACAAGTGATGCAAGCAGATGCCCAGTATGCTGAAAGCTAAGGAACGTAATTTTTTCATCATTATTTTTGGTTTTTTGAAATGAAAGTTGGGTTGGGAATCCAGCAATGCTTGTTTCCAAGTCAGGGCCTGACAGAAGCGGCAGATTCTAGTTTCTCCAAGACATAGCTTGACACTTCTGATCTGTTCACATCTTATCAGCAAAGCAGTGTTAAATCTGGCCAAGGCAGCACTGGGAGTGCTCCAGGGGGAGAAACACTGCTGCTGTAGAAATCAGAGCTGGTGAATGACTGTACACCACTTCGCTGGCACACTTCTCCAGAGCAGCACTGGGAACGTTGCTGGGATGTAAAACAGAAGTCCTGAGTAGTGCTTCAAAGGCTTCTCTTTTCACATGTACAGTCTATTCTTTATGATCTGAGCTATACTCCAGCTTGGGCTATTGTGTTTTGCCAGTCATAGGTGCAATGGGATTGAATATTTTTCTTTACTTTCCTGCAAAACCATACAGAACTACGATACTTTTTAGTGCATCCCCTGATGCCCTGCCATAGAAGCAGCTACATTTTGCAGGAGGTGGCAAAACAGCTCCTCTGAGTAAAGGGCTACAGTCTGAAGGAAAGAAAAAGTTCTGGGACTGCCTCTACCCATGTAATATGTGAATGCAGCCACAAGGAACTCTTGCACCTCAGAAACTCTGCAAGCTTGATCCATGCGAGGAATGTGTGCATCTGTTTCCACTAACAAACATTTTGATGTTTGGGAGTTTATTTCTGCTCCAAAGATGTTTGCTCACAGCTCCACGCGGGCAGCTTGCACACCTGCACACCCAGGACAGAACGTCATGCTACAAACACAGGGAAAGAGAGGAGCCAACACTGGAGATCAGCAGGACAAAGTGGCCCATTTCCTTCCCTTTTCCAAGCACTTGGCAGCCTCACCTGCCATCCTAAGTTTGCCCGTTGCTATCCTGAGACCAGCCTCTGTGGGTGCTCCAGTTTTTCCTGTGTAGTAAAAAATACAGTGGGAAATGATGCCCAAGAGTAAGTCCCTCTTCTTAACACAGGAGTGGCAGAAGGACCCTCCCAGCCTTGCTCCTTTGGAACCCTGTGCAAAAAAAATCCTACTATGAAGCGTAAACTTCTTTCTCTCCAACATCAAGGTGGTAACTGCAAGGTCTAAGCATTTATTTATCAAAATCACTGTAGATATTTTCTTCACTGGGAGGCTCAGTACTTTAAGCTGAAATCATCCATCACAACTGGGGAAAGAAAAAAAAAAGGCTCTTCACCTTCATGGATTTTCCCCCTCCCTTCATCTCACCTTATTCATGTTTAAATGGGTAGAAATTCATCTTTTTCTCCAAAGATCCAGCCGGCTGCAACACGCTCTCTGCTTAAACAAGCCGCCTGCGTCGGAAGCATTTTTCAGGCTCTCTGTCTCCCCCTCCCCATCCCCCTGGGCCCCGATTGACGTCTCATCTCATTTTTATGTTTGACACCTCAAAAAACAGCTTAAACGAATAGCCCCTATTTGTAAAAGAAAAGCAACTTTTCTCAAAGACAAAACAGGCTTCTCACTAGAAGGTATTCAAACTCCTTGGAAAATGGTCTTTGCTACCAGCTTTGGCAAGGTGGACTGGGTGCATGTATGTGTGTGTGTAGCTATTTTTGCATGCAGCATGTATATGTTTGAGCATGTCTCCATGTTTGCATCTTGTGTAATGTTTAATTTTGCCCTTCCTTAAAGCTGATATGGAAAAGCAAGCATACAGCAAAGTCGCGTGACAGACTGCTCTGTGGCTCAGAGTGAGATGTCTCTTTTACGGTAACAACTTTGATATAGCTTCTAGCAGCTTCTCCTGTAGTGTCCATGAATGCCTCTGTGTGCTTAGAGCAGGAGGCACTGGTTTCAGGACAGGTCACCCCAAATACACGGAGATTGCCTGGCAAAACCACTCTGAACTGGGAAACATGAGTTTTTCTCAGCTCGCTTCTGTTATAGAGTGAGCGGAAACCACTGAGGGATGTGGTTTTATGCTGACAAGCCTGACGGTGCGATTGGACCACCGAGGCTTCAGCTGTTTCTGCGGGGAGAGTGGGGCAGAGCAATGCCACTGTTTTTACTTCAGCAGCCATGAAATGGAGCCTGTAGACTTGATCGGTCGTGAAAGGTGATTGCATCCACATTTATTGCACTAGGAGGGAAATTATCACTCAGCAAGGGAAAAGGAGAAGAAAAGGATTGACATCCTTCTCCCAGGGAACATGGGATGTGAGTTCAGAAATGAGGCCATTGCAAAGCATCTCTGTTCCCACCTTTCTTCATGCCTGCTTCAGTTTTGAAGGGTTAGTCAGCCTGGAGTGAGATTGTGTTCCTCGTGTTTGTATAGGTCCTGGGGAAAGGAGTCCTGGGAGCTTCACAGCTTCTCCCAACAAAAAAGTTCTTCTTCCTTCCTTTCTTCCTTTCTTCCTTCCTTCCTTCCTTCCTTCCTTCTGGGAGCAGTTGTTTTTTTAGAGCTCTGGATGGAGCAGGGAGGTTTTGATTCCCACAGATCTACGTAAATAAGTGTTGCATCTCCTCTTCCATCCCCGATCCACTATCTGCGAGAGAGGTGCTGGGGCTGGAATAGGGATATTCAGACACGCTGGGCTTTCTCACCTGGACAGAAGTTCCCTGTATTGTCCCTTCATTCATTTACACAGTGTAGTACTGGTTCTGATGAGCTGTTTACATGTCAGCAGAGACCGACAAATCAGCCTATCTGAATAAAATGCCAGGACTCTCCAAGACACCAAAAAGCAACAACAAACACATCTTCTCTATCTTTGATCTCAGATGATTACAAACAATGAAGCTTCCAACTTTGTAGAAAGCAGTTTTCATAGCTCCAGCGAAACAGCTCAGTGCCTAATTCCTTGGCACAGCCTACAGCCTATAACAATAAGCGTGTGGCCATTATAGATAACATGGCACTTTGGGGAAGGCTGCAATAGTTAATGCATTTTCCAGAGCCAAATTCCAATTTGAAGGGTCCGTTATGCCTATCTACATACCCATTCGGCACCAGCAAACACAGCAACTGGCTACAAAACCACACTTTGCATCCTGCTCTAAACACTTGGTTATGCTGGTACGAAGTGTTGCCCCAACTACCCCAGAAGGAACTGAGTTTTTAGGCAAGAGCGGTTAATCCTGAAAGAAGAATAAGGCATCCACTGGATAGATAGCAAAGCGACCTACAGCTTTTGGGGATATAGATGTCTTCTCTGCCTTCCTCCAGTGCAATTCTGCACAAATTCATGTGATCCCAGCAGCCTGTATGGGGAACATCACATTAGATGGAACTAATAATGAGGAGAAGAGGTGGAACCTCAGACATCCATATACTAATCGCTATCAAATGTGTAGTCTTTAATGGGGCATTTCAGGGGATTTTACACTTTTCTTTAGAGGCATTGATCTCTGCTGGATACATAATAATGCTGGATCAGAAGGCCTGAAAGTCTTTGTGGTTTACATCTCTCTGCTTATTTCTGCTAAAATGATATGAATCCCCTGAACATTAGAGAGTGCTCTCTAGAGCAAGTCTATCTTTTTCCTTTGTGCTTTTTTTTTTAAATTTTCAGTCAACCCAAAACATACTTTTTACATGAAATATACATTTGTGTTTAATGTGAGGGTTATTTAACCTGTTTATGCCCTTTAGAAATCAGGTCAAGCTTTAGATAAAAAAATTAAATATTACTTAGAAACAAGAATTCACCAACAATTACGCTTTGACCTAGGATCAAACATTTGCTCCAAGAAGGGCACCATTTTTAGTTAAGACTAGTCAGCGTTCCTTGATCCAAAATCACACATAATTTAAATTTTCACACAAAGTTGTCCTCTCCATTGAACGTAGTAACTGACCAAAAAAAGCCCACAAATGCTCAGCCAGCTATGTGCTCTGTATCCTTGGGTTTGCCTATCTTATTAAAGTGCTCTTATTGTACAATGACTACTGAGAGGCAATGGAGTCCAACTTCACAATGTTCTCAGATCCAGGTTTTCTCCCACATTTGAATTTTGTGGTAAACCATGTGCACTGAGGTGTGCTGGCTATTTTGCATGAAGATCTGAGGATATATGCAGTAATCACGGTGAATGCTTCACAATAACTCAGTTTAATAACCTAATATTAGGGTGTAATTTTCTGTTGGTGTAATTCTTCGGGTAACCTTTAAGTGTGCAAGATTTTCAGCCATTCAAATCAGCTGAGGATCTTGACTCTGACTGTGGTTTATCTGCTTGGTCATTAAATGAGGAGCTTTCCAGCCTGGATGCAACTTGTATATGCAGTACTAATCCCTAGTCATTCATATAGGCCACCTGAGCTCTCTGACTTCAAAAGGTTCCTCATGCAAACTGCACTGTGAAATGCCCAAATTGCACTATGTAAATTCTGTAAACTGAGAGCAAATGTCTTTGTTAAGACCATGAGGAAGTGCAAGAAAATCCTATTTGCTGACGTGCAAAGGCTTTGTATGGCAGAGCCCCTAGCCTGAAATCGCTTGATTTGTGGATCCTTGCGATTAAGTTGAACTGAATGACATGCAAAGCTGGCAATTGAGATAAAGAATCACTCCAGGCCAGGGAATGGAGGCAGCTAAGATCTGAAAACAAAGGCTGTTAATCTCATGCTCATCATCTTTAAACAGCGCACGTTAAAAGTGCAGGTAAAACTCAGCTGATGCCTTCAGATTATTGGACGGGATGTTGTCTTTTGTCTTGGCAAAACTCATTTTGATCCAGATGCTGACAACTCCCCCTCCCTCTTTCCTCCTCCACTTCCATCCCCTCAGGCGGAACATCTCATCCCAGCGGAGTCTCTGCCTCAGCCCGGCTGGCCGGCTCACAGGCAAGAGAGAAATCCTATCCACATCACGGAGAGTTTTCTCACAGTTCCCAGCCTCTCCCAGGAGTGTTGCTTCTTTGTCTTTCTGCCCCTTCGTCCGCCTGGGCTCAAGGGGTCCTGTCCAGACAGCAGTTTGCAGACAAACATGACACCTTGCTGTAGGACACGTGGCTAATCTGTCTGTCAAAACCTAGAGACAGCCACATAAAAACAAAGACGTTGGTCCTAAGTAGATGTGCACAGGCTGGAGCCGAATCCCGTTCCCAGAGTTAGGTGAGATGAGTCAAAGACCTGAAATTGCGTTGCAGGCTCGTACTTCAGCATCCCTATCAAATACCCAGGATCTCAGGGTCCAGCACTTAGCATAGGTTGGCAGCGATGGTCCCAGAAGTCTGTGGACAACAAGTACTGCCTTTGTGCAAATTAACACCATAGTAAGCTTTGGCAGCATCCAGCCACAGCAGGGTAATCGGCAAAGGGAGATGCATTTAAGCAGTATTGGAAGCATTAGAAACATTCCAGCGCTGCAGGTTAAAAACTGCTCCAGGATTGCAACTTCGGCATTTTAGGGATCAGTGGGAGATTTCTCTGGAGATTAAGAGCAATTGAAAAGATCGACTTCCTCTCTATAGAGAAGTTTTAATAAGGCTGAAAATAAAATGCTCTTTCCCTCAGCCTTCCTGACAGAAGAGATCCAAAGAGCCCCCCTGTTGTTTCAATAATTCAAACTTCAGCTTTAGCCAGCCAAATAGGCCTGAAATTCACCTGCGAAAGTTCACAAGGCTAAGTGGGATTCAGAACAAACTCCTCTTGTTCCCAAACTCATGTATAATGCAGTGAGGAACTTTGCTCAAAAACAGCTCCGGCTTGCTGTTATATTTACAATGCTCCAAAGGAAAGAACAGGAGGCAAACTGATAACACCACATCACAGGCAGCGGAGTGGGAGGGGAAGGAAAGAGCACAGCCACCGACTTATTTTATAAGTTGACATTCCTCTGTAGCCGGGCAGCACCTAAATCTGCCTCTTCTCCCTCCTCAAACTGGGATCGCGGCATTGCCCGAATACAGAGAAGAGGTTTGTGTCCTCCAGCAGAGAACAAAATAAATAGACAGGGCAAGCACCAAAGGAAGAAGCAACACGATAAGGAGGGTTGTTTCATTAGCCAGTCGTAAGAGGAAACTGAAGCTGAACATAAGCATTGCAAGCCTATCGTTTTTGTTTGCAACATTTTTGTTTACACAGATGTAGACTCGAAGGTGTGTTGAAGTCAAGCTCTCCATCTGTCAAAGCTGTTGGTCTGCTGGAGAGTCCTGGGGCTGGCTCTGGGGTGACCCAGTTACCCTTGGCAGACTGCAATCGCTGAGTGTGACCGCAAGCACCACTGCCAGATGATGGTGGGCTGGCAATGCCACTGGATGCCCGGACAAGGTGGAAATTTCAGCTTCAGCAGGCTCTGCTGGTTTGTTTCACAAAGAGCGATTCAGATAGTCCAACATGTACCCCACTGCTTTTTTCTGCCACAAACCCCATTCGGCACACTGAGAGCAGGTCACATCTAAATCCACTTCTCTGTTGGCTAGCGGGGGTGGCTCACCCTGTTTGTTTTAAAACCCTATCCTCAGGCTGTAAATAGATTTCTGGAAACCTACAGCTAATGCCTATAGACAGAATAGACTGCAAGTTTTAGGTAGCTAGCATTAAGTGAGCTAAATCCATGACAGGGTATTAGGAATCAGATTCTCACATCTATCTGGGTTATCATTGTTTCACTGAGGAAATATATACAATGGTTATGGCTAATCATGAATTCCAGTGCTGATCTGAGATCTTCTTTTCTTCCTTCCCTTCCCTCTTTAATTACCTCACTAATGTGGTAAGATATTTTTTGTTGTTGTTTTCTTTCAAGTATATGATTTTTGCAGTTTTCTGGGACTGGAGTAACTGAAGTGCAATGAGTGATTCATTTGAAATAGTAAATATTTAACAACTAAATGGCACCCTTTTTTTCCAGATCCCTGGGTTCTTTCTAGCTCTCTTCATGCTATATATAATACTATACTCTCCCTATGTATATACTATACCACATACATGCTGGATAGTATATTTTTTTATATTTGTCTTAGAAGTACAAAGAGACATTAAAAGAAGGTAAATATTACAAAATTGTCTCTGAAGATATTTGACAATGCCAATATTAGGCTGACCCAGGCAAATTTAATTCTGCTCAATTGTATTTCTGTTTCATGATTCCATGACTCACTTCTTAATTGCATAATTGCACAGGGTTTTTTGAGGGCTGTTAAACTTGAAAGTACAAAAGCCAAAGCTGGAGTGAATCAAGTTGGTGTGCTCATTCTGAATAGCACAGGCATCTCAGGTTGTGCTGGACACCCTCTTCCAAATGAAAACAGCAATCACTTTTCAAAATTACGCTATTATTGGTGCCTTGTAGACTGTAGTACATCAGTGTAACAACCTCTGCAGGTCTAGGGACCATGATCAGCTGGATGGGTTTGGGGAAATGTTTGCCTCCTTTGCACCAGGCTGTTTGTTGCTACTTAAGGATTTGGCTGGGTGTTTTGAATGCTGATCATATTTGCAGGTTTGTTAAGTGGATCAGGGAAAGGGAGTGAAAAACTATACTTCATAATATATAGGAGCTAAAAGCTGAAGACATACAGCAGAATTAGTTTTGGTGTAAATTTGTGAGAAGTAGGAATGTTGCATTTATGTTTCTTGATGAAACTCTGTTTCCTGCAACATTTGCTGCATTACAGTTAATGGAATTTATGAGAACGGCTTGTAATTCTCCAAAACTGCCTGGTGCGGTCATTTCAGCCAGCGCAATGTGAATTATGCAATAAGCCATCGCCTTAATTAAAACAAATTGCGTTTACCGTATCAGTCCGTACTATAAATCATTCCCTAGGGCCCCTCTTCAAGGTTTGCGCTTGGCCTATTCTTGAGAAATGTTGACAGCAGCCTCCATTACCAAAAACATTTTTGAGTATTTTGTTCTAATATCCTTCTCCAGGATCCAGCCTTTGAGCTCACTGCCCTGATATAGAAAACAAATCTTATCCAAAAAGCAAGACAGAAGTCACGTGAAAAAGACAGAACACCACATTTCCTTTTTCTCTCCTGGTTTGCAGTGTGCATTTCGATAGACTGTGGCAGTGGAAGATGAAGTTTATTAATTGCAATAATGATAATAATAAAAGCCAAAAAAGGAAACCTGCAGACTAATTGTTTTCATCCAAAGTTAGGAGGCACATGGGATTCCTCACACTCTCTACTATAATTAGACTGAACAACAAGACAACCAGATTATTAGTCCTTTGTGTAGCTCCAGTTTAATAAAGAGAATGACCATTGGGTATTTATATTCATTTGAGCTCAAAGCAGCTTAAAATGAAGCGTTAAATACAGCATATCATACTGCAGGGTGAAGTAACTTGCCTTTTAAGGAGGACCTGTCATCTTATTTGTGACCTCTGATGTGGGGGGAAAGATTTTCTTCTTCATTCAGTTTGGATCAGGCTGTTGAGACCATTCAGCTCTACCTAATATTTAAGCGAGTGTGTTTGCTCAGGTTTCATTGCATTGAAAATTAAAATAAGGTAATTAAGTACTTTGCTCAAAAGGGGTATAGGTAAGGGTTCCCTGAATTAGAATATTAGACTCAAAGTGATGATTTCTGGTTTTAGTCATATTAGAGAGATACTATTGCAAGTCTGGAAGAGATGCTGTTTAAGACAGTCCTGCACAGGTTAAAATGCAGAGGGGAATCCTAACAGAAGGCTAATGCAAATTTAAAAAGCTCCAGCAAGGCTTCATAGCCCGTTCTGCAGGAGTTGCTTAACTCTCGCTAATTTTGGGGATCCTGTAGGTGGAGCTGCTTTTGCAAAATTTATGAAGGAAGTGAACCATTTATATCTAAAACTGTTTGGCAACTCCAGTTACTTTGAAATTGCTGAAACCTCATCATGAACAACCGGGTCATTGAACATAAAATCAGACCCTAGCGCCTGATGGGAAAGCCATTAAAGCCAATGAAAACGCACCCACTGGCTGGAGCCAACATTGGAGCAGATCCATGGAGATTAATCTAAACTGAATCTGTCTCCATATTTATTTTCCTCTTGATATATACCTAAAAGAAGCCCAGGTAGATTTGCAGCAGCCATAAAATCTACCTGTTTGTTGTGAAGATTATTTCACTTTACATCAAAGTAGGTGTCCATCTTGCCCAGCAGCCTCACTCTGACGGTGTTTAGGTCTTCACATGAAAGCCTCTGTCACACAAACAAGGAAACATATCCAAAGAACAGGTTTAAGCACTGAGAAGGAAGCAAGACAATATGCATTTTCTTTTCCTGAAAAGGAAAGTAGACACAATTGAAAGCAGCATATGCCCAGACTGTGACTACTGTTCTTCAGTCAAAATAAAGTCTGAAAATAATTGGCATCAACAAGTATTAACAAGGACCAGCTGGAACACACATGTACTGAAAAGTGAGCAAATACCTTCAGAACAGTGGATAAATACCTTAGCTGCATTTGCCTGTATATTTGTTGAGTGGCTGAGACTCTTTGGCTTATGAATTCAAAAGGCATTTATTAATGCCATAGTAAGAGACCACTGCACAAAGCTCAGGAAACTCAAAATGCTGAAGCCAGCAAAAAAGGTCCTTCAACCTCCAATAGCCATAAGTACATTTTCCATCTCTTACTATTAGGATTGCACTGTATCCGAGTGGTTTACAATTTCTCATTGTGTTTAATTTTTTTCTTTGCCCAAACTTAATCACAATAAACAGGTGTCTCATGGAGCCTGCATTCACTGTAGTTTTTTGTTACAGGATACTGAAAGTACATGCCTACTTTTTCTTTTTAATGATCAAAAATAGGATTTTTTAAATTTTTCTTTGGGTTTTTTTTCCCTAAGTTTTGATAACTCCAAAATAGCTGTGGAGATTATCTTCCAACTTTCTAAATAAATTCACTGCTGGCCTGTGAATAAGAAAGCGTGAGAAAATTTCAACCCCCAAAGGTAATTTTGGGGGAAAGTTATAAACCACTGAAAACAGCAGCTTATAATGAAAGTGTCATCTCAACCATAAAAACTACCTCAATGCACTGAACAGGCACCGTAAAACATGATTGAAAGGGAGTTTAGAGATATTGCTAATGGCTCCGACATAAGGAGTGTAGCTATAAAAGACGAAAAGATGCATGCCTAAAACTGCCCACTGCAAATCTTTGAAGAGCGTCTAACTACCCAGGCGTGCCAGAGATGCGCAATTGCTAACAGAACTGGTCATGCAAATCTGCTCAGACAGAGAGACCTTCAAACACTTCATGCTTTTACTTCCTCTGAAAGTAATGCAATTGTTCAGCGGAGAGACAGCTCGTGTCCCTAGGCTCGTGTTGGGGGCACTGTCTGGCATTTGAACGATGGGGACGGACGTCAGCGAGGCAGGACTGCTACTAGCTCTTGAGGAGTAACGTGGCCTGTGGTTAGAAACTCCCAATGTCTCTTTCTGTCTCAGCAATCGACTTTCCAGGTTACAATAGTTTTGTGCCGTTTTCATGAAATTGTGTAATTTTGGTTGGAATGGACCTCTGGACGACATGCAGTCCAGCCTCCTGCTCACAGCAGGCAAACTTCAAAGTTAGTTTTGAAGTAGTTCTGCTATTCTGATTTAAGCCAGGTGATCTAAAGTTTAATTAATATGTGCAAAATACTTCAACAAGCTGAAAGTCATTTCATGGACTTTCAGAGTTTGCATTTGGCCATGATTACTTTACAACATGGTCCTTATGATATCTGTAGTGAAACTGGTGTTGGTCTGTGTTGCGATTCTGTCAGGATGACTGCTTGGTTAAATTTATCTACCCTTCAGGGAGTAAATTCTGACTAGGAGCTATATTTTGAATATCTGTAGGTCAAGGTTATATATGACCATGACTGTGCATTTTATTTAGGCCATTTCAAAAAGTGAATTGCAAGGTAAAGCAGTGTTGAAGACTATGAGGAAGAATTTTTTTTTAATCACTGGTCAATAGCTGAAATAATAACAATAAGGACAGCTGTGTTTTGAGGAAAAGCTACTCTTTTACTTCAATGCAAGCTTTCTGCCTAAGACTCCTCTGTTTTTCTTTCTGACTGACTCCATGTTACAGATATGAAAAACAATACTTGCACCTAAGCCTGTGTGGTGGGTTGACCCTGGCTGGACACCAGGTGACTACCAAGCCACTCTATCACTCCTCCTCCTCAGCTGGACAGGGGAGAGAAAAAATACGACAAAAGGCTCGTGAGTCGAGATAAGGACAGGGAGAGATCACTCAGCAGTTACCATCACTAGCAAAACAGACTCAACTCAGGGAAATTTATTTAATTTATTACCAACCAAATCAGAGTAGGGTAGTGAGAAAAAAAACCCAAATCTTTAAACACTTTCCCCCCACCTCTCCCTTCTTCCTGGGCTCAACTTCACTCCTGATTTTCTCTACCTCCTCCTCCCCAGCAACACAGGGGGACAGGGAATGGGGGTTGTGGTCAGTTCATCACACGTTGTCTCTGCTGCTCCTTCGTCCTCATGCTCTTCCCTTCTCCATGTTGGGTCCCTCCCACGGGAGACAGTCGTCCATGAAATTCTCCAAGGTGAGTCCTTCCCACAGGCTGCAGTTCTTCATGAAATGCTCCAGTGCGGGTCCCTTCCATGGGCTGCAGTCCTTCAGGCACAGACTGCTCCAGCGTGGGTCCCCCACAGGGTCACAAGTCCTGCCAGAAAACCTGCTCCAATGTGGGCTCCTGTCTCCACGGGGCCACAGGTCCTGCCAGGAGCCTGCTCCAGCGCGGGCTTCCCACGGGGTCACAGCCTCCTTCGGGCACCCACCTGCTCCGGCATGGGGTCCTCCATGGGCTGCAGGTGGAGATCTGCTCCACCATGGACCTCCCTGGGCTGCAGGGGGACAGCCTGCCTCACCATGGTCTTCCCCACGGGCTGCAGGGGAATCTCTGCTCCGGCGCCTGGATCCCCTCCTCCCCCTCCTTCTGCACTGACCTGGGGGTCTGCAGGGTTGTTGCTCTCACATGTTCTCATCCCTCTCTCCGGCTGCAGTTTCTGTGCTGCAGCAACTTTTTTTTCACTTCTTAAAGCTGTTCTCCCAGAGGCACTACCACCATTGCTGATGGGCTTGGCCTTGGGCAGCGGCGGGTCCATCTTGGAGCCGTCTGGCATTGGCTCTGTCAGACACAGGGGAAGCTTCTGGCATCTTCTCACAGAAACCACCCCTGCAGTCCCCGTGCTACCAAATCCTTGCCACACAAACCAAATATAGTCTGACTTTGCAAAACCCTTCGTGTATACAAGCTTGCCAAAACTTGAAAATGTGGAGAATTTTCCAAAGTCTTCAAATGTTGATGAGTATATTTCTGAATATTTTCCCAAGAATTATCAGAGCTGAGGATCAAAGCTCCAGCCATTTGCTTGGTATTTATTAGCAACTTCAAGGACTCAGAAAATGTAAGTCAGACCTAAAGATGTCGTGAGGTTTTACTTATTTAATAATAGATTTGAGGTTCCTTTATTTGTCTCCTGCTGAGCCTTTAGTTTGAACTTGGGTCACTTTCAAACTTTGGTACACTCCTGAGGTCTAGAAAATTGGGGATTTATTGAACAAGAAAGAAAAAAAGATCTCAAGTGTGCACATGACAGCAGAGGGCAAGGCCTCAAACAGCTTGAGATTGCTGTGAAAATCCTGATTGGTTTCTAAGCCCTATCATTGCTGCAACCCTCTAGCAGGCACTACCACTCAGAGCCGGTTTCATTCCTTGTGGGAGGCTGCAGAGCACGCAGCCTTTCCCCAGGGCCAAGTGGTGAGTATCTCAGGGAAGATGCTAGCTTGACTTTTTTTAGAACAATTTCATATAAATTCTTTAAAGGCAAAAAGAAATAAAGAAGACCAACTAAATACAAAACTGATTCTCTCTGCTTTTCAAACAATTTCTGAGTTTACCCTAGCTCCCCATCTTTGCAGTTAGCATCTCCTCCTCTTCCTCTCTCTCCTGGGCAAGGATGGTGCTTATCTTGGAAGGTGATCTACACAATTTCCCTCCAGCCTAGTGAGGGAGCTGGAGAAGTAGGGCAGGGAGAAGACTCTTGCTTCAGTAACAAGAGCACCTCTGAAGAACTGTGGAAGTGGTTTCGGTTTTTAGGTGATGGTGTACTTCTTGGGTTGACCTGGGTGCTTCTGAGACACCTTACAGGATACAATGATCTCCTAAGGATGAGTATGTCATGAATGAGCATGCCCATCAAGGGTTGCTCAGCTGTCAGTCATCACCTACTGCCCTCCCAGCCCTTTCCCATCTCCTCTGCAGCAGCAGGAGGTTCTGGGGGGCCAAATTAGCTTCTACCCAGCACCACACCAGGAGCCTGATGTACCTAGGCTGGGAAAATGTTGCCTAGGGGCTGGGGCAGGGTAACTGGGAGACCCTACTTTCCTGCAGGCCTTAGGAAGATGCTTTTCACTGCCATAGGGTCACCTCCTCCCCAGCCCCGGGGCTGAGCCGTTCACAGAGGTGACCTCATCATTGCAACAGCCATGCTCCAGCCTGCACCAAGTTATCCACAGTTACCAGGGTGGGGTGACCTGGAGGTGAGAAACACTGCTGTTCCAACATCACTTCTTCTCAAAGATGCCCTTCCCCCCTGCCCCGGAGTTGTCCCCAAATCCTTCTGCTGGGAGAACTCACTGCAAAGGTGTGGGGATGGATTTTGCCACTATGCAACCATTTTGTGTCAATATAACCAGTGTGAAGGGGTAGTGATGGACTTTGAGCACACTCTGCACTCCCCCATCAGATAAGGGAGGGTAGCAGAACCACTGACTGCTTGCCAGGTGCTTGGAGGTGCTCAGGAGAAACAGGCAGCTCAGTGCAACTCTTTTTTTCTATGTGTTAAGACTCAAAAGGAAACCCATGCATCCTCCTTGAAAGCCTCCTCTGCAAACCCATGTGTCTCTCTTAATTGAAACAGGGCAGGGTCTGAAACCATAGGAGTCCGCAGCTGCTATTTCTATTGTGCATGTCTGAGTCAAGGTGAAGAGAAAAGTCAGCAAAGTATCCCACAGGGTGAATCCTCCATGTGCCAAGAAAGCTGACTCCACATTAAAGGTGAGAGCCAGAGCTTGCAAAGCAGTGATGGCCTGGGAAGACAGAGGCCTTGATTCCCTCCAGCAGCCTCCGAGTGTTATTCCCATTAACATTGGCACTAGCCATCACCCTGAATACCCCATGCACCAAAGGATGAGAGAAAGCAGGAGGGAGGGAGGGAGGTGATAAAGTTGTCAGGCTGTAGGCAAGGCTACGGCCGCTGAGGACTGGCAAGGACTGCGTCATTTAGAGATACATCCTGGGACATATTTTAAGGGCAGATCTGAGACACTCAGGGTAGGGTGGGTTTGCTGATCTTGCAGAGACTTCATCTTGGGTCAGTCTTCAGTTCACAATGCCAGATAATCAGGGCTCTGCATTTCTCTTCTCCTTCATCTGCATTACCAGGGAAAAAAACCTCTATGTGGCACAAAGACTTTTGAGGTGGCAGAGCCACTTACATTAACTTCCCACACCTGACAAATTTCAGCACTCAGTGATTGCTGCTACTAACCCTGCAGCTGATGTCTGGTTCACAAGACATCTGCCCTTCATACCACCATGGGTCAAAAACATTTACACTCCCCGGCCAGCAAACCAAACCTGTTCTTAAAGAGCACAGCCCCCAGTTAGGCCATGCCGTGGGGAGACAGAGGGGAGTATCACTTCTGCACTGGACCTCTGCTTTGGCGTTGAAAGAGCAGCACTTAAATAAACCCCAAAGCAGCAGACAGGACCGTGTGTTTCTCCTGCAAACAAGTCTGCAAGCCACACAGAAATCAAAAGGATCCTTGTTACCAAAGACAAGATCCGACCTCTTTTAAGAGCAGTGCAGCCTTTCTGCAGAAAGTTTAGCAACTGATGCAGAATTGACAAGTGAGTCATTCCTCTTTTTTCTCCTCTTCCTCCTGCCTCGGCACCGACGTGCGTTAAGAAAGCGAGATGTCTGGAAGACGTCTCCTGGATCACCGCTGCTCCTGCAGCATCTTGTCTGCCTTCAGGCTCTGGCGTCAAGTAGTGATCAGCCTCCTACCTCCAGCCCCCTGCCCTGGAGTAGCAGTTTTTAGACGTGACCTTCCACCTCTTCACGGCTCCCTGTGTCTCTGAAATGTCCAGAGGTCAGCCCCTCGCTGCCTCCACAAGGAGACCTGTTATGGAGATTCCTGCCTCACATCAGCCCCATCTCATGTCCTTGTCATCTCCCATCATGTTACCGAACTGAAGGGGATACCAGGAGTTTAGATGGTGTCCTCCACTGTGACATGGACTCATCATTTCACTATTTGTTGGGGAATGGCAGCTGTGCGCTGCTCGTAGAAAGGTAGCCTTGACTGACTAGCTAAAAACTGGAGGTGACCTAGCTGTACAACTTACTGCTCGGGAACAATGTGACAAACTTCATCTTTCTTCGCTGCAAGCCTCTAAGGTTAGAGAGGGCCATTACCTGTCATGGTGGGGAGGAGAGAGACAGGTCTATGGATGTGTCTGTCTGTGTGTGTGGAGCGGGCGAGATGAGTGGGTATGCTCTTATTCTTTCTTTCCTACTTCGGTATATTGATTTTCAGTGGCTTGCACGCTTGGAATGCAATAAGGGAGCAATTCCCTTCTATGCTGGCTAGTAAACATTGCCTGTAACTTTATTCTGGGTCAGGAAAGTCAGCACTTAAAATTAAAAGTGGTTTCAGAGGAGGAAAGCCATATTTTAGGAAATTCCAGCTGGGGGTTCCTTGCTACTGTACTTAATTTTAGAATCCAGTGTGTCGTGTCATGTCATATATGCCTTTAAAAAAGCATTTAACTGATATATATTCTCATCTGCTCTTTACTTGCAGTATTTCAAGCAGAAAGTATTTTTTAAAAATCAGTTCCCTGGCTCTCTGAATTTACAGCAGAGGCCACAGACTATAAAGCGGAAGGAGTTGAAATTAAGCCCAGGGGAGAGAGAAGTGCACTAGAGAGAAAGGCTAGTATGCCAGGTGCTTAAACACATGCATAGTTTAAATCCTGTGCTGTCTCCCTGAAGCCAATGGAGCTGCTCTTGTATTTAAGACTAACACCTGGCTTAAGTGTTGGGACCTTAATCTCTAAAAGGACGTGTATAATGCTGGGGTACAGGATGCCCGTAAGCTGCTCCAGGTCCAAGGTACGATCTGCTACGGCTGTTCCTCTCCCCAGTGCAAAGCTCCCGTGCTCAGCTCTTGGAAAGCCAAAAGGGTTCCCTGCGACAGAAAAACATCTGTCCCAGACAGTCAGTTTGGGGAATGAGTGCCTTTGCTGACATGTGGTTTCCAGATGTGGATCCAAGCCAGGTTCCGGGAGCTTGGGATGAGCCTTTTGCTCATGCAGTTTCACCCAACAAAGGCTCGTTCCTTGAGTGCTGGGGATTTTAGCTTGAAAGTTTCCTTCTCGTGGAGCTGGCACTCACAGCAGGTGTTTCACATGTAGTTAGACATCAGCACTGAAAACATAGTGCATTACTTTTTAGATGGATGGACAGGTATTTTACAGAGCTCTGCTCCTGGCACTGTAAAAGCAAAGTGCTCTTGGAAAACACCCAGCGTAGGAAGCAGGACCGGTGGCGCGGGATGCCACCGTATGGGGTGTCACCTGCTTTGCCAAAGCAAGCCCATGCCAGCACCCCCACTCCGTTATTTTCATCCCGTCCAGCTGCAAAAACGTCCCTGCAAACCCCCTCTCCGCTCTGCCGTGTGTATCCACCCCCCCCCCGCAGCAGGGCTGTCACCGCTTTGTCAGGTCTCGGGGACGTCTGCGGCTGGAAACCCCGCTGGGGAGATGAAGGAAGCCTGGACAGGTTACGAGACGGCGGGAGGCAGAGTACAGCTACCTGGCCCTGAACTCTGACGCGTGGCCTCCCTGCTCTCTGCTTGACACTTACAAACGGTGACAAGCCCTGTCACCTGCCACCCGATGCGACCACCCCGAAAGCTGGGAAAGCCAGACGTGCTATTAACAACTCCAGCTTCCCAAAAGAAAGCCCCAGAGACTTACGACAAGGAACTGCCTTGACTCAGGCCAAATGCGTTCGTGTTCGGAAACCTCCGCAGATGGCTCCCTGGGTGAAACAGCCTGATGAAAGGAAAGCGGAAAGGCAAGCAGACAAAGGGAAAGGCAGACGGTGCTGGCATCTCATCCCAGCTCTCCTGCTTCTCCCTTCGCTTCCTATGAGAGGAAAAAACCCTGGCTGAGAGACCCTCAACTCTGGGAGCAGCATGAGCCGCTGCAATTCTTTGCATCATCCCTGGCCGTGGCTCCCTGCGTGCTGCTTTTCCTGCTTTGCCTGGCCTGTCTCCTCTAACCACAACGAGGACCAGTGGAAGCACAGACAGCGGCACAAGTGGATCGTCTGAGCACTTCCCTGGGGTCCCAGCCTGCTGGGTCTTCATTGCTCTCGGTACCCAAATTGCTGTTTCCTGCTGATAAATCACAAACTGGAATTTAGGGGCTAGAGAAGGTTGGGTGTTGCCTTCTCTAGGAGACCAAATCTGTAGATTTGAAAATCTTTGCCAACAGCAAAAGACCTCCTAAATCTCCTAGATTTCATGATTCCCAGACTCTCACAGAGTAGCTACGTTCAGGGGACAACATTTTTCAGGTTGCTGCTGTTACTCAAGTCTCCATCTAAGCAGTCATGCAACAAGCAACGCTTTCAAACAATGGTCTATTGATTACTTGCTTCGTTAACAATGATGCAATTCCCTGGAGAGGTTTATTACTCTTGTTTTGTATTATTTTGTGCCTTATGATTTGATCATTAATGGGTACGCTTGCATTTCATTTCATTGTGACTGACTTTCCTGGGAGGAATTCTCGATGCAGTCCAAAAATGTTCACGAATAAATGTTTACTGGCAGGAGATGTGAGTGTGTTGCAGGGCTGTATGGATGTTTTCATCCTGATGATGCAGCAGTAAATCAATTAAAAACATGATTGATTGTAAAATTGGAGCAAACTTGCTTTTGCCTCTGGACTTCACATTACCTAAGTTAGGCTGTATAAATCTAACAATATATTACTCATGCAGTGATTGTCTTGCTGCTATCTACAGTGAGAACTGCTACGCACACAGCTAAGGCAAGAGCAAGGGCTAAACCCGGCACTGGCATATCCTGCAGCTCTGCTCCCACACAGAGCACAGAGCCCTTGTCCCACTGGTGATTTAACTCCTTTTGGCAACATTTGAATAGAAATCCCTTTACCAGAAGATAAAATAAATCGAAAGGGCTCTCTACACAGATACGTTCATTCAGATTAAAGTATAGTGTACATTTAACATGGAATAGCTTTTCTTAATTAATTCCCTGTCTGGGTGCTTTTTTTTCAGTCAGACCGCTGTAGCCCAAATTAGATTAATCGACTTTGGATATTCTTGCTAGCTATTACTTTCTCTTATTATTAAGCATTATTAATATTAGTTATTAGAAATTAATGATTCCAGAATAACTCCCCACATTTACTTATATCCCAGTGTCTCCAGTGGCATACGATGGCCAGCGTTCTCTGACTTCAGTGAAAGTCCCCACACTGCCAGGTTAAAGAGTTTGCCAACAGCACTGGGTTGTGTCTGCTGAGCAGAGGTGATAATTTCAGTTTTAAAATCTTCTGTCTTAACCTTCTGTCAGTTTAAAAATCTTCTGCAATGGAAGTAAACCTCTTTGTAACAAGGCCATATCCAGAAGCCACTGCTCAGCTCACAGCAAGGCAGGGAAAATGTGGTGCAATGAATTAGAGAGTCTGAAAAGACACAAGCTAAGGACAGGAAACCGCATCCCTGTCTCCCACGTACCCATCCAGAGCTTCATCCAAACCCCAGAAATGTCGATCTAAGTCCTTCTGTGGGCTACGAGTGCAGACGAGGAGAACTGCACTGTGCCATCTCAAGGATCCTGCTGCATCTCCGTGTGTGCAAGTCTGCAGATACAGGCAGAGAAACAATGTACCTGACTGTGTGCTTGAATATAGATTTACAGAGACAGTGTGCATAAATCTAGATAATTTATACAGTGCCACAAATGCAAACAACAACTGTCACCCCTCTCCCTTCACAAACTCATATACACAAATGCACCTCAAATATGAATAATGCAATGACAAAGTGAGCTGCATTTGTATGGGTATCAGCAGTTAGGAATAATAGTTGTCTAATTGTAGTCTTTCATTGTGTGCTATGTCAAAGCGTGGGTGAGTAATTGCAATCATCAAAACCCTTTCAGAGTGTGAGCAAAGCCCTGACCCTCATCACCTGCCGTCAAGCCTATCTGATCCACCACACACATGCACTTACTGGGCAGATGAATTAGCTAGATGGGCTGTTCTCTTTTTTTATTATTATTTTCTCTTTCGTTTTGTGTTTTCCTTCCCTCAAGGTTGTGTCTGGGTTGTGAAGGGTTGTTAGACTTTTTTTTTTATTATTATTGTTATTCTTATTTTTCGACATGTGTGTGATAGCTTTTTGGGTGAGATAATTTAGACGACAGACATCAACAATTATACAAAATAATATGGTAACCAGCAACTGAAAAAAAATAATAATTGATTCTCATGGGCTGCTGAGTGTTACAATTTGAATGTCTTTCTATTAAAATCCTTGTAATAGACACAGGGAGAAAGCAGGGAGGAGGGGAGAGAGAAAGAGGGAGAGGGAAATCAGTTCTTTTTCAAATATTACTCATAAGATGGAAGAGAAGAAATTTTCAGAATGCAAGTGGGACTGATTTCCATTAACATAATCCCATTTCTAGTATTATCTTATTAATATAAACATCTTGGCTCTGGGAATGCCTCCTGGATCATATACACCTCCTGTATTTTGCATTGGGTTTAGGGGAAAATCAAGGAGAGCGCTAAAAAAAAATTGAAGCTATTTGTTATATTCATTCTGAATTGTCAGCTGTACAGTACCTGAGTGGAGCAGCAGATTTGATTATCAAATACAATTAAGGCCTGTTTCTGTTGGAGTACCACGTAAGTGCATATTGTAAATATCTGTCTAGAAGACAGCAACAGCACAATCATATGGGCTACGTACTCTGTCTTGCTGCTGGAGAGGACTTGCAGTGATTTTCTCTGGTTCAGCCTCCCACAGTAAGGCAACCATCTCAGTGCTGTAACAACAACTATTATAGAGACCACATCTTGCTCAAAGAGCACGTAGGTTCACAGGTAGATACCTGCTTTAAACCTTTAGAGGGTCTCAGCTCTGAGTTTTCTTGTGTCTACCTTTGTGTGATAGATCATCTCTATTTATTAGTAGTATATAGTACCTTCAGAGACTCAGCAGGGTATGTTCTTTTTGCTCCAAGCATCTTCTTATGCTTAAGGACATATGTGGTTTTCATGGCTGGCAAACACGAGATTGGATGGGATGTGTGTGTGCACTCAAACTTCTGCAGTAAGGCAATTGAGAGGTTTGTAATCAAACTCTCCCAGGAGGAAGTAGAAGCCCTATTTTGTGTGCAAAATTCAAGGGGAATTTCATAAAATCATAGAATCATTCAGCTTGGAAAAGACCTTTAAGATCATTGAGTCCAACCGTATTCATACAATTTATACAAGGTTCAAGGAAGAAAGTCCTCATTGTGAATTTTCTTAGATTGTGGATGGGGACCCCAAGGGAGGATATGTAACCTGCTATATGGACTACTTAAAATGAGGACAGGCAAAATGTTTTTGAACTTCAGTGGGGACACGTCCCATGTCATCAGAGGGCCACATAACCTAAGAAGCCTTTTTCATTTCTGATTACTGTAAGTCATCTTCAAAGTGTTGTCTGACACTACTGCCACCCTGCTCATTTCGAACTTGCTTCTCCCTCTAGACGAAACAAATTCAGATGTACTAAAATACACATATTTTGTAAGACCTCAAAGCAATCAGAAATGGTGGTGGTATTGAACAGAAAATGCTGCAAAATATGTGATTGGAAATGTTATAGACTATGGTTTTTTTCTCAGGGAAAAATATTGCCACTGCAGAGGCCACCACTGGTCACACAGCAGAACACAAGTCTGGAAATAAGAAGAGCAGAATTCTGGTCTTATTCTTGCTGTATTGTTTGGGGCAAGTCATTTGCAGGGGGAGTGTGTTCATCTACAATAAATTCTGTCTTATGAAGGTTAGGTGGTTATTCTTAGCTGTTCTTCTGAGATGCTTCAACAATCAATAAAGAAGCAAAGGGGTACTCCCACAGGGTCATTCATTCACTCTTAAGACAGGTGAGGATGAATCACTTTATGGAATTTCACTTGTATCTCTCCACATCTCCTGTAGAGTCTGGCCAGCTAGTTTAAAGTAAATTCCTAGATGACAAAAGTTAGAGGAGAATAATACCTCCCTTAATATCCATTTCTATTCCATGTTGAAGAAATGGAGAAATTCCCTTTAACAGAAATGTTGGATTTGAAGACCTGTAACTAGCTTTTTCTCATCTGTAAATGTTTAGAATTATGCTTCCTGCCACAAGAACTGGGTTCATCTCTTCTGATGAAGTTTCATAATGACCTTACAGTAAGGATTTGTTTCCTTATTATAATCCTTCATAAGAGTTAACTAGACTAGACCTTCATCTTGGAAATGCTTTTTTTCTTAATCAGAAAGAGCTGTTACTGATTTCCAGTTCCATTACCCACTGTTCTCTGCCAGCAAAATTTGGTCTGGATGTATTGAAACATCCTGCTAGAAAACTACTTTCTTAAATACTTATTATCCACATGATAATTAGTGCTGAGGGAGATAATTTTTCAGGCAAAGTTGTTAATTTTTCATGATTTGGACTTTAGGGACAAAACCAGAGGATTTGACAAAGCTTTTATTGGACAGGTTTCTGAGGTTCAGGATGGACTTTCTGCAGTAGCAAGTGCTTCAACATGTAAGCCATACTCTGATAGCATGGGAGACACCTGCGCTGCTGAGTTATCCTAATGTCTGCGCTCATGGGTGTTTGGGGGGAAGAGTGATGATGTCAGCCTGAGCGTTTTTTAAAGGTCATGGTCCAGAACAAAAATTATGTATAAAAACTTGACATTTTCTGCTAAATGGAATTCTTGTTTTCTACCTCACCCTAATTAAGATGGTGCTGAGAAATGCTTGTCGTGGGGAAGGACTGTACTTTCCCCGTGCCCTTACAGAGACCAGTAAAAAGCACACCCAGCTCCAAACTTTCTATAATGCAAGGGTAGTAAAAGAGAAGATAGAGACAAAACCGGAAAATAGAGTAGAGAAAACAATGAGACAAGTTTCATAGCAAGATGAGAAGTGGTTTCAACACCCTTATGGTCTCATTGTTGTCAGTCATACGTGAGCACCATAGCAAGCGGGACAGGTTTTGGAGAAACTTCAGGGAACTTACTGAGATGGGATTGCAGTTCTCTTTAAGGAGCAGCTACCATGCATGAAGGGGCAGCATGGGAGAAAACAATGAGATACTTGTCTGAAAAATTCAATTACTTACTGATAGAGGATGTTATCACAGGATAACCAAAGACGGGAGCTGGCATTTCAATAGCAAATTAGAGATGTTAGGTAGAGGGGAGATAGGCTGTGAAGAGCCTTTCAGAGCTCCCTGTATGGACATTGAACCATAACAGCCACTCATCAGTGTTATAAAACTACCAGGAACAGTATCCCCAAGCTGGGAAAGACTCTTCTTGGCAAGCTTGTGTGCCACACTGTGCCATCGCATAGAGCCCTTCCTATTGAAAACTGAATTCCTTCGAGTTCCCTGGAACAGCAGCAGCTGGAGGGGAAATAACAGTAAAATTCTATGACCATAATAAAACGCATTAGCCATCTGAACACTCATTTCAATCAAATAATGCAGCCTATTCATATTTAAACAGGAAATATTGTTTAATGTTTATGGTAATGATCAAATCAAATTTTAAAAATTAAACATGAAATTAAACATTAAAGTGAGGTTCCAACATTCGGCACTTGGGACACCGTTTCCAACCCACAGCTGATGGCTGTGATCAGCAGGGTCTACCCTCTTAACTTTTCTTAGTACAACTTCTTAAGGAGGATGCTAGAAGGAGGCTTTGGTGTCACACGAATGACCACAATTGGTGTAGAGTAGCTGATCTGGAGTTGATTGTTCCAGCCTCCCCTTCCATCCATTAGGCTTTCCATGACGATGAGAGTTAATGGCTGTTGAGGGGGAACTGGAAACCCAAAGGAAAAATACTTTCATCTGGAACAAGCTAAATGGGAGTTGTTTTTCATCCAAGTGGAAGGCAGTCATGTGTTCCTACTGAAATATTTTGGACTCTAACTTTTTCCCAAAAAGAAGAGGAAGAAGAAAAGTTACAGAGGTTTTTCTAAAGCACCACTGGAACAGGAGTAGAAAATGCTACTGTGAAGCAGCAAGTCCTCAGATGTACATAATGGTCATAGGAGATAAAAATGCAAAATAACATCTAATTGCTCTTCAAATACTGTCCCTCTGGGGTAGAGCACAGCAACTGGTATACACCAGTTAACATGCATCCATTTCTGTAGTGGTAGTAAGTGGTGTAGAGCTCCTGATATTGGAAAAAAAAAAAAAAAAATGCTACTTTACACCAATGGAGGCATGAGCTCAGCCGATTAATTTAAGGTTTTGACAGAGCTGGCCAAGTTTGTGTTTAATGAAGACCTTGGAGTGATGGCTAGCAGCTAGGGTATTGCTTTTAGACCATATCTTGTGTTACAGCAAACTCGGAGCCAGGAAACAACATTCTCCCGTACCAAATCTGGAGTGATTTTATTGATACTAAGCCTAGCAGTTCTTTCCCAACTCTCTCCACTTGAAGTCAGCAGAAAAGCAAAGTTTGAAACAAAAAAGGTTTGAAACAAAGCCATTGTCTCTAATATCCCTATGCATTTCAGCCATGGACCTTATCTGTGCTGTGAGCCTGTGCTTCAGTTTCTTGAGCTGTGCAGCGAGGTTAACCTTTTGCTCTAACAGTTGCATCTTTCAAGGGACTATATCCTCAGTGTAAATTAATATCAAATTAGTATAAATTAATATCAAATTAGCAATGCTTTGGAGTACCAGCGAATTGCATGTTGTTCCTTAGAGTAAAAAAACTCATCACAAAAGCCAGAATCAATCCGTCAACCCCCATTCTTATGTCGACTGCTTGCCCAAATTTATTATTGAAGGAGCATGTACAGAAATTTCCATAGTATGAAAAAATAAATAAAAAGACTGAATAAATTATCTGGGAAAGTACAGCAAATTGGCAAGATTTATCTTAACCTGTGTCTATTGCTCTCATCCCTGTACCATGCACTTTAAATTGGATTGGTATCCTATAAGAGACTGTCAAGGATTTCATTTGTTCTGCTTGACATACAGATGTACAATTGGTAAAACTGCATCTTATCTTAGTAATTGTCTACAGTGCTAAGTCTGTACCTAGTTATTGACTTCAAAAGTCAGGTTTCATCTATGCAGTTCCCTGATCCAACATCAGCCCAACCACCTCCAGCTCTATCTGTTCATCTTTCAGTTCACCTTCCTGAGTTAAACCACCTTCCTCTTTGCAAATGCTGGGTTTCAGCTTTTTGTAATCAATCAAGACTGGGTTTGGGGGGTAGAGGAGTGAAGAAGCCAGTTCCTTGTTTCTGGTAGCATCTTTGTATCCAGTGTGTCTAAAAAAATTCATTGTGAGCTGGTACTTGAGAACTTGGTGAATATTTTGAGGGTTATTAAAGCAAGAAGTTTTTCTAGGGTTTGGAGGGGGGTGTTAACTAGCTTTAATAACATTTCTATTTACTAACGGAACTGTAGAGTTTAGTGACCACATTGAGAAATTTCTGTCTGTCTGATGGTCTTTGAGCACATTCTGGTACAAACCCAGATTAGCATGCTGACACTCTAATGATTCAACAAAGTGCTTTTCCAAACTTGCAGCAACCTTTCCTGTTCACGGACACATGCTGCAAATAGACCTGCTTCTAAAATGGGATATTTTTTTGTGCCCACCCAAAGAATTCCTATAAAACTAGTTATTTGTTTTCCACTTCCAACTGAAAAGAGCTTTGGCTTTTGAGTTTTCATTTTTTTAAACCAAATAAACCTCCACATTTTTTCTGGGAAGCAGACACTTCTGTGACATATTGTGTGTTAGTCTAAATGCCTGGTGCTTTCTCCGCAAATATTCTTCAGGGTAACTTTTTGAGCAACTGTTGAGAGGAGAAGGTCGGAAAGAAATCCCTGTTTTCTTCCAGTTCTTCCCCCTGCCCCCCGCCCTGATACATACGAGTGCCATCCTGGGGACCAGCCTTACCTTGCACCTGACTTAGCCCAACAAGTGGATGGCTCATTCCCATTCCCTGTTCCTGGCAATGTGAGAAATGCCAGTCGTAGGAGGCAACTACAAATTTGCCATGGTGAAACACTCTGCTGGGGACAGTTCTCCATGGGGTGCTGCAGTAATCCCCCATTCCCAACAGCGCCAATTCACTCCTCCCAGAGAACATGGTAATATAATATAAGAACATAAGAACAATTATAGTCAGTCAGACCAACAGTCATTCTCACACATAACGCATCTCTTGGAGTAGTCAATCATAAAGCGGAGGGAAAATTACAAGAGCAATACTTTCCTAGCTTCCTGCAATTGGCAGCTCAGGGATTTCCTGAGCCAGAGGTACTTTCTTTGTATCAGTAGTTTTCAATGGATTTTTCTTCCATGAGTTGTCCTGTTGTTTTTGAGTTCATGGGGATGTTTTAGATGTTGGCTTTGCATCACTGGCATTTCTTATTGTTTAAGCAGGACCATTTGTCCCCGGAGAAGGCAGAAGTTAGTCAAAGAACCTCGACACTGGCAACTTGTTCAATCATAAAATAATGCATTGAAGTCTCTTTTCAGTTTCCAAAATGCTGCCAGCTAAAGGGTAGATGTATAGCATGGCAGTTTCAGAGAGAAGAGCCATGGGTCCTGGCCGCACAGGCTGATGATGCTTACCAGATGTCACTACCCAAGGTGGAATCCCAAATCAGTGGTGGTTTAAACTCTGTAGGAGAGCTGTAAACTGCAGGAGTTCAGCAGCTGTTTTATCAACAACAGTAATAGCCCTGCAGCAGGGAAGAACCTCCAAGGCAAGGTTGGGTGGATGTACAGGTGAACCAGTTTCATCCTCCAGGGTTAAAGCCACCTCCAGTCATAAATGAGAGCCACAGACAAAGAGCACGAGGTTTTCAGAAGGTCCTGTGGCACCTTTGCCATGTGCAAGCCATCCAGAAGCAGAGTTTTCTAACAGCTGGTGAGCAATGCCGGTTACACGGATCGCAGGAGGTGCCGATGCCTCCTGAACAGCGTGCCAGCTCACAGCGAGGAAATTGCTCTGCTCTTAAGAAGGGGTAGATAGTTGTCATGTTTTGTTGGGAGATGAGGTGGGTTTTTTTCCCTATTTCTCTTCCCTTGTTCAGTTTTCAAGCTGCTTTAGGTGATCGGTATTTGCACTATAATGAAACGATGCTAAGGTAGTTGGAAGGATCCGCACAAGCAGATACGCTTGTAAACAAAGATGGTAATTAGAATAGGATGCAGGTCTGGGGTTGTCTCTTACGTCAAGAGCTGTGTTTGTGTGTCAGCTTTACTCCTGTGCCTCCTCTCTGAGGCATACTTATTTCAGGGCTTCCTGGGAAATGCAATATGGCTTTTGTTGTTTTCAATTTTTTTACTTTTTTTTTTTTATTCTTTGATTTCTTTATGGACTCCCCAGGTGCCCATAACAATGTGGCAATCAACGGGGATATGCGCAGTAGCAGAATTTTCCCTTTACAAGTAAATCTATGCAAATATGGCAACCTACCTCAGGGCATCTTTCAAACCTGGGGAAGAAATGGCAGGGAAGGAATCACATGATGCTTCACACAGAGCTTGCAGACATCTCTCACCTGACTTTGGAGGCTTCTCTTGCTTTTCCTCTCTCTTCTCTCTTACCTTCTCCCCTAAATATACTTCCAGAAAGATAAGTGAGTAAAAATGGCATGTGCTATCTTCAGGGAGCCTGTGTGATTCCCAGTAGTCGAGGTCCATCCCTAGAGGGGTGAAGTACAGGAGGGAGCTCAGGGACATGTCCTGCTTTCAGATGTGTGCACACATCTGCTGCTGGCCTCAGCTGGGAACTCCCTGCAAGGCACAGCTAAGAGGTGAATTTGAAACTAACTCTATATTAAAATAAAAAAGGAAGTGTGACATCTTTGGAAGAACACAGAGCCTGGGACTGCACACGTTGAAGAGGGCGGCACAGTGCAGAGCCCAAGGCAGGATTTGGCTTTGAATGACTCTCACAACCTTCTGTCCTCAGGGCTTGCCACCCACACAACTGATTTCCTCAGCCAAGAATTTGAAAGGAAGAAGGACGTATCCTAACCTTCACAGCAAAACTGAGTATCTCCTCTGTTAGATGCCCAGGAGGAAACGCAGGCAGACAGGTTCTGCCCCACTGACTTCCACAACAAGTGCCAAGTGTCTACATGGGGGCGAGGGGGTCATCACAGACCCCTGCAGAAGTGGCCTTGGGGGACATCTGGCATCCAGCTCTCTCTGAGCTGCAGGGGACATGCCTTCCTGAAGTGAAGTGGGAACTAGCTGTGGCCTTTGACATCAGCCCAAAATGCCCCTATGTGATGACCCTTACAAGATCCAATTACCTTCCCAGTGGCTTGGGGGATGCTTTTTTTCTTGTTCGCTGCCACATCAGAAAGGAGAATATTAAAACATTCTTATGGAGGTTGAGCTACCATGTACTGAGAGAAATGGGTGAAGTTTAGTACCATTTGACATGAATATATTGGGAATAGTCTGAAAGAGTATGAACCTCCAGGATTTGCAGACAGATACCCAGATCCAGCGCAGCTCTGCAGGAGCACAGCTGGGATCTTACCAGGTGAAAATATCTTTCCAAATCCCAGGGCAGTAGAACAAAATATTATAATATATAAATATAGATAATTTTGACCAAAAATAAAAATCAAGACACTCTGTTGGAGCACAGATCGCCCTAAACAAAGGTAACCCATGGAGATGGGCTCTATGTAAGAAACAGAGCAGAACAGAACAAAATCAAATGGAGTAATCTGAAGGAATTTAGTTTAGGTGAAAACAATAAAGCAGTTCTTCTTTAAATGCTTTCAAAATGCATCACCCACCCTGTGAAGTACCTTTATTACTTTAAGGAGAAAGGAGACCACCAGGTGCCCCTGCAGAAACCCCTTGGCTCTGACAGCCCAAGTGCCTCCACCATACACAAGCGTTACCACTGACTACTGCCTGTGTTTGCCATATGTCATCCCTTTTTGTTCCCTGCCATTTACATGCTGGCAGGTTGACTTTTTATTAAGGTAAGAGTAGGTTGAAGATTTCAGATGTGGGCGCTTGAGAGACCCTCCCCTTCACGGCAAGCTCAGATTTCTCAGTTTCAGCTCAGGCTGACATTATATCAAACTGTGTTTCTCCCCAGTGGGGACAACCACAGATTATTTACAAGATAAAACAAGAATGTCACACTAAATGAAGACGAAAGATGTGCAGGAAGCGTGATTGCTGTCTGAGCCTTCTTAAGAACTGCTTATTAAGGAAATCGTCCTTTTAAGCAGCAAACAGCCACCAGAATTGGCCATGTTCGATACTGGGGATAGGATCTGAACTGCTAACCAACACCATCTATTGATAACGTTCCTCCAGTGGTAATGATGCAGATGCTAATGAGCATAATAATAATAAATAACACTGTGCGCATTTATCATGTCCCCTATTCAAAGGGTGGAAAATGCTTTACCAACAAGAAAGTGTGAAGTCCCAGAGCAGCTCTTTTCTCCATGTGGAGTCTATTGTTACCGTAAGCAAAGGGACTTTTGTCATCTGGGTTAGCAAAGAGAAGTGCAGTGAAACCGCTGGATTCCAGTCACTACGGTGCTGCTGATTCACGGTGTGAACTTGGGGGAGTTATTTCAGTGCTCTGAGTCTCAAGTTCACCATCTGTAAAATCAAGATAATTATATTTACAGTGCTTACCTCATAGAGCTGCTGTGAAGATTAATTAACGCATATATATTTACAAAGTGCTTGGAGATCTTCAGGTGAAACCTGCTGCATATGTGCAAAACATTATTTCTCTCAAATATCTTGAAACCTTAGGAGCTGCAGAATCTTGCCGGCTATCACCACATTTTTGACTGCTTTTGTTCTTTGTCTAAGGAAGTTGTTTTGCAGGTAGCAGTCATATATTGTGTTAATGGTGGAATACTTTGCAAATAAGAGTTTTTCCAGATTCCTTTTGACTTGTTTTTCTCCCCATGCACTATGTGCAAGCAGATTATGGGTTCATCAAGCAATAATTTTAGATTGTTATTAAGACACATATTTTGAGTGGGTTTTTTACCTCTGTAGATTTTATCACAAAGAAAATCCCTGTGTTTATTTGATATTGGCTATTCCAGCTGTATTGGTTGTTTGTGATCAGTCAGGTAAGCTAGTAAGCTATGATATATATCTGTACCACTTCCAGCAAGAACATACCAGGAGGCACAGTTAGGGACTGAAGATTATATGTGTTTAATTTATGTGCTATGGGAAGGATTGATCTTGCCTAAATTTAGCCATCTGAATATTAACCATTAAGTCTAAAGTAGTTGTTTGAACCTACTTCAGAGTTAGTTGAAAGAGATGGGCACTTGCCCAGAGCAGTTTGCCCAACCTTTCTTAGATAACAGTGTTGATAGGATGAATCAGCCTTTGGAGGCACAAATACCTCTGTTGACTGTGAAGGGATGTGGGAGTGATGTACTCAGATTCAGATGTCTGATGTGATAATAAAAGGCTGAATCCTGTTCTTCAGACCCTATCGACACTCCTTGCCGTGGCAGAAGAAGCAGCATTACACTGAAATAGAGGATGGCTTGTTTGAGCAATAACGCAGCTCTAGATTGAGACACCTAACCTGTCAGTTTGCAGATGTGGGTGTCTACATGAGGTTGAGGAGCCAATGTTTCCATTGCAGTAAATGGAGATCTTGACAGTGCAGAATGGGGTGTGGAGATTGATGCATCTGACCAAATTTAGGTGTCTACCACCAGGTAAGGGGAATAGCGTACTGAGCTCCCCTAACTGCACAACTATTTCTCCACCGGCTACAGCAATCTAAATGGCAAATCTGTAGATACAAAATGTGGGTATTTTAACCTGCAATTTAAATCTCACCCCAGAAGTATGGCTTCATTAAGAGGATGAATACTGAGTTATTAGATGCAGGCAGATATGCTGAGGGTGCCACACTCCTTACAGCTAAACAACAATGGCTTCTGCAATACTAAGTAGCCTGTAAGCATCTTCAGTGTTTGTAAATTGACTTCGAAGAACAGCGGGAATTGATAAAATGAAACCCATATACATTCACCTGTTCTTATCTCTGCCTATTTCAGCTATTCCATAATTGTACATGTTACTTATGTTGTGTCTGAAGTTCTCAGACTGTGGTATTTCCACCTCCTTTCTTTTAAGACAGTTCTTCAGTTTTAGTAGTTCAATGCCAAGAAGCCATTCAGTGGAATTTTTCTTCCTTAATTTCTCTCTTACATACAGTCAAAACCTTATGAATCACATAATTCAATTCTTCCATCTCTTGACGCTTATAGATACGTCTTCAGATAGCTGCCACATCCATACACACAAGCCTTCTTCCTAATCTTTGCCCATTCTAGTCACCTTTGAAAAATTTCTGTATCCTAGATCTATGAGAGAATGAAAAGAATCTTTAAACATGCACACACCTATATACACACATGACTTGTAGTCAATGTGTTCAACTTAGAGATGCAGGAAGCAAACATGTAAGGAATGTTTAAGCATCTTCATATACCCTTCCTACTTCAGTGGACCTTTACCATTGAGTACCAGCTGACAATCTACCTTTATATGCACATGCACATACAGATGTACGTATGTATGTTTAGATATATAGATATAGATAAATTTTCATTGGAGTCTTTGGGAGAAGAATTCTTTTGATTTTCTCTAGACATCTGATGTTCCTTAAGGCAGTTGTCATCCTACATCAATTGGTCTTGTTCTGCCTCAGCTCACTCTTTTTTGTCTTAAATGCCATATTAGAAAATGTTACAAGCCCCCCACCTCCTTTGGCATACCCACAATCCACCTGGGCATGTAGGGAAGCATGCCATGATCCTTCCTGACACATGTCAGCAAACATCTCATCAGGGGCTCAGCTGTGTCACCCCCAATGATATTGCGTAGCAAGATCAGTCCTTGGTTACATTACAACCTATCCTGCCCTCAAGGAAGGTAGGAAGGACTATGCTAATTGGTTCTGACCCTCCAAGATCGAGGGGAGAAATTGCCTTCATCCAGTGCAACGTGCCAGATCTGTTCTATAGAAACCGGGGTGCTGCAATGCACACAAACCCTTTCAGTGCCTTTACAAGATGGCAGAAGCTTGTGTCTGTGCATGTGTGGTGAGATGATATGGTACAAGAGTTACATGAGCAATTCACCTGAATTTATTCCCAATAAATACAAGAGCATCTTCCCATTCACAGCACTTGAGCATTTCTCAGACTTGCTGTGGGGTTATAAAAATACGTGCTTGGTCCCTGCTGCACAGCTGTTGCCTCTCTGTTCTTCAAGGCTCCTTCAAAAGGCCTGGCTTCTCTGCAGATTCCTACTCCCCAGGGACCCCAGGAGTCAGTGGGGCTGACTATGAAGTTGAAGAAAAATCGGTACATTTCAAAATACCCTGCCTATTCTTTACTTTCTGGAAATCAGGGAGGTTTTCTAGTTTGCTAGAAGTTATCACCTATTCTGCACAGTGAACAGAATACTAAATGTAGGGAGACCCAGGAGTTCCTGCTCTTGCCCAGGACTTGCCCTCAACCTCTGCAGAGCCTGACCCTGAATCACCGGACCAACAGATCAGCACGGGGATTAAAGAATCTGTTGTTTCCTGACCTGGCACTGTATGTCCACTTTATCAGACACAGACATCTTCCTGCTGCTTGTCACGGTACTAAAAAAGAAATGCAGGATTGAGTGCTGCAAGCTTTCCCCCATCTCATTCATTCTTTTCTTTTTTTCTCTGTCTTTCTTTCCAGTACTCCTTTTCCTGCTTTAATCACACCTCACTAAACTCTGTGGTTTTGTGCATCTAACGCCAGATGATGTGCACAGGTCTGTGACTTTACGTTTCCCTAGCACGCAGATATTGCTTCCTTGTCCTTTGCTGGGCCAAAACCCCAGAGTCATCATTTCCAACAGAACCAGACCCCTTTTCAGATCATACGTGCTTACTTAGGTTGCAGAAACATCTCAGAGGAGAAATGAAGGTGGGCACATTATGTGAAATAGTTAAAGCAACACTGGATAAAGAAGGTAGAAATTGAATCTGGTAGATCAAGCTTTCAGAAGCACCAGGTGCTCTAGAAGCAGCAGAAGGCAGTTTTAAGACAGCCTTATACCAAACCAGTTCCTTGCCAGTTCTCCTGAATTAGATGCTGGCTTTCATCCCATGCGATAGATATTTTGTCTCTTCCCAAGTCTCAGAAACAGCTAGTCCTTGTGGAACAAAACCTAGCAGAGAAAACTCCTTTGCACTGCATGCCAAGGCAAATAACTTGTTCTGCAACGCAAGGTGGGGAAGTAGGGCGTTGGTAGGACCTTAATACAAGGCGGGGGGAGGTTGTTTTTTTTAATTTGTTTATCAAAGGGATGCTGAGTAGGTGGCACCAGATTTTGCTTGAACTGCTTGGGTTTAAATGCACACACACACACACAGAGAAACACATGCAATCGGGTGCTTCAATGCTGGGGGAGTGCAGAGCTGTCAGGACTCTGTCAAGGCAAAGGCGTCCCATCAGCTAGAGGGGGAGATTTTCTGGGCCTTGGTTTGAGAAGCAGACAGATGACTGACAGGGGTTAAAAGCTTCCTGCTTTCTTTTCCACATTGCCTCCTTGATGGTAAAGAGTTCCCTGTCCCTCACACAGAAGGTGCTCTATGATTTCAAAGCATTTTGCTGGAAATACTGTACAGACTATAATAAGCTATTGTAGCCCTTGGCACAGATGCCCAGCTGAGCCTAATTCCCCATATCCTTAACTCATCAGCCTCTGATCATAATGCAGGTTCAGTGTCCTAGAGGACCATTAAATAAAAAAATACACACAGAAAAACCCAATTAGTACATTTCATGATGGTGAGAGATGTCAGACTGAGCGCCCTGGGCATAGCAGTACTCTGCTTAGTCACAGGACAGGCAGTCTAATCTACCCCCCAGTCTCCTGTGGGCCTGACCCAGAGGACCTGAAACCAGAGGGTAGAAAGGAGCTCGGGCTCGCTTCTTCACTCTTTCATTTTTCAGCTGCTTGGCTGAGGCCGTCACGGGTGAACATGGTCAGTTGTGACATTCAGGGCATCGTCATGCATGCTTGTGTGCAAGGAACTGAGCGCAGCCATCACAACCTCAAACACTGGCAGCAAGGAGCGAAAATGTGCTGGTGGTGCAGGTTACCAAGGGAAATTAGGAGAAGGATATCCAAATGAAAAGAAAGAGAAACATGATTCTAAGTGGCTGTGGCACTCCTCAAGATCATGATTGGAGCCAGTGAAAAAAAATGGTGGCACTCAGCTCTGAGACTGTAATCAATATTACACGAGAACAATATTAAAAAGCATCTGAGATTTCCCACACAGCTGGAGAGACTTTGGTGCTCAACTATTCCTGCAATAGCCCACATTCCTTATAGGCTCCTTAGCAAATCCCCTATGGGGAAATTAATTGTCTGCCTCACATTTAGCCAGTTCCTTCTACAGAAAAGGTATGGGCTTGCTCCATCCATGCCTTATTTTAGCACAGAGCTGTAACATCCAATGAGAAGAAGATGGGACCTATGGTCCTGTTGTCCAGCACCACTTTCCTTAGAAAAGACTGCATCAAACTTTCTAGAAGAAGGTGCAGGAAACCTCACAGGTTTCACAGACATGGGAGAATATGACCTCTTAATGGTCTCATTGGTTCATTGAGCCTGAAGCTGAGACATCATCATGACACGTGTGCTGTAAACACCTAAATAGATGAGATCTCAGCTCAAAAATCACGCCTTCTGAGCTTCATTATTTAAATGTTTCTATGCCTGAAAATAATTATGCCAGACAAGTATCATGAAAACAACTTCTCCTTAGCCACGAGACAGTCTAATGGGCAGCAGTAAATTAGCAGCCGTGACTTCTTAGCTCCCAAGTCTAGTTGTGAGGTTCCTGCCTAGTTGTTGCCTTAACCGTTGCCACTTCCAGGCGAGGGTGGGGTGGTTTATACATGCCGCTCCGTCTTCAGCAACGTTGGGATGAGCTTTGCCAGCTAATGATGCCTTTGCCAGGGGAATACAGGTGCAGCTCAACAGCGCATAGCTTAATGTAGACTCTGACCCATTGAGTGTGATTAAATGGGTCTCGCTTGGCTACAGCATAATATCAGACCCATTTTTTTGCATTTTGCACAGCAAAATATTCAATTAAGAAAACAGAAACAGGAAATGAATAAACATTATATTTCTGTGTTTTTTCTTCTATCAGTTCATTCACTTGGCTCTTCCTAATAAACAAGATCCATCCAGGATCAACAGGTCTCAGGACTGATTTTCTCTTATTATCATCAAGGGGAGTCGGCTTTGTTGTTAACCTTTCCATTTATTTAAAATGCCCTGGATTTCATATTCAATTTTTATGCTCCCTGTTTCTGATTGTTTCCTTGAAATGGGAACTTCAAGGACTTTGATAAATGGATTGAAAGGTTGCCTTATTTCTCTGTCACTTCTGCCTTTGCGTCCTCTGCAAAATGCTGTTTTGCAAATCATAAAGCTGGGGATTGCAGTAAGTATTCATCAGAGTAAGGCACAGAGGTCTGTAGGGGCATAACAGATTAGATAGTCCCAGTGAGGGGCCAGGAGCAAGAGCTGATGGGAAATAGTTGTGAACTAAAATTAAGACAAAAGGACATAGGCTGGATATCAGTGCAGTCTTTTTTGCGGTGGTATCTATTATCTGAAAGCGGTTTTCCACTGCTGTGGTCTGTGGTGGTCTGGAAGCTGTGGAAAAGGGCCTTCAGTGGGTTTTTGAATCTCTGCTGAAGAATTCATTTACTTATTTGGAACTCATTTACACTTTTTTTCTAGTAACTCCAGTTGAAATAGTGCTGATACAGGTATGTGTGAGGCTGTGAGAGAGGCTGATAATTATCCATTGCTGCACAAATTGTCATCTAAAATGCAAATGACAACACCAGCCCCCCCCCCACCTACCTCTGCCCCAGAGCCCCCAACTCCCTAAGATAGGATCACCGTTGCTGGGGTATTCAGCACTCCTTTGAGCGATGCATTGCAAATAAGTGTCTTCCTCAGAACAGGTTTTCATGAAATGAGTCACAGCTAGTATATTTAAGCACGTAGTCCCGATACTTTCCCCATTCAAGACACTGGCATACCCAAACAGCACCTCCCTCTAAACAAACTCAGGGCAGAATGAGAAGCCTTAAGCACTAAATAGGTTATTTCCCTCCTGGATAAACTGAAATTGGGTTTCCATCCCTCCTGCATCGTTGCAGTCATTGCACCAGAGCCCACACTGGGAGCGCCCGGAGATCTTATCGGACACCACAGCAGTTGGCCGTTTCATAGTGGAGTCAAGTCAATGAGCAACATCCTTGTGTCACCGCACAGGAGGTGTCCCTGCAGGGCAAACACGTGGGACTGCTGGCTCTCTTGCCCTTCCCATGCTCAGCTTGAGCAAGGCCCCCAGACCCCCTCGCTCCCCTTTCCACCTTCTGAGCTCGCCAAGCCCCACCACGAAGGGCATCTCACAGGGACCGCTGAGCTGAGGGGTGACTAAATCCACAGCCCACGGCACTTCACAGGGAGCTGCTTTCTCGGAGGGATGTGACCACCCTTCAGCACCAGAGTTAACACAGCCGGTAACGAGAGCGCAAAGATCTTTCAGATGATTCAAATGTGTGATTATCGCACTCATCCCTTCACACACCTCCATAAGGGCAGCCAGGACCCATGTTCCTTCTGGCTCCGTGCTTTTCACTCCCTTTCACTGTGTTACTATGGCAAACGAGGGAAATGTTCAGCTCCCAGCTCTGAGTCATTGCCGCCTTCCCAAAAACAAACTTGTCCTGGACTGCTCTTTCACAGGAGCTGTGAAGCACGCAGCCCAATATTCACCCTAGCTTCTTAGGCTGCTAGAGACTACAACTTGTAGCAGGAACCATTAATACTATTAACAACCCCTTTTTACATGAGACCTTTTCAAACTGCAGGATCCAGAAGAGCTTGACGCATTTTACTACCTACGTGTTGCAAATCCACATCCTCCTAGGAATTTCACAGCCGTCACTGATGTGGGCTGAGCTCCTCGTAACTGCAGAACAACAGCACAGACAGACCTCAGGTTGTCCTGTCCCAAACTCATAAATGCAACACCATACAAAAGAATGACGAGTCTCCTCCAGCACCCCAGCTACCTACCGAGCTTTGATGCACCACCAAACAACTCCAGACCTGTGCAGACAGGGCAGTGCTGAGCATTCCTGTTCACCAGAGCATTGCAAGTGGTGTGCAAACTTCCATCTTCCTGGATCATTTCTCCTAGAAGCAAAATGCTGGTAGCTGTTCAGCTGAGACTGGCAGACTTACATGCAGGCTAGCATTGCATCCAGATGGAAGTATCTGCAAGAGATTTCAGGCAGGCAGAGTGTAATCCCTTTAAGAACATGACTACCTTCTGGAGCTATGATCTCCTGTCTAGTCTGTTTGCCATTATATGCAACGGTCTGTCTATCCATCTATCCATCCCTCTATTCACATAGTCACCTTTATTCTCACTATAGGTGAGCACCTACAGTTTCATGGAAAGGGCAGTGCGCATTTGTTCATCAATGGCCATCTCATCTCATTTTGATTTATTTAGAAGGCAGGCCGATTCTTTTTGCTTGCTTTTACTTTGGATGCTGCAGCCATCACCAACTTTACCTGAGCATCTCTGACCTTTACTGCCTATGACCATTTTCTGCCAAACACCTCCTCTGAAAGACCTCGATTTTGTAAAGATGCCACTTGCTGCAGGGAACTATGAATTTCTTTGCCTTTGCTTTCCCCGCTTCTGTGCTGGGTAGAGGCGGTGTTGGGAGGACCAGTCTGCCACCCCCTGGGGTCTGAGACCGAGTTGAGCTGATCTGCATCGGGGCAAGACTGCTTGTAAGGGAGGGAGGGAGGGAATGGAGAGACAGAGATGCGAGAAACTGCGTCACTTCCACAACTGCTACTGCTCAGGAGAAAGGAGCAAAAGAAATATATATCTGCCTGCCTATTAATTTAAATCTAGACCCAGGAAGAAGTCAACGAACTGTAATTTATGAGCTGTCAAAGCCTGAAAAATTCCTTTTGACACTGTATTTTCAGTTATTACATGCTTTCCTGCAAGACGACAGCATAATTCTGTAGGGAGCCTTCTAGTGAACAGCACAATGGCAGAGGGCAGTGGGGGCTTTCTTATTATCTTTTCTTCCCCTTTTCTTCTTCTCTCCCCACTCCTTTCAATCATCCCCCCTTTCCTACCTTGCCGCTGCCCAAACAGTAGTGAGGAAGTAAATCAGCAGCAGTCGCCATCCTGCCAGCCCTTCAGCACCTCCAAGGCAGCGCTCAGTGCCAGGCTGGACCCGGCACCGTGCAGAGATTTCTGAGGGCTCGCTGGGTGATGGGAATGGAGATGAGGCAGTGACCTCAACTCCACCAAAGGCAAGGAAAAAATACTCTCTCACACTCTCTCTGGCATTCTAAATACTTCAGCTGGTTTCCCTCTGCCCATGCTAGGCACCCACCACTCTTGCTGGTGCACCTTTTGGTTGGGTCTCTCTCACTTGTGTTAGCATCGATTGACAACTGTCAGCTACCTCAGATCCCCAGAAGTTGGCAGCACTGCCTGCCTGGCTCCCTGCTCCTTCATAAAGTGAACCAGAGCAGTGGAGAGTCCTGGCAGCGTCCTGGGTCACAAGTGCTCTCCTGGGAAGGAGTGGTTTCTCCTTTTTCCCAAGCCCTCCTGCAGGTTCGCTCCCTGGAAAGCAGTGCCAGGCTCTCAGGATGGACAGGCCATCACACACCCGGACCTCATGTAAAGCAGAGGGCGGGGTGGCATTTTGGTGGTGGTGTTTGCTGGAGGGGAAGGCATGAAAAGGCTGCCTGCCCGTGGGCACCTGCCCGCATCTCCATCAAGTTCTGGGGACACGCAGGGTTGGAGAGTGATGGCAGTGGCACCATTGCCCAATGCCAGTTAATGAGGAAACTCAAGCTAACATCAAATTAAGCTTGACCTGAAAATGTTTCTGTTGCCTGAATCCAACCTGAAGTTCCCCTGGCATACAGCTTATTTCCTTATCACTTGGGCACAGGAGTGGGGGAGGCATTTCACAACAAATGTCATTTATCCCTGTATTTCCGAAGCTTTCTTTTTCTTACACACACAATTGCTTTTTAATTTGAGTTGCTGGTGGTGGTGGGAATGTTGCCTTTTTGCTTTATTTTTTTCTTCCCAGCTTTGGTTTCTCACTTACAGCTTAGAAACCCCTTTTAAGGTCTATTCTCTGTGATAGGCACTTCGCCTCATATTTAGGGAATCACACCCACACGCTGCACGCATCCATATGCAAACACACAGACATACATACACATTTTCTGAGTGAACTGAACTCTGAATCTTGTGCTTTAATATAATTTAAGCAGCCTGTGCAGAGCTCTCTGGAGTCAGGATTATGGAATAGTGCTTTAAAAGCACTGTAGAAAAGTCCAGATCCAGAGAAAAGGACTGTGCTTTCTGCTGGGTTCTGCTGCAAGGCAAACTGTCACAACTCCGAGAGTCTATTCCAGGCCATATTCCCCTTTAACTTCACTCTGCCTCAGTTTCCCCAAACCTGAATTATGGCCAACACCACCACCTACTATTACTTAGGCAATATTTGAATGAATATGTTAGAGCGGTGTTATGTCTCTGCTATCATTACTGTAATAGCACGTTCTTTCAGAATTAGATATCAAAACAACCAAGGCCAAAATTCCCCTGGACTGCAGATGGAGAGATGAAAAAATGGAAACAATGAGATTTGCCCAGGACTACTCTCACATTTAATAGCAGAAACAGGGAGATAAAGGCCTTCTCTTGAATGTAAGACCACCACCTAGGGAGCTGGGGACAAACTGTTGTATCTCACTCGTGACTGGGTTATTGATGGGCAAACTTTCAGCATTTTTGTTAAAATTCAGGAAAGCCTGCACCAAATTCTTCAAGCCTCTGCTGTCAGGGTCCTAGCTTCCACTCAGACAAGGTGCATGCTGCTACCTGAAGGAAAGACAGAGCCAGTAGCTGCCTGTAAGACCAAGGACCACCATATCACCCAGGGCTAGATCTTCCTAAGTCTGGGACAAAGTGGCTGGAATAGGCCAAAAATGAGTCAGGGCAAGCCAATAGTTAAACAGTGGAAGAGTCAAAGCAGGGTTCAGTGCATGTTCCCTGACTTTCTTTCGGTTAACATTACATATTCTAAATAAATGTCATCCCAACTGGGACCTGGGCTTTGTTTCTAGCTCAGAGAAATGTTCAGGGAAGCTGAATGATAAGAATCCTATTGCCTTACATTGCTTCACTGTGCAGGGAAATCTCTGAGTGCATTCAATACAATTACTTCTGCTCCCACGAAAAAGATGTTGAGGTGGGGAAAGGAAAAAACTGTCCTGCATTTCCCCTTGCATGAAACACTCTTCAGAATTGTGACTTTGTTTTACTTTAGTTGCTAGTCTCTGCAGCTCTCACACTCTCTGTGGGACTAGCTTGTAGAGGTTATTTCGTCCCAGGGTCCTGCAGACATCATAATGGCAAGGGCATAATAAAGAATAGGGTCTTCCTTGCGGTAGTTGAGTCACTGTATTTGCAAAGATAATGTCTACACCTGCACAGCAAACACAACCTGTGAGTGAACCAGCCATTAGCAATAAGTTGTAATAACTGAGAGCAAAGAACAGAAATAACTAAGGTCTATGCTCCACTTTTGTGGCAATATCTGGAGAACGTGGCCCGTCCTTAGGAAAATAAAATATTCCTTAAATGTTAGTGTTGGAGAACTGTGCTGCAACACAGGTGAAGGCCTGCTGTTCAAGCTGGGGAGAAGGAACAATGCCAGAGGCAAGGGAAGGGAGGAGAGGGGCTATGTGTCTTTGAGATCCTATCTTCCCCTTGGAAAAACTGACTGATTGAGTTTTCTTTATCAGTAGAAGTTATCGTGAGCTGCAAAGGTTGATCTCTAGAATTGGAACTTCCTTGTAGTTCCTGCTGAGTACAGCGTTCAAGAGGGCAGACATTAAATGGATTAAGAAGTGGGTAATGGACAAATCTCAAAATGCAGTTGTCAAAAAGAAAGCATGATAGAGTGAGGGTATTTGTAGCAGGGTTCTGCACGGATCAGTACCAGCTCTGATGCTAGTCAGCATTGTCATGAATGATGTGGAATTAAATATCCCGGCTGATACAATCTGTGGATAGCACAAAATGGAAAATTGTAAGGACAGGACTCTGATACAGAGTCATCTGAGTCACTTAGGTCACGCTGAATGAGCTTTGGCTGGCTGAGGCGTTATGTGCGTGTTTCTGCAGAACCAAATCTAAGCTGACTTATGGAGGAATAAGGCTAAAAACCAGGCCTAAAGAATGAGGGGTTATATTTCATAAGACAGTGACCTAGAAAAGTACCTAGGCAATGACCTAGAAAAGTGGTTAGCACAGCTGAGGAAGTCAACATTACCCGGTTGTGGGCATCACCGCCTAATGGGACCTTTTGGTGTATAAACAAGGAAACTGGAGGACAAAGACGATTTTTTAGTAGGTAGCATTGGTGGGGGAAGTACTCTGGCAAACTGATCCCAGCCTGGTGTTCACTTTTTAAAAACTGTAAAAGATTTTGAAAAGACCTGTGTAAATGAAACAGATGCTTCTAAGTGTCAGGCTTAAAAAGTTGTGTTCATCCTTGCCTGAGAGAGCTCCAAGAGACTTGAGTCTTTATGGAAGTATCTTTTCTGGGAAAAAAGCCTATATACTAAAGAGTGCTTTAATCAGCTGGAGAGAGGCTGAACTTTTCTCCAAAACTTTTCTAATTTGAACACAATGCCAAACACATTAAAGTGAGAATTCAGAGACAGGCTCTTGTCACAAGAGGATGCACATCAAAGCAAACTGCGATGCTGACGGTTGCTCTGCCTGTTGTCCTTGTAGTAAGACTTGACCCCTCTCCAGGACACACATTTTAGCCAAAACACAACCTATGGGGATAGCTGCAGGGCAGCAGCAGAATGGCTTAGGCATGGCAGTTCAGCCATGGGATGGGAAGCTCCTGGGGGCAGCTCTGTGGGCATTTCCAGTACAGAGCAGGAGAGACCGGATCACTAAAAATCCCTTTTTGACGATAAGCCATATGAGCCTCTGACTAGCCTGGGGTTAAGGGGGTTTTGGGAGGAAGAAGGAGTCATTGCTACTATATTTTTCCCTGTATGATACCCATCTTTGCTTCCTGACTGATGCTGCAGATCATTGGAGAGGGTCTTTAGCATGGGGAGCGTGCTGAGACCACGCGCTGGCTCTCTGTGTCAATGTTATCGCTCGCTGTCACATTTCGAAAGAGGAAGCGAGTCTGTGCCACGCACGCAGAGAACAAAGCCCTCGCAGAGCCGTGTAAGAGTTACAACTTGTCAGCACGTCTCTCAGCCTGCCGAGGGCCAAACATGAAACACAAAAAAGGCCTGAAATGAGGGAAAAAGGGGGAAATAATAGCACAGTGAGCTCTCAAGCTTAGAAAAGGCTTGCTATAAAACAGCACCTTCGCTCTCTGTCTCTCTCTGTGTCTCTGAGTCCTGGCTACTGATGAAGGGAAGAGATGACTCCCCTTAGCACAGTTACAGTACTGTTGCAGTAATAGGGACCGGAGCCAGGTTCAGATCTGGCTTGCACAGCCCTGCTTTCTCCACATACCCCAAAAAGCATTGTTAGCCAAAAAAGCATTATTAACGGTGATGAAATCTGAGGTAGAAAGAGCCTACTGAGGGTTATGTTTTCCTACATGGACAGTGAAGCTCTAGTAGCTGGAAATTCGCCTTTCTGAGACTTGGATTTTACCCTGAATCGGGGAATTAATTTCTCCAGGTACTAACTTTGGGTAGGAATGGGATAAATGCTTTTTATATTTGCTGATCTGGCCATAGCTGTGTTGGTGGGAGAAATAATTGTATCATTGCATGGTGTATGTCTGCATTGTTGATTTATACCTACTAAATACCTTGTTTCAGGAAGTTTTGTAGATTTATGCTTAGTGATCATTTGGTCCAGGTGTATAATTTTCTGTTTCAAGCACTTTTGGCATGGATAATATACCATGGCAAGAGAAAGACAATAGTATGGTCAGCACCGTGCAGGGGTAAGACAAAGGACCAACTTCAGTCCACTTCTGTAAAAACAGAGATGCATCTATATAAAGGGAGTGGAGAAAACTGGCTGAAAACAGGAGACCAACATCCCCACTTCCTATGGACTCCATCCTATACCACCATTTGCTGTTAATATAGTTGGTAGTATATGCATCCTTCAGGCTCTCTGGTCTGATTAAAATTAGATGAAGCAGAGCACTTACAATAGAAAATTACTTAACAAATATTTGTCTTGTTCCCATCATGGCACTGTGCTGCATCTCCTTCTGGTACCCAAACTGGTAAGGTATTGAGTTCCCTCCTGTAAGACTCACCTGCTGTTAATCTTCTGTGCAGACTAAGAGATGCCCCTCCTCTTGCAACTGTTGTATGGAAGTTTATGGTCTCTGGTGCTCAGCTTTTCCTGCTTGCTGGCCTTCATGAGTTGCATAGCACAGGGTCTCAGGTATGAGCCTGGGAATGGCATGTGTAGAATCAAGTTGTGGTTTAAAGCCAAGATTTTATCTAACTCTTCGATGAGCAAGGAGACAAGTTCATTAAGCCTGAAGGAAAACAAAAAGACAATAATGGTCCTTCAGAGAGTGCAGGACCACCCAGCAATACCACTTTTACACAAGCAGAGCCCTGAGTCAGTCAGTAAGAGTTAAAAAGTAGTGTTGGGCTGATCTGTGAAGGATTTAAAAAGACCAGTGGAAAGAAGGAACTCAGCAAGGAGACAGGCAATGCAGGATTTGGCCCTGAGCACTCCCATGTCCCTGCATGCTAGGGAAGAAAATGGTGGAGAAAAGCTCTGCTCGTGCAAGCCACTGATATGTCGTACACGTCCACTACAGCCAATGCACGTTTGCTGTGAGTTCAGACAACAGTAGCGAAGATCAGAGTTGTGGGACTGTCCCCACAGGCCTGTCAAGCAAGGGCTGAGTAAACCATGTGAGCTGAGAGGTCCTGTGCCTTCTCCTGGCCAAGCTCACCCCTGAAACCCACCTGTAAATGGAGGTAACAGCAATGCCAGTGCCTGGAGTAAACTGCCTCTGCAGCAGGAGGCTGTTTATGAACTATTCTTTACTGCTGGCATAGCACCCAGCTCGTTTTCACCTTTCTTAAAGGTTAACCTCATTTCCCTCTATTAGTTGGTTTTAGCGAATGCCATTTGGCGCGGCAGTTAAAGAGCTCTGTCAGCGGATGGAAATGACAGTGGCATTTAAAGCCAGTCGGAGTTGAGAGTTGGGGCGGTGGGAGGGTGGGTGGAAGAAATAATCTTCAATAAAACGTTTGCAGGGGGATGCTAAGTGACATCAAAGGAGTCTCACTTTCCCCAGTGAGAGGAGAGATCTTCAGCTCAATGCACTGATTAGGACAGGTCTCCCCTGAGTTTGAAACCAGCCCAAAGCCAGGGAGACAAAGTGCCTGGGGTGCTCCAGAGCAAGGCACGGGACATCCCATGTCTATGGGTACCTTCTTGATGGGTCCAGAAGGCCTTGCTTTCAGCCAAGTGTGTGCCGAATATTGCTTTCACTAAAAGAAGGTTCCTCTGTGAGTGTGTTGGTTATAAATTTTATTGCAACCCCTGTGTCACGCGCTGCCATTGCTGCCTGGCGTATCAGGCCACACCGTCTGGTTACAGTTTTCCTGCCTTCCCTCACTGCTCTGTGCTTCTGTTTTAAAACCTGGGGTCAGTCTTGCAGGAAAGTCTTCCACTCAGAAGAAGTCTGAGTTTTGCCTGGGCTGGAGATTCCACAGGGTTTTGTTTTTCTTTTCCTTATTGCAACAGAGTGGTGAAAGGAGGTTAAGAAAACAGGCTGAATCAGGGAAATACATACAGACCCCCAAACCTTAGCACGCAAAAGTTTTGATGGGCATTGATAAAGGCTCTGCCGTCCTGGACCTCCCCTGGCATGGGTGTAATACGCCGTCGTGCATCAGGGAGAATCTGCAATACCCAGCAGCAGTAGTGACATGCTGAGCAGCAGTTCAGCAAGCCGAGGGTCTGATCCAAAGCCTGCAAGGCTCTGTGGCACTCTTTTTCATTAACTTCAATAAGCTTCAGCTCTAACCCTGAATCCCCGATGTTTATTTCAAGCATTGGTGTAGCATCACTGGAATATAACATTCCTTTGCATACGCACCTTAGGGTAACGGTCTAAATGAGTATGTGGATAAGTCAAGCCAGATGCTGCCAGGCGGCATCCTGAAGCAGACCCATTCATTTCCTGGGTCATTTGTTGAGCTGGCCAAAGCATTTCAAACGAACGGTTATCGAGCCGAACGTGTAGTTTTGTAAAAGGCAAAGCGTTCCCCTGGAACAGGTCTGTTTCAATGAGATTTTTGCTAGAGGACATTTTTTTAAAATTAATGCATCGAGTTCTCATTTCAGGTGGTACAAACCTGTGATTTTGACAGGATCTTTTTGATTAATTTTGTTTCAAGTCTGTATTGTATTAAACCATTAAGAACATAAGAGCTTCCGTTTTGGGTTAGACCAAAGGTTTGTCCAGTCCAGCATCCTCTGCTCCAGCAGTGCCCATTAGAAAGAGTAAGAACAGGGCTTTTCTAAAGAGTGACCGTTCCCTTAATATCCTCTGGCTTCCAGCAGACAGAGGTTTAGTGACTAAGATAGATTTTGCAACTGGATCTTCATGTTTAATAGGAGTGAGTGGACACAACCACCACTAATCTGTCTCATTCTCCCTGGAGCTAATTTATGACTTTTGCATTCAGCAACATCCCATGGCAGAAACTTCTTTCATTTATTCATATAGTGTGTGAAAATGTACTCTTTTGTCTGGCTGAAAACCACAGCCATTCTGCTTTATATATTTTATGTTTTGAGGTTATTAAGACAAAGTCTTTTTATTCCTCTGAGACAATACCCTGTAACATTTCACAACTGAAGAATTTCCATTTCACAAGAACTTTGGCCTCTCCAATTCAAAGTGGAAGCACATTTTTTGAGACATCAGTATTTCCCATAGAAAGAAAATTCCATTTTTCATCCCATTTCAGTCATTTCACTATATCACTGTAATTGAGGGTGACAGCAACAAAAATAATAATAATAAAAAAACCCAAACACCAAAACCAACAAAAAAACTACTTAGGCACCCTGGGAAGAACTGGCGAGAATGAATGAAAGTTTCGCAACAGCCGTTTCTTCCTCTCAGCTGGGCTAGGGGAGTCACAAGGACAGGTTAGGGGGATCAGTCATGCCAGCCTCATCACACCGGCACTATGTCATGCCTCCACCTCATAGTTTAAATGCCTATAAGGCAGATGGTATTCCACATAGGATAGGAGTCCAATTCTCACCTTCATTTTTATCTATAAAATCCCCAGACTGGGACTTCCACCTGGATAAAGTGGGACTAGTTTGAGCAAAGATACTTCTTTTTAGGTGATCTGCCTTGTGGGGGAAAAAACATCACTTTTAAGGTCTCCTTGCAGTCACGGGGATGTCTGAAGGGTTAAACAGGTGGATCCTGTTTAAGTTCAGATCTTGAACTAATCACCTGTAAGCGGGCATAGGCACTGCATGCCCAGCTCCACTGCTCACATCCATAGGCAAGTCCTTACAGGATTTAAGCTCTTGCTCTAAAAAGCACAGTGAAATTATGTTTTTATTTCCAACCTCCTTATTTTTCTGCTTACAGTTATAGACAAGACTGTCTCTTTCTACGCTTACATACACAGCCTGGCACACTCCACTTTTGATTTTAGCTGAGGATTCCAGGTACAAGCATCAAACAAATAATACACAAAACTTCTGTGTGAAATACGGCTTTGTAACTGAAGTAAGCATTAGGCCCCGAGCTGTATGATGTAGGAAAGGTGTTATTGAGACCTATGAGACATGCTGCTTGTATTCCTTTATTATTATTGTATTCTTTTGCCTCTCCTTCATTTTCTTTGTTTGTAGACAAGGGGATGGAGAGGGAGAAAGCCAGCAAGTTTATAAACGCAAGAGAGAAAGGAGTTGAGGCATTTTGTGGAGATCTTTAATGACATTCTGTATAATTTGAAAGTGGGGAGGGAAGGGGGGAGAGAAAAAGGGAATTAGCAAAAAAACTGGCAAAAGAAAAGTGGAATGTGGAGAGAAGCGTGTGGATGAATTTTAATGCAATCAGAAAGCTGTAATAATGGTAATAAAGGAATATATTCAGACGTCAAGAGAGGGAGAAGGGAACAGGACCCGCGACGCCAGAATTTAAATTAGACATAGGCGTATAATTCTTTTTTCTTCCCCCCCTTTCTTCAAATGAAGGAAATGGAATTTTTAAGCACAGCGAAAGAGGGATTAACAATTGGCAGGTTTTCAGCCCTTTGTCTTTTGGCGAATCCCATTTAATCACCGTCTTTAATATTAAGGAGGCTGTGGCCATGCGGGGCTGTCTCAGGCTTGGGGGAAAAGGGATGATATACAGAGGAAAAGAGAGATAACACTTAGGTTCAGGCAATTGTGAGGAAGTGTTTCAATTACCTCCACTGAAGTCTTTAAAAACTGAAGTTTAATTTGATCTGAAATGTCGTCACAGCTCCTGCAAGAGAAAATATGTCCTTCCCACCCCCCTTCCTGCCCATGTCATTGCTGTTTCAATAGTCCTCAGTGCTCAAGGCTGGAGTGTTACCACAGATTAATGTCCTGGCCTTCTAGGCTTCTGGAAAGGGTTTCAAAGCCCCGACAGGTCACCAGTGAGATGAGTTTAGGAACTGAAACTTATTTTCCTGACATACCAGCCTTGACACCACTGACCCTCCGGAGTTTGTCAAGAAGCTTCTAAGCTTTGCTCTGAATAAGCGTGAAAACCAAATAGCCCTTCAGGCTCAGCCTTAGCCTTATGTGGCCACAGAGTAAAAAGGGGATGTTACACACAGGAATTAAGTTGTGTTAAATTCCCCAGAACTAAAGGCTGTAGGAGTTGTTTTCAAATCGGAGCCGCCTCTGAAAGATGAGTGTAAAAGCGTGATTCAGTGTTCGTTTGAGGTGTCATTTGGTAGTACAAGACAGTCTTCTTCACCTCCTTCTTCTTAGGGAAATCCACCAAGCTGGGCCAGGGAAACAACTGTAGATTTGCAGGAGGAAGAAGCCCGAACAGTCATGGAAAACCCTTCAAAGTTTAGTTTCAGCACACCTCCACACCTCTGCACTTCGATGCTGGGTCTCCTTATGTGCTTTTCTCCCATGAACATTTCCAAGGGTGTTCCTGGGAAATGGGAGCTGTAAGCACAGGCTGCTAGTATCTAGGGAAAGAGTCATGATTTCTTTTCATGATTGGAAGGCTGACTTGAATTCAGATATTCTTCCTATTGTGGAGGGATGGTGAAGAGAAAATGGGTGTTTGGGCTATATGTTGAATTCAGAAAGATCAGATTTTGACTCCTGAGTCTTTTCTTAAAAAGCATCACCTCATGAATCGTTCTCAGAAATATTCCAGTTGGCTGCTTCAGATAATGAATAAACTTGGAAGAATTATGATCTGCCAGGCAGAAATCAGGCAGAGTCTTTGTGCTTTGCATGACAGCAGGTTTTAGACTACTCTCACCACCAGCTTTCCTAAGCAAGGGCTACTAATAAAGTGGGTCATTGCGAATTGTTTTCCCAGCTCAATATCAAACACCATAAAACCTGTCATTTAAGATCTGCAAAGGGAATAGCATCTCTTGGCAATGGACAGTTGTGACGGCGCTGTTCAGCAAGTCAGAACTACTGATATTTGTCTTGGGGTTATAATATTCTCAGCTGTACAAGAAGAGTCTGCTGTTAAAAGAATCATTTAGGCTATGTCTTCATGGCAGGGTTTGCTTGGCCTGTTGCCCAAGTTTTGTCCATAACCTGTCTGCACAGAGGAAGCCTGAATGTGCTTTCATCTTAACTGTCTAGATGAGGCTGTAGGTTTAAGGTTGGATTTCACTTCAGTACAGGTAGACAGCAGGTCTTGCCACAGGAGCACAGGCCAGCCAAGCCCAAACAGCATTCATACTCCTGGTTTGAACTGTCTTCTCCATCTCCTTCCATTTTTTGTCCTAGCTCTGCACCTTATCCATCCCGCTCATATGCTGGCTCTCCCAAACCATTTCTGGATATGGTTTAGCAGCTGAGGAACTTCCAGTTCCCTGTCAAACAGCTCTCTCTGCTCAGGAGGATAAGACTGTTGTATGGATGAGGACCTCAAAAGTAGAGAACAGGCTCAGACACATTTAATTTAAAAACATAATCTTAGGCTTTGGGTTCACCAGTTGGCAACATGTTAAATTTCTTTCCAGTTGCTCATAGGGCCAACGGCAGATCACTGTGGCGCTGTCTTTAGGGATCACACAGCTGCAGGACATGAAAATGTCTCCCTGGAAGATGACTCCAAGATCCACAGTCATTGTCATTTGCAAAAGCAGGGCTTTCCATTCAGAACCAAACCCTGCCTTGACTTACTCGCCACCATGGACTCCTCTTGCATGCAAAACGTGTCAGGGAAGCTCCAGCCACTTAAATCTCATAGAAACCATCAGAGGGTTCAGCCATAGATCTGAGCGCCAGCCTGCCAGGTGCTTTTCATTATTACTGCCAGAGCTCCCTGTATTCCTGGCTTTTGGCAAACCCTGAGGAACCTCAGCAATGCCTGATTTTGCCTGGTACAAGCACCAATTATTCTTTTTGCATATGGGAAACTGAGGCTGCCTTTTGCACTGGGTAATTTATGTAGCCCACATTTCCACTGAGGCTGCTGTCTTTGGCAGAGATGTATTGTAAGTATCTACACTCTCATGAGACCCCACCTGGAGTACTGCATCCGGCTTTGGGGCCCCCAACATAAGAAGGACATGGACCTGTTGGATCAAGCCCAGGGGAGGGCCATGAAGGTGATCAGGGGGCTGGAGCACCTCTCCTGTGAAGACAGGCTGAGAGAGTTGGGGCTGTTCAGCCTGGAGAAGAGAAGGCTCCAGGGAGACCTTCTAGCAGCCTTCCAGTACCTAAAGGGGGCCTACAGGAAAGCTGGAGAGGGACTTTTTACAAGGGCATGTAGTGATAGGACAAGGGGTAGCAGCTTTAAACTGAAAGAAGGTAGACTTAGGTTAGATGTAGGGAAGAAGTTCTTCAGTGTGAGGGTGGTGAGCCACTGGAACAGGTTGCCCAGAGAGGTTGTGGATGCGCCAGCCCTGGAAGTGTTCAAGGCCAGGTTGGATGGGGCTTTGAGCAACCTGGTCTAGTGGAAGGTGTCCCTGCCCATGGCAGGGGGGTTGGAACTAGATGATCTTTAAGGTTCCTTCCAACCCAAACCATTCTATGATTCTATGGTTTAGTAACAGTAACTACACGGTCATCCATCTCTCTGGTACCAGAAATAACAAATCACTCTAAGGGAAAAGTCATTTTGCCTTCTACAATATCTCAAGCATGGCTTGAGATGGGACCCAGGAGTCCCAAATACCAGTTTGAAATCTACAGACAGGAGCTTTGGCCAAGCTCTTGCATATCCTCATGGGTCCACTCTTCCATAACTGGATCAGAAGTGATTTCCACTCTTTTCTAAAACAAGATCTAGGGCCTTCCTATTAAAAATAGTTTGTGGCATGTTCAGAATAAACAGAAGGAAGAGGTTCCTAACACAATGTATGATTAAGCTGCAGAACATCTTGCTGCAGGATGTGGTGGATGCTTACAGTTTGCACGGGTTCAAAAGCACACTAAACAATTACATCAAAGAAAGACACTTCAAAAACTATTACATATGAAAAAAACACTGCAGACTCCAGAAGTCCCTAAACTGTAGAACACTGGAGTCTAGGAGAATATTTGGGGGGGATTAACAAAATTGCTCCCCCTGTTCTTGTACTCTTTCCTAGACATCCACAACTGACTATTGCCAGAGGCAGCACACCAAGTCAGACAGACCCGCTGTCTCTCGTACAGCTGTTCTTTCACTCTGTATACAGGATCCATTACCAAGTCAAGGCTCAGAGTGCAGCCAAGCAATTAAATAAGAGAAATCCTCCAAAATAAGTTTTTCAGATGCAACAGTGAAGAGTAACGCACCTGTGGGATGAAGATTCCTTCTTTGTGCAGGAGAATTATGCTCCCACACCTGGGCTTATATTAATTTGCGCTTGTCCCCATCACACAGCTGTTCAGATTAGACGTTATTCTCTCTAGCCCGGGTGTCTCAAAGCCTCTGTCTCCAGCAGTCAGAGACCAGCAGCTGTGCAATCATATCTGCTAACGTATGGGATATAAAGAACCTGTTAAGTAAAACCAAACCAGGGAGGGAGGAGGGGAAGAGATCAGCACAAAGAAATCACTCCTGCTAAGATGTGATTAGGGATGCCCCACAACACCCAGCTGCAAGGAACAGGTGAACTCAGCAAACATTTTAAAGCCTGCAGCAGAATTAGCCCCTTGTGGGTGTTGTTTGATATGGGGAGGAGGAGTGAAAAGGGGGGAAATAGGAGTCTGTGCAGGTGGAAGGAGGGTTTGGTTGTTATTGTTTGGAGTTAGGTAGCGGTAGGTTTCTGTTGTTTCCAGAGTGGGTTGGGCTTTTGGTTGTTGTTGTTGTTTTTTTCCCCCATCCTAATTTTTGAAACACCTCCATTTTGCAAGGTTCATGTATTTTCCAGCAAGGTACCATGGAGAAGATAATTAGCTAATTTACAATTAGCTACAACAGAATTCGTAATCGCTTCCCCTGTGGAAAGGGCTGTAATCATCATCACGGAGCTGTAGGACTGCTGTGAAAATGGCAATAGGAGTGTGCAGCCCAGGCCTCAGGAAATGCCCTGCTTTTAGCCTATTGATCCACCTGATTAGCACAGGTTGAGGGGAGCGATGGGGCACTCCAGCTTGAGAGGGGAGCTGATTTGAGCTTGCAGATTTGAGTTCAGAGCTCAATCCAAACTTCCATGATGTTCAGGGCACCTGCGGCTCACCCCTTTGCTCTATAGCTCCTCCTTTCTTCTTTGGCCTGAGGAGGATACCTTGTCCATGATACTCTAAAAAAAAACCCCAGATTTATAGCTCTTTTTCACCACTGTGATGTTGGCAGATTCTTGATGTCACTGCATGGACTTGGGGCTACTGGTGGATGAAAAGGTGGACAAGAGCCAGCAATGTGCTCTCACAGCCCAGAAGGCCGACCGTGTCCTGGGCTGTATCAAAAGAAGCGTAGCCAGCAGATCAAGGGAGGTGATTCTCCCCCTCTACTCCACTCTTGTAAGACCCCACCTGGAGTACTGCATCCAGCTTTGGGACCCCCAACATATGAAGGACATAGACCTGTTGGAGAGAGTCCAGAGGAGGGCCACGAAGATGATCAGAGGGCTGGAACACCTCTCCTATAAGGAAAGGCTGAGAGACTTGGGGTTGTTCAGCCTGGAGAAGAGACAGTTCCAGGGAGACCTTCTAGCAGCCTTCCAGTACCTAAAGGGGGCCTACAAGAAAGATGGGGACAGACTTTTTAGTAGGGCCTGTTGCGATAAGACAAGGGGTAATGGTTTCAAACTAAAAGAGGGTAGACTCAGACTACATATAAGGAAGAAATTCTTTACTGTGAGGGTGGCAAAACACTGGAACAGGCTGCCCAGACAGATGGTAGGTGCCCCATCCCTGCAAACATTCAAGGTCAGGTTGTACCGGGCTCTGAGCAACCTGATCTAGTTGAAGATGTCCCTGCTCATTGCAGGGCGGTTGGACTAGATAGCCTTTAAAGGTCCCTTCCAACCCAAACTATTCTATGATTCTGTATGATTCTATGATGGACACCCTCAGCATTGCCTCCTCTCCCCTCTCTGCCGAGGATCAGTCAGCAGAGTGGGCAAGGAAGATCTGCTCTGCCTCTTATATCCTCTCTGGTAGATGTGCCATTGGTCCTATCCACTGGCATTTTCTTCTTACCCACACCCGCACAGAAAACTTCTCTAGGCTGCTCGTTTGTTCTGTCATGGTGCCAAGGAGATAAGCTTAAAGGCCTTCCCGGTACCTGGACTGAGGCACCGCAGCTGGTCCCTTGCTGTGTGTGCAAACAATGTTTGGGGAGAAGGGGAATAGCAGCAGGGACAAATAATTATTAGCTATATAAATAATGGAATTAATTAGCATCTGGTTTCTGAAACAAAGCCGTACAGCAACCTGGTCCTGATGCTTAGAAAGCCAAAGGCATTGAGTAACATCAGAGAGCTGCTCTGGTGAATACCATGCACATACAGAAGACGGTTGTTCCCATACAGAAATATGCAAACGCTAGTTTTGTCCTTGCATGAAGAAGCACATACTCTATCCGTGTGTGATGCCCTGGCAATGAACTCGGGATGAAACAGGGAGGCTCATAGGTTTTAGAATAAGGGGTTTCATGGCTAGAAGGGACCATAGTGATCTTCTGGTTCGCCCTCCTGATTAGCCTGGGCCACGAAGGTGGTAGATCTGTCCGTCTTTATTTCCAAGGCCTTGGATGTGATGTTCTAGATGGTAAAGCTGGCTTACGCTTTCCTGATACAGGGATTCAACCTCTTTGTTTTGCATGAGGAATACGAGAACACAAGTGTATTTATATACTCTTATCTAAATGTACCCCCACGCACACACATACATTAGCAAGAGCTATCTGGATAAACACAAACCTGTGTCATGTCTCTCTGTGAGTGACCCTAATTTTCCCCCAGTCCCTCCACAATTGCTGTGATTCTTGTTCTTGTCCTCTTGCTTCACAGAGGGTCAAACATCCTGCATCTCATTGTCTCTTCTGTCTCTTTAATTAGTGCCCGTCCTCCCCCTTCTCCCCCTCACTCCCATGTCCCCCCTTCCCATCTCCTCTCAGCACTTGGTTTGCAATGCTCTATTATTTCACCTTTCACACGTGTCGTCGCTTTCGCCCAGGCCCGTCTGACACCTCTGCCTTACACTTATCATAGAAACATAACATTTAAATACAAATAGAACAGGGAATAATTTAACCCCTATTTGCACTGGAGAAGGTGCCAAGGCTTTGTATAAACACAGCCGGGGAGATTTATAGATGCTGTATATTTATCTGACAAGTTACGTTTCTTTACCACTGTGCCTTGCAGCCAGCTTTTCCTAACGGGCACAAGCCTCTGTTGCTGGCAGAGTGGTCAAGAAGAGGGAAGCCTGGTTCCACAGGGATATTGGAAATGTCACCAAGGGGATATCTCAGGGAACTCTGGTTTGCCATTGCTGTGGCCTTTCTCTCCCTACCTGTCCTCCTGCGAGGAATGGGGGGTGCTGGCTCCTGTTGCTGTGGTTGGGTTTTTTATGGCAAAATGGGGTAGACTCGGGGTGAACTTATTTTTCAGTATTATCAGAGTGCCTCAGGGCGCTCCTGGCAAGGACCTCGTGGTGCACCAGCAAAAACCTCCTCTGCTCTCCTGGGCACCACAGCACAGAGAAATAGCTATCCGTGGTTATTTCCATGGGCCTAGCAGGCATGATGGACTGAGGTTTTGGGAAAGACTGATAATGGGGTGAACACTAATGAGGGAAAACAAATATGTGGGGAGAAGAGGCTTACATGGACACCACATTCAGCCCCCACACTGCGGGGCAGTGTCCCTGCTCAGACTGCTGCTGTTAAGAGCTGCCTCCACAGTGAGGTTAGTGAGGTTTATTCACTAACATGTGGTATTTGGGTATGAGGGAGAAACTGAAACTGTCACTTTGGTGTGTTAATAGACAGAAACTTGGACAGGCTGTTCCTGACCAAAGCAAAGAGGAGATGCTCAGTTGTGCATCAGTACTTGGTGCACGGCCATGTGTGGCCTTGAGGAAGCTGCACAGGTTTTCATCACACCTATCCTTAGACATGCTGAGTAAGCTCACTGTCTTGATTTCCCTCATAGGGAGGAGATAGAGGCTGCTCCTCATGGCTGCCCACCTCTGTTGTGTAAGACAGGATGGTACCACTCACCTCCCATGGCTATGGCCCAGCTTAGGCTGGAGAACACAGTCATGCCCACAGCTCATGTTGGGGGCATCCCAGATGATGGGCTCGTGCCCAGCCTCTTTTTGTCCATCTCTTCTGGCCCTTGACAGTGGTATTTCTGTCTTGCTTGTCTGTGCATTCACTTTGCCCTGGGGGCCAGGGCGGCGACTGAATTAAGCGCTCAAGCTATCTGTACAAGATTCCGTTTATTTCACAAAAGGATCAAACTTACATATGTTTCAACAAAGATCTAGAAAGAACTAACGGCACACAGCCAATACTACTAACACAGGAGCACATATCTGGCTCAGCTGGGATGTTTGCCAGTCCTCAGAACAGTTAAAGATAAAAACATTCCATACACATACTCGTGACTGTCTTCAACCACATCTTCCCAGGCCTACACAAGGCCATCCTGCAGCCTGACCTTGTAAAACTAGTTCTTCAAAGGCTTGGCAAACATGCAGCACAGCAAATTCTAACATTCACTCTGGAAAACAAACGCCAGGTGTTCCGAGCTGCTCCCACATCCCAGGTCTTAGGGGGCCTGGTTTGAAGGTTTTTTTTACCCCTCAGTCCCACAATCTGAAATGTGGATGAGAACATTGAGCTTGATAATGGAGGTCACGGGGGACTGAGTCTGCCCAGTGCTCTGAAATTCAGATGTGGGTCCTGAAATGCCTAGATTTGGGATAGCATCTCTCTGAAAAAGGAGGAAGCATGGGACTCAGCGGGGTGGTATGGGTGGTAGGGATGGACCCTACACCCCACAGACAGGCAGAGCTTAAGGACAGCTTGATCTGGGGACTGCTTCAGGTTTGTGTGCAGCCTAAACCTCTGGTTTCTGTAGGATGTAGTGTGGCCTGAGTAATGGTACAGCAAGGTACTGCCCTCCATGCTCATTTAAGGGCACTGGGAAAGCCTGGTGGGGAGCACCTGCAGTGTGCACACATGCTCAGACACATCCCACTGACACCAGTACATCCTCTCTTCATTTTATTCTGGCAGTCTCATGACCTTGTTCAGACATATTTACAAAGCAGAAGTATTTGCCTCAGTGCATCATGTCAGCTTTTTGTCTGGGACCTGGAAGAGCAGTGTATGGGAGCACTCAGAGTGTAAGAAAGAGTCTCATACAAACCCATTAGAGGATAAACTCATTAGTGAAGACCTGGAACATACTTAATGGTCCCAGCTGCTGGACCCTTCCCTTTCTCTTCCCAGCTGAGATGTGCGAGGGGCATTGCAAAACACACTGCTGAGCTCCCTGTCAGGGCTGGGACATGAAAGGTAAATGCAGCACTTTGTTAGAAGAACCTCTCGGAGAAAAAAGCTTGTTAAACTGACTCATTTTTTTATCAGCTGAGTGTGTGATTGTGTAGATTTCTGAGGCAGCAGATGTGACAAATGACTCCCTTGACAACCCAAGGCACAGTTTTTCAGGAGGGAGACAGGGCACTGATTTGAAGACAGGGCTGGAGGTGACGTCCAGGCAGTGCTGAGCCCTGGCTGGCCATGGGGAGCCCCTTCATGCCACCTGCCCTGGAGCAGCTGGACCAGCAGCCCCTGGGAAAGGTGGTCCTCACCTTTGGCAGAGCTTGTTCCTGGTGGTCTGATGGCCACCTTGTGGGCAGCTCACCAAAGCACCACTTCTGCCAGCCAGACAGCTCTAGGGACAGGCATCACTACACCTAGTGTCCTGCAGAGATGCAGAAAAGGGGGCTAAAATAAATAAATAAATAAAATTAAAATAAAATAAAATAGAATATAAAATCAAGTGGTTCCTAAAACACCTGGTTTTAGCTTTTCATAAACTAAACCAGACAAGGCAGTTTCAGGCCAGTTCCACACTAGAGAGTTTTGCTGACAGAGGAGGGATGTGATTTTTTTTTAATGATATATTTATATTAGCAAAAAGCCTGGTGAAAATACAGTTACACAGCTATAGGAGCACTTTTGCTGATGCAGCTTATTTGAAACAGGGGAAACTGTATAAAGTACAATATAAGAGATGCTTCCTCTGTGCTGGAAGAATTTACTAGACACAAAGCTTTTTGCCAGTGGTGTTCCCAGTTCATTCCCACTGCTCTGCCCCTTTCCTAAAATATCTTCCATCTTCCAGGACAGCTGGTCTCATTCACTGGGTGGGTTTTCCTCCAATATCTGGACAACCATTGGAGTTTGGACTGGGCTCTTTCGCCAAGACTTTGTCTAGCCCTAGACTGAAAGATGCCCTACAGAGCGCACACTCAACTTCAGTAGCTGCCTCTCTAAGGCTTACCTCACCTCTGAGAGTCTCTTTTGCAGGTCAGTTTGGCCATCAAGAAAACAAACCTTTCAGATGTCCAAAGCACCTTCTCTTGAGGTGGGCACAACCTACACGGTGTTAGTTAGGGCTTTGTGCATCATTAAAGCCTGAACTTTGTGTTGCCAGCAAAGACCTCGAAAAGCCCCTTTGCTTAATCATTTTCAATATAAAGTAGGCATATTTCTTGCTCTAACGTGCCTACCAGAAAGATATTCCTGTTTTTCTCCCCTATCAGAAATCCACATGTACCCTCCTCAACCTACTTTTCCTGCCATTTCAGCAGCCTAACTGAAGGCAACATAACTCCTCGCTTTCTGTGGGCAGTACATTTTTCATTCATGTGGATAACTTGACTGCAGGATTGAAAGCTCCTAATATCCTCACTCAATATCCACTGCCTGAAAAATTATTTACATCCAAGGCTAATTTGCCAATTTGCAGGTGCATCTTGGAGAGGGGAATTTTGATCAAACACTGGTTGAAGCAGAACAGGTTGCCTACACCAATAACTTCTTGGTGAACAAAAGTGACATAAATCTTCCAATTAGTCAGCCAGAAAAGGGTTGTTGCAAACCAATATTTTGTTCAGCTTTACGTTAACATGTGCATTAAAAATAAATACATTAAAAAATCAAACTATTTATTTATTTATTAACATATATTTATTCAAATTGGTTACATCTGCTCTGTAAACTGCTCTGAAAAAACTTCTTGGTTCACACATTTACATAGTGTTTAATGCATGATAAATAAGACATTTATGAATCATGTGCAAATGGCCTGTTTATATACCCAATGTAAACTATGTACATTTCTTTTTTTCTTGGTGTAATGGTACTGGCCTCTGAACATAAACCTGATCTAGCGGCATCACTCAGTGCCCTCTGAGATCTTTCTACCAGCTCAGCAATCATTAGTTTGGTCTGTTTTCACCGCCATTTTCTGCAGGTGTTTCATTCTGGACTGAAGATCCCCATACTTGGTGTAAGGCCAAGTATAAATAGCCTTCCTCATTCAAAATACAATTATCTACTAGCAGACCATGTCCTGCTTTGACATGAAATACCACCTGCTTGAGCTATCTCAGATATTAGTAATCATATAAGTTAACTTTATGTTTCAAAAACTTTGGACTTATTTCAAATGAACTTTAAAAATATATTTAAAAACTCATCCAAACTTGTAGGTATGTGTCTGTGAGTGGGTATGAATGACAAATCTCCATTTACAGGCTGTGGCTTCCATTATATCTCGATTTAAAACAACTTAAGATGTTAAACATTTTTTTCCTGCAACTTGTTTAGTATTGTGAGGGCTACTAACTTATGTTATTTTTCATTTGGACTTTATTTCTATACACTCTCTTTATCCACATTCCTCTTGGATAGCAGTCTAAGCAGTGTTGTCATTTCAGTCACTGCAAGCTGACTGCAAAAATTGATCAAAAAAGCTGATTTGGAAGACTTTGGTGCCTAGATTTTGAGAAGCAGTTAAAGATTTTATACATAACCGAACCTTCTGGGTTTTTGTTTGTTTGGTTGGTTAGTTTTTTAAATTGCCAAATTATTTTCAAGTACTCATTGAAAGTCAGATGCTATTAAGGTTTTTCGAGCCAGCCACCTGAAAAGACTAGCAGCTTCTGAAATATGTCACCTCAATGAAATCACCGTTTGTTTTACATGTGATACTGAGCCATCTTGGCTTTCACATTCCTCCTGAAATATGGTAAGCATCTCTTTATTTTGTTCCAGAAGACAGAAAACTCTTTGTGGGCATGCTCAATAAGCAGCAGTCAGAAGATGACGTGCGCAGGCTATTCGAGGCATTTGGCAACATCGAGGAGTGCACAATCCTACGGGGACCTGATGGCAACAGCAAAGGTAAGGTGATGGCTTGTGCCAAGCTAGATCCAGTCTCAGTGTATATATCATCTTCTGGTGTGACAAAGTCACTATGTAGCCGCCAGGACAGCATCTCTTACATTAGGAGGGGTCACATTTGCCAAGGGAGGCCATTACTTTGCTGGTGGCTGTCTGCTTGTGCGTGACAGGAAAAAGCTGATTGCACTTCAAAACACATGCCCTGATGAGCTTTGTCTTGCCACGTGCAAACTGGTGCCTATTGTTGTTTGCTCGCAGGGCAGAGCTTCCCCTCCGACCACTGGGCCTTTACATTCACTCATGATGTGTTCTCCCAACCCAGTTGAACAGGCCAATTCTTTCTTTAAACAAAGCCAAGGTTGCTACTTTACATCTTGGCTCAACGGCTCCACCATCATCTCTGCTTATTTCTCACCCACCAGCCCCAGGTCTTCCCCTTTTTCACTTGGTCTTTGCATAGATACACACTGGCCAGCGATCGCAATTGCAAGGGTACAGGTGCTGATTTAAATATTACACTCAGTGGACATTTACTGTTTGAAACATGCAAATGCTTCATTGCAAAACTAGGTGCCTTACCTCCTCCTGCCACTTTTTGGCATCACTTGTTACCTGGATAGCACAAAGGATCCTCTGCCACAGGCCAGGTGTAAGAATGAGGCTTCTCTCTTCAATAGAAGGGTCATTTTTTTCCCTGTCAGTCTCTAGACAAAGTAACTTCAATTTGAATAGGAAGCCCTCTTCTCTTGACAGTATAATGCGTCCATTAAATATTGATCTGCGTATAATATATCATAAACTGTGCTGGAATGTGCAGCATCAGAGAAGAGACCAGTCCTGCTGACACAGTTCATATCTCACTGGATATTTTGACATGTGACAACATCAACCAGCATATTTTTGCAACAGGGAGGCAAAAAATCCAAATCACAGTGATACACTGGAGAAAGATATTGCTATTCCATAAAATCACTGGCGGCCAAAAAAGACTTCACACCAGCATTACAGGGCAGCTGTTTGATATACGTCAGCAAAGTTCAGCCTTCCTTATATAGATGGCTGAAAATAAACTGTGGGCACCTTTCTTCAATTGTATGGCCACTTTAGTTTCATGACACCCAAAGACGGGGGCTGCCCCACTGGAAAGTGGTAGGCTAGGTTAGCCTAGAAGAGTTCCAACCTTCATAACAGTAGGCAGTTAAGCACTCCATTCACTGAACAAATCAGTAAATTGGCGAAAAGCAAAAACATATGTCTGTCTGCCTCCACCTGGAATTGTACAGAACAAAATCTAATGACAAAGGAGTTAAAGTAATAATAAAAGCAATAATGTCTGAGATCTGTAAGAAACAGATTCCAAAGGAGATCCAACCCACAGACTTGTATTCATACTTGCTCTATCTTTTTTTTTTTTTTTAAAACAATTTCATTATAAGTCTGAATCTGAGTGGCAGCTCCATATTGCTAACCAGTTTAATTATTAGTGCTAGCGGGCTGCAGTCTCAGGCTTGCATTTCACTGAGCTGTTCAGGATCAATACTGAGCCTTGACAGAGTTAATATTACCAGCTTCCATTTGCTGGTGCTATTTACTGAGAATGTGAAGCTCCTAATTTACACACACACAGTTACATACACGCATACACGCACACAGTCAATCCAACAGAAAACTTAAGGCTAGTGCCCTTATCTTAGGAGACAGTCAGGCAAGCCACAACTCCCACAAAGTTATTCCCAGTCTGTAATGTTTTCCATCTGCTAGAAACCAATATGTGACACACATTGCTTGTGAGCTACTTATTTTGGGTAAAACCCATAAGGCTTTAGTTCTACCTAAATTGAGATTTCAGCAGATGGTCTAAGTGCCAGATAGCAATCAGATCCCATAGACTTCAATCCTACCCAACCCATCACGTGAAGCCCCACCAGGCATCCCTATGGTGAGCCTCTAAGTCCTCCAGGCACCTCGATGCAAGCAATGCTTTCAGAAGGTACATCCCAGCTTCTGACTTTAATGCTACCACAGTCCAGTCACAGCCAGAAAGCTGCCTGAACCTTGCCTGAAGCCATGGGTGATGTCCTGAGCCATGAGGCATGCCCTTCAGGGGGGGCTACAGAAATACCTCCTGCGTGAGTCACTCGGGGTAGGCATGGTGGCTGGAGCATGTAACCAGGTGGCAGAAGAGCTGGGACTGAAGCATTTTTCTGCCAGAAGGGGAACACAGAGCCTGTCTCTCCTGAAAGAGGTGGGAGAGGAAGGAGCCTTCCTGCACCACTCCCGGTAAAGCTCACCAGTGCGCAGCCAGGAGTCCTCATGTAAGGAAGCTGAAGTGGATCCAGTTCAGCAAGCTAGCAGGACCGACAGGGTCTACACTGCTGCTCTCTGGAAAGCATCTTCCCCCTCCGGCCCCTATTCAGCAGCTGTCTACTTCAGTAACTTAGAAAGTAAAGATTTCCCATGGTACCAGAAGTTTCACAAGAGGAGCCTTAACACCCTCTGCAATTACAACCATAGGCCCTGACTCTACAGTCACCTCCAAGCTGGGGAGATAGTAAGAGCAGCCCTTGCAGCTCTATAATCTGGAAGTAAGGAAAAAGAAAAACAAAAAAACTTAAGCACATGTATCAGGTTATATATCTCTCTGTGTGCCAAAATCCCTTCAAACTCCAGATTTGCTCCTATCAAAGGGACACCATCATTCTGAGGAGAGTGGCATGACTCACATCCTCAGCTTGTGAGGTCCTGGAGTCAGTTCTGGTGACAATGGGAAGGAAGGAGGTTATATGCACATTTAGTGTTATGTACAGAAGCCATCCCATTGAACACACAAACAAAAGGGCTAAAATGTTGGGATCTCTGCTATTGCCTTGCCACCACACACCAGTAAAAGCTGAGTTTTCACTTGTCGTGCTACCTCAAAACCTACTGGAAGCAGTAAGAAGAAGCAGTAGGAGGGATCCCATTAGCATCTTGGGCATTAAACAACATAAATGACTGCTACTCCTTTCATTCCCAACTTTATCCAGCTCCACTGATCCGTCAGAATCCTCAGCACAGGGATGAATTTCACCTGAAGAGAGTGAAGCCTTCAACATGACAGCAACACTGCAGCCAAAAATCCTGCTCTAAATGCAATGGGTGACTGGAGCTGGAAAGCTTTTGTATATTTGCTAATCAGCATCTTCTTTTTAGAGGCAGAAAGTACAAAAGAATCTCTGCAAATAATTAAACACCCTAATTCTGGATTATCTCTGATTAATGAAGAGGAAGGCGCAGCATCTCAGGAGCCTGGGAATGCTGGGCTGCGATTATGTCATAATTGATCCCTATTGTTTCCAGCTGAAGTTTATCTATCTCATTTTCTCACGATTGTCTCCTCTCAGCTCCTTATAAATTAGATCCAACTATTAGCAACAATCGTTGTGCTTTTCCTGAAATACAGTCTGAGCATAGTGCTGAAAGGGTAATGTGAAGTGAAGGGCTCCTAATGTAAGTTAATTTCATATGTGTGTATTATTTTTAGAAGGGGCTATCACTGCTTTTTTTGGTCTCAATTCTATCAGCTTGCAGTGATGATTTTGGGGACCTTTGGAGCTCGTTCTTCTACCTTGCAAGTGGGGTGTTCTAATGCTTCAGTTTTCACCCTGCACTGTATGGATCCATAAGGGTATGTGGACTTTCTAAAGATTCTACAAAGGGAAAAAAGAAGACCTGTCCCATTGCCAGGACTGGCATCCCCTGCACAGTGATCTGCAGCCCTTCAGGGAAACACTAGGGCTTTGCAAATTGATTAAAAACTCAAAAGTCTTTGGTAGTAATAGAAGGGTATAGAAGCCAGAACTTCTCAGATCTCTCCCAATCTGTTCCAAAAACTGCCTTAGCATATGGAAATTACTCTTCCTCTCTCTGAGTCAGTTTGCTCATAGCTAAGAGCGTTAGCAATACCTTCCCCCACTCTAGTGGTGCATGTGACCCTTTGAAGTGTTGATCACTTCTGCACTCTAGCATATATTCCTGACTGCACCTTTCGGCCCTGAAACCTCATGTAAGAGTTCAGTGTGAGATTCCTTGCATGGCAATGCAGGCCAGAGAAGCACTGCCTACATTTCTCTGATGTCCAGAGGAGAACACCTATACGGGTACTGGCTCTGCAGCTATGAAAGACTAAGATTCAAATTTTGGTGGTGGCAAGATGGTAACCGTCACATGCAGATCTCTCCCATCCCTGCTTCTTCATCAGAAACTGCCATATGCTTTGTCAGACCAAAGCTGCTTGGAGCCAAGACAAGCTCTGAGCAGTCTGTCGTGGAGCTCTACCAGTGATACGATAAGGTACCTTGTGGGTTTGGACTAACCTGAATGCCTTCTGTACATTTGGCCTGTGGTTGCTTGTAACAAGTATGTGTAGCTTTCTGATAACTTTTACACGCTTCCTTACTGTTTCTCATAACCCCAGAGGGAGGAGCATTCAGCATTAAGTCCAATACAAATAAAAGAAAATTAGTTTTCACCCAATAAATTGTAAAATTGTGCAACACTCTGCTGTGGAAAGCTGTGGAGGTCAAAACATAAGTGGATTCAAAATGTACTTGCTAAGTTTGTGTCCATCAGTGCCCATTACAAGCAGTGTGGGAATTCTGGACGCAGCTTTGCTTTAAGAGCTCCTCAGGCCACTGATGACTGGACTTTGGAAAGCAATAACCAGGAGCACATTTCCTTGTTATACTTTCTCCACAACCATATTTATGGGCCAGTTCTGAGGACAGGGTACTCAGCTAGATGGACTTTCATGGTAGCCATGTAACTTTTCTTACATTCTTCTTTTTCCTCTTCCAGGGTGTGCATTTGTGAAATACTCTTCACATGCGGAGGCCCAAGCAGCCATCAATGCCTTACATGGCAGCCAGACAATGCCGGTGAGTAGCTCTGTAACACAGGCAAGTGAGGATCGGTCCAGCCTTTGCCGCCCTGTGGCCTGATTGAGGAGGAGGGATGATTTATCTACACTCTGCAACTCATCTTCCAGGAAGGATGGATAACACCTCAGGCACGCAGGGCCTTGGGTGTGCTTAACTCATCAGTGCAAAGGCCAGGATGACACTGTCATTTCACACAGGTGCAGAACCCCAAAGGGTGTTGTGTTCTGTCACCAGCAGTTTTGATGACCTGAAAAAAAGACATATCATTCACAGATGCCAAAAACATTGGGTCAAACTCACCATGAGTGTAACCTTTCAAGTTTCAGAGGGATGAATCCAGTAGAAACTTGTGTCTAAAGGCTTCTTTGTTTTCTCTCCCCAAAGAGTCCCTGCCTGTAGGTGAAGAACTTTTTGCCAGCATTCAGCAGAAAGCAGCATGTTTGCATGATGGCACTAGAGGTTGGAGACAAATCACACGGTGATGGGTGCCTCTCACTGCTACTACAAAAGTGCCTACCTAGGCATAAATGTGGTCCCCTACATCCAACTTTTGAAAGACAGTCAGACCAAATACTGGATCTTGCAGGAAACATTTGAGGGATCATTCCACTTGGACAAATATCTAGTAATATGGGAGTTTGAGCTTGATAGATCAGGATAGTAGAAATGGAGACGTATTTTCTATGCAAAATGGTATTTGTACACCATCACACAGATCCAGAGGAATGTAAGGCATTCCGCTGTCAGCAAGTAAAGACAATCTGGTCCAACATGTTTTGGTTTATTATAATGGTATATTATTTTTATTACTAATTATTCACAGTGTAAATCATGAAAGGCTAAGAAGCATGCCGACAACTTGGAAAGGATACAGGAAAGCTCAATAAAAAATATTTAAGAGTGTAAAATCTCCCTCTCAGTAAGAGACTCTAATGTAAATTCATGAATTTATCCAAATAAGTTTAAAGTGGGCCTGGCAGATTGTCTCTAGATCTTTGTAGGGACAAAAACGGAAAATTCTTTACAGGGGAGAAGGTTTCTAAAAGTAGCAAATCATCAAGATCTCATTTTTTGGAACCCCTTCTTAGACAAATCAGTTTAAAAATGGTACATATTTACCAGTGATACTACTGAAAAAAATCTCCTTAAAGATGGGGGGGGGGGGTCAGGTTTTTGAAGTATTACAATACTTTTAAGAGTATCTTCCTAAAAGATTCCTTCTAACAAAACCAGATGTTGGGCTTGATGCTGACATCCCCTAGTGGAATATTACAGGCATCTTTCCTGAGACAGGTCAAAGAGGTACTTTTAATTACTTTCTTTCAAACTTTGGCCCAAAGTGATAGTGTCTATAAACTGACATCAGGAATTGCAGTTCCATAGGGTGTGGTACCACAAAAAGGTGTAATAAAAAGTCAGCCCCTGTCCCAAAAATCTTGCAAGCTCATGTGACAGAGGTGAGAGGAAGACAGGAGAAAACAGACAAAACCCAAGGAGAGTTGAAGATTTTCATCTAGATCTAGTATGCCCAAAATATGCTTATCCTTTCCCAGTCCTTTTCCTTCCTGCTTTCAGCACACTTTAGATAAGAAACACCCACTCATTTCTCGACCACACGGGAGCAAATTTCTGTTCCGTCCTGCTGACGTTAACTGACTTTAGAATGTGCAAAACGATAAAGAATTTGGCCATATCCTGGGTCAGTTTTTTATGGGACCATTTTTCCCATACTTATTTGACTCAAATACCTGTTATAGAAATGTTCTTGAATAACCAGATCTGGGCATCTGAAAAAGCATCACAATTTAACCCTTGCTAGATGCACATCCGAGGCTCACAATCAAGTTTCTGTGGTTGACAAGTTTCCGTGAACTGGCTGAACCTCAGCAGCAGTCCACGTACTTACTCTTAGTTCACAGGAAAAGCAAGTAGAAAATTATTAATTTCGTCCTCTTCATTATAAGCTAAGTTATGTGACATTGTCTTGTATCTGCCATGAGCTACGAGCAGGCACACAGGCAGTTACCATGGCTCAGCAGACTAGTGAGGACCTGTCGAGTGACTGCCAATTGATCAAGACATGGAGCACACAGTTTTTCCCACAGGGCCTCAAAATTTCTAAGGCTCTTTGAATGAGATGGGCCAAATCCTGCAAGTGATCTCTGTTCCCATTCTCATTTTCATGGTGCTTCAGGGTGTGCAGCTTCTTTCAGGGCTTGGATGTTCACAGAGAAATGCAGCCACCTCGTGGTGAGATAGCGATGTAGCCCTTGTCCTTGGAAAGGAGTGGTGCATTGCTGCCATCTTCCTTCAGTCCCCCCTCCTATTTCTCTCACCATTAGAACTGGCCTCATTTGTCCGGCTGTGATGCCAACTCAAAGTTGTTCCTGTGGTTCAGCCAATTTAAACGTCTCTTGCCTTGTCCTCGTGTACTACCAACGGGGCATCCATCATCATTCTTGTCAGGTCTCGAGCCGTTCGTTCCTGCGGCAGACTCCTGTTTCTCCACAGCTGTCAGGATTATTGCTCTACTGTGACTTCCTGTTCACACAACATATGTTGCCTAATAGTTTCAAAAGGCAACTTTCTTTTATGAAAGTTTTTTTCCTTTTTTTTTTTTTTTTAACCTTTCCTTGGACAGGTGCCTGACCACCATCGTCACAAGCCCACTTCTTTATGCGAGGCACTTGTATCTCCTAAGGGCCCACCAAACAGGTTTACAGCTTTCCAATTTTCACACAATCAATTGCTTTTAAAAATAATGTTCCCAAAATCCCCTACTTTTGATCAGGCCCAAAGTTCCTTCTGACTCTACCTGCCAAGAGACCTTTTGGGGGTCTTTTAAAATCATATTGCCTATCAACTCATCAGCTTTACAACAGTGTTTTACTTCACCTCCATGTCCTCCTTTATGAGAGATCATATTTTGCATGTATTTAGAATATATTTATAACAATTATATGCCCTGTACTTTTAGCTTTGGTTACTGTGTCCCCTCCTATGTCTCTTACCCATCCATATGGGCACATAAGCAGGTCTCTTCACAAGATTCGCACGCCTTCCTCATCCAAGCCTTGTCACTAGCAGCCTTATCCACCAACACAACAAATTCAGCTAGTACTTCTATAGTGACAGCTTGCAGATCTAACTTCTCTACTGCAGGACTGACTCTTGTCCAGACTAAAATCTTGGCCTGTCTTTCCAGCATCTCCTCGTGGATGTCTAGCTGTCAGATCAAGCTCAATCTGTATAAAACAGAGCTCTTGAACTTTTCCTCCCAAACCCTGTCTCCTCTCTCCTCTGCCTCCATTCTCAATCGCTGTGGACAATATTATCATTCTACCTGTCAGTCATGTTCCTACCTAGGCATCATCATCAGCTTGGTTTTCTCCTTCTCTCCATATCTTCACATCTGGGCAACAGCCAAATGTTGAAGAGTCGTTCTGCACAACACATCTAAGATACAGCCTTGTCCATCCACCCACGCAGAATAAACTCTCCTCCACACTTCATCACGCATACCTAAATCGCAGCAGCCTTTATACTACCCAGAAGGTACACAGGATTAAAAGCTATACTTCTGTTGCACCTTTTTCACCATCATCTCACCCACTGAGGCACCTCAGAATTTCTGTTATGAATTAATTCCTGGAAGGGGTAGAACAGTACTGTTATCTATGTTTTCCACACAGAGGCGAGAAGAAGTGAAGAGTGTGATTCATTTGATTTAGCTTTAACAGTCTAAAAGTTTGTAAACCATTCTAAACATCTTCTAGGATTCCTACAGAAAGGAGAGGGAGAGAGATTTCTAGAGATTTGTGCATTCTTCCCTTCATCTATCTGTGCTAGGATGGGCTAAATCACCTTCTGGGCATGCATGTCCCTTTCATTAATTATAATGGAGATCTCCATAATGGCATTAGACCGAATACCTGAGGTGGGACACATCTCACTTAATTTGAGAGATCTAAAAACTAAGGAACTATGTCTGAGGTTGTCATCTAAGTGTTTGTCATCTAAGCTTCTGTTATAATCAATAGAGAGAAAGAGATACCTCTGGAGGAATTTTATTTTACAGAAATAGACTTTGAAACCTGTCAAACCAAAACCCAAATAGAAGTGTGCTTTTTAGCTAATTTTAGGCATTGGATTCCTATGGTCTGCCAGTTCCAAAATAGTGGTTCTTCACCTGAAGTGTAACTTAGAATGAAAAAGGACCTGTAGCACTTAAAAACAAAGTGCTTAAAAACAAAAGCTAAAAACACTTGCTTCCTGCAGATGCCTCAGAGTCTACAATTGCCTTTGCTCCCCAGTGATACACCCCTGCCACCCTGAAATCCTTCTGCTGCACTTGTCGCTGCCACAGTAATCTTGCTGGAGCTAAAGATCTAGAGTGACTCTACACCAGCTGACTTTAGCCACCTACAAGTCAAATATTTAAGCTGTTCACTTGGCCTCTTGTCTGATGGTGATTTCTCCCACATAGTTCAGACATGTAATTTAAGATTGCCTGACCGAGCCATGAAGGCACCTGCCTCTCTGCTGAGTGTGCAGCTTAGAGTGGACACAACTTCATGTCCAATGCAAGGGGACCTGAATCCTGTTCTGGGTGTTGGTGTCCAACTAAAGCAATCTGGGATGCAGAAACCAGGCATCCTGCATCTGAGTCCTCTGACTCCTGATCCATTAGGTGTACTGTGAACTTGCCTAACACACTAATCATGAGCACTGCATTCATTCTATCTCTTTCTTTAATTAATAAAATGTAAGGCCATTAAGACTTTCAGAACACTGTAAGGTGGCTTCCCCCACCACACAGGCCAAGTCCTCTTTTGTTTTACTATAGAAGTCTGCAGTAGCTTGGTCAAACCATTTCATACAGCATTTCTTCTGTATCCAGGCAATAGCATCCCAAGTCTATCTATGCCTGGCTGAACATCTTCCGTGAAAATTACTTTTCAGATGGAATCCTTGGTTTTGTGAAAAGAAAGGAAAATGTGAGACTTGGATACAAATACTGAACAGATGTCTGCCTTTCAGAGAAAGATTCAACTTAGTTGAACTTCAAAAAAAAAAAAAAAAGTACTGCAACCCAAAACTTTGTTAAGTTGGGGGCTTTCTTTTCAACATTTTTCTGTGCAGCTCTTATCAACACAAATGACAAAACCAACTTCAGATCTCTGTTCATGAGCCACCTGTAGCAAATTATGCAATTACTGCTCAATGTTGTTAGGCGACAGACCGATTAGATCTCTAATTGTTGTATTTAATGATTTTTTATTAATCAAGAAAATATGAATGACACAACACCTTGAACAAGGTTGACTTTCAGCTTCCACCCACCATGTTCTTTGGAAGTCCACCCATAGCACTGAAATCCCCAGCCAAACACGGTTAATAGTCAGATGAAGGGATTCTGTGCCTACCTTATACAATGTACTATCTACCCACTCATACCATAAGAGATTTTTGCCATTAATTAAGTTGGAGGAATTTTTCACCTGTTTAGTCTGCCAAGTAAGGGTGACTTAAATATGAGATTGTCAAAAATCACCTCAAGAAACAAGTGTCATTGTCAGTATATCATGTGCAGTGGCCCTCTCTCAAACTGATGGCAAATGGGGCACCAGTTCTCATTTTCCTGGCTTTGGATGCTCAGGCACCCCATCGAAGAAACCAATCCCAGCTCACATTTATGACTGCTATTATTATTGCTGTGCATTCCTACGGTGCAGTTATGACTTTGCAAAGCACTGTGAAGTTGCCTTCAGACACAGTCCCATTACAGAAACTGGCCGAGCAGCTGTTCTCACCCCCTGTCAACACAGCAGAGGAATATTTAGGTGAATTAGCGATGGAAGGGAAAGCAGTGAGAGTCTGCAGAAGGAGCTCTGAGCAGGTGGAGGAAAGAAGGAAAATAGGCCTTTGTGGGCATGATGAAGTTGTAGCCCGGGCGCCTCGTTTGCAGAGCGGCGGGGAAGCGGCTGTTATTATGCGTGCACGCTGGCACCAAAGTGCTGAGTCGGCAGAAACTCCCTGGGAGGAGCAGCGTGGCGGCTCCGGTGAGTGGGGGGCCACAATGCTGTAGATCAGCTGAGGTATTTTTAACAATTATTTTGATATAAACAGCTCTGAACTTGAGGAGCTCCATGTAAATGGGAAGCAGTGGGGCTTGTAATTAGATTTGTGTACACTTTCATAAATTGCCGGGAAACATCAAAGCCGTGATAGAAGGCTGTGGTGCACTTTATTTCCTTCTTCTGTTCTTCTGTTAATTGAATGGTTGATGTGTGGATAGGAAGTGTTGGCTTCGCGGAGTACTATTTACAGACCCGCTGACAGCTGCACTGTGAAAATTAACAGGAACAGAGCAGCCTCTGTCACAGCTCTTCCCATGAGGGACTTGCTTCAAATTGGATCATTTCTTTCATAGGAGAAACTTTCCTCATCTCTCCTCCCTTCTTCACAAATGCGCACACACATCCAGCTGCACGCTCCCCTTCTCCCTTCAGGCTCATTGCAGCCTTTAGTGCTCAGAAGGAGGGTTTGTCATTTCCACAAAGTTGTGGGAGTTCGACTGCAGTTCAAAACTTGTAGCATATTCCTCTTCCAGCAAGACACATCTTCAGGAAGTCAACCAAATCTGTGAGCTGGGTGTGTGGAGCCACAGCTTCATGTTTGCAGGTCTCACCTCAACAGGAACATGCTCTTCACCCTCTTAGAAACTCTAGCAGATTTCCTCTCAGACTACTACTGTTGGAAATGTGGTTATTGTTGATGTTACATGGAATTGCTGTGTGCTAAGCACCATACAAACCTCTTACAGGAAAGTTCCCACCCTCAGCAGCTTACCAACTAAAGGCTAGGGTTGACCTGGCTGAATTACATCAAAGTGTTGGTCAAAGTGTAAAACTTTGAGGTCCTCTGTAGTCTTATATCTACACCTTTCTTACAGTTCATGGAGAGAGACTAGCTCCTCAGGGAGACATCTGTCTGTCTTAAGTAATTGATGGTTTAGAACAGATACCCCAAATGGCTGCAATTAGGTCATCCGAATGTCCTTCTCAGGGACAAGACACAAGAGATAAGCAAAAGGAGCAACAATGCAATTAATCAGTATATTTAGCCAGTTCGTAGCCAAAGTCACAGCAATCCTTGTTCCTGGTCCCAGTAGAGAAGTAATAACCAGTGAATACTTGAGCATCTAAATCTTAATATCTACTTAAATATGGAAAACATAGAATTAAGAAGGTCAAACTTGAAGCCATCAGTCCACCACCTCACTTCCTAAGGGTGTCTTCAAGATATCCAGGTAACATAAACAGAACCTTAGACAAACCCATAGTACAAATAGATAACAATTAAACAGACTATAATTCAGAGTATCAATTAACCAACAAAATTTACTCTCATTGAGATTCCAGCATGAGCTCAAGTTCTCAGTTAATAAAAGCCGCCTTGTGACAGTCAATAAAGAGATAGAGAGTCGCTGACCCCCTCAGGCTGTCAGGGTAAATAGGAAATGGGAAAGTCATTAGACTTAAGTTTTATATGCACACAAAAACATAAAGGGGGGATTTTCAAAGGTAATTCCCGGTGAAAGTTGATGACAGTCCAGCATCTAAGTGCCCTTCATGCCTCACAGCTGAATTTGCCCTAAAGTTACTTGCCCAAAGTCACAAAGTTTAGGGCAGAGTGGGGTATCATCAATGCAAGTCCATCTGCTCAAATTAATGCAGAAGGCTGAGGCCTTGTTTTACACTGCTGATGTTGGAGAAGCTGGTGTAAGAGAATGGAGATGCCAACTCAGACCCATTTTTTTTTCTCTTCACTGTTGATCTGCTCTCTAAAGAACATGCACGCCATGCAATGTCTTTGTGTAACACACAGACCAGCTTGTTTAACTCAGGGCAAGGCACAGCACACCCATTCCTTCTATTAAAAAATAATAATGCGTTAGGAACACGTTCATAACTCACCAGCAGCAGGCCTGGGCCTCCTTCCAGTATATGAATGATTTTTCTAAATATGCTACCTAAACACCATTTATAAAGTCATGTGTTGTCCTTTGGGATGAAAGAAGCAATGGATGTGTAATACCTAGATGTTAATTTGCAGTCATTTCTTCCATCAAAATCCAATGGCTTTTGATAGGTCAGACTCTCTTTCCTTTGGGCAATGGGTTCTGGCAAGAGGGGGAACTAAGGTTTGTAGATGATCCCACCCCACTGCTGCCACCAAGACAGGTGAATCTACAGCCTTTGGGCCAGCAGTTTCCCACTGTTACCATAATTTCCCTTAATTCTTTCTATAAAAAATAAAATCATAAGACCGTGTTCCCTGCCTCTCCCCTTGTTCCATAAAAGAACTAATAAATCACGCTTCTGGGTCCCAGAATAGAAATCCAGGCAGCCCAGCTGCCTGACAGAGGTATGAATCATACCGGCGCCAAAGATGGCCTTTACTTCTCAAGTCACATCTCCGTAGCCATGCAAGCATCTGGCAGGACAGTGAAGAGACCCATGGGATGTGACAGGGTTCAGTCACCATCTTCCTCGGGCTTCCTTGCTCTCTCCAAACCACAGCATTCATTGCCTCCAAATGGGATAAGAGGCATAACTGCCTGTGAGCTGCATGGCCTTGCTCTAGACAAAAGGATTTAACTGGCACCATAACATCACTTTAAAGGTCCAAGGGGAGCTGGGAACTAAATCAACAGCCGTGGAGGCAGACGGGGGAAAGTGGGAGTGGGACCATGCCACCGCTGAGCATTGCCCAAGTCCTGGTGCTGGCAGCAGCCCCTGCGAGGCTCGTTGTGCCCAACACTTGTCTCATCTGGATGAGATTAGGACTTGCAGGGGATAAAATAATTCACAAGCACTGGCCTTTCTGGGATATCAGAGACATTGATAAGCCTGCAGCCTGGGAGGCATAAAATGCTGCCTGCCTGGCAGGTGTGTTCCCAGCCTACTGGAGGGACCTCCACCGGGCATCGCTGCCTTCCTCTAATAAGAAGGTGGTCTTCCAACCACGGACGGGAATGAAGATGTCAGCATTAGGTCTTTACCTCTCTGCTTGCTTTGGGGGTGTTTCTTTCTTCCCCCCCTCTTCCGTTCTTTCTTTTGCGCCAAACCTCACTTACAACAGTAGGATCTTCCCTTTGATTTAAATGGGCTCTGGATCAACACTAAATTAGTCTGGATGCTTCTGCTTGTTTCCTGTTAATCCACTCCTTCCCAGCCCTGCTCAGGTGTGTGGTCTAGATTGATAACACACATTCTTGTAAGGAAAACAGAAAGACCTTAGTAACTGGTAGACTGCTATCCCTATCCAAAACACAGCCGACAATAAGTGATTCAGTAGCTGTTACCCAAATGGGTTTTGCAAAGATGAAAATGAATTTTTAAAGGGCAAAGATGTATTTAGATCAAAACAATAACTTTCAGATAAGACCCTCAATTGAAGCCCGCACAAATTCACAAATGCGAAGCATTCTACCACACTGTCTTTGCCTCAGATGTCTCCTGGCAAGTGAAATCAAGTAGGGGAATATGCTTGACTTCCCATCCTGAAGGTCTGTGTGGTACTCTCAGGAACAGTGGATGTGAAGTCTCACCCAGCAGCAAGGAGACATGTTTCAGTTTTGGTGGAGTGGAATGCAGTGAGGGCAGATCCTTCAGCATAAACCAACTTCTTATTCCACCAAAACCAGCAGAGCTTCACTGAGTTTACACTATCTCATGCTTCAGTTGACCACCTGTTTCACCCTACTAAAGCACGGGTGATATATCCCTGCAAGCAGAATCATTTATCACTTGATGACCCTGTGGTTGTACAATGCTCGGAGATCTTCAGTTTAAATGTGCTGAAAAAATGCAAATACTTCTTACTATCCCAGTCAAGCAACATGCTTTACATCATGATAGCCTAGAGTCATACAGCATGATAGTGATCTGGAGTGCCTAGTCATGTGCAGCGTATTTGCAAATCAGTGCCGCTGAAATGTTCTTTTATGTCACATGCACAGCTGAAATGTATCTGCCCAGCTTGCCAGCCCTTCTTCAACATCTGTTTCTTTCCAAGTCATCTTAGGATGTTCAAGTCCTCATCCTGAACTGCCAAGGAAGAGTGGAGCTCATGTGAGCAGAGTCCCAAAGCATCAGGGGCTCCATACCTGGTTGTGATGCTGCCTTGCTGTGACAATAGACAATTCACTTTATGGCTCTGGAATTATTCCACTTACCTTATTTTCATCCTTGCCTATTTAGCTAGAGGGAGAGATCATTCAGATACTAGCTTTCATGGGGCTGTACGCTGCAGCTACCAAACATTTTCTTAATAGTAATAATAATTTATAAAAAAATTATGTCAAGTCATCATTTGTTGCTGTAAGAATATTTTCAGGGAAAGTATATTTTTAGTAAATACAGAACTAAACATACCTTATCTTCCAAACCATGTTACTCTTATTGGGAAAGGGAAACCTATAACATTTTCTTTTGAATTTTGGATTTTAAGTTTTTCTTCAAATAGACAAAAAATAATTATTTATTACTTTCATATTCCTAAATAGCAGGTAAGAATTTCCAGTCTATTGGTATAACAACACTTTCCACTTCATACTGTATTAAGGATGGTGGATGATTCTGTAAGGACTTTTATCATCTGTAGACTGAGCTGAAAAACACAGAGCTGCTTGAAGAACTCTGCTTTGAAGTTTAGGTAGTTTGGATATCTGGCTTTGATTTGAGGGGCATACTAATACCCAGGTTACATATTGAGTTCTTTTTAATTAGAATTGGGTACAGTGCCACCAGGAGTCAACGATTCTGTTGCCCTGTGGAAAGCAATAACTTTAGCTCAGAGAGACACCTGCTAAGTAGTGTATGGGCAAGTAAAACCTAAATCAAGCTTCCACTCCAAATAAATTACAGCTCTGGAGACCTGTGAAGGGAAATACCTGCAGCAACTCTCTCTGCTTAGACACTGCATGAAGAATCCCCTCTACCGAGGGAGCAGCATTATCAAAGGGTCTGTCACTCCAGCCCTGGATGAATGCCTCCTTTCCCCACTCCATCTCTGTCACTCTCATCTCAAGTGTGTCTAAACCAGCTCTCAGGACTGTACAGTGGAAATCGCTCCTAGTGACTGCCGTCCTACTCGTCTTTCAGATGGGACATGAAATTGAAGCCCTGAGTACAGAAAAACATAGCATATTTCACAAGAGGGGAGGGGTGTTAGTCCTGGTCATCTGGCCATCTTCCAGCATGGGTAATTACATTTCTACCCAGCTAAAATTCCCTCTGCTCTACAGTTTTAATTGGACAGTAGTTTCTTTTTTGCTTGTCTAAAATCCCAGGTTGGGGTCAAACCCCCACTGGCTAATTCAGGAGCCCTATTTTCAGAAGAGCTACACAGGCATTTCCAAAGAAAATCTGGTTTTGTTTTCAAACTTAGGAGGCATCACACCAAATGGCCCGATCTGACAGAGCCCAAAGCAAAGAAATCCTCCTCTGGTTTTCAGGCCCTAATGTCAAGGATCCTTGTGTGGAAATACTAGCCTGAATGGCTTGCTGAAGGTCATTATCTTCCCAGCTCCGCTTTGCAGTCACAAAGCGAGTGCTAAGGCAAAATTTCCAGCACAAGCAACCCCATTCACATGCTGACACTTAGGAAGGTAGTCTGACTGCCCAAACAAGAAGTATCCAGCAGCACCTATTCATTTAAGCATCTTAGCTGGTGTGCATGGCTGACATTTTGGAAGGTACTTAGGATCTGTACATTCACATCTCATACTCGAGAGCTTTAGTCACTGGAACTTTAACGTAACAAGCCCTTTTTCAATATTTTGGCCCAGAACTTTTAACTGGCTCCATTTGAGCTAACCAAGATATAAAAGTCCACCTATATGAGAGAGGCACTGTTGCAGTAAAGTACGTAAGTGTATGCTTACCTCCAATAAGACATTCACTAAGCTTAAAGTGAAACATGACTTAATGGCCTTGGCAAATTAGGCCCAAATTCATCAGTTTTGCAAGAAAAAGATGTCTAACCATCTGTAGAGATTGGTAACCTACTGAATCCAAGGAGACTTACAGGGCTGACAGGAAAAGAAAATTCAGGTATGTATTCTGCAAGGAAACATCTTCACAAAACTTTTCCTATGAATATTGTTCCAAGGAGAAGCAACTTTCCCTGATGCCGTGCAGTATTATTTGGTCTCCTGAAAAGCTTTTGCTTAATTTGTATATAGACTCCATTTGGAAGGCCATAACTAGTGGGAAACAGTCCCAAAAACCAGGCAAAAGATTTGTTTTCCTTTATCTTTAAATGAAATATCAATGGATGGATATTTTATTTTTAGTTGAATATGAAATTTCACAAGTGACCTGTCAAGCTCCCATTTTCAAGAATGACTTTATTTCACATGTCAAGACAGGCTGGGAAATTAGTTTTTTCCCACAGAGGACTCTGATTAGGATTACAAAGCGAGTGTGGTGCAGAGTGATTTTTCCTCCATCTTTTCCCTCGCCCCGCCAGCCTAGAGAGCATCTGACTCTGCTGACTAAGGGGAGCAATTCATTACCACACATGGGAGGGGGACAGGAAGCAAGATAGTCATATTAAGTAGACTTGCTGGCCCAAGAGAGAATAGGGAAAGCATAATACTTAGTCCTTATATTATTCTTTTCATCAGCAGATATCAAAGCACTTGAAAAAGGAGGTTGATTTGATGGGAAAGGAGATAAATGCCAATTCCAAGTAGCCTATTGCAGAGGCACCAGCAGGAATGCTTACTTTCATGATAGGGTCTCTTGACTGTGGATCTGCAGGGTAGAGAAATAAACAGGTCCTTCCCTCGATAAAATGCAGAATTAACACACAGATCTCAAAGTACATTTCAAACATTATTGACTTACCCACTGTAACTCTCTTGGGTGTTGGTGAAATATAAAGTCCAGTCCAATAACCAGAGAGAGCAAGAGGGAGATTATGTATTACTAATAAATGACCGAGCAGACAGGACCTATTGCCTTTGTCAGCAGACAATGGCTGATTTACACCATGGTTTAACTGCTTTTGGAAGCAATAAATTGTCCAGATGAAGGGCTCTGCAGTTTTTACCCCATGGAAAATCTGGCCCATTCTGGGGCATTTCTAATGTTATCCAGTGGATTAGTAGGAGTCACTGGAGTAGAAAGTAGTCTTGTTCTGCTGTAGATGAACAGCACTGTTTGGCTCCTCTGCTAAAAATCCTGCACTGGGTGATCTGATAGAGTTTACTGCCTGATTTCCTTTAGGCCACGTGAAAGGGCTGCACATGAGGAACCACATACAGAAAACATCAATCCCAAGGTCAATCTTCATATTCAAGAGCAATGCAGCATCTCTACTGGCTACATATCTTTAACTGCTTACATGCGTATCTCATAGCAGAGCACTCTTAAAACCCCCTGCTTTTTCTCCTCTTTCTTTGTAGTGTGTGCTCTAGCTTGCTTCTATTTGCTAATGGCCTTTCTGCCCTGTGTATATGATAGTGATGTTCAAAGAGGCCTGAAGTCCTGCTGCGACAAGCAACCCAGAAAAACATCTCATAAGAGGCAGTCTTAGATCCCATTGGGTCAAACGGCTGCTGTGCAGTCACTACGACTCACATCAGGAGGAAAGAACACTCGAGGGGCAAGAGATTCGTGTGGGGGTTACCCATGTTTTCATGATCCCATCTACAATAATAGCTTGGTTTTCAACAGTGTGAGGCATCAGCAATTTCCTGAGGCAGTTCTCTGGCCCTAAGACTTCCAGGGCAAATAGAGAGAGAAAGAAAAGGGGAAGGAAGAAGACACCAACTTATTTACACTTCTCTGTCCTGCTAACTAGAGCAGGTCACATCTTCAAAACCCATCTGCAAAATGAATACTCATTCCCCCTATTCACTTTCAAAATCCTCCATGCTGCATTGTGCCCACCATGCTGCAGCCTCTGCTCTGCAAATCACGACAGCAGCTCTGAACAGCCCAGTCTGCTGCGGACCAGTGCCTCCCTCCCTCCAATACAGCTGCAAATAGGTTTAAATCATTAGATTCAGGTTACCAAACAGTCTCTTGGATCAGGGTTAATTAAATGAGTGTTGAAATCTAATTAAGGACTGGTCCAGGTGATAATTAGCAGGAAATGTATGCATTAAAATATTCATTTGTCGATGAGCTGCAATTAAGAGTGTGATTTGGGGAAGGATCAATAACTACATCATGTGATTAAAAAAAATGAAAAGTCGCCCAGCCTTGAGCAGAAATGCAGGGGAATTTTGGCTAGATTTTTTTTTCTCCCCGCCCTGCTTTCTGTTTTGCTCTTATAATAACTTCTGAAGACTGCTCTCCACCTTTGAATAGAGCATTCATCTCTCCATCCCTTTGTCTTCCTGAAGCACTTCTTTCAACCCCTTGCTCTTCACCACATTGTTTGAGTGGGTTATAGATTTATTAGAGAGAGACTAACAGGTCAAAAAGAAAGATTCTTTGCCAATGAAAATCACTTCCTCCCAGAACAGGCTGCTAATCCAGGGGAACATCGCTCATTGTGTGGCCTTAGATTGTTTTGGGGTTTTTTTTAGCAAGTTAATTCCTCAAGTCTTTATTCATAACTGAGGATCTGGAGAGGCTATTGAATATGCATAGCTTGGACTTATATATATGTATGTCCATAGTTGTTGTTCACTACGCTATTCCCAATTTGTAGCAGAGCAACTCTGCTTTCACCGAGACTATTTTTTTTCTGATTACAGGCACATAGGGATGTGTGTAAGCCAGTTAATAACATTCCCCCTGTGCAATCCCAGGCAATCCCACCTCTGCTAGAAAAACAGGGGCCTCGTGACAGCCCAGATCCTCTGGCATGGAGCCGGTCTTCCTCTACTGCCACAGCCAGAGGCTGAACTGGCAATTTCCCCGCTGACTGTATTTCCATCAGCAAATACCAGTGTGTCAAATGGGAAGCGTACCATGGGAGCACAATGGTTTCAGCTGCTCTTTGTCAGTCTCTTGACAGCTCACCTGTCCATCTCCCCAGGCTCGGAGGCAGCCCAGCTCCCGAGGCAACTGTCTGCCTGCTGTCGGGGCTGCTGCCAGATCCCCCCTTCCCTGCACCCCTCTTCCCCTGGGAAGGCTGCACTGTGGGGAATCAAACAACCCGTGAAGTTAGGCCATCCTTGGAGCCAGCCAAAAAAAATCAATGCTTTCCTTCCTAAGCAGATCTGTTTCTTCCCATCTCCGCCTCCTGTCAGAAATTTAAGAATCACAGTTACTGACCTTGCATCTCATTTTGGGGTGAAGAGGGATTTCTTTCATTCCCAAAAGTTCTACATTTTTCCACAGACTTCTGAAGGCAGCTCGGATGATCATCTGTAGTTCTGCACCGGTGTTGACTGCAGACGTAACCCAAACGTTGTAAAGCTTTCCTGGAAAAGTGTAGCATTAAATGTGGGCTCTTTTGTGGTAGCCTCTATTTCCTACTATTTCATACTGTTCATGGAGAGGAAACTTAGGTCCATCAGGTACTATTTTTGCCCCCCCTAGTATAACAGTGCTGAAAAGATGCTGCTTCGTGATGAGATATACACTCTGCTCAGCATACTTAATCCTACCTCCAAGGCTGGGCACGGATTTGTCACTGGGCATGGGGGTTACGAGACATGGCAGTGTGAAAGGGTGATGCAGCTCAGGGGGTCTAGCATGCACAGAGCTAACACATTCCATCAAAATAAATCAGTTCACAAATCCTAGCACATTCATCCAGCAAAAGCTCCTACATTTTGCTGCACTGAGTCCAGATCTTTGTCCTCTGATGAGGACAACATGCTGGGCCAGAAGGTCTTCTGTATGTAGAAAGAATAAGGCAACAACTTTTCCAGAGAGAACATTAATGACAGCCTGGAAGTTTGAATTTTGGAGGAAACTAGGAACCAGGCTGCTGGCCTCAGTCATTCACCCTCCAGGATCCTTTACTTCCTTCCTGATGCTCTCAGCCTCTTGCAAAGGTCAAATTCAAAGGCCTGAGAGGTTGCATGGCCAAAATCAGTGCCAGCCAGATCCCATGCTACAAAAGCTGTGTTAGATGTATGGATTGCATGAGCCAACCATATATCCGGCTAATTCCCTTGTCTGTCTCCCTTTGTTTCCTGTCCTGCAGGGAGCCTCTTCAAGCCTGGTGGTGAAGTTTGCAGATACAGACAAGGAGCGTACAATGAGACGCATGCAACAAATGGCAGGACAAATGGGCATGTTCAACCCCATGGCCATCCAGTTTGGAGCATATGGCGCCTATGCACAGGCAGTAAGTATAGACACGGGTTCTATGCATTTTCACGGGAGCAGGAATAGCTCCTAGAACTGCACAAAGGCACACGTGAGCGGAGGAACAACTGGGCAGAGGAGGAACCAGTGATTTCTCCACCAAACTAGTTACATGATGAGAGCAAACTAAGCCATGCCATCCAGGGTAGACTAGGGCATCTCCCAGGCAAGTCTCAAAGGCGCAATAGCCAATTCTAGCAGTAACCACACTGTGATCATGGGTGCACCTATGCAAAACACTTCCTATGGGGTCTAAGCCATTGCTGTCAAATCCAAACACAACTAGCCTTTGAGGATTTGGATAAAATAGGCCTGAATTCAGCTTATACTAGTTCTCTGCCCCACGCCAGCACCATCTGGTGCCAAAGAAGGTTTGTGAGAGCACAAATACCTTTCTGGCCCTCCTCTCCTATCAGGCCACACAGAGTGAGCTGAATGGAGGAGATGGCTCTGCTCCATTTGGCCAGGCCCCCGCTGCACCATGCAACATTGCGGGTACCTTTGGAGTGACCACAGGATAAAAAGGCAGCTGTTGACAGAAGTGCTTTTAGATTCATGAAAGCATACTAGATAATACTAAAATGGACAAGCAGACATACACACACATACAGTCCTGGCTCCCCAAAACAGTGTGATTTAAGAACACTGGGAAAACGCATCAACTACTTAAAGCAGTGTTGCACTGTCTAACTTCAGGTATCCTACTTACATACCAAACCTGGACCCTGGGCCCCTGAGAAAGTGTGTCTGTACAGGGAGCTGGGCTCTTGACGAAGCTCTGGCATAACTACCTTTCCTTAGGCTATAATTAACAAGGACCTGCAAGACAAGATCGAGTTCAGGTAACTTGGTCTCTCTGCCAGAAATTTCAGAGGAAGGTAGAGGTGATCCCTGCAGCAGGCAGACAGAATACTGCCAGGTGACGTTGGCTGCCTTCTCTGGAGCAGATTTGCAGACCGTGACAGTGCACCACCAAGGTGCTTCATCCATTTGGTGGTAAAATGTGGCCCTCTTGTACTCTGTGTTAGATTTGTGTACGGGAGTGTCGTGGTTTAAATCCAGCCAGCAACTAAGCACCATGGAGCCGCTCGCTCACTTCCCCCCACCCAGTGGGATGGGGGAGAGAATTGGAGAAAAAAAAGTAAAACTCATGGGCTGAGATAAAGACAGTTTAATAGGACAGAAATAAAGAAACTAGTAATGATAATGATAATAGTAATAATAATAACAATATGACAACAACAACAATAATAAAAGAACTGGAATATACAAAACAAGTGATGACAATGCAATTGCTCCCCACTTGCTGACTGATGCCCAGTTAGTTCCCAAGCAGTGATCCACCCCCCGCCCCCAGCCAACTCCCCCCAGTTTATATACTGGGCATGACATCACACGGTATGGAATACCCCTTTGGCCAGTTTGGGTCAGCTGCCCTGGCTGTGTCCCCTCCCAACTTGTTGTGCCCCTCCGGCCTTCTTGCTGGCTGGGCAGGAGAAGCTGAGAAGTCCTTGACTTAGAATAAGCACTACTTACTTTGCAACAACTAAAAACATCGATGTGTTATCAACATTATTCTCATACTAAATCCAAAACATAATACTATACCAGCTACTAGAAAGAAAATTAACTCTATCCCAGCCAAAACCAGGACAAGGAGAGAAGTACCATTAATCCCATTTTCCAGAGTAACATCTTACTGAATGAGAGACACCAAATGCCTTGCCTTAGGTATACAGGGCCAACTCAGGAATCACACTCCAGTGTACCCGTACTCCCTCCAGCGCACTGACCACAAGGCTCTGCTTTCTTCCCTGCCTATTTCTTTCTCATGTGTTGGCACCATGGATTTCCCATCACATCCATATGTTCTTTCTTTAACTTGAGGGCCCTGAAATTTCTGTCCTCCACTGAGTGTCCTGTGCCTCTCTGAACACTTGCATATAGAGTCATGAGGATGTGCTGTAGAGCTCCACAGACGTTTCCCCTCTCCTCCCAACTCCTGGTGGTAATGTGGACTTTTTTTATTCTCTCCCCATTAGACAAATTCTATTTTTCCTTCCATTTTGCACTGTTCATTTTTATTCCGAGTCAAAAACAATCTTTGCCTCTTCCTTTGTCCCCTGCTCCCCTCTTCACATGATGGGAGACCTGTCCCATCCCCAGCCTGGCTGTGCTTAACTGTCCTCCTGGCCAGGGTAGGCTGCAGGAAGAGGAAAAGAGACAGTAAATCACAGCTGAGCCCAGGTCAGTGGCCAGCAGCCTGGCAGAAGGATGCAGCATCTGTGCTCCCAAGTACCAGGGGAATTAACAGGAGGCAACCCATGGACAGCTCAGGACAAACATCTGAAGATGTTGTCAGGCAGGAGATGTGGCTCCAATGTTACACAACAGGCATTGATCAGGCAGCTGGAGAGGTGGTAAAGACAACACTGTCTCGATGCTCTCATCCAAGAACTCTTCTGGCATAATCTTTAATCTAGAGTAATTTTTCTAATTCCAGCCTAGGTTTATAGTGACATAAAAGAGGATGCAGTCTGCACCTTTACCCCCCAAAAGTTCCCTCCATCTATTTCTCACCAGATAACACAGGACATTATGAGGGTATGTGCTTGAGTGAGGATTTATTGCTGAAGAAAGAGTGAAAACAATTCCTGGGTCTGCTCCTGTTCCACCTGAAACACATGAATATTTTTCCTATTGATTTCCGTGAAAGCAGAATTGGACCCACCCTCTTTTTTTTCCTGGTAAATATGCTAATAAAGGGGAAAGAATGAGTTTTAGATCTTGACCCATTGGATATGACAAGCTGGTGACACCAATTACCCTGGGGACTTCAGAGCTGTCTAAATGATGGGATCACATTTCCGTGAGGTGCCTGTACACCCAGAGCGTGCTCAGATGCTGTCTCTCAATCAGCCTCCCTATCTGTGTCTCTCCCTATCTGCTTCATCTCACAGTCTCACACAAAAGGGAAGGAAGGGAGCGCTGGGGCTCTGTGACGTTCCCTCGGTCCCGATTAATCCACCTTGGACTGCTGGCTCTTAGATATCAGGGTGATTGGCACCTCGCAAATGCCAGCAGGAGATGGAGGGATCGATAGGAGGAGAGGGAAAGGGGGGGCAGTTTTATTCAGCCCAAACTGAAGTTGAAGAGTTAAGGCAAGTCAAGAGAAGGGAAGGTGAAACAGTGAAAATGCAAGAGTAGGACAGTGAAGACAGCTGATGCTATTGCCACCAGCAACTCATGTGACCTTGGGTGAATCGTTTGACCCCCTGGTCTCATTTCCCCATGTACAGATAAAGCTGATGATCAGATTTATTTATTTTTCCCTTCTCCCTCAGGGACATGGCTCTCTCTTGTGCTGTCTCTCAACAGGTTTTCACACGGGGGGGTATGATGGTAACACAAGTTTAAGAACTGCCTCAGTGCTTAGTAGTAAGGCCAGGACTAGCATGAGACACTAGGCTCTCTGATTTGTACTCGTAACCTGTCCTCCCAGCTATCCCACTGCAGTCCAAGCTTGACTGATGTCTCCATATAAGAGTTCCCAAGCAATCCCATGAGAGCTGGTTAATCAATAATTTATAAGGGTCCCTCCCCATGGAGGAGGTTGCCAAGTCCCCTAGGCAGCGGTTTGTTGCTGAATCTCCCCCAGAGAGGCATCATGCACATCACCAGGACTGGATTAGCTCCTGCAAGAAGGTCTCCATGCATCAGGGTGGCCAGTGCAGCAGAAACCCACACAGTGCAGCCATTTGAGAGATCAGCGGGCAGCCGTGGAATTGCAAACCCAGCAGCACCACTGAGGAGTGGCGATGAGGGTCTCAGTCCATCAGTGTTTGACTGATAGTCGTTAGTGTTGCCACCAGGACTGCTTTGGGCCCCAGCTCCTCTTTAAGTTACCTCCTTTGCAGCTCAGCAAATGGCCGTGTCACAGTTCACTCGTGCTGCTGCTCACTGCCAAGCCGCTCAACCTCAGCTTAAGCAACTTTAACCTTGATAGCAGCAGTGGCCTCACATAGGCTAAGCGACTAGTCCTTGGCTTCAGCAGCCATATGGCCTCAGATCCAGAGGTAAAAAAATCAGGGAGCAAAGGGAGCTCTCCTCTGTGGGTGGTTTTGCCTCCCCTCCTCATGTGTCACCTGCAAGTGGCCCAGACAAAGCTTGGCACTCTGTGCTGTTTCAGTGACATAGAAAGCCTCATCATCAGACCTACTTCACCTCTTTTGTATGGAGCTCAAAGCAAGTCAGGTTTCATGGCTCCCTGAAGCTCCAGAGCCCCTATACTAATTTGTTTCAGGTTTTTTGGATTGTTTTAGGTTTTTTTTCTTTTCAGCATTATCTTCCCATACTCATTTAAGTTCCCCTTTTATGGGGCAATTATTTATTTTAGTTCACACATGTATAGGGCACCAGCCTTTTCTGTTGTCAGGTTACTGTGGATCTACATCAGCTGGGTATTGATAGCTCTTTCTGCAGTCTCAGTTAAGGTCAGCCTGAGGTATAGATCTGAACTCAGCCTGGAGAGGAGGAGACTGATGTTAGGTGGCACCACCTTTGATTTGCTGTCAGTTGAGAAGGAACCTGCAGGCACACACTCCAGCTCAGAGCAGCACAGCACACCTTTTTAGACCCTGGTAAGCGGTGGGGTGACCAAGCTCCAAGTCGTAAGCAGCAAAAATCAAACCAGACTATGAATGGTGGTAGTATAGTTCTGGCCCAAATAAGCAACAGTGGGAAAAGTTCCTGCAGGTCTTCTGCCTATGAAGAAAGTATCAAGTAGTTATCAGCTGTCTTATGTCACTGCTGCCCCACCATGCAGAAAAGGAAATGTGCACAGATTGAAAAGGGTTGGGAAGATGGGAAAATGCAGAAAAGCAAAGCAAGAACAAAGGAAGGAGCCTTAGAAAGTGACAGATACTGTATAAATTATTTAATTTTTAAATAATTTAAAATAAGATCAAAGTCATAAATCAAGTTTGCATAAAAAATGGGGTGGCAGTGTTAGCCATGGTCTCCTGGACAAATTCCAGCTATGGGACTGATTACATCGGGCAGCAGGGGACAGGCATAGGGTTAGTGTGTAAAAACAGACAGATGGGCACAGAGGCAACATAGGCAGTGGTAACATTTGCTCTCTGGCCTGCACCAAGTCCTTTCCCATCAGTAAATCCCATCTCCCCTCACTCTGAAAAAGTACTAATGGCTGCAGCTCTGAACTGCAGACAATAACTGCAACAAATCTGGGAACATCCAGCACAGCAAAGCTCTCAGTCATCATCATAAGTGGTCACCTTGGGAAGTTAGGACAGCAGTGACTACCATGCTTACCTTAAAAGCCTAGGTCCCAGCTCCTGTGGAGATGAAAGGATATTTCTGCTAAATGATCTGAGGTAGTGCTGAAGGGAAGAATTGCTTCTTCCAATATTTATTCAATTCATACTGTGAAATTATTTTGGAAAGATACTTAAAAAAAATCAGCTAGCCCTATGAAATCAGGGAAAATTACTGAATATTGACTATTTTCTGCATATAATAGTTATATTTAAATGACCAAAATGGGACAGTATATTTGGTAAATACTACCTGTTATGCAAATCACTTGTTCTGATCCATTCCAGAAGAGGAAGCTATTTTGAAGCCATAATACTTTGTAGCAGGGTTAATACCATATTTGTGATCATCAGCTCCTTGGTAATTCAGAAATAATGAACACTCAGATTTGGGCTCTATATGCATTTTTAGTTTTAGGTTTGGGGGTTTTTTTCCACAGTTCTCAGGAAGTTAGAAATCCAAACTATTGTGTATCAGGCTTCAGAAAGACACTAAGACACATGAATCCAGGTGTTGCACATTTGTTTAGGTTTTTTAAAATCTTGATTAAATTTAAATTTTATTTTCAAAGCAGAAATTTCTGTTCCCAAAAAGACATTGAAAGATGTCTGAAGGACCATTCTGATTTTTTTACAGAATACCTTCTGTTTGTTTGAAGGCTTGGAAGATATTTTTTATTTTATTTCCCAATGGTCAGTTAGGTAAAACAGACGCGAATTTGTCAATTATGTGATTTTACCAAATATGAGTCCTCTTCCTGCTTGATTGATCACTTTACCTACCTATTTCTATCACAGGGGTACCATGAGTATTAATTAGCTAGGTGTTTGTATAGATCATTAGAGGTGGGAAGTGTGGGATGCTGTTATTACTTTTATTTTTATTACTGAATGAAGAATATGAAAAGTCAAACAAAACATCACGTGATTCAGAGACAAGGATAGAAAATAACACTGAAAAACATGAGAAGGTCATCAGATAGTTCAGAGTAAACCTTTTCCAAGGGCAATGATCATGCTATTTCAAAAAGAGCTCATCAGAAATAATCCATCTCTCTCCTCTTCCCCTTCTTCAGTTTCACATGTCTTTCTTTTGGGGGCTGGGGGAGGCAGGCTGTAGCATCCTTGTCCTATTTCTAGCAGGACTTTTTGGCCTTGAGAAAGTTCTTTCATCTCTCCGTGCATCTGTTCCTCCTGTAAGAGAAGGACAGTATTTCCTTTCCTTGAGTGCGGTTGCACAACCCTGCTGTCTAACAGCCACCTGATGCCAGAGGCAGCCATCCCATTCCCAACCCCACCTCTGGCCACATGTCCTCCCTCCACACCACTAGACTGACAGTGACCACACAGGGACCCACTTCTGGGATGAAAACTGCAGTAAGCGTCATGTTTGGGCTGTATGGTTAATGCTCTGCTGGTGTTGTTCCTGAGCTGGTGCTCGGCAGTGCCGGACATGCATCTGTCCTGGTGCAAAGGTAGCAGCAAGACACGGAGAGGGAGCTGTGCATCAGCCAGCTCTTGCTTTGGTGCAGCTGTGCTGCAAAACTTCACCCTTTGCTGTTTTTTACCTTAATCTCCCATGTTAGGATAGGATGGATAAGCCTGTGGAGGTGTCTATCTATCCACTGATGACAGAGCTGGCTGAAGTATAGCCACCTTAACTTGAGGTAGCAAAAGGGTGTGTGAGATAAATTCTCCCATCTCTCTCTGTTGACCAGCCATCACCACCACCCCTTCCCGTGCTTTGGATGGCCTCACCAGTGCCTTTCCTGCTGCCCCATCAGTTCTTAAGCACTGGGATAGGGACTGCAGGCTCTTAGCTCTTCAGGTGCTGTCTACGGGCATGAACCAGTTTGGTAGCATCTCCTGGTCTCCTCAGAAGATAAATATTTGAGCAATAGTAAAGGCCAGTTGTCCCGATCCAATATCGGGGAGGGTTCTTAAATGATCCCAAGAGCAAGATTAAGACACAAACGAGGTACAACCCTACAAGTTTTATTTCCTATAACAACTGATAATACCGACAGGACAGAGGGAAGAAAAAAGGAAAAAGAGGCAGTCCTAAGCAAGAAAATGGAAGAGATGCAGCAAGACTAGTTATCACCACCACGAAGCCAGCAACGTCCTGTTGGCTTGGTCTTGGTGCAGGTGATGGAGGTCCAAGTTCCAGGTTCCAGCAGACAGACAATGCCAAAGTCCCAGTTCCAAGCGCTGATTTTCAATCCCTTTCAGTTCCTTTCAGTCCCTTTCAGTTCCTTTTTCGAGAGAGGAGTACGCAGCTTCTCCAAAGAGTCCACCCATTTCCACGGAGACTGCTAGCTTCAGGCAGATATGGTGGTTTCTTCAGGGACATTTTGTTTCCTTCAGCACGTAATCCCCCACAGCAACAGGATGTTGAGGCTAGCAAATGGTAACTGTGCAGCAGCAATGTCGAGACAAACATAGTCCAACACAGTCTCTTACACCACGTTGGAGGAAAGAGAGTACAAATCTTTAAACTTGGATGGGAAAAAGCTTTAAATGATGAGGCAAAGATCATGCCAAGGAAGTAAGAGAAGCAAAAGGAAAAATGTCCTTTCAGCTGAGGAAGGGAAAAGCTCCTCTCCATCCCCTTGGATCAGTCTGAGATAATAAGGCGGCTGCCTTTCTGATTACTGCTCTGTGGCCCCAGCCCAGGCAGGGAAAATCTGCATTTCAAATGGCATATTTTAAAGTACACAATACCCAGGGGCCCTGCTGCTATTGATTTGCCTCTGGTGGGGTCACTGCCTCACTTTCTACAGCTTTATTAACTGGGACCATACACTGGGCCTCTTTCAAAGTGAAAGAAGAGTGGATGGGACATTTGTCTTCAGGGAAAGCTGGGGAAGGAGTGGGGTGACTTTTATTGGGAATGCCCCAGAGGTTTTATAAGGGAGACTGGTGACCCTTACAGGACTTGCCCTCCTTTTGTAAATTACCCTGGAGCCACCCTGGGGAAAGGAGGTAGGACTATGCTGTCAGCTTCTTTCAAGGTGACCGAGTTCCCATTCTCCTACCCTCACGGTGCTGCTGCACTCAGCAGGGCTGTGACCACCAGCCACTGGGCTGCGAAGGACCCCCCTCCTCTTCCTCCTTAACCTTTGCCCCGAGCACGTCCAACCAGAGAGAGAGAGAAGGGCATGAATGGGAAACATGGCTGCAGAAGGGTGGCAGGAGTGTTGTCAAGGGTTGAGATGTCCAGACATGGTTGGGACATGGTTGGGGTCCACTCTCTAGCCAAGTAAGCAAAGCCAGTTAGCTGGGGTACATGGCTGTGTTCAGGCACGGGTTGCTATACTCCTTCCATCTCTGGAGGAGACACCAGGTTACCCCATGGTCTGGCTCTGAAGGCTGCAGCAAAGTGTACATCCTCTGGCTCATAAGGTACAGGGCTCCAGCTTATTTCAGCATGCCAGGGAGGGTTCCAGGTCCCCATGGCATCTTGGGTATCCACAGGGCACTGAGCTTAACAGAAATGGGGTGGCCGCTCCCTGCAGGATGCCTGCTGTAGCAGAAGCAACAGAACCTACTTTCCCAAATCACAGGTTGGGGCCTTATTTTTACTGCATTAGCTTTTTAACCTTAAGCTAAATTTAACCTCTTTGCTCCTCAAGATCCTAATTCAGTCTCTGTGGGAGTACAGCCAGTTTTAAGTGACTGTTTCACTGAAACCCACCAGGCTTTAGGCTGCAGACCCTGCACCTTCAGCACTAATCAGCAGATTAGGATCATCTAGCTCTTTTCATAAGGAGAGAGAAAATACCTTCTTCTTTCTGAAGGTCTGTGACAGAAATGCATGAATGACATTACACTGCAAATAGAAGTATGCATGTAGCCAAGGTACACTCTACAAATATGCACCTTCCAGTGCCCTCTGAATACACAAGAAGTCGCACATTCAGGTTACTTGGTCTGCAAACCAGAAGGAGCACCTGCCATTGTGGAGTTAACTCTGAACAGCTTAGAGACATCCATAAGCAGGAGAAGGAGTTGCATAAGCCAGAAATAATGTCACAAGTGATTGCCTAGCTTTGCTAAGTGCAAAATGGAGATTGTCTTTGGAGCAGCACAATCATTTGTACTACCATTGGCAACACGGTATCTTTTATATAGAGCCCTGTTTCTCTTGCAGCACAGGTGAAATATAAATGAAAAAAGGATTAACACCTTTCTTTAAAATGTTTGGGAACCAAGGTCCAAAAATATCTGCTGAGGGCCAGGTAAGGGGTGGGAATGATTTTATCTGGCTGTGTTGATACACGAAGCTGAACTGATCACCTCGGGCTCCACATACAGTCAATGGGGAGAAACAAAGCTGCAATTCATCTGCCCCGAGGCATTCAGGTACAGAAGGGAGAGAGAAATCTTGGCCTAGACTCCTCTGCCTGTTATCACGTCAACTGTAATAGGTGACCGGCTCAGAGGAAACTCCATCTGTATTTAGTTTACTGAATCTGACAATGGGAAATGCCAAAAACGTAGTCCCCTGCCTGCCCAGAAGGTCTCTGGTACAAATACCAGGCTGTTATCTGCCAGCCAGACTGACCATGACACACAGGTGACCAGTCATATGTCGCTCTGTATTTTGAGGGGGGGTTTGTTCATTCAGCTGTTGTCAGCTTTGCAGAAACGGAGAAAAGTCAGCAAAGGGCAGACTGGGACTGTCCCCAGCCCTTGCAACAGAATCCATCTCAGAGAGATGCTTCTTTGATCAGCAGCGCTGAACAGATCCTATAGGCACAGATCTTGGCCATCTTTTCTTCAACTGGCCAGTTACATCCTCAGCTGTCCCCAGGTGAAAATACCCAGCACAGAAAATGAAATACGAGTCAGCACACCCAGCATTGGAGTTAATCCAGTGTTAAAGATGGATGGATTGCCCCTTCCTCATTCACTTCATTGGCATACTTACTAAAATCACCTGCTCAGTGCTTCCTCTGGAGAATAAACTCAAATGGTGCCTAGAAACAAATGTACTCTTTAAAGGGGAATCAGCATTGTGCTATAATAGAAAACATTGTCTAATCGCTCTATCAGTAATTACAAAGAACAGGATATCACTAATTAAAATGTGAAAGTGTCTTATGCAGGGTATAACAAAAAAGGGTAATTAACAATCAAAGGGAATGCCACCACCTTGCCACCAAACTGCATTAGGCTTCAAAAAATAACACTACTCAACTCTAGTAGAGCACTTTTCATCTGTAGATCTGAAGGCACTCTTATGTGGGGAGGCAGGTGTCCTGTGTCCCATTCTATTGCTGGAGAAACCAAGGCAAATTTATACAACTTGTGCATGGTTATACAGCAGGTCCGTGGCAGAGCATCCTTTACTTTGGTCTCTTTACTGATGGCAACAAGGAAAGTTTCAGCATTTGAATGAGTACAGTGATTTCAAGGATTTGTTTTAGTGTGTATGTGTATAAACAGCTAATTTAGCCGATATTTCAATATTGAAGGGAACAGTAGGGAACAGTCTGTTCCTTGCCATGACTTTTGAGGTCTGTTTAATGCTGAGAAGCATGTCCCGTGTGCTTAAACAACATCAGAGGGTGATTTCCTGATGGGAGAGTGAAATCACAGAGGGCAGCAAAACAGAGGTAGTCCAATTCTGGAGACAGCAAAGACATGAGTCACTTCTAAAATCACTACAGAAAAACAGTTTCCTTCTCCACTGTTATCATCAAGTCACACATTACCAGAGACTGGGGAATGAACGGAGTGAGGTTTTGCTCTCTGCTCATCCTCTTTCCCCCACTCTCTCTAAGCATCCACCATCGGTCACTAGTGGGGGTTGGTTACAGACTCAGATTTACCTCGTCTGGTTCTTTGTGCAGGTCCAGGGAAGGGGACAAGAGGTAACATCATCCAGACTGTCTTCTCCTTCACAGCAGGAGCATTTTAAAAGCCCACGGCAGCCATACTACACACATGAACTGCACTGACTGTGTACTAGGTTCAGAGTGTAAAATAGTGATAGCAAAGTCTGGTTTTAATGTAAGAAACACTTCCAGCATGCATAACTATTCACCACCCTTCTGCTCTGAAATTTTTACTCAAAAATGCCTGAAAATATAGCCTGGGTTCCTTATTTCTGCCTCTTGTAGGTGCCCTAAAAGAGGCAGCATTTTGATCACTTTCTGGAAAAAAATAATTAAGTCATCCCAGATCAAAACCACAGGGGAGGGATTGTCCCACAACACAGTATTAATCTTGCTAACGTAAGAGAGCTCCCTTCTCTCGTACAGCTCTTCCAGGAGTTTCTCCTTGGTTGTGTTGGAAATAGGTGCTATAATCTGCTTAGAAAGTTTGGTCATGATTTTAGTCAGTGCCCACCAGAAGTCTCCCAGCAGCACAAGAAAAAAAGATTTTTGTCACTGGCAGTTGGAAACAAACCAGGTTATCTGCAGAGAACTGGCTAAGCTTGCTGCTCTGGAGAAGGGAACCCCTCTCCCCACCGCTCCACAGACACTTTCTCCAATCAGCAGCCACCAGTGCTTTCCCAGAGCTTTGATACAAGAAATTTAAGCCACAAAACGTCTCTGCTCAGGATTGTACAAAGTCTTTTCTCTGCCCTTCTCATCAGGGAAGTACCAGGGAGTCAGAGGGCTGAGTCCAGCTCATGGGAGACCTCCACACAGTGGAACACATTGTGGGGGTGGGGACCATAAAGAACCCAAGATGCAGAGATGCACTTTGCCTCCGGCCCCTGTAGCGAGAAGGAAGGCCAAGGCCGGGGGGGGGGGGTACCGCTGGCGTGGTGAGCTGACATCTCAAAAGAGAGGGATGCCTCACCCCCTCACTGGGTCCCCATCCTGGTGCCGGCGCTGCGGGCTGCCCTGCTGGTGACCGCGTGATATTTTTTCCCTGCTCTCTTTGTTCCAGCTGATGCAGCAGCAAGCCGCGATCATGGCGTCGGTGGCGCAGGGCGGCTACCTGAACCCCATGGCAGCCTTTGCTGCAGCCCAGATGCAGCAGATGGCGGCTCTGAACATGAATGGCCTGGCAGCCACCCCCATGACACCAACCTCAGGTAAGGAGCTGGGGGGGGGGGGGGGGGGGCAAAGGGCAGGAAAATCTGGCCACATCCCAGGGGTGACCTGGCAGGACGTGTTAGCTGACACGTTCTCCCCCAGTGGGTGTTTACTGAAATGTCGGTCTCGTTGGTGAAGGTCACCAGAAGAGAGAATTGGAGCCGACCAGATCCTTTTGTGGTCTGGGAGTGGGAGGAAGGGCAGAGAAAGGCTGCTGCCACCTCTTCCAGAGCTGGGCCCAGCTGCAGGTCAGCTTCTGTATCAAGAAATATTTGTAAGGGCAAAGCCAAAGGGCTTGCCAGCAGTGGGCTGTTGGGCTGGCTGTGCCCTGTGCTGAATGGTGCTCACTGGTGGGTGAGGAGAGCAAGAGGGTTGAGACCCACCAGAGCTGTGAAGCAATGGTCTTGTTGGGAAGGAGGAAGGGTGCTGGCAGAGAAGGAATTGGAAAGGGCTCTCAGCCATGACTCTTCCTTCTCAGCCTTATCCCTTACAGAGCTTTCCTTTAGCTCTGAGCACTCTCCAAATGGCACAAAACATCCCCCAGTGACCTACACTGGTTTATTGGTGGTGCATATGGATGTCCAAGGGGGTCAGTGCTGGTGCTGTCACAGCCAGGCTGGTCCAAAGACAAACCAGATAAGGTTTGTGGTGAGGTGCAATTATTATTATCAAGATGAGCTATGTCTTTGGGACACAAGCTTTTCCCCTGCTGTGAAATAGGACAGGAGGTACTCAGGGAAGACCTCCGGTGCATACTGGGAATGCAAGTGTTTGGTGAGATGGTTTCTGGGTGCTGGCGCAGAGACAGGTAGTCAGTGGAGGGCTGCCAGGATCTGGCTATGCTGTGAGGTGTCACAAGAAGCCCATGCTAGGAGCTGCGGTATATGGTTCACTGTGCAGAGAATTAAGCTGAGATGGAAACAGGACTGGCTTTCCCGGGGCTTGAAGCACAAGGAAGTCATTTGGGCAGGAACAGGTCAAGGAACCAGCAGGGCTGGAAGTCATGGAGTGGCATGTGGCCTAACAGCAGGGAAGCAGGGCAGCAGGGAAAGTGGGGCCAAACCACGAAAGGAAAGAAGTGAGAATTTGGAGAGCTTCACAATATACCACAGAGTCTGGTAGGGGAGCAGAGGACTTAAAGGTCGATCTTCAGAGGACCATTTCTAAGGGACAGGTTGGGATAAAAGGGTCCCTGGGGTGATGCGGGTTCTTCCTATGAGAGGCACTGGGGATGGGACTGTGTTTGGAGAGATGTGGCATACCAGTGCCCTTGTGTGAACCTTGAAGCATCAAGCTGGCCAGGAGGGGACCAGCCTGACAAAGGTTTGGGGTGAGATATGGGAGGAGTGAGCTCTGCCTGAGCCAGCTGTGGCACTTTGTGGCAAACTTTGTGGCACAACAAAGCACTGGGCAGAACAGGATCTGGGACTGCAGAGCAGAGCAGTAAGAGAGGAAGAAACAGCTTCATTGCTGAACATGAAGAGGTCTGCACCAGCCCTGGAGCAGGAAAGGGCCATCTGACAAAACAGCCAGGAAAGATGTCTCGTGGCTGAGAAACACCGGATGGCAGGGAGATAAGGCACCACAGAAATGCAGGCTCGGGGGCCATTCCTAATGAACTGAGTTCTACTAACCTGTCCGCCAAAGAAAACCTCCCCGTTCACACACAGTTTAGCATCTCTTTGCAATCTGTAACTGGGAACAATGTCAGCAGCTACTGGATCAGATGCTTACCTTTTCCTTTGCTTGCATTAGAATATGAAGGGGAAAAAAGAGGAGAGAAAGAAAGACAGATCTCATTCCATGCAAACTTACAGAGACCCAAGGAAAAGCACTTGACTCAAAAAATCTTATACCACACATTTCAAAATATATGTTTACACAACGATAAATGTATAAACAACAAGTCAATGGAGCTACTGCAAATCCAAATAGAAAAGTGGCTTAATTATATGTGCACCCTTTAAACCCACTGCTGGAAAGATTATCATATTTGCACTAGCTAGATTTGTTTTGTGTTGATGGGAGCAGAGAGAACGTCAAACAAACACTGCCTGGAATTCAAATGCTCTCAGGGCCTGGAAAGCTGAATCCAGGCCATGGTTTGTGATGGCCCTACCGCAAAAGAGCACAAGTTCTTTTGCATATAAATAAGTCTTGAGAATGAGTGGGTTCTGTTACATAGGTGTGTAAATACCAGTACAACAGGCCAATTCTGCGCCTGAAGTGATATCTAGCACTTGAAAAATATCCCAGCCCTTCTTTGGCTCAAACTCTCCTCCTCTTCTGGTGTGCCCGGTGCCCTCTGGGGACTGTTAAGCTCTTATTGTCAGAATATAGGAGAGGAAAGCTCATGATTTTAACATGCTTTCAAGAGCACCCATGACTGGTCATTACCGAAAATAAGATGCTGGTTTAGATGATCCTTTGATCTCTTTCATGAAAGGTGAAAGATTTTGCACTCTCCTTATGACATATTTTCAATCATGGAGCCTATGCACTTTGCTGTTATTGCAGATTTACCTTGAATGGGTAGCTTCCTTCATGAAAAGCCTCTGTAATGGGTTGTGGAAATGTCCATTGACAATTATTCCTTGGGTGAAATGTTTAGACTTTGAAATGACTCCTTGTATTACTACAACACTCACAAGCTTGTGATAAGATGCATAGAAAATGTTTCACATAACGTCTGAGCAAGCAAGCCTACAACACTAGCAACGATTTCTGAGTAGCCAGGAGATATCTGAAGCCTAACGTGAATTCTCCTGCTGGCTTTTGTTAGCATTCAGAAAGCCAAATAGAAAATGATCATTCTGCTTCATAGCAGGATTTCCAGTCATTGAAGTATATCTTTGTTCTGACTTGGAATGAAAATGAAACATTTCAAAGTTCTCTGAAAAACAGGCATTAGAAAAAGTGTTTGGAACATTGAAAAAAAAGAAGTGTTTTGATCTTTCCTAAGCAAAAGAAAAATTGTGCTAGAAAAAGAACACTGGTAACCCAGAAGTCCTAGAGATTTTGGATGTATTGACTAAGCACAGTGCCTCTGTGCTGCTATCTTCAGGCCTCCTAATCCAGCCGGTTCTCTGTGCATCCCACCCCTAGGAGAATGGGCTCCTTGGGACATGGCCATGAGTTCATTCAGGCTCACAAGTTCCCATGGAACCTAAGAACTTAGAGGTTTGGATCCAGGCAAATCTAACAGACTAGAGACAGGATCCATCTCAACTGGTTTTTAACCATAGAAAAGGTAGACATTTAGTTTAAACTAGTCACCTGGCTTGCCTGCAGTCGATGGAGTACAGTAGGCAGTCCCAGTAGGAAATTCAGACCTTGAAAATGTTATGCTGTTTGCTGGCATTTTGGTGGTTCCCCATCAAGAGTCAGGTTTCTCTCACACAACAGTCCGTAATTGTGAGGCAATTAAATTGACATCTCTGAAAGTTTGGTTAGAGTTTTGCATTTCTCCCATCATTGGTATAATCTGGGTGAAAAGTGGATCTGCAGTGGGTCAGCCACTCTGTTAACTGCACAGAGGGGTTAAAAATGAAATTTCATTTAGGCTTCCTTCCTTCCTTCTCTTCTCCCTCCCTCCCTCCCTCCATGTTGTAAATCTGCACCTGGTATAGCTGCAGCAAGAGATCTCAAATAAGGGATGAAATCCACAACTGGCATGCACCACCACCATTTGTTCTCTGCGGTGGCATTATGCCAGTTTTACTCCAACTACAGATATGACCTCTCCAGGGGGGTTCTTTACAAGAAGAAAATTAAAGAATTGCAATGAATATGCCTAAACTTCCTTAGACATGCACAAAATAGCAAGCACAAATCCCTTGCTGCAATTTTAGAAAAAAATTACTTACATTGTCTATGCAAATAAGGGAGAGATCCAGAAAAGCAACTGAAATTTTAACTAGACTTGGTGATTTGCAAGCTGATGGCATATGCTAAGAGCATTGCCTTTGGACTTCAGTTGCCATTGCTGGCTCCCTGTACCTCCACAGAGGACATTTTTAAAGGCCAACACCATTTAAATAAGCAAAGGGGAAACAGCAGCTTGTCTGCTCATGGTATAAGAAAAGAGCTGAAATATTGCCTGCTTTTTGGGCTACTCAAATCAGAACATATTAAAATATCTCATGCATCTGTATTGGTTTTCTTAAAACACCAACACAGATTTAAGTAGGCATTAAAGTGTGTTATTGGACTAACCCAACATGGAATGCTGCTATGGTGAAGAAAATTTCTGCAATTGTTTTAAGAAAGAGGTTACTGCAAAAATCGTGCTTTCCATCAGTAGTATACCCTGACACAGAAAGATATCACTTAAGATAACATAGATTAACTTCCCACTCACAGCTAGAAAGAGAAAAATACGATTTCATACTCATTGAAAGCTCATTTTTGGTCCCTCAAAACATACTGAATATGTTGCAAGAAGCACAGACCGCCCAGTCATTTATAAACATACAGAGGAGCAGTCAATGAGGTAGCAGAGGGATTTAATTCTCCCCTCAGAAATTTAAGAATTCTCTAACAGTGGGTCACAGGGTACCACCCAAAATATAAAGACTAAATTGTTCTTCTGAAGTATGATTCCATGAAAGAAACAATTCTAGCCCAAATTTTGCCCCCTGTTGAGTGGGGAGATCTCTGCTAAAACTCTATGAAGTCAAGTTGAGCCAAACAGTGACACTAAAAAAGTATCACTGGTGCTTTTAGGCTACAAATCAACTTGCCAAACCTTTAAGGATCCCTGGTGCTGAGAAAGTTCAGAATGAGTTTGTACATGAAAAGTGTATTCATGCGAGAGTGCAGACAGAGGAGTCCTGGAAATCGGTACACTCACAAAGCTGACATCTCCCAAGAGAAACTGAGAGGAATTGCTGTAGAAAGGTGGGACTGAGAAGTTGCTTCTGGTGCTAAGTGATATCTAGGAAAGAAAACATCTGCTTATTTAGCAATTTAAACAGGTAATACTCCAAGGAGAAAGTTGAGGAGGAAGGGTGGTATTTCTATAGTTTTCTATTTGCTTGATATTAGCCATAGAGACCATCATCAAGCAAAAGCTTCATTCTGTTGAAGAAAGTTTTGCAAGCCTTTCTTAAGTCCTTTCCAAACAGAGAAGCAATAAGCAAGCTCTCCTTTCTTTGCACAACAGCTTAGGAGATTTTTTCACTTGGATTATCAGAAGGTTTCTGTGTGGTGGTCACAGCCATGTGTCAGCGGTTTTCTCCGTGTAGTTATTGCTTCCAGTACTCACCAGCTCTGATTTTGTGTCCTCCCCACTTGCAGGTGGAAGCACGCCTCCTGGCATAACTGCACCAGCTGTGCTAGCATCCCATCTCCAATTGGGGTGAATGGTTTCACTGGCCTCCCGCCGCAGGCTAATGGGCAGCCCGCCGCAGAAGCCGTGTTTGCTAATGGCATCCACCCTTACCCAGGTAAGCCAGACCAATGCTGTGCCCACAAACTGCTCCTTCAGTCTCAGGGAGATTGTCCGCATCCACAGGCTTTGTCCACCATGAGCCACCTCTGAAGGTTATACCCTATACCGTCAGGGCTCCCTCTAGCATTGGTATAGTTAGGTCTTACCCGCTACAGCGATTACACACTTAAATCTGGATGATAGACATCAACGGTTGTATTGGAGGTGAAAAATTTTTATGCTGAAGAATTGAGTGCTCATCTGTTGGATGACTTGTCTGGTGAATACAATCAGGACACCCAGCGTGTTTTGCTCTAGTTAAAATTTGATCTGAGGCCTGACCAGTTCATGCTGGCAGATCTCCTAGCAGTACTCCCAAGGGTCTTGCTCCTGGCTAGGCTTGAAGGAGCTGTGCTAAGCCCGTTTGCATCTCCTAGCACCCACTGTTGGTATCTCCTACTGGGATTCCATTGCAGCCGAATGGCTCTGGGAGATCGAGGCCAGAGAGTCCACATGGCTGCCGACACAAAACTGATCCATTCCTCACACCATGTGTGCAGACAGCGAGTGTTGGTCTCCGAAAAGCAGACCTGGAGAATGAAGCTCCTTTAATATAGCCACAGAATGGGCTCAGCTTCACCATTTTGTGGAACACCACCAGAGAACTGCTGCTGGGATTCAGACTGTGACTAGTTCAAAAGATGCCAGCACTGAAGGGGTGATTTTACAAGCCCTGGCAGCCAGGGATGAATGAGGGAACTTAAGGGATACATACCTGCCTCTGTACCTGCACTTACAAATACATGGACACTCTGAGGCTGTAATCACCAAGAACTCAGGACTACACAAGTCCTCAATGTGCACCTGCATTTTTTCAGCATCCTCAAGATTTGAAATAGCCCTCTCCACCAAGCTGTACTTCTGCTAGGAAGACATTCCTTACTATTGTTGTATACATACCAATAATAGCAATCATAACAATAAAATTTAAGTAAATTGTTACTAATTGATCCTAGCCACCAGCTGGCAAAGGAGTATTTTACCCTGGGGCACTCATAGATTGATCTAGTCTGTTAGGAAATCAAAGACTGAGTCAGATGCTCCAGCCAAAAAGCCCACAAAACCCCTAAGAAAAAAAATTATTTCGATCTCAGCCAGTCCTGAAAAACTCAGAAGGTTCAACATCACAGGGGACTTCATGAGCTACAAGGCAAAATACCACATAATGTAGAAATACAAAACTCTTACCTAGTCACAGTTCAGACAATGTCACTGAAAAAAGCCACTCTGTGAATGCAGCAAAGCAAAGCCCAGAAATACCAAGAGTGCTGAAAAATAATTATCATCCTCCACACACACACTTTGTAAACATTTAGCCATGAGTTCAACTTTAAGCGGGATTGAAATCAAGGGGCTTACTGTGCTAAAAGTTAGGCATGTATATACGTGCTTCTAGCAGCTTAGAGGGATAGGGAGCTCTTGGAGGCTTACGGAGGCATCAAAAAATTGCAGGGAGCCCTTAGTGTGCTCAGTGTGCTCAACCACAGCACCAAGAAAGGACCCTGTCTTTAAGGTTATATAAATACAGCCATCTTTTCAACTATCCACCTATCTAAGTATCTACCTGTTTGCCAGTCTATCATCTCTCCATTTTTTCATCCATTTCTATGTCTATCTTTTTCTAGTTTATCTAGCTCCTTTTAGCTAATTTTCCATGATCCATTACTGCAGATACCAGAGAAAAGATGATTTTCTAGATGAATCTTAATGACTTGAGCTTTTGTTACTATCTCCAACTATCCCCATAATTGAAGAAAGCTTTCAGTTAGGTATTTCATCCATGATTATATAAAAGTCAATGGCCTTATTCTGGTTTTCCCTGAATTTTGGAGAGACTTGCTCAGCCAGCAATTCACAGTAAGTCACTTCACAAACACCAACAGCCTAACACACTGAAAGGCGACAGTCATCCTTGCTCTACTTTGCTGCAGGCAGAGAGGCTCCTTTCTGCTGGTAAAGCTGACATTCAAATAGTCTGCTTTGTGTAAAGTTTGGATACATCTCAGTGTGTCTTCAGCAACATATTAATCTGTCTTGGTGCTCAAATTCCCCATAACATAGTGACATCTTAACTTGTAGCAGAGGTGCAAAGGGAACGGTGGCAGGCCAAACCCTCACCTCTCATTTTACTTCTCCCTGTCCCCACTACCAATGAAACCCTCAAAGCAAGGCCCTTTGTAGCCATTTGGGTGTAGAACACATCACGTGTTTGCTCTGTCTTGTTTTCTTCTTTCTCAGGAGCATTTATGCACTCTCCAAAACTTTACTCCTTGCCGCAGGCTTTACTGAGGCCTGGAGCTTAGCAGTATAAAAAAAAAAAGGATTAGACATTTATATGGGTAATGAGAACATCCACAGCCATATCTGACTGGATAAAAGTGTAGAAAGGACACAAACCTTCATGCTTTATGATATAAGCCAGCCACTAATTGCTTGGGGTTAGAAAGAAATTTTCATCACTAGGCAGCTTATTCCATCATTGTTCATTATGGGATTTTTCACACTTTCCTGTGTAGCATTTGTTACTGGCACTGCCCTGTGTTTCGGCATGTCTGTGCTTCTAAATGCAAGGGTAGAAATAAAACATTAAAGCTAAGCATGCAATTGCACTAACATTATAGAGAAGAAAAGAACATGCCAGTCCCCATCCAAAGTCAGTATCTTCCAAACAACTTTCTTTTATGGTATATCTCTCATTCTGAAAGTGGCTAAGAGTGCTGCAGTATTAGGTACATAACCATAGTCTTGCTATGATTATGACTTGCCATATATTGTTTAAAGCCTGAATTTTGCTCTCAGATACTCTTTCATACTCCACAAAAAACTCAAATGTGGGTTCACACCATTAGATCCTGTAGCAGAATGATCTTTGTTGTCTGAAAATAGCAAAATGGGACAATCAAAATCTGTAGAGGCATGACATCCACATCATTCAGACACAAATAAATCCCATTAATTGTGCAGTTTGTCTACATGTCCACCTTTGTGTCTAGCTATGATATTTTTGATGGTGCATCTAAAATACTCCAGAACTCCACAGTCTTTGCACTATAAAAACGGGTCCATACCATGTAATTGTATTTACTCTGTAGTTTCACTCTTTTTTTTTCTGTCTTCCCCTGTGCTCTTTCTTTAAGATTCCCTTTGTCTGAAGCAGGGACACACACAGTATGATTTGAGTCAGACTACTGAACCATCGCATGGCTTTGGGCCAAAGGCAAGAGTAGGTTGAACAACCCTACTCACTAGGTCTCTGATCACAGCCCCAGTCCCTGCAGGAATTAGCTTTTTGTATGGCTCTGGCCAGGCTATGGATCCATGCAGTAGCACTAAAAACCATTCCTTGCAGGCATACTCTTTGCAAGCCATGCTTTTACCGTCTCCAAACTCAGCCAGCACATAATGCCTCACAGTGCACTTTTTGGCATGGACAGAATAACAAGGGAGTAAATATTTCCCCTTCCACTAGTCTAAGCCCCTCTGGAGATCTGACCTTTTTGTGTATTAATGCCTGCCCTTCAGTCTTTCAGCCTGCAGAGCTATTGAACATGGCAATGTGTCACAACCTATAGTGGGGACAAGGAGCATAATCTGTTATGCCATGATCTTGTGAGTCACTTTGCAGCAGCGCAAAAGCATTTGCCATTTCCACATTAGCCATAGTAACAGGGATTGTGCTCTTCTGCCAAAGCTTCTTAGCCACCCAGAGCCCAGTGCCTCTCTTGTAACAGTGTGCGATGTACAATAACAGCAGAGACCATCTGCACTGGTTTCTGCTGTCTCTCACCATCAGCACATCTGTTACTCTGGTAACAGGTCCTGCCCTACTGGATTGCATTGTGAAGGACTGGACAAAATGCTTGCTCCACAAATAAAGCCTTCTTGGGAAGAGAAGAGGAGGGAGACATGAGAAAATGGGGAGAGCAAAGGGCAGCAAACA